>NC_000076.6:22568042-23168042 GCF_000001635.26 Mus musculus
CACAGGAGATAGGTATATATGCAGGAAGGCTGGAGTTCTGCTATTACAAGTCCAGGAGTTTCCAGGTCTCGGACAAATTGTTCCTCGGAGACCAGAGCAAACCTGGCCTGTCGTATTTGATTTCAGAAGCCTGGCCCCAAGATCTGTGAGAGCACATTTGTTTCCATAAACCACTCAGCTTGCGGTACAACTTTCTTGCTTCTCTAGCAGAACCCAAAGGTATGGCACAGCTGTGGTCTATAGAGAAATATTTCTAATCAGTATTGTATCAATCGATAAAGTTGTATGCTCTAACACAGGGACATTCGTGGCTGTGAGAGAACAGGTTGGTGACTTTCTATATATAAACGTTGAGGAGAGGAAGAGTGAGTGTGTAGGGTTGTGAAACCTCAAGGTATTAGCTGGAAATCACATATTCTTATTCATCAAGTAATTTTGAGTATGCTTTGAAGCAAACACTGTCCCTTCTCTGATGACTTAGTACTGAGTCAGTTACCTGGTGTGGTAGATCTCCTGAGACGGACCCATTTCCCTAGGACATGGAAAAGAAGTCCTTCTCTTACACGGGGCTATGGGGACGGAGCTTTCCAATGACATAAGGACAGTGAGCCAAGGAAATTATAACCACCTGCAAAGCTTAAGTCGGGTTTAGTTTTGCCTTAGTTTCTAAAAGTAGAGGCATCAATGTTAATTATAGTGTCTGACGTTGTTTTGTTTGCGGGGCGGGGGGGCATTGCTTGTTTGTTGGTTTGGTTTGGTTTGGTTTTTTGAGACAGGCTTTCTCTGTATAACAGAGCCCTGCCTGTCCTGGACTGTTTTTGTAGACCATGCTGGCCTCGAACTCACAGAGATCCACCTGCCTTTGCCTCCAAAGTTCTGGGATCAAATGCATGGGCCACTAATCCTGGTATGTCTGTGCTTTTTAAAAATTTGTTCCTGATTCAGAGCTGATTATATTGTCACAATCAAGAAGCATTTTATTTTGATTAAATTACGTTGTTTTCAATTAGCTTGGGTTAGAGGTCGTTGGAAAGCATTGTCGAAGTCCTGTGGTCATTTGTTGTTGCTCCCCCTTGCTTGTATCAGTTGGTGACTGAGTCACGTGTTTCCCAGGCTGAGTCACGTGTTTCCCAGGCTGAGTCACGTGTTTCCCAGGCTGAGTCACGTGTTTCCCAGGCTGAGTCACGTGTTTCCCAGGCTAGCCTGAAACTCGCAGCTTAGTAGAGGATGACCCTGAACTCCCGACTCTCCTGCTTCCTTAACCAAGTGCTATGATCATAGGTGTAGCACGTCACTCCCAGCTTCTCTGTGGCCGCTAGAGAGAGATGTATTAACTAGACCCTTCCCCCACAGTCATCGTCTCCTAGCTCGGGACAAGAGGAAAGCAGCCCGGCTTCCACTGTCCTCTACAGCGTCACAGACAGGGTTAATGTTCCAGTCGTGAACTGTTCCTCTCAAGTGAGCACCGCAGCCTAACTTTACATTGGCCTCAGCTGGAAAGAATTTAACACGACTGGTGCCTGACTCTCCTCCCACCCACGCCACTCCAGCCCACATTTCTGATTTCATTAAATTGGAGTGAGCCTTGGGCATTGGAATTTCTAAAAGATGAATTTTTAAAAGCTCTCCACTTGATTCTAGTGTTCAGCAACAATCATGAGCTGCTGCTCTATGCCTGGAAACTCATTAGCTAGCTTTGAGTTATGGGTGACAAGATCAGAACTTGGCTTACAGGAAATTAAATTGACAGTGTTACGTAAGGTAGATTGAAGACGAAAGTTGGCCCGGTGAGAAGTCATGTGAGAAATGAACACAGTAGAATAGGGATGAAGGCTTGAGGAAGGGAGAGAGGCACCATTGTAGATTCAGTCAGCAAGGAACAGACTCTGAAGGGACAGGCTTGCTCACCAGTGACCTCGCAGATTAAGCAACATTAAAATGCATCTATAAGGTGCCCCACCTTTCTGTCTGATGATGTAGTAATGGGCCTCTTTAAAATGATTTTCTTCCCCCGCACCAGGTCGCAGCTGACCACCTGCAGTGGCCATGCTGAGCTGGTTACAAGGGTGAGAGATGCTGCTGTGAAGCTGATGGCCACTCTTGCCCACGATGTCAGCCAGGAGCAGTGGGGGGGGGGGGGGGAATGTGGGATAGTGAGTGCAGCTGCAGTGGACAGAGAACAAGATATTATAGGATAGGGCCAGCCCTTGGCTTGCAGATCAGCCCATGGCAGAGAGGGTCATGATGTTTAATCACAGTAATGAGTAACCCTAATGAGGGTTATTGCATACACACACACACACATATATACACTTAAACACTTACATATACACACTCACACATATACACACACTCATGCACACACACACACTCATACACACTCACATATAAACACACTCATACACACACACACTCATACATACACACTCACACATACACATACATAAACACACACATATACACATATACACATACTCACACACACTCAAACACATACACTCACACATACACACTCACACACATATGCACATACACTTACACACACACTGACACATACACTCTCACATATACATCACACAGACACACAATTTTTAAGATTTATTTTTAATTGTGTGTGTCTGCATCTGCTATTTGTATTTTCCTTTTTTTTTCTTTTTCTTTTCTCTGTCTGCTTTTTATTCTGGTTTGTTTGTTTGTTTGTTTGTTTGTTTATTGGCCTGTTTGTTTTCTAATGAAAGAGAGAGAAGATGTGGAGTTGGATGGGCGGGGGGAGGGGAAGATTCTGAGAAGACAAGGTATGGGAAACAGTAATCAGAATCTAGTATATGGATAATTTTAATAAAAGTATAAAAATTCCCATATACATGGAGGAGGGACTCACAAGGCCTCACAGCCAAGGAGCTGTTGTCAGTGAGCTGCTGCTGAGGAAGGAAAAGGAACTTCTCCTCAGGTGTGTCTCCCGACTTCCAGTGGACGGGCCCACACCCACGTGGACAAGCAGCAGTCGTCGGACTCAGTGGATCATTTAAAAAGAAGACATGAAAGAGCACAGGAAGCTGGGGGGCAGCATGTGGGGAGCCCTCAGGGAAGGGGAGCTGGCTGTGATCAGAGTGTAGTGCATACATGTGTGCAATGCCTAAAGAATAAATAAAGCACTAATTAAAAGTCAACAGCTTCTGAGCTGCAGAGACAGCTTGGAGATTGAGAGCGCTGGCTGGCTGTTCTCCCAAAGGTCCTGCCTTCAGTTTCCAGCAATGACATGGTGGGCCATAACCATCAGTGAGATCCAGTGCCCTCCTCTGGTGTGCAGGCAGAACACTATACATAATAAAATAAATATTTTTTTCAATTACAATGTGTTTCAATTACAATGTGTTTCAACCACACTCTCTTCTCCAACTTCGTCCAAGCCCCTCCCAATTCCATGTCCTCTCTGTCTATAACTCACAGGGTCTGATTTGTTCTGCCCATGAACCTAGGGGTGGGGTGGAGGTCATTCGCTGGAAGGTGGTCAGCCTACCAGAGACCAAACTCATGAAGAAACCTGACTGTCCCCTAGAAGCCACGGCCTTTTGATCTGTGTGAGGGGTTGGGGACCAGAAGAGGATCTGACTTTTCCTGGACACTGAAGTTTAATTTGTGAGGAAGATTCTCTGTCTCCACCTTCCAAGGCAAAGGGACAACATGACAAAGTGGCGTTGAAATGCCACATGTGGCCCTGACTAACAACCAGCAACCCAACAGGAACCTCAGAGTTTTGATTCACGTGATTTGTTTTCTGAAGCAGGGTCTCAGGAAACCCTGCCTGGTCTTGAAATCATGATGAAGTCAAGGATGAACTTGAACTTCTACCTCCCAAGTGCTGGGATGACGACACACCCGCTTTACGGGGTGCTGGGAGCACCTAGTGAAGACCTCAGTCTTATTACTAAAAGGAGTTGAAATCCGGTCCAAGCTGAGGGAGTTGGGAGAGCGCAGTAAACTTCAGGAGACCATGCAGCCCGACGCTGTCCAGATTCCAGCCTTGTGAAAACCTGAGTGGAGAGCCCAGTCATGCATCAGCTGTGGGCACGTGCAGAAGACTGATGCAAGGAGTTCTGACATCAAAGCTGGAGGATGCTGAAGCCACTTATGTGTACCTCGCCTATGTACATCAGGTTAGCTCCAGGTTGGCTATAATGTCTAACACAAAAGAAATGCCTTGATGTATTATATATGGAATGATGACAATACAAATCTATACATGTTTAAATCATCCATATTGATGTTTACTGGCTTTGATCTGGGGTAGGTTGAATCCATCAATACAGATACCCTAGACAGGAAGGGCTACTTGTGCTGTGCTTAGACATCTGACCTACAGAATGACAGTAAGTTTGCTATTTTTGTTTCCCAGCAACAGAGAAAGAATTTTGCTGGGCTTGGAATGCCAGCACTTGGGAGGCAGAGGCAGCTGGAGCTCCATGAGTTCAAGGCCAGCCTGGTCTACTATACTGGCCCAGCCGGTAATGGATCGAACAGTGAGTCGTCTAGGGGAAGAGTGAGGCTGTGGGTGGTGCAATCCCTGGGCTGGTGGTCCTGGATTCTATAAGAAAGCAGGCTGAGCAAGTCAGGGGAAGCAAGCCAGTAAGCAGCACCCCCATGGGCCTCTGCATCAGTTTCTTCCTCCAGGTTCCTGCCCTGTTTGCTTTCCTGTCCTGCCTTCTTTCAATGATGCGCAGCAATATGGAAATGTAAGCTGAAATAAACCCTCCCCCCCCCCACATCGAGCTTTTTGGTCATGGTGTTTGGTCAAAGCAATAGAAATCTTGACTGAGACAATCATTATACTACAATTTGCATATTTTCAAAATGTGAAGATTTCTTTTTAAAAAAATATTTATTTTATTTATTTTATGTATTGTGAGTACACTGTAGCTCTACAGATGGTTGTGGATGATCATGTGATTGCTGGGAACTGAATTCAGGACCTCTGCTTGATCCAGTCAGCCCCACTCACTCTGGTACAAATATTTACTTATTATTATATCTAAGTACACTGTAGCTGTCTTCAGACACACCAGAAGAGGGCGTCAGATCTCATTATGAATGGTTGTGAACAACCATGTGGTTGCTGGGATTTGAACTCAGAGGACTTTTGGAAGAGCAGTCAGTGCTCTTAACCACTGAGCCATCTCTCCAGCCCCAGTGAAGGTTCCTATAATTGAACCATTTGGGGGAAACGTTTTTCTTTTTTATTAATCATTCCAATCGTTTACGTCTCAAATGATATCCCACTTCTTGGTTACCCCTCCACTAGCCCCCCATACCGCAACCTCCCTCTCTTCCCTCCCCTTTGCCTCTATGAGGGCGCTCCCCTGCCCACCCTTTCCCACACCACTGCTCTAGCATCCCCCCATGCTGGGTCATCAAACCTCCACAGGACCAAGGGCCTCTCCTCCCATTGATGTCAGACAAAGCCATCCTCTGCTACATATGTACCTGGAGCCATGGATCCCTCCCTGTGCACTCCTTGGTTAGCGGTCTAATCCCTGGGAGCACGGGGTGTTCTGGCCAGCTGATGTTGTCTTCCTATGAGGTTGCAATCCCCCTCAACTTTTCCAGTCCTTCTGCCAGGGTCCCTGAGCTCAGTCTGAAGGCTGGCTCCAAGCATGCACATCTGCATTGGTCAGGAGCTGACAGAACCTCTCAAGGAACAGCCACACCAGCTTCCTGTCAGCAAGTGCCTCTTGGCAAGGGCAACAGTGTCCAGTTTGGACAGGATGGATTCCCAGGTGGGGCTGTCCCTGGATGGCCCTTCCTTCAATCTCGGCTCCATTATTTATCCCTGTTCTTTCTTTGGTCCGAAACATTTCTGGGTTAAAACTTTGAGATGGGTGTGTGGCCCCATCCCTCAACCGAGGGCCATGGGAAATTTTTTATCCTGTGTTTAATGATTGGATTGTCTCAGAAGGTTTCAAGTTTGATGTTTCAGAGTCAATAATAAGTAATCTTTATGCTAAAGGCTTCCTGTTATAGTGAATACTGAGGAAAGGGTATGTTCTGGTGAGATACAGAAAGGCCAGAGAGGGCCTAGTCCTTCCTCATCTGAGGGGACCCTGAGAGGGTCATTCTACAGTCCAGTGAGCTACAGAGACAGGTGCAGAGTGCTTGCACCCAGGAGGACCTGCTCAAGTGTCAGGGTCAGTGGCTTCAGTGGGACACTAACCATGAAAATACGCCCGCCCGTCAACCCAAGCATGAAAACACACCATTAAACGTGATGCTTATACAGTGTAACCTGAGAGCCTGGCATGGTGTAGCCCCCTGATTTAGGTGTAAACAGCAAAATCACCCATCCCTGTGGTGGATAGCCCTGGGGTTAATTATACTTGATGTTAATTCCATTCTCCTGTGAGGGGTTGTGAACAAGGACTGAGTCAGCACTCAGGTGACTTCCTGTAAACCTGCTTCCCACCTTAAGTTGTAAAATAAAGGAAAGCTGATGATTGGGCAAATAAAGGGAAGGTGGAGCATAAGGTGGGGAGAGAGAAGAAGGAGAAAATGGATGAGGGAGAGGATGCAGAAAAGGTGGAGGATGCAGAAGAGGAAGAAGGAGGAGGAGGAGGAGATGGAGGAGGAGGAGGAGAAAAGTGGAGCAGAGGCACATGGCCTGGAGAAACCGCAAGTTCTAAGGGGTCTCATAGATGTGGAAGATGGTAGTGTAGTGGTAGATCTGCCCAGTCTAGGCACACAGCATCTATTCATATTAACTAAGTCATGTTTTCATTGCCAGGACATATGTAGGTTGGAGATTTGCTGCAGCACATCCCTAACATGAAGAACATGCTGGGGACTGGCCAAGGGTCAGTCAAGGTTTCAGGTGTTCCAAGGGCAGGCAAAGAGTACTCAACCCGCTCTCTGCTAGTGATTCAATTGTATGTGCTCACTTTGTGTGTATTAATGTAGAAAGCATACTTCATATACTCAAGCTATAGAATCTAATGAAGATCTATGATATGCATATTACAATGCCAGAAATCATTACATTGTGTGTGTGTGTGTGTGTGTGTGTGTGTGTGTGTTCTGGTTTGTTTTTTCCCCCACTGTAGCAAAAATATCTAAATAATTTTCTTGTCAAATTTTTCAACACAACATAAAAAGCTAACAATAAAGTAACCAAAGAACAGTACCACCCGTGGGACAGAAATTTTAAGGGATTCCTAAGAAGTTGATGTCAGATGGACATATATTGACAAAATGCACAGTGAAGGAAACCTACAAACCAAAATAGACAAGGATAAGAAAATAGGCAGAGGAGAGTGTGTTCTTCTTGGTAGTGTCTGGTGTCTCCCACCTCTATAGCCTCAGAAGTAGCTTTAGCAGCAGCCACAAGCTGGGAAAGGATCAGATCAGATGGCATCCCTGATCCACTCTGCTGAGTCCAAGACGCCGAGCTTACACAGAGGGGCCCTGCCATGCTCAAAGGTAGAACTCTCACCCACAGCTTGAAGTAACATGTCCAGGGGGGGCCACTTCTCATACTCTACCTCCATTCCCCACATCCCAGCATCTGGCCAGGGCATCCTGAAAGCCTTCCTCCATTCCCACAGAGCTCCCAAGATGCACCTGTGGGTGGTAGACTCCTTTGCGTGATCTGTTGTGGGAAATAATAAAAAAGATTCAATTCAAGCTACATCAGCAGGCCCCAGCCAGCAGGCTGGCCAGTTCTCATCTCGTGGAGACTTCCTAACTCAGAGCTCTGAAATCTCTCCACCCAGCTCGCTAAGTTCCCACTAGTGTAGGTACCATGCCAGGGGTGCACATCTGGTGAACCCATGCTTTGCTGCTGTACCCTTCTCTCTGGAACCCAGTCGAACCGCCTCGTGAAAGAAAGCACCACACAAACTGAGTTCAGAATCAACAGGTAACACAGTCACTGGAACTAGAATCCTAATCTTGTAAGCCATATTAAATCTAAATGCGTGCACACATGTATTGAGAACAAAGGCAACTGTGAGGGCTGTTTTCCTACCCCTGGTGGCATCAACATGATGGTCTCACTGGCTGCCCACCTGAGCATTCACTTATGTCACCTGGAGTTTCCCGGTTCGCATTTGATGTTTAAATACTTCAGCTTGGACAGCGTACCATGTGAACCCCGGGGCCAGCTGCTGGAAATCTGCAGTGTTCAGGAAGAATACCACTCCAGTTGCTGGTAAGCCTTGAAACACTAACCTGGTAGCCTCACTTCAGACGTGGTTGCTATGCCTTCAAATAATCTCTAGTGTAAGGATTGTTCATTATCGGAGAAGCTCTTACAATTAAAGGTTTCCATTTTTGTTATGCGTACGAGTGTTTTGCCTCTATGTGTGTGTGTGCCTGGTGCTCTGGAGTGTCCTGAAGAGATCAGCAAAGGACTTTAGATGCCCTAGAACTGGAGTGGCGGATGGTTGTGAGCCGCCATGCTTGGCAATCAAAATGGGCTCCTCTGTAAGAACAGCTATTTCTCCGTTGCGTGTTAATTTCAAAACTTCATGCTATCACCTTCTGGGGCTGCACTCTCAGCTTCTCAGCTTGGCTCCAAGAATTCACTGCCGCTGCTCCCAATCCAGATAGCTCCGCAATGGCCAGCAGTTAGTGTCTCCAATCCTCTAACAACCGGAGAACGCTCCGAGCTGTGATGAGTCTACACTGACCAACCAACCCCGAGGCTGGCTCTGCCAACCACCAAAGACTGTCCCAAGGCTGCCCTTTCTCCTGCCCACCTGAGTCACGGAGGATGGAAAACATCAGACAGCCTTAATATTTTAAAACCAGCCAGATAACACAACCACTGAGCATGGAACCTACTGCCCTGAAGTCATCAGCTATCCTGTATCAGAATTCTTCCGGTGATGAAGCGGCCACCGGTTCTAGTTGCCCCCAGACCTTACATGGTTCTGTGCTCCTCTCCCCAAAGCCTGACTGAAAAGCCCACTCACTATCTTGTCTCCTTCTGGGACCTGGAAAATCCCACCTCTTTATTTTCACCCAGTGATTACCTTCTGCCATCTTTATTGATATAATCAAGAAACAATTAGGGAACCAGATTTCAGTATCAGCTCCTCCTACTACATTTCTCCAGCCCTCACAATTAATCATTTTGGCTGGGAAGTAGTTCACTTGCCTGCCCTGTGTAAGGGCTCTGATGGTGATCCTTAACACGCAGGCGCGCGCGCGCACGCACACACACACACACACACACACACACACACACTTTTAATCCTTAAAATGAATCTCATTCACATTACATATTTTGCATACTCTGGGCAGGGATGTTTGCCCTTGTGTTACCTGGGATAGGAATCCAAGGAGTGTAACTGATCCCACTTTTCAAATTCTTGTTCTCATAGAATAATAATAAATTTAACTAAGTAAGTGTATGATTTGTATATTGAAATAGAAAAGAAATGGTCTGCAAATGTGGATTCTGGAATCCCCCCTCCCTTTTCCTATTTGTAATCCTTTGATCTCCTTCAGTCGTCCTTACTTTACTCCTTAACTAAGACTTTGAGTGCTGCACTGGACAGAGTGGACATCCTTGACTTGGTCTTGACTTTAGTGGAAACACTTTGAGCTTCTCTCCATTTAACTTGATATTGACTGGCTGTAAGCCCCCTTCATTATGTCTCTGTCCCTGTAAGCCTCATTTCTCCTATACTTTTATCTTGAATGAATGTTGGGATCTGTCAAAACCTTTCCTGCATCTGTGAGATGATCATTTTGTTTTTGCCTTTTAATTTCTATGTGCTGGGTATGTTTGCTGATTTACATATGTTGAACCATGCGGCTCTGGGATGAAGTCAACTGGATCAGTGGATGGTCTTTCTGATGTTTTCTTAAATTCAGTTTTTGAGTACTTTATTGAGAATTTCTGCATCATGTTCATAAGTAAGGGCTATACTTTTCATTTTTGTTGAGTCTCTGTTTTAGTATTGGGACTTTGTAAAAAGAATTTGGAAGAGTTCCCTCAGTTCCGATTTTGGGAAATGATTTGAAGATTATTGACATTAGTTAATCTTTGAAATTCTAGTAGAATTCTGTACTGAGTCTACTAGGACATAGTTTTTTTTTCTTATTTGGGAGTTTAATAGATGCTCTATTTAACTAGGGGTTATGGGTCTGTTGATGTCATGTTGATTTTAGTAGGTAATGTTTATAAAGAAATGTATCTATTTCATTTAGATTTTCCAGTTTGGTGAAATACTGATTTTTAAAGTATGTCTTCATGATTACCTGAATTTCCTCCATGTTTGTTGTTATGTCTCCCCTTTTATCTCTAATTTATTAATTTGGTTATTTACTAATTGATTGTTTTTCCCATACACTCGTTGTGGATGCTATTTCTTCTTTTTTTTCTTCCCCTAAAATTTTCAAATGTATCCTTTTTATTAGTGTGAGATCTGTCTGTTTTTTTTGTTGTTGTTTTGTTTTTTGTTGTTGTTGGTTTTTGTTTTTATGTAGGAACTTAGCGCTATGAACTGACTCATGGCATTGCCTTCATTGTGTAAGCATATTTTGTGTTGTCATTTTCATTCAATTCTAAAAGAATTTTAACTACCATCTTGAATTTTGTCTTTGAATTAAAAAGTTCTTGTTCCAGGGTTCCACATGAGACCCTGTCACTTATCTTCAGGAGATCGTCTGCTTTTAGTCGACTGGGTAAATTCTGCTGCTAGAATACTGTACGTTTAGGGAATCACATTTGAGGTGGGGTTGGAAGGACATGAAATGCAAGTCTCTTGTGGAGAGAATGCCAGGTGTACAATGTGGGGGAGAGACTGGAAGGCTTCTGGGAGGCTCAGGGAACCGGAAGGCTAAGGAAGCGAAGCCTGGAAAAAAGAATCCAGCTCAGGGCTGATGACAGAGAAAGGTCATGGTCGGGCTTACTTTTCTAATGGATCAATCAGAAGATGTTCCCGGGGTTCCAAGAGACATGGAAAGGAAGACTTGGGAAGAAGGTGGGACAGCGCTCGCTGTTTAGTGTTTCCTCTTCAGGCAGGGTCTCCATGGCTGTCCTACAATTTGCATAGATCCTTCCGCCTCAGGATCTGAAATGCCTGGATTACTGAAGAGAACTGTCAGACAGCCCTGCTCATCTATTGGGCCTTTAGCTATCTATTGAGGAAATCATGAGGTCTGTCAGACACTGAGAAGACAGATACATTTATGTTGCACTGAGCAATACAATTATTTATTCTGAGTTTTCAGCATAAGGGTTTATTCAGCTTACACTTCCATACTGCTGTTCATCACCAAGGAAGTCAGGACTGGAACTCAAGCAGGTCAGGAAGCAGGAGCCGATGCAGAGGCCATGGAGGGATGTTCCTTACTGGCTTGCTTCCTCTGGTTTGCTCAGCCTGCTCTCTTATAGAACCAAGACTACCAGCCCAGGGATGGTACCACCCACAAGGGGCCCTCCCCACCTTGATCACTAATTGAGAAAATGCCTTACAGCTGGATCTCATGGAGGCATTTCCTCAACTGAAGCTCCTTTCTCTGTGATAACTCCAGCTTGTGTCAAGTTGCCGCAAAACCAGCTAGTTCACCAGTAGATGGCAATATTGGCCCAGAAAAGCCAACCACACCTGTGGGAGGGCCTCAGGACAGGGACACGACAAGGACTATCTACTTGAGAGATATTTTGCTTTTAATTCATTGTTGTTCTATTAATTTGTAGTTTCTCTTTTATCTCAGAATATTAAAGTTATAAATAAAGCAAAAAAAAGTTCCAGAAGCCTTAAATTCTGCGTTTTGAAAGTCACTCTTCTTAGATGTACTTCCTTTGAGGTAGCAGGCTGTGAGGCGACTAGCAATCAGGATATCCACACAAAATGGAACTCAAAAAGATTTTGCTGACGTCACTAAGAACACCAGAACAGAAATCAGTTACATGTCACTTCCAACATTTAAAATAACGTTCAGTTTTAGTCCTAGTCTCATGGAAATCAAAGCCGCACATACTTACCCCAAACTCAGAGAACGATAACATAAGACGTAGGAGTTGGAGGTAATTTAAAACGTTTTAAAGATTATATATTAACCGGGCGTGGTGGCACACGCCTTTAATCCCAGCACTTGGGAGGCAGAGGCAGGCAGATTTCTGAGTTCGAGGCCAGCCTGGTCTACAAAGTGAGCTCCAGGACAGCCAGGGCTATACAGAGAAACCCTGTCTCGAAAAACAAAAAACAAAAAAACAAACAAAAAAAAAGATTATATATTAATTGTACTAATGCATAGTCACGGGTTTCATTGTGACATCTTCATGAACATATACAACATGTTTTGATCAGATTCAGCTCTTGCTATCCCCCCTCTCCGTACATCCTCACCATAGCTACTAGCCCCGACTTATTAAAAAATTTTGTAACCCAAGGAGTGTAATTAGGGTTAGACTACTAATTACTTCTTACTGGATCATGGGTGTGAGGTTTCTTCCAAGATCATGACCACTTTACATTGGGCACACCACTGAAGAGAAAGTCTCTCTTTACTCTATCAAACGTGAGCTTCCTGGAGAGCCTCGGGTAGGGGTGGAACTTTAGGTAAGACTGGGGTTTCAGGTAGGGGTGAGGCCTCTGGTAGGGGTGGGGCCTCGGATTTGGGTTAGAGTTAGGGTCCCTCCCTTCTCCATAGCACGGTTTTGTCTGGCTGAGGCTTGTAACAGATTTTATTTGGGTCCTCACAGTTGCTTTAAGTAATTTTAACACTTTAACCTTATACTCCGGATTGAATTTATACAAACACAATGAAAAATCAAATAAGGAAATGTAACAGAAACCCTCTTATGTCATTTACAACAATACCACTTACAAGAATTTGTTTGCCTTGTTTTCTGAGGTGTTCAACTTTATTGTTCAATCTATATTTTTCACTAAAAGTAGCCAAAGGCCCTTTGTAATAAATAAATATCAATATGGGCCATAAATATTGGATATTTTAAGAACCAGTGCATCATAATCAAGGACATATCCTAGGCAGCTGTACTTAGGGGTTAATAACCACTGTGCAGGATCACAGGTAGTGGGCAGTGCTCGAAAGCTTAGATGGGGGAACATTCCCTTTGCCTTGATGATGCTTCTTATCTCGTACCTATCTTTAGATAAATCATTCTGGGATCTCTTAAGACATATGTTGATGTCTTCACATGGCAAGCTTGCTTGTAATTTAGTTTCCAATGTAGATGGAAAGAATCTGTGACGAGCTTTAGCTGTGACTAAATTGACTTATTCGTTACTCTATGTGTTCATTTAATAATTATCTGTTAAGCCCCTGGATACCAACAAGATAGGATTAAGAAAAAATGTTAAAACCATACTTTAAAAAAACACATTCTTCTACGTCGCTTATAAATACAAGCTCAGACTCAAGTGAACGCTGGACCGTCACCGTGGCAGCGTGCTGACTGCTGTAAGCAGCACTTACGTCACCTTCCCAGAGAGTTCATGAGGTTGGTGCTAATGCAATCAAGTAAGTAGTGGCTTGGCTCAATATCTTAGCAGCAGGGTATGATGACCTTGGGGACGATGCGAAATTTCTTTCTCCAGTGCCAAGAAAACTCATTAGGAGTTGCCAACTGCTATCAGACCAAAATGATTTTATCCATTAGAGAAAATTTATTGAACAATAGCTATGTGCTCAGTCGTGTGTGTCC
The DNA here is from genome assembly GCF_000001635.26 of Mus musculus. Classification (NCBI taxonomy): domain Eukaryota; kingdom Metazoa; phylum Chordata; class Mammalia; order Rodentia; family Muridae; genus Mus; species Mus musculus. The sequence goes on from NC_000076.6 coordinate 22,581,718, forward strand.
AGTGGTATGTATGTATCGAGGGCTGTGTGCCTAGTGCTGTATGCCCGATGCTATGTGCCCTGTGGTGTTTGAGTGTGTGCAGGGCTGTGTGTCCAGTGCTATGTACCCAGTAATGTACTTTAGCATACTGTACTACATTGACTATGAACTGTAGAATGAATCCCTTCTTGTGAGAAGCACATTCAATAACACTTTATTTTCTCTTCCCTCAAAATCACATTTAATACAGAATTTTGATATAGTTTTCTTTTTTACTAAGATTTTTCAGAAAAGAGGAATATATGAATATTCCCAGTGATGTAATTGAAGAAAATGAATATTCCAGAATCGAATGGAAAATTCCCTTAACTGCAGTGATGAGTCCAGCCCGTGCAGTGACAAGAGAAACGGAACATCCCTAATGCCTCTCAGTCCAAAAACACAAGACTGAGTTGGAAACAGAACAGAACCAGGCTTCCCTCTCTGCTGTGGCCATGGATGGAAACATGTGGTGGCCACAAGAACTTGGAGTAGTGGATGAATAGGCCAAACCACCTAACAGGAACAGTCCTAAAGACAGCATTGAAGCAACACCAGTGGTGACCCAGGAAGTCATGATTCTTTGGGGGTCTAGACAGTTTCTTGAATCAGACTGTGGATTTGCAAGGGATGAAAACTTGGTTACCATTAGCAACTGACCCATAAAGAACAGTGACAAAGTCCTAGTGACATTATCACAGTCACCGGTGATGTTCATGGTCAGCAAGGGGCTGGCTGACCCAGGCTGAATTCAATAAAGTATAGTCCACTGTGAGGCAGTATTTGTTAATAATAATACAGTCTACTGTATATGCCAACAAATCATGTGGGCCATTGCAAGGGACTCAGGATATTGAAAACCCAAACAAACAAAATAGGAAAATCCTAAACACTATTCATCAAACTCAGAACTGAGGAAATTCTTGGGGAAGGTAATATATTGATTTATCATTGTGGGGGCAGTGCATAGATAGATAGATAACAGTAGACATTTGGGGGAGTTGGTCCTGGGATTCTACCCTTTTGAGGCAGGGTCTCCCGTTCCCTCTTTCTGCCACTAAGCTGCATCCACCAGGATAGATGGCTCAGAGGTTCTGGGATTTTCTCTTGTCTCTGCCTCCCACTTCGTGGTGAGACGATCGTGCTGGGATTGCAGACTCTCCTCCTGGCTCTTCCTGTGGGCTTCAGCAATCACAGTGCATCCTCAGGCTTGCAGACTTAAACTTTTACCTACTGAGCCATCCTTCCAGCCCTCTTTGAAATATTTAATAAGATTCTGTTGTTGTGATATATATTTGGAACTCTATTAGTTCTTATAATGGCCCAGCCAGCCCCCCAATAATTGAGGCAGAATCCTATAGACTTATTTAATCAGCTTTAGCACAGTTACTGGGCGATTGATTACCTGTAAACTATTTCTCAGTGCTAGACTGGCTATTTCCCAGCTGCAATCCCCAAGTTCCCTGCTCTTTCCTGAGTCTCTACTGGGTTATTTTGGCTCCATCTGTCTGTCCTCAGGGTGCACTTTTCTGGCCAAGTGCTCCTGGTCCTGCCTGGCTAGTGGAGACCTCCTGGTCTTTGTCTTTCTCCTTTCCCCAGAGTTCCCTACCTTCAAACCACAGCCCAGGTAACGGAAACCCCGCCCACCTCTATTCTCCCTAGCAATTGGCTGTGGCCACTTTTATTTAACCAGTCAGATAAGATTGGCAAGCAAAGAATCTGCCCATCAGGATGCAAGCAGATCTTGGGGCCTGGATTTAGCATTTGAATACAAAGCAGCACCTGACCAACTCCAACAAGACTGAGATTACAGCACAGGGCTTTAAGCCTAGCACCCAGGAGGCAGAGGCAGGTGGATCTCTGCCAGTTAGAGGTCAGCCTGGTCTACAGAGTGAATTCCAGGACAGCCAGGGATACACAGAAAAACTTGTCTCAGAAAACAAACAAACACTCTCAGGTTACACTGGCTATGTGAAATAGAAGGGGAAAATCATGAGGGAAAGAGCCGCAGTTCACTGAATTATTAAACAATGAAAGAAGGAAAGTAATTGTGAATGAAGTCAAGAATGAAGAAATGAAGGTGAAAGCCTGACACAAAGTCCTAGAGAATGCTCTTTCACATCTGTAAAACTAGCCAGTGTGGCTTTGAAGCCATTTTATAAGGAAGAGAAGGAATCTACTTCCAAGATATGAGTACTAGGATTCCCTGAGAAAAGTTGTTTAAATAACAATGGTGATGAATGTTATTGGGAGGTAAAAGGTGCTGATTACATCAGTGCATTTTAACCAAAGGCTACCATGGATCTTATTGGCAAACAAAGGTGGCTTTATTCACTTGTGATAGCCGAGAGAACCAGGCTCCCAGTAGATCTGTCGGGTGGGTCAGTGGAAAGTCTTAGACAATCTGAGTTGGTGTCAGATTCTATGGATGGTTTAAGTACCTTCTCTCTGGCTTTGGTGTCCTCAGAACACCAGTCATTCCTTGCTCCCTCACATGCTGCATAAACAACTCATCTGTCCACTCTCGCCCTACCTATTCAATATTGTACTTGAAGTCCTAGCCAGAGCAATTAGACAACAAAAGGAGATCAAGGGGATACAAATTGGAAAGGAAGAAGTCAAAATATCACTTTTTGCAGATGATATGATAGTATATATAAGTGACCCTAAAAATTCCACCAGAGAACTCCTAAGCCTGATAAACAGCTTCAATGAAGTAGCTGGATATAAAATTAACTCAAACAAGTCAATGGTCTTTCTGTACACAAAGGATAAACAGTCTGAAAAAGAAATTAGGGAAACAACACCCTTCTCAATAGTCACAAATAATATAAAATACCTTGGCGTGACTCTAACTAAGAAAGTGAAAGATCTGTATGATAAGAACTTCAAGTCTCTAAAGAGAGAAATTAAAGAAGATCTCAGAAGATGGAAAGATCTCCCATGCTCATGGATTGGCAGGATCAACATTGTAAAAATGGCTATCTTGCCAAAGCAATCTACAGATTCAATGCAATCCCCATCAAAATTCCAACTCAATTCTTCAACGAATTAGAAAGGGCAATCGGCAGATTCATCTGGAATAACAAAAAAACGAGGATAGAAAAAACTCTTCTCAAGGATAAAAGAACCTCTGGTGGAATCACCATGCCGGACCTAAAACTGTACTACAGAGCAATTGTAATCAAAACTGCATGGTACTGGTATAGTGACAGACAAGTAGACCGATGGAACAGAATTGAAGACCCAGAGATGAATCCACACACCTATGGTCACTTGATCTTTGACAAGGGAGCTAAAACCATCCAGTGGAAAAAAGACAGCATTTTCAACAAATGGTGCTGGCACGACTGGCGGTTATCATGTAGAAGAATGCGAATTGATCCATTTCTATCTCCTTGTACTAAGGTCAAATCTAAGTGGATTAAGGAACTCCACATAAAACCAGAGACACTGAAACTTATAGAGGAGAAAGTAGGGAAAAGCCTCGAAGATATGGGCACAGGGGAAAAATTCCTGAATAGAACAGCAATGGCTTGTGCTGTAAGATCAAGAATCGATAAATGGGACCTCATAAAATTGCAAAGATTCTGCAAAGCAAAAGACACCATCAATAAGACAAAAAGACCACCAACAGATTGGGAAAGGATCTTTACCTATCCCAGATCGGATAGGGGACTAATATCCAATATATATAAAGAACTCAAGAAGGTGGACTTCAGAAAATCAAATAACCCCATTAAAAAATGGGGCTCAGAGCTGAACAAAGAATTCTCACCTGAGGAATACCGAATGGCAGAGAAGCACCTGAAAAAATGTTCAACATCCTTAATCATCAGGGAAATGCAAATCAAAACAACACTGAGATTCCACTTCACTCCAGTCAGAATGGCTAAGATCAAAAACTCAGGTGACAGCAGATGCTGGCGAGAATGTGGAGAAAGGGGAACACTCCTCCATTGTTGGTGGGATTGCAAGCTTGTACAACCACTCTGGAAATCAGTCTGGCGGTTCCTCAGAAAATTGGACATAGTACTACCGAAGGATCCCGCAATACCTCTCCTGGGCATATATCCAGAAGATGTCCCAACCGGTAAGAAGAACACATGCTCCACTATGTTCATAGCAGCCTTGTTTATAATAGCCAGAAGTTGGAAAGAAACCAGATGCCCCTCAACAGAGGAATGGATACAGAAAATGTGGTACATTTACACAATGGAATACTACTCAGCTATTAAAAAAATGAATTTATGAAATTCCTAGGCAAATGGATGGACCTGGAGAGTATCATCCTGAGTGAAGTAACCCAATCACAAAGGAACTCGCACAATATGTACTCACTGATAAGTGGATATTGGCCCAGAAACTTAGGATACCCAAGATATAAGATACAACTTGCCAAACGCATGAAATTCAAGAAGAACGAAGACTAAAGTGTGGACACTTTATTCTTTCTTAGAAATGGGAAAAAAACACCCATGGAAGGAGTTACAGAGACAAAATGTGGAGCTGTGATGAAAGGATGGACCATCTAGTGATTGCCATATCTGGGGATCCATTCCATAATCAGCTTCCAAATGCTGACACCATTGCATACACTAGCAAGATTTTGCTGAAAGGACCCAGATATAGCTCTCTCTTGTGAGACTATGCCGGGGCCTAGCAAACACAGAAGTGGATGATCACAGTCAGCTATTGGATGGATCACATGGCCCCCAATGGAGGAGCTAGAGAAATTACCCAAGGAGCTAAAGGGAACTGCAACCCTATAGGTGGAACAACAATATGAACTAACCAGTACCCGGGAGCTCTTGTCTTTAGCTGCATATGTATCAAAAAGATGGCCTAGTCGGCCATCACTGGAAAGAGAGGCCCATTGGACTTGCAAACTTTATATGTACCAGTACAGGGGAACGCCAGAGCCAAAAAGGGGGAGTGGGTGGGTAGGGGATTGGGGGGGTGGGTATGGGGGACCTTTGGAATAGCATTGAAAATGTAAACGAGGAAAATACGTAATTTAAAAAAAAAAAAGAGCAAGTGGGTAAACAGTATTCCTCCATGGCCTCTACTTTCATTCCCGTCTTGACTTATCTCAGTAGTAGACTACTGTTTTCTGGAAGTGTAAGATGAAATAAACCCTTCCCCACCCTCCACCCCCTACCCCCACCCCACCCCCCAAGTTGCTTTTAGTCAGTGTTTGATCATAGAAACAGAAAGCAAACAGGACAGTTGGTAATGTGTTCATACAGACCTCCACAGTGTGGTGTGAAGTTCTTTCTCCTGTCTCTAAAACAAACGCCAACTTCACTTTGTCACTAGGGAGACAAACTAGAAAATGGACTTTCAAAATAGATGAGGTGAGCAACTTTGGAGTTTTGTGGAGAGAAAAGGCTAGGTGCAGACTATTCAGAGGCAAGGCGGGGAGCTGAGCTTAGCCCCGGGTGGATGGGGGGACCTGGGAGAGCCTACTGAACTCCCCTGAGTTACTGGGTAGCGAGCACGGCTGCTCTACAGTGCTTCAGAGGGGGTGAAGGGGATATTCTGAGTTGAGTTGCTGTTAAGAAACTTTTAAAGTGGTGCCAAAATCCAGATTTCTCGGTGCCCAAATAACACACAAATGTGCCTTGAACAGGACTTGGGGAAAAGAGTTTTATTTTATTGATAATTGCATTAGGTAAAAATAAGATCTCTTCCTTTAAATAAAGGTTCACACTATGGCCTATGTATGATAAATATGCAATGTACAGTGATCTCTCTGTCTCTCTGTCCCCAAAATAAGATTTGATAGGGATTGTCTGTTTTGATCATGAGACATGCTGACATTTTATGAACAATGACAAAGGTTAAAATTGAAGAAAAAGTAACTGTTTCTAGAGGAAATTACATTTAGGGGGTTTGTTTGTGTATATGTGTGTGTGAGAGAGCATTGTGTGAATGAGTGTGAGTGTGAATGTGTGAGTGCATATGTGTGTGCACAAGTGTGTATGTGAGAGAACAAGAAATCATGTGTGTGCACAAGTATGTATGTGTGTATGTGTGAATATGTGTGCATATGTGTGTGAGAGAGAGAGAGCATGTGTGTATAAGTGTGTGTGAATGTGTGTATATGTGTGAGTGTATGGTATGTGCATGAGCGTGTGTGTGAGAGAGTGTTGTGTGTGCACAATGTGTGTAAGTGTATGTGAGTGTGTATGTGTTTACACAAGTGTGTTTCTGAGAGTAAGAGAGCATTGTGTGCCCAAGTATGTGTGTGTGTGACTCTGTGAGTGTGTGTGTGTGTGTGTGTGTTGAGAAAGCATCGTACACTGTAGCCCAGGAGAGCCTGAATTCACTGTGTAGTCCAGACCTAAATTCACTGTTATTCCCTTGCCTCTGTTTGCAGTGCTGGCGTGAGCTCCTGTGCCCAGAAATTTTCCATTCTTTGTAGGTGGGTTCATCATTTCCACAATGTGTGTCACTGGGGTAAGCTTGGCTAAAGTCAGAAATCATTCCCAAGTGGCTTCATGGTTTTGAAATCCTGCTTTACAGCTAAGAACTGGAGAGTGAGAGTAAGAAGCCAAATGACTGTGTGGTTCTATGGGCTCTCCCTCCCTCTCTCTCTGCCTCCCTCCTCACCACGCCTATAAATAAGTTCTGTATAAACAAGTTCTGGGTTTTGTGAGGTGAGTCTTCTAGTAATTCCTCAGATACTTAGCCCCCTCCCGTATAAAATAGAAATACAATGAATGAATAGATTTCTTATTTGTTATTTTGACATGATAAACAGTTTTACTACTCTTACAACAGAAGACATGTCTGGAAGCTTATTGTATTTCTATCTTACTCATTTACCCACCTAAAAGAAGGGTTTAGAAAGGACTGCAGCTCTTCCCTGAACTCCCCCAGAGCTGAGGACTGATCTGGGGCCTTGCTCTTGCTAAGCAAGTGCTCTCCCCAACTTGTGAGTGAAGTAAATCCCCACTCCTTTTAAAACACTTTTATTTTTTTATTTTTCACTTGAGTGTTTTGCCTATACATTTGCATGTGTACCGTGTGTATGCAGTGCCTGTGTAGGCCAGAAGAGGGCATCAGAGCCACCAGCACTGGACTCACAGAGGCCCCTGCAAGAGCAAGTGCTCTTAGACACTGAGCCCTGGCTTTTACTTCTTGTTCTTCTTTTTCTCTTTCTGCCTTTTCCTCTGACCCCCCACCCATGTGGCCCTGGCTTTCCTGTGCTGTTCCCCTCAGGTCTGAGTCCCCCAACTTTCAGGCTTACATGATTCGGTTTCCTGTGTGTTTAAAACTTCACCTTCACCTCTTGATGCTGTTGAAACAGGGTTTCCTGTAGCCCAGGGTAGCCCGATTTCTCATTTTCTGTGTAGCAAAGGATGACCTTGATCCTGCTGCTTCCTTTTCCTGAGTTCCGGTATTAAAGACATCCATGGTTTGCATGGTGCTAGGCTTTGAATCCAGGCCTTCTGGGCATGCTAGGTGAACATGCTATCAGCTGAGCCACACTCCCAGTCCCTTGTTTTGTTCATTGAGATAGGATCTCGTATAGCCCAGGTTGGCCTCGAACTCTCATGTAGTTGAAAATTACTTTGCATTCCTGCCTTCATCTCTCAAGTATAGGATTACAAGTGTGAACCACCACTCCCAGTGTAGGATTACAGGTGTAAACCATTGCTCCCAGTGTAGGATTACAGGTGTGAACCATCACTCCCAGTGTAGGATTACAAGTGTGAACCATCACTCCCAGTGTAGGATTACAGGTGTGAACCATCACTCCCAGTGTAGGATTACAAGTGTGAACCATCACTCCCAGTGTAGGATTACAGGTGTGAACCTCCACTCCCAGTGTAGGATTACAGGTGTAAACCATCACTCCCAGTGTAGGATTACAGGTGTGAACCATTACTCCCAGTGTAGGATTACAGGTGTGAACCATCATTTCCAGTGTAGGATTACAGGTGTAAACCATCACTCCCAGTGTAGGATTACAGGTGTAAACCATTGCTCCCAGTGTAGGATTACAGGTGTGAACCATCACTCCCAGTGTAGGATTACAGGTGTAAACCATTGCTCCCAGTGTAGGATTACAGGTATGAACCATCACTCCCAGTGTAGGATTACAGGTGTGAACCATCACTCCCAGTGTAGGATTACAGGTGTGAACCATCACTCCCAGTGTAGGATTACAGGTGTGAACCATCACTCCCAGTGTAGGATTACAGGTGTGAACCACCACTCCCAATGTAGGATTACAGGTGTGAACCATCACTCCCAGTGTAGGATTACAGGTGTGAACCATTGCTCCCAGTGTAGGATTACAGGTGTGAACCATCACTCCCAGTGTAGGATTACAGGTGTGAACCATCACTCCCAGTGTAGGATTACAGGTGTAAACCATCACTCCCAGTGTAGGATTACAGGTGTGAACCATTGCTCCCAGTGTAGGATTACAGGTGTGAACCATCACTCCCAGTGTAGGATTACAGGTGTAAACCATTGCTCCCAGTGTAGGATTACAGGTGTGAACCATCACTCCCAGTGTAGGATTACAGGTGTGAACCACCACTCCCAATGTAGGATTACAGGTGTAAACCATTGCTCCCAGTGTAGGATTACAGGTGTGAACCATCACTCCCAGTGTAGATTTACAGGTGTAAACCATTGCTCCCAGTGTAGGATTACAGGTGTGAACCATCACTCCCAGTGTAGGATTACAGGTGTGAACCATCACTCCCAGTGTAGGATTACAGGTGTGAACCACTACTCCCAATGTAGGATTACAGGTGTGAACCATCACTTCCAGCAAACAAAGCTTTTGCTTTTGTTTTCTAAGACAGTGTCTCACTATGTCACCCAAGCTAATGACCCTTCTGACTCAGTTTTCTGAAAGCTATTATCTCATGTGTGAGCCAACTAGCTCTGGGATCTTATTGACTGTTGCACTTCATGAAGTAGGATACTAAAATAATAATACTATTATTAATAATAACAATAATAACAGCTTCACAATTTTTATTTCAAATGGAGAAATTAAAGGGAAACCTCATGAATGTCTTCACTGTTTTTATAATTTAGTCTCTCTTGTTAAAATAGCATTTGTTATTTAAAAATTGTTTTTTTGTGTGTGTTATTTTGAAATGTTGATGATTTAGTATTAAATAATGGGATAATTTAATCTCAAAAAATATTTAAAATTCTTCATTTTGAGCATTTATTTGTGGAAAAACTCTCTGGGTTTAATTTTCCTCAGTTTCTTTCACTTTTCTAAAAGTGAGGTTCCAGAAGATGGCATTAACATTTCCTTTATGATTTTCTTCCTTTACTTTTCTTCGTTCTCTTTATTTTTCTCATTCTTTCTTTTGACAGTATAACTTGACTGTGATTTATATTTTTAAAAACACATCTAGTGAGAGGAATTAACTTTTAAAAAGCCAGATTTATTGTGAAAAATAGTTTAAAAATTGTCATTTAAAAATTTGTCTGCACAAGACTGCTTATAGAAATGAAAATTTCTTTTATTAATGTCTTACTAGTATATGTGTATGAGTGTTTGTGTGAGTGTGTGAATGTGTATGTAGTATGTGTGAGTGGTTACTGTATGACGTGCTGGGTTGTGACCTGTCTGGACACAGACATCATACTTGTCCTTGTGTACTCTGCAGCTGTCTTGTCCCTTGCTTGACCCCTTCTTGCCCTCAAATGGTCAATCCTCTGCTTCATGTTCAAACGGTCCTGTCTCTACATTCTGAGTGCTAGGGTGTTCACCATCATGGCTGGCTAGAAGACTTGTTTGAAAGTCACTATGAACCAGGCATTTTTCAGGAGGCAGTTGCTTATGCCAACAAAAGGCTCCCATTCACAGGGAACTGGCTATTTTAAAGATTTATTTTAGTATTTTTATTTACGTATATGTGTGCATGTGTATGTGTGTGAGTATGTGTGTGTATGTGTATATGTGGACATGAGTGCATGTGCTCACTGAGGCCAAAAGCATTGGGAGCCAAAAGTACAGGGCTGTCGGGGACCATCTGACTTGGTCCTGAGAACCAACTCAGGACCTGCGGAAGATTGGTACATCCCCTTAGCCAATGAGTGAGCCATCTCTCCTATCCAAACCAACTATTTCAAAACGGGCTGGAACACCACCTGTTCAAGATGTTGCCATGGTGCAAACTCTGAGCTCCAGTGCTAAGTTCTTAATGAAGCATGAAAAGAAACTCCAGGCTGTCTTTCCTCCCCCTTATCAGTGACAGACTGCAAAGCAATGCACTACAAAGCCTGTCATTTAAATTGCAAATGCTATTTTAACAAGGGACTCCGGATACATTATTAGAAAGTTACATTTTATTCCTAATTCTGTAGGCAAAAATGAAAAGAGAGAGAGAGAGAGAGAGAGAGAGAGAGAGAGAGAGATTGTCCTTTTTCTCTTTCATATCTCAGAAGCCAAACTCAGACTCCATGTGCCTGGGCTTCAGGATATTATTACAGACTCTAAAACACGAGGAAGCCACTCAGAGGAAGACTCTCTCTGTGCCACAAATCTCAAGCTCAGCTTTTGTGCTCAGAAAATAGCACTCCAGAGGAAAGCTGAGCCAGTGGGGGGGTTGGGGGGGACTTAGCAGACAGGAATGCAGAAGCAGTGACCTACCACCTAAGGAGTTTGAGACAGGAGATTATATCCAAAGATGCAGTCCTTTATTGTGAAGTGGCTCATGACTGAGCAGTGGTTCTGTCTCAAGAGACATGAGTTTCCCCTTTCCTCCAATGTGGCTAGACTCCACGCACCACTGCCAGTGCGTCGTGGGGGAGGGGGTTTGGGGAGGAGACATTGCTTGAAGACATGGGGGAAGGAACCAGGTCTGACTATCCCATGCCTGCCACCCAACCCCACCCGTTCTGTTCTTTCAGATAGAAGCCTGCCAGCCTGGGTCCGGTGAGTGAACCCCTCTAACAGTGAGTTCTAACATCTCAGACAAGCATAACCTTATCAGAATTGGAAGCATATTCACTTTTCTCCACTGCTGTGTCAAAATCCCTGTGCTGCAACAGATACAACTTACCAAAGGAAGGATCAATTTGACTCTGGTTTATGGGATATAATCCATCCTAGCAGGAAAGGCATTAGAACGAGGGTGGATACAACTGGTCGCACTTTGTCCATTGTCAGGAAGTAGAGAGAGATGAACGGTTGTCTTTGCCTCCTCTTTGTATCTTTGTTCAGCCTGGGACCTCAGTCTATGCGGTGGTACAGCCTGCAGTTAGAATAGGGGACATCCCTTCAATCAAACCTCCCTGGGTACAGAAATGTGTCTCCTAGGAGATTCCAAAGCCAGCCAAGCTGGTAAGGAAGAGTAACCATCACCAAGACGAAGCGTGTGTGTGTGTGTGTGTGTGTGTGTGTGTGTGTGTGTGTGTGCATGTATGAATTGGAAAAAAGGGAAGGGGATGCTATGTATGAACCCTGTCAGACACTAACAACTAAGCATTGTGGCTTTGGTCCTCATATATAAATGCTTATGCTATACACAGGGACAATGGGGGCAGCCTCAGACCCCTTAGGATTGTATTATTTCCTTTAGAGTATACAATGAAACGTTCCTGTGTATATCAAATTCATAGTTGGTGCTGACAATCTAAGTTTATTCTGATAGAGTGACTGCCAATTAAATGAAGAATGTAGAAAGTGGAACAAGAGGGGAAAGATGGAGCTCTCCCTACCACAGCAGGACAGCATACGTAGGCAGAGTAGACATCCATGCTCCTTTCTCTGCACAAAGTCGCTCTACCATATGGAGGGAAATCCTAGTCCCGAATAAATCCTGTTCAAAATAAAGGCAGCATTTTTTTTCCCCAAAAAGTAGAAGCCTAAAATGTGACTTTCTGTTCTCTCTGTAAAAATATTTTTGAAATCATTCTGGACAGAAATACAAATATGGTGATTGGACATCAATTGCCTCGGACTTGAGGTCCCCAAACAGCCTTATCTATAAGAAAGGAATAACAAAATGACAAAATAGCAATAAAGAGAAGCCCCAGCTGCCTTCTTCACGACAACGCTGGGTGGGGGTGGGAGTGGGGGTGGGAGTGACTTGCAATCTTCTTCCCTGATAATTTTTAAAAACGCTGAGGAAAAAGAGGCCAGGCCTGTCTCATCCTTAGAATCATTATCAATTCACCTAATGACTCGAAACAACAAAAGACAAAAAGCATTTGAAAACTGCTTTGGTTGCTTTCCATTTGCCATGAATGTTTGCCAAATCTGAAGGTAATATGTAAAAAAAAACAATAACAACAACAACAAAAAAAAAACCCTGCAGTTTAGTTAAGGGTTTTTTAAAAAGATGTGTTTCTGAGCCAATTTTAACCATCCTCTAATCACTAGGAACGTCCAAACTAAGCATTGTAAATGTCCGTGTTAACTTAATGCACATACCAGTGAACCAATGAGATGTGAAAATGCTTTAGTTTGATTCTTTGTGCACAACTCTATTCTGATGTGAGGCAGGATATTTGATCACACCATGAACCCTGAGATTGTGTTATTTACTAGACATGCCTGTTTTTAGCTGTGGTGTAGCTCAGCCTTAGTATACCCCTTTAATCCAAGACCTTTCTTGCTACATCCACTCCAGTAGTGACATGCGTGGCAGGCCCCCAAAACCTGGACGAAGTCCGGAGGCAAAAAGTTCATGGAAACTTAAGTCTCCTGGAAATTTGGCATTCCCATAGCTAGAATGCCCCAGATTTGTCCCTGTGATAATGTGGAGGGTCTTGCAGGCTTTCTTACAGTATTTTACTGGATAAGAGTAAGAAATCTCAGAGCAAGGTACTCCCATATGCAAGAATTTACCATTAGCAAGGAAGAAGGAAGGTTGTGGTATAAGAAGAAACTATAGTAAATACTTAGAACTATAGATAGCTGAGTTACACCCATACACAAGAATTTACAATGGCCTAGGGGGAATGTGGACTATACAATAGACTAGAATTGGAACTATGGCAAGGGCATGAAGCCCTTGCCCCTGGCTTCTAAGATTAAGCTGACCTTAGGTGGGGCTGCTTTTGATCCCAGTTGTTAACTTTGAATTTTATCCCAGTTGGTTCCTGTTAGCATTTTGTATGCATTCCTCTGTTTTGTGTAAAAGTCACTTATAAGACTTGTGTTCACTTTGAGACAAATTACATTCAGATACCACACTCCCTTGTGTTCATATTTGTTTGTCATTTCTCGCCAACTCCTTGCCCACCTGTCTGGAACCCAGATTTCTTCTGCAGATTGAGGGGGGCTGACTGGGGCCAGTCCGTGGCACTTTCTGATTGAATATTGTAAACAGGGTTAAATAAAGTCAACCATAGGTCAAGAGGCAGAGCAAGCAACCAGTTCACAGGAGGTGACCATAGGATTATTAAGAAAAAAACAGAGAGAGTCAGGAGGATGGATGGATAGAGAGCCGCACAGGAAGTAGGAGGAAGGGACTTTGAGTTAGAAGGTTTCTTGAGTCAGCACGAGAGAGTAGCATTCCTGGAGGGATGTTGGCTAAGGAGGACCAGCTGGGTGCTTTCTCTGCCTCTCTGAGCTAGCAGGCTTTCACCCCAGCTTCTGACTCTTCATTGGTAAGACCAAATGATTATGATTTTATTAAAAACCACCAAAGATGTGTGCTGTGATTTATTTCTTATTCACCTTACTCTCTAGCAGACTAAGATCCAGACAGTATGGGTCCTCCTGTTCATAGCACTTCAGAGCATAGCACAAATTAGCAAAGAACCTTTCTCTGTCTGTCTTCCTTTTTTAAAGAAAAGGCTTCATGTGACTTAGGCTGGCCTTGAACTCACTATGTAGCTGAGGCTGATTTTGAACTCCCCTGCTCTTCCTGACTCTACTCTCCAGTGCTCAGATTATAGGTGAGAGATTACCACCATGTCTGGCTCCAAGCAACTTATTTCTAACTCATTAACATTGTCTACTTAGTCAATGTTGTAACTCGGTCACCATCCCTACAGGTCTGGTTCCTGGTCATCTATACTACGATTTTCTCACTCAGCACTGGATGTGAGTAAGCAGAATGGAGCTCAGAGTGGAGGCAGCATTTCTAGTAGAACTGCATCTGCATTCTCCTCCTTCATTACAGTTTCCAATCTACTTGCGAGGTGGCGCCCCTCTGTCAGTTGGGTGGACCCTAAGGAAAACCTCAAGAAACTTTTCTCTGGATCCCCGCCCCCACACCCAACAAAACAAAAAAACAAAAAGTCCAGTCTCCATATGGGAAGAGCTATTTATGGTAAGATAGTTTATCTCCATCACTAATATGGGCTGCTTCCTTGGAAAGTAAAATCTTCAAACTTGCCTGGAGACATCTTCATCCAGTCAGGCCTCCTTCGGTCTAAAGACTAACCACGGGGGACCTGGTAAGTGTGAGTTGCCTTGAATTTTCCTCCCGGCTGCTCGGGAACTCTTAAGGACAGGGTACAGAGGCTCCAAGCTCACCAGTTTCTTTGATGCTCCTAAGGGTTTCCTAGGGACCTCTATGAAGGCTTTTGTTGCTGGTCCTCTCATGGGTAAATGCTTCTGTCTGAGCCATGAGACAACCCTTGTAAAATCAAGACACGAATTGGGACTTGAACCCACAATCCCAGAACTGTAAAACCAAGACATGATGTGGGACTCAAACCCACAATCTCATAACTGAAAAACCAAGACACAAATTCAGCGGTGCCACATTTAGACAACAGACAACATGTAAGACTCACACAAAGAAACGTACCTCCAAGGGGTCTTTCGGGGTTCCTGGGTGTCACGCAGATCTTGGTGGGGCCTCCAAATGAAAGAACCTAGTGGGGAAACCCCCACTCAATTCCCAATTCGGCGTGCACCCAAGAATCATGAACAGACCGTCTTGATGTAAATACACGAGGTAGTTTAATGACGGAGCTCCGGGTTGAAAAGTATCTCACGCAGGAGACAGTGGATTCAGCCATGAGGCTTGAAAGCTAGGGGTTTTTATAGAAAAGGGTCTGGGGCTGGGGGAGGAATTGGTGCGGTTTCACATGATTAGTTCATTTAAACATCAGCAGGGAGGAATTGGCACGGTTTCACATGATTGATTCATTTAAACATCAACAGACTGTACATGCAGATCGAGGTAACAGCCAAGCTTCTGGGTAACATTTCACTTAGGTCAGAAGGGTGGGAGATAGGGAGGCTCCGGGCCAGTCCGGACATTCTTATATGTCTTCCCTATCTTTATGGCTAGTTGTTTCCTGGGATGACTTTACAGCCTTTGTTCTTTGCTCTAAGCCCAAAAAGCCCTCCTAACTAGCAAGCCGCATGAGTCATGGACCTTGAATTTTAATTTTCTGGCTAGGGCTTTGAAGTCTTGAATTTAGTTTTATTTCTTTCACCCTCACCTTCTGTATCTACGTGTTTCCTTATCCTGCCAAAATCCCCTCATGTGACTGATTACTTGTGTAGGTCGGGTTCCTTGTCAGTGGGGTAGTTCCGATCTTCCTCTCCCTGTTGGTCCAACATATGATCAAGCATCTTTGAGTGCTACATCCACTCCAGTAGTGACAAGCACGACAGGCCCTGAAAACCTAGGCGCTGTCCCGAGGCGAAAGTTCATGGAAACTTAGTCTCCTGGAATCGTGGAATCCTGTATAAAGAATGCTCCACTGTCCTTGCTTTAGTTGGTAAATGGATCTGTGTGCTTTCCCTTAATATTGCTTTATTACAAGTGCTCCTAAGGATTGATATTTTGACATATAGCTAAGTTAGATTCTAGGCAGTCCTTGATCCAACCTTGGGCATGGATAGCTAAGTCACTGCCCTACATAGAAATTTACCATTATCTAGGAAGAAGAAAGTTTGTGACCTAAGGAGGAACCAGAGTAGATACTTAGAACTATAGGTAGCTGAGTTACACCCATACACAAGTATTTACAATGGCCTAGGGGGAAGGTCGACTATACAAAAGAGTAGGAACTATGCCAAGGGCACAAAGCCCTTGTCCCTGGTTTCTAAGATTAAGTGGACCTTAGGTGGAGCTGTTTTTGATCCCAGTTGTTAACATTGAATTTTATCCCAGTTGGTTCCTGCCAGTCCTTCCATGTTTGCATTCCTCTGTTTTATGTAAGAATCCAGTAACCTCATTGTCACCTAACTTCCCTATTTTCTTCTGTATAAAAAGTTTGATGCTCGATTTGACACATTACATTCAGATCCAGCACACTCTCTCATGTCTGTGTCTGTCTGTCTGTCAATTCCTGCCGACTCTATCTATGCCCATCTGTCAGAACCCCTGATTCCCACGGATTGAGGGGGGCCAGCTAGACCCGGTCCGTGACATTTGAGTTTCCCTCTGTTCCCACCACAGCCAAGGAGAAGAGACGGCAGCAGAATTTCACTGACATTTTCTCCACTACAAAAAGAAGACTGAGCGGTAGTGACATCAACAACCTGAGTGTCCTCAGGGAAAGCCTGCAGGAAGGGTGGGCTTGCTTTTCCTACACTTCGAAGAATCAGGGGAAGCAAGCGTTTTTTGTTTTTTGTTTTTTGTTTTTGTTTTGTTTTGTTTTTAACACATTTTTGTCAACCTGCAATGCTAGTGGCTATCTTCTCATTCACATTTCCTAGCCCTGTGCTTACCACGTGGCCAGAGATGTGTTAAGCCCTGGAGAAGAGACTCCACAGGGATTTGGTTTCTATAGGAACCCAGTATGACCTACCTGACCTACCTGTCGTACTGTTGTACTTGGCTTATGCTCTGAAACCTCTGAGCTTTTAATTAACAAAACTGGCCTGTGTTCTCTGCCCACAGTCAGAGTGTTTAACTCCTGTGCACACCACAGCCTCCAGGCAGCCAGCCTGTCTCAGGAAAAGCTACGCTGGTGACACAGACCTCAAAGTTGTTTTGGAAAACACAGTCAGCCTCTTGACTTAATCTTCCCCTCTATGAAGAAAGAAGAAAGGACTATGCCAGAGAGACCAGGCCAACACCAGAGCCCCAACCCATACACACACAGAGGAAACTGGGGTCAGAAAATGTCTGGGACCCCAGTGGCTCCCATCCTGTGGAAGATGTGTTTGATGTGTGAAGAAGTGACACAGTGGGTGACCCTGAGTTCCTGCTACACACTGTTCATATACAGGAAGCGCTGATCATGCTCTTGACCAGACATTTGCCTTTGGCTACTAGAGGATCTGAATTCAGGCACCAGTTACCTCCTGGGAAGTGCCAACTGTCCACATCTGGATAACTCAAGGGGATGTGCCACCGTGAGAAGTTAAGTTGGTGTACAGGCTCCAGTAGCGCTGTTGGTTTGGTGGGAAAATTCAGATTCCTTTAGGGTGCCTGAGCCAAGGAGCCCAGCTAGCTTGTTGCCAGGTAACCAAGAACTGTCTTCCCAAATTAGAGAACAAATAAAAAGGACCAGGAGGAGTAAATGGGGTGACTAACTCTAGAGAAATCAATTTTTTTTTCACGAAACCAAAGATATTTAAACAACAGCAAATCCAGAGAAGATACTGTGCACACCGCACTCCCACCGTGCACACCCCACTCTCACCACTGCCCACTCTCACCGTCACGCTGCCCACTCACCTGCTGTAGGAGAAGGGCTGAACTGCCAGAATAGAGCATACATGGATCGCATATGTCATTGTCACTCAGACACAACCTGACAATCAAGGGTTTTAGACAATTAGGTGGAGAGGTGAGGTTTCTTTCAGGAGGGGCACAAGCTCATACCCCTTGTTGGGATGGCAGCCTATTGTTTTCAGATTAACAATTGTTCTCTGAAATATGCTTTTCGTGTGTGTGTGTGTGTGTGTGTGTGTGTGTGTGTGTGTGTGTGTACACAGGTTCATGTCTTCCCAGTTGCCCTGGGTGTCATCCATTTTGTTCTTACCTTTTTTTTTTTTTTTAAATGTATTTCATTTGTTTTGTGTGTGCACGTTCAGTGGTCAGAGTGCAGCTTGGGAGAGTTCAGAGCTCAGAGGACAACTTGGGAGAGTTTTTCGATCACATGGGGATTGAACTCAGATCAAGTGCCTCCCCCAACCCCTACCCCCATCCCACCCCACGTGCGCCTTGACTCACTGAGCCATTTGGATGCCCTGCCTTCCAGTTTTTGAGACAGGTTCTCATTGGCTGGAAGCTTAGTACATAGCCTAGGCTGGCCAGCAATAGATCTGCCTTCCTATTACTGGAATTACAAATACTTATCATACTTGGCTGTTTTTCCCCAATGTGGGCAGCTAGGAGCAACCACCCCAAACTGGGGGATTGAATTCATACTTTGAAGGTAAGCACTTCACCCCCCTGAGCCATTTCCCAAGCCCTCTGGAGAATGCTACATGGAGTTAATTTTTACAAGAGAAAACACTTCATCATGAACCATCTCATTCTCTAGTCCATCATAACTGCAAATTCCAGGAAAATTCTCAAAATTTGCAATGTTGACCTAGTACTTTCTTTTGTATTCATTTTGACTTAGTTGGGAAATAGCCCCAATATATCTTTCAAAGGTATAAGGAGCAAAAACCTCTGGGCTATTAGGGTATTGTGATACAAGAAGACACACTTTGGTCTTCATCCCAGACTCCTAAGTGACAAGCTGTATCTTTGTTTGTCTACCTGTGATGATTAAGTTTTGTCAACTTGACACAACCTAGGGTCATCTGGGAAGCAAGAACCCCAATTGAGAAGATGCTTCCTTAACGTAGCATTGACTATATGTAGGCAAGTTAGTGGAATCCTTTCTTGGTTAGGAACTGGTGTGTGGAGGACCCCTCTCTCTGTGGGTGGCATCACCTCTTGGCAGATGATCCTGGGGTCTATAAAAATGCAAGATGAATGAGCCACAGGGAGGAGGCCAGTAGAAGTTTCCTCAATAATCTATGTCAGTTCCTGCCTTCAGGTTCTTGTTGTGATTCCTGCCTTAGCTTCCCTTGGTAATGAACTGTAGTTTGCAAGGCAAATAAACCCTTTCCTTCCTGGGATGCCTTTCATCATGAACTTTACCACAGCAATAAAAATCTAACCAAGACACCATCACAAACTCCTACCAACCACATCTGAGTTTAAGCTGATGAGGTGACTTTTGTAAAGGTCTGATGGGACAATATCATAGTCAGGCAATCACGTCACCACGGAGGATAACTTTGAGTTTAACTTAAAAGGAGATGAAACAGGACCAGTGGGTATTGACTTACTAACCTGGGCAATGGTTTATTCAGCTGTGCTATGCATGGAGCCACTATAAAACCCCAAAAGAAGGGTTTTGCCAAAGACATGTTGATACTAGAAGTGTGCTTCCCTCTCTGAGGGCATGGAAGCTCCTTTCCGTATAGTGTGCTGTGCTCTCATCAGGCCATTCCCAAACTGCATCCTTTAAAGAACAAACGAGTAACAATCTACCAAGTAAGTTGTTTCTCTGGGTTCTCTGAGTTGTCATGGGAACCAGTTCAGAGCAATGACCAATGAGCGCCGAGAAGAGGCAGGACTTGGGAACAACTCCTGGGGTGACCTGAGGTGAAGGACAACATGGTGAGACTGAACCCTATGGCTGTGGGGGCCACGCCCAAGAGCAGGAAGATGCTGTCAGTGTTGAGCTGACCTGTAGAACCTCTAGTTGGTTGTACGTAGAGGATTTCTGCAGACAAAGCAAAACTGTCTAGAAACAAAATTGAGTCTAGATAGTGAATTAGTTAAGTAACAATGATAATTTGTCCATTCATATGTAGTATGCCCAAATTTGCTTTGTCTTTATGTTAGAGTAATGGCATGCATTGTTTTACAACTCTAGCTGAGTTACCTGACCCCCTTGACACCTGCCAGCTGACCTCTACGACCATGAACATCACTAACATATGTACAAGGGTCCAGGTCAAGGCCAAGCTTCCCCATTACCCTCCCAGAGAGGAAGCAGGCCTCATTCCTGCTGCTAACCCTTTTCTCCACAGCTACCACTCTCCTCCCTTTGATGGCCAACCAGCCTCACTCCTCTCTGTGGCCAGTCTCTACTTTTGCACACAGCACTCCATACCTTCTCAGTGACTGAAGGTCAAGGCAGTGTCTTCTGCCCATTTTCTCTCCTGGGTCCATGCCTCCAGCACACCAGCTGTGGAAGAATCCTTTTCTTGGTTCTGCTCTCAACTCTTTGCCTATTTCCAGTTTCTCTTAGGAAGAAAACTCCATAGACTTGTCTGTAATCCCCCACTCTGGTTCTCCCCCACCTCATTTTCTAATGAACTCACCCAAACTAGGCTTCTCATGGCTTTGTCAGTGAACCCACCAAAGGCAGAGTTGTAGTATAGTAGTATACTATATTTATTGTATAGTATACTATAATTATTGGGTGGAGGAGTTCTAGACCCTCTTTTGTTCCCAAATATCTGCAGGGCATTTCTACATCCTCTTTAGCACTTACAGATCCTGAATAACAGACACAGTGACCTGGTATTTTTATTAACAAGTTGCTGGTACTATGCTGGGCAGATTCTGAGCTATTCTAATCCTCTCTGCTGATAATACCCAGATAAATGCCCCATCACCTGCCATCTGAATCTTGCCCTGGCTTGCTTGGCTCCATGTATGTCCTTGTAGCTGCTTTCTCATGATGACCTGGTGGCAAATCCTCCTGGTTCTTCCACATGATGTCTCTATCTTCTTTCCTCATGTTCCTTCTCCCTCTACCTCTCTACCTAGAGCCCTCTTCACTGGGATCCCATATCCAACCTCTACCGTCCTCTCCTGCCCAGTCATAGGCTGATTAGCTCTTTATTGATTGATCAGAAATGATGGAAAATAATTTTTATATAACATTGAAACTGGAGATGCTTGATTATGCCATCATCTACACTGTAAACTGCCACGGACTGGACTCAGTGGGTCCCTCAACCAGCGGGGAACCAGGGCTTCAGTGCTCAGGTGAGCAAGGAGTCAGCTGAAAGTGACAAACAGAAACTGACACAGAGAGAGTGCTGTATCTGAATGTAATGTCTCGAAGTGAGCATCAGACTTATATTACAGAAGAAAACAAAGAAGTTAGGTGACACATCAGCCAAGGTACACTGAAGTTATCTGACACAAAACAGAGAAATGCATACATAAAGACTGACAAGAACCAGGCAGTAGTTACAATTGAGATAAAAGGTGGCCCTTTCTAAAGTCAGCCATTTGGGAACTAGGTGAGGATTTTACACCCTACTCACAATTTATGCTATTCCTCTGAGCCTTGTGAAAGCTTGCACCAGGAGGTTAACCTTTTCATGAAGAATGGAGTATTGAAGTTCCTCCTTAAACCACAACCCTCCTTCTTCCTAGACCATTGTAAATTCCTGCATATGGGAATGACTGGGCTGTAATTCTAAGTTGACTTTGTAGAACTTGCCCTGAGATTTCTAGCTCTTATCCAGTAAACTGCAATGTCTGATTTCTTTCACTCTCTATCAATACTGGAGGCATTATGTCTGAATGAGTAGCATTACCTATAATATAACACTGACTATCGACTATCGCAAATATCCACAAATCTGGAACATTCATGCTACAGGATGCCAAGGCTCCAGGAGACTAGTTTCTGTGAAATATTTTGCCTCAGGACTGTGTCCCAGATTTTGGGCTTGCCACATAGAAGACTTCACTGGAGTGGGTATGGCAGTAAACAGATCTGGGTGCAAAAATCAGCATCTG
Organism: Mus musculus; assembly: GCF_000001635.26. Lineage (NCBI taxonomy): Eukaryota > Metazoa > Chordata > Mammalia > Rodentia > Muridae > Mus > Mus musculus. Next base: position 22,603,422 of record NC_000076.6, read on the forward strand.
AATATACAGTGCACAAGACCAACCCCCAACATTAGAGTCTACCATGGTAAGGGAAGGAGCTTGTAATGGCTGGCCCATGTGATGGCTGGTTTATGTGATGGCTGGTTCATGTGATGGCTGGTTCTTGTGATGTCTGGCTCATGTGAGGGCTGGCCAATGTGATGGCTGATTCATGTGATGGCTGGTTCATGTGATGGCTGGCCCATGTGTTGGCTGGCCAATGTGATGGCTGATTCATGTAATGGCTAGTTCATGTGGTGGCTGGTTCATGTGGTGGCTGATACATGTGATGGCTGGTTCATGTGAGCACTGGTTCATGTGATGGCTCGCCCATGTGATGGCTGTCCCATGTGATGGCTGGTTCATATGGTAGCTGGTTTTTTTTTTTTTTGTTTGTTTGTTTTTTTTTTTGTGATAGCTGGTTCATGTGATAGCTGGTTCATGTGGTGGCTGGTTCATGTGATGGCTGGCCCTTGTGATGGCTGGTCCATATGATGGCTGGTTCATGTGATGGCTGGCCAATGGCATCCACAGCAGGAACCAGAGAGAAATGAACACTGGTTTTCCACTTTTCTCCTTTTTATTCAGTGAAGTAGCCTAGCCTATGAGATAGTGTTACCACATTCAGGGATAGATCTCTGTCCTCAGTTAAATGTTTCTGGATTCTCGTACACACAGAGGTGTATTTCTATGTTGGTTCTAGAATCAGCAGAGCTGACACAGAAGATGAACCGTCACAATTTACAGGTTGACAGGATCCATGTTGCTAAGTCCAGAAGGGAGATGTCAGTTTGTATCCTTCTTGCTGTTTTTCTCTTCAGAAAAGTACATAATTTTAATGTCTTTGTCATCCATTTTTTCTCCCCTCGAGGCACCTCTTTCATTCCATTCCCAGGATTTAACACTGTTGCTCTTCTTCTGCTACTGAAAAGGAGGAGGGAATTTCCCAGAACACACATGAAGGATGAATATAACAAATCTGCTGCATTTATTCATGTGTATAGAGAGTTCTTGTAGAGGTCAGAGGACAGTCTGTGGAAGTGAGTTCTCTACCATCATGTGGGTCCAGTCCAAGGAATTGAACTCATGTTGTTAGACGTGGTGACAAGCACTTTTACCCACTAAGCCATCTTGCCTGCTCCAGGAAGAACAATTTTAAAAGAACATGTGCTTAGAGGCGAGGAAGCGACTTGGGATTTAAGGACAGGCTCTAGGCTGCTGCCCCAGTGATCACTTTCTTGATAGTCACACTCTTCTATAACCCTTCTGAATACGAGCTGGCTCTGAAATGTTATTTATTCATTTATTTACATACTATTCTAATTAGCCTTAACTATCAATTTGAAGATGGCATATATAGAATAGAATTTATTTAGGGCATGTGGAGTTGAGGTGAGAGGGTAGTAGAGATAGAGAAAGGCGGGGAAGGGGGAGAGAGAGAGAAGAGGTCTGGAAATTTGGAAAATTCCACCAGATGCCTCCCTTCCAAGAAGAGAAAGGTCATAGAGTACTCAGGCATCCCTCCCCTCCAGAAGGGAGAGGCTTAATCACATTCCTCAGACCATGGAGTGAGGGTGGAGGGACCAGCAGCCACCTGCGGATGGGGGAGGCCTAGAGCACATAGACACATTGCAGACTGACCATTGGCCACCTACAGTCAAGGGAAGTCCTTGCCACCTCATTCCCTAAAGACCAATCAATTTAAAAGTCACATTGTTCTGCCTATCACATTGTGCTACTGCTCTGAAAATGGTATAAAAACTCACCTGGGCTATGCTAGGTCTTTCTCTCTCCTTTATGTGCAGGGTGACCCCAGTCTGGTGGAACAATAAAATTCCTCTTGCTTTTGCATCAATCCCCAGTTCTGAGTTGTTCACTCGATGAGGGAGTCTCCAGTAAGTAAAGGCTTGCCAGAGTCTTGTGTGTGTGTGTGTGTGTGTGTGTGTGTGTGTGTGTGTGTGTGTGTGTGTGTGTGTGTGAGAGAGAGAGAGAGAGAGAGAGAGAGAGAGAGAGAGAGAGAGAGAGAGAGAGAGAGAAGAGTAGTAGAGGCTGGCCATGAGCACATGAAGGGGGTGGGGAGTGGGAAGAGGGTAAGGAGGAAGAGAGAGGAGGGGGGAAGGGGAGAGGGAGAGGGGCAAGTAGCCCCTTTTAGAGTGAGTCAGGCATACCTGACTGTTGCCAGGTAACTGGGGTGGAGCCTAGACTAACCGCCTACACGTATCACATTCATGTTCCAGTCATCTTCCCTGGCCTCCTCTCCCCTTTCCTCCTGGTCCCATACATTTCCCCTACCATTTCATGTAGTAGGTTTTTGTTTTGTTTATTTTTTTGTTTGCACCTAGATTCAAACTGTAACAGAAACATATAATATTTATCTTGTTGAGTCAGGAATTATTTATTATTTCACTTACCAGTGATCTTCTGTTTCATCCATTTTCTGCTGATTATGTGACTTTTTTTCCTCATAGTGGCAGAATAAAGCATCACTGTATGGAAACGTCCTACACTGTGTAGTCGAGCCATCTCCACTCCCTGCGATGCAGCTTTGACCAGCATCATCTTGACAACTGAAAATGTTGAAGGTTTTTCATGCATTGATTGGCCAAATTTGTACATCTTTAGAAGCTCGTCTGTCCAGTTAACTTGTCCATTTACTGTGTCTGTGTGCTTTTTAAGATGACTCTTTATACATTCTGGATATCACTGCCCTGTGAGACAAATAGCTAGCAACAATGGTCTCCTTTTCCGCAGGTGGTCTCTCTGTGCTGGTAACAGTTTCAGTTGCTTTGTCCACTGTTATTTTCTACAAGAACCCTGTTTAGGAAAGTGTTCTGTATGCTTCTATAGTGAAGCATCATTTCCCCTGGTAGTTATAAGTCATGTATTAAATCGTGTCTTAATTTCTCTTCTCCAGCTGTCAGGTAGATCAAGGTTCAGCCTTCTTTGTACAGATATGTTTCCCTGGCACCAGTGCTAAAGAGGGTGTGTTTTCCACAGCCATCTCCTTATCATGCTGCTGTCAAGAATCAGGTGGCCCTCTGTTCCATCTTTGTCCCTGAATTTCCTTTAGACAAGGCAAATTTTGGGTAAAAAGTTTTGTGGGTGGGGTGGTATCCTTATCCTTCCACTGGGGGATCCTGCCTGGGTCCAGGAGCAGAGGCTGAAGGGATAGCCAGCCAATAACCAGCCCAACTTGAGACCATCTCATGGGCAAGCACCAATCCCTGACATTATTAATGATACTCTGCCATGCTTGCAGACAGGAGCCTAGCATGACTGTTCTTTAAGAGGCTCCACCCAACAGTTGCCCAAAACAGATGCAGAGGCCCACAGCCAAACATTAGACAGACCTTGGGGAGTCTTATGAAAGAGTTGAGGGGGGAGGGTTGAGGCCCCTGATGGGGATGGGAACTCCACAGGAAGACCAGCAGAGCCACCTAACCTGAATTGCAGGGGGCTCTCAGAAACTGAATCGCCAACAAAAGAGCATATACCTGATGGACTGAGGCTCCCTGCAATTAGGTAGCAGATGTTCATCTCCGTTTCCATAGGCCCCACCCCCACAACAACTAGAGCAAAGGCTATCCCTAAAGTTGTATCTTGACTGTGGTATCCCTTCCCCAGCATGGCTGCCTTATCTGGCTTCAGTGGGAAAGGATGCATGTAATCCTGCAGACTTGGTGTGCCACGATGGGGGAATATGGGGTGGGGGGGGGGTGTTTACCCTCTCAGAGGAGAAAAGGAGGGGAGGTGGGGGAGGGACTGTGGCGAGAGGACCAGGAGGGGTGCAGTGTTTGGGATGTAAATACATAAATAAATATTAAAAATCAGGTGGTCTTTAGCTATGCAGACCCTATCCCTGGCTTCCCTCTTTCCATGTTTATCTATCATTATACACTAACTGTGGATGTGCTGTGGCCGGCAGTTTGAAGTTCCTGTCTTGACTGCACTACAGTGATGGATAATGACCTGGAATGGAAAACTGAAATAATTCACATTTCTCCACCAGGTTGCTTTTGGTTGATGTATTTTACACAGCAGCAGAAATGAAGTTGGGGGACGCTAACTCCCACTCTGGGCTCCTGTGACTGGGAGAAGTGATCCTGTTTGGAGAGCGATCTGACCAGGGATGACCTGACCTGAGGGCTTGTTGCTTAGCAGTGGTCCTCAGAGGATGTTTACCAACCAGACCCACGGTTCCTGGCATGTGAGGCGACAGAAGAGAGTCACTTCATTTATGGGTAGGGGTTAAAGAAGTGAAAGAAAAAGAAAAAAAAAAAACCAAGAGAGGGCCATTGGGTGAGCAGTTTGTGCACCTCTTTTAGGAGTGGAGCAGCAAGGATTGACCTCCGTAAAACCCCTGGCAGGAGGAGACCCCCGGCAAATGGCTCAAGTGCATATTTTACATACCAAAGCAGAGTTGGCTATCAGGCTATTCCATCAGCCCCTGGTCTCTACCTATTACAGGGCATGGCTGGAGTCTACCCTGAACTTTCCAGCCCAGGGTATGGGCTTCACCTCCACCAAAAGCTCTTCCCTATATAATCCAGACATTTTGATCCCTTCCCTTCCCTTCCCTTCCCTCCCCTCCCCTCCCCTCCCCTCCCCTCCCCTCCCCTTCTCCTTTTTCCCTCCTTTCTTCTCCCTATAAGTTCTTCCTTTCTTTCTCCCCCCCACCCCATGGAGACTTTTCTAGACCAGTAATCCAACCCACCCCCAACATTCCCAGCTGCTTCTCAATAAACCTATTGGCTCGAATTGGCTCATTTTGTCAAAGGGAAAATAACTTATCAAAGAATAAAACAACGAATTTGGAGGTAGAAGGGCAGGCAGCATAAACCCCATTTGTCTCCATTTAAGGACCAGGCCTCATTCTGAAAAGAAGGCCATAAGATACCAGCTCTAGGAACAGACCATAAAATCCATAAAATCCAGAAACAAGGTCATAAAACCCTGTCCCAGAGAGCAGCCTGGGGATAACCGCAGGAATGGGGAAATATTTTACCTCAGGATGGGCCATCTGTGCGGCTGTGCAGCCCTATCTCATCCTGTAGTTAACCGTTTATGGCATAGGAATGCAGACCACTGACCACCTGGCACAAGCCAATCAGAAGCCAACCCCTAGCACCCAACAATGAAGTTTTAGATTACCTAACGTACTCTCTAAATATATAAGAACATATTAGCCAATCAAAGTTACTCAATACTACTGTCACCGCTTTGGCCCCTATCAATCCCATTAGAGATGACCTAATCCTTCTAGAGAGTTCCCTGGTTCCCTATATGAAGGCCTGTAGGCCTTGGTGGGGGGTAGGGGTGTCATTTTGGAGAATGGTTGAACCCACCCCCACCCCGGTTGTTTCTTAAGAATAAACGCTCTTTGTCTTTGTATACTATCTGAGTCTGGTATCTTCCTTCAGCGATTTTCTGACCTTTGCAGAGGAGAGTGAGGGCAGGGGTATTTGTGTAGGTACTGGCACTGATGGAGGAGGAAATCCAGTCTCCATTTTTTTTTTTTTTTTTTTTTTTGTCTGCAGCCCCTGAGTGACAGAGGCAGCTGGGAGCATCTCTAATTTCTACAAGGCAAAATCGAATCTTCTGAGGATTTGTCATGCTCCCCTCTGACCCAAGTGTACAAGAGGATTAACTGTTACCTCTCCAGTAATGACAGTCACAAACGCCCCACCCCTCCCTCCTTCCTCCCTCCTGCAATGTTCTCCCTAAGTCCATCCCGGTTCCCACTGCGGCTCGAGTTTGAGCACTCGCAGCCATTCTCTCTCCCTTTACAGCAGCGGAATTCCCTCCAACTCGCTCAGGGATTGGCAAAACAAAAGCCAGGAGGACGGTGCCTGGCAACCACTACTTCCTGCAGGGCCACACAAAAGCACCCACTGCCAGCTGGAACACAAAGGCTTGCCGGGCTCATTTCTGGGCTGGGGGAGGTAAACGCGCTGTAGTTGTGATGTAGAAGGACAAGCTGATGTTTTCCTTCTGGGGAAAAAATATCTTGAAATCTCACCCCCAGCGTCGTCCCCAGGTCTGGGAATTCCAAGATTTCATCTGCCTTACCTCAAGGTGTCTCTTAGTTGAAAGAAGTCTTCTCTACATGTCCCAGGGCTAGGCTGGGAGCCTGGGCCTGCAACAGAACCCAGAAGAACCCAGCTTCTGGGGTTTTGTTTGTGTTTTTTTGTTTGTTTTTTGGAGTTTTTTTTTTTTTTTTTTTTTTTTTTTTTTTTTCGAGATAGGGTTTCTCTGTGTAGCCCTGGCTGTCCTGGAACTCACTTTGTAGACCAGGCTGGCCTCGAACTCAGAAATCCGCCTGTCTCTGCCTCCAGGCAGGATCCAGTGCTAGGATTAAAGGTGTGCACCACCACGACCAGCTCAAACCCAGCTTCTGGCAAAGGCTCCAACATTCACTGTATTGCCATCTTGGAATTTTCTTAGGTTAATGAAGTCTCTAGTGAATCTTATAATTTAGGGATCGATGTTTTGTTTAAAGGCAAAAAGAGAGTAGAAAAACAAAACAAAACAAGAATCTGGTTACTTAACCAGAGATTCTTTGAAAGTCCTCAGACGTGCAGGTGTAGTAACTGAAAGAGAATTGCTCTGAGCATCCATGCTTGATTGCCTCCTTCTCCAAAACTACCCAGAGTTCATATTTCTTTCTCCTCCTCCTCATCCTCCTCCTCGTCCTCCTCCTCCTCCTTCTCCTCCTCCCCCTCCTCTTCCTCCTCCCTCCATTGCCATTTTATGCAAGTGACCTCACATTGACTTTAAAGACTCTCCTAGACCATGCTCAGAGCCATCACAAAAGTCAGAAACAACATTGCCCAAAGACTGCTTGTGCATTGCACAAAGACTACTTGTCCAAACATATGTATGTGTCCAGGACGTCCTAACTTTGGATGGCTGCTACTCTTGATACTGATCCTTAGAGCAGAGGCTAACTGGTCAGTCAGAAGCCAGGCACCCTCCACAGCGCACCTGTGTTGGCTGCCTCCCAACTCTCTCCTTCTAGCTGAGGATAACAACAGACTCATAACCTTCCTGCTTGTACCACCCAAACACTGAGATCATAGGCATACCAGGCTCCAAATAAGCCCCTAATATTTACAGAACTTAAATTACTTAGGTTGTATACCAAACGGTGTCTCCAAAATCTATACTTCAAAGTTCTAACCCCCAGGACCTCAGAATGTATCAGAATCACAGAGTCACACAAGCACAGTGATCCCAACTTAAAGTGTTTCTCCCAGGAAGGTAAAGCCCCTGGACAAGCTTGTTTTCCATGATCTCTAAAAATACAGCCAGAAAGAAGCTCTTTGTTCTCTATAGCCAGCAAAAAGCCTTTTTGTTTCTATACTTTACAACCAGAGATGCCTGCCTTCCTGTGCCCAGGACACAGATAAAAATTCAGAAAGAACTCACTCCCCATTCCTGCCTTGTAAATTTCACCAAGGACACTCAGAAGAGAAGAACTCTTCCCAACTCCTCCCAACTCCTCAGCTAGCTGTTAAAAGCCCCCTACTGTCACCGCCCAGGGTTGAACTCCCCTGCCCTGCCCAGCAGAGGGACTTTGTCCTCAGCTAGCTGATAATAAAACCTCTTGCAGTTTGCATCAGGTGTGGTTTTCTCTCGGGACACTGGGGTGCTGGCCAGCTCATCCCGGGACTTGAGTAGAGGCCCAGCTTAGGGGGTCTTACAGTAACTGAAAGAGAATTGCTCTGAGCATGGTCTAGGAGAGTCTTGAAAATCAATGTGAGGTCACTTGCATAAAATGGCAATGGAGGGAGGAGGAAGAGGAGGAGGAGGAGGAAGAGGAGGAGGAGAAAGAAATATGAACTCTGGATAGTTTTGGAGAAGGAGGCAATCAAGCATGGATGCCTGATTCCAAGAACCATCACAAAAGTCAGAAACAATATTGCGCAAAGACTGCTTGTGCATTGCACAAAGACTACTTGTCCAAACATATGTATGTGTCCAGGACGTCCTAACTTTGGATGGCTGCAACTCTTGTTACTGATCCTTAGAGCAGAGGCTAACTGGTCGGTCAGAAGCCAGGCACCCTCCATAGCGCACCCTTACCCACACTTGTTCCTGTTTGCACCCTGGAAAACATGTTTACTCTGTGGTGGCCTCAGGACTCCTTCCCACTCCATTTTATCTCACACACAAAGGTGGTGTCAGATAGTTCAGGCTGCCTCCCAACTCTCTCCTTCTAGCTGAGGATAACAACAGACTCATAACCTTCCTGCTTGTGCCACCCAAACACTGAGATCATAGGCATACCAGGCTCCAAATAAGCCCCTAATATTTACAGAACTTAAATTATTTAGGTTGTATACCAAACGGTGCCTCCAAAATTTATACTTCAAAGTTCTCACCCCCAGGACCTCAGAATATATCAGAATCACAGAGTCACACAAGCACTGTGATCGGTTAGGGAAGCACTCTGGTGGGGTGCCTCTCTCACGAAGCATAACAGTGGTCTTAATTGGAGGAGGCCAGGAACAAGGTCTTTTCTAGAAAGTTCTGAGTTATGTGTGGCCCTGATAGCACTTCATCTTAGACCTATAGCCTCTAACACTTAGAGACAATAAATTTTCATTGTCTACCTCAAAGGTTTTATGGATGTTAATTATACATGATACTGGGCGGCTTCACTGTGTTTTCATATATGTATTGTTAATCCCACAGATGTGAGGGGAAAGACCACTGACCCAAAGCATAGCCAAATTAATTAAGGTAATCTTTTTTTTTTTAATTGTGTACACAGGCTGTCACCCCCTAAGGTGGGGCTCAGGAGATCAACCTTGGACATGGGGAAGACAGGGTTTTTACAGCTCAGAAACAGGAGTTTTCAAATGAGCGATTTGGTGGGCAAATAGGCAGGGTTACCAAGGAACATAAAGAAAACAAGCTGGTCATAACAACTTCCTGAGACAAAGGCGTGTTTGCAAGGTGGTTACCAAAGAACATAAAGAAAACAAGGTGGTCATACATAATAGCCTTTGAGACAAAGTTGCGGTTGCCTCCCTGGAACAGGGAGTACAGAGCCATTTGTAGTCAAGGTTGCAGGCAGGGCATAGAACAGTGCTTGAGAAACAGATTAATTAAAAATGGGAGTGAATCTAGTTTGTTTTTACTGTAAGATGGCTTTTCAAGACCAAGATGGAGGCAGGCTGGCTTGTCAGTAGTTGAGCATATTCACCCTCCATTACCCTATTTCACTGGTCCCTTCTGTCCAAGCTTGCCAGTGATGGAGCTATGAGCTCTCTCCTCCCATCTCCAATGAGTTTACGGCTGCTTACAGCAACAGGGTGAGTTGTAACTACAAGGGCATGGACAATTTACCAATGCTAAGAAACTGCCTCTCCCTCCCCAAGCTTCTGTGGCCTAAAGATGCCGAGGGATGGGTGGGGCTTTAGGAGCCTCCTCTCTTCTGGCAACTGTTAACTGCCTATGTAAATCCAGGGAGGAGTGAGGCCTTGTGAGCCCACTCCATTGGTGACAAGATGTGGATGAGGGACCCACAGTTGAACAGCTCTTGTCCAGGTAAGAGACAATAATTTCCTGCTGTATAAGTGCTTGGGTTTGTAACACACTGCTGTTGAAATCTCTTAGAAACTACAATTTCTAAGAAATGCTACCAGTTGAAGTAATTCAGGCTGTGGATATCTGTCACTATGAAACAATCTACTTAATTCCCACTTGTCCCTGCCTAGGACTCTGTTATGGTAATAGTTAATATCAATTGGGGGTTTCTACTTTGCCTTGGATCATTTAGTTCCCAGACAAAAGATACAAAGCTTTTATATTTATGATAAGCCTTTAACAGCACTAGACCAGGGCAGATCTCAGTCCTCTGAGCTATTTTGTCTACTTCCCTGTCAGTAATTTGACTTCCCTGAGTTATAATTTGCCACGATCTTCCACTCTTGCTCTAATTGACCAGCCCTCATGGCCACGTTTTCATGATTCACTTACCCCATGGTATCTTCTCCTCCCTCTTCTTTCAGTCTCTGCCTCAGACCACAAGCCCAGAAACTGAAGCTCCGCCTACCTCTCTTCTGCCTAGCTATTGGCTATAGGGAACTTTATTGACCAATTAGGGATAACTTGGGAGGCGGGGCAAGGTTGCATAGCTATACTAGGTGTACAGTGAGAATCTCCTTGTCCCAGAGGTAACCAGGGCCAGTATTTAGCATCGCAATAGACAGCAACAGACCAAGCCTCAACAGGACCTACCACTGCTGCCTCAATAGTCTCTTCTGACATGTCTGTCAGTATCTCACTTAGCATTGCCCAAGGGGGCTGAAGCATTCTATCAGTCTTTAAAGTATTTCAAAGTATCTGGATGTGCTAGCTCACACTCACGCTCGTCAGTCCATCACTCATTTGGTGACATAGTGAGTTCAAGGCCAGCCTGTGTGCTGCATGAGATCCTCGCGGACAGAAAAACAGTCATAGATCTCTTCATCAGCAAAGACTTAGGTGTGGAGACAGGTGCCCGTAATCTCAGCACTTGGGAGGCTGACAAAGGAGGATTGTCAAAGGTTCTAGGCTAGTTTAGGTTACATAGTTCCTGGCCATGCAGGACTACAGAGTGAGGTCCTGTCCCCAAAACATGGAAATAGAAAAATGAAGCCCTCACTTAGACTCGTTGATCAATTATCCAAGAGTCACGTTTTTATTAAAAGACCAAACAAACAAACAAACAAGCAACCAGGCAGAAGTTTGCTGAGGGTGTGGCTCGATGGTGGAGCACTTGCTGAGCTTGAGCAACACCTTTTTTCATCCCCAGCACCATGGAAAAAACCCGATGGTCAATTTTTGATTACAATTAGTTATAGATTGCATAAGAATCCAGGTAGCCGTTTTGGGCACCACAAAATCCTTGTCTCCCCCCAAGGTCGCAAAGACCTATTTGTAAGAGGATAGCTTCATTTATATCCTGACTCTTTACCTCAGTCCTGGACCGAACGGTTCCCCGCCCCACCCCCGCCCCCCAAACCCAAGCTCTTTCTGGAACTTCAGACTGTAACACTGTTTGCAAATAGGGTCTTTAAGCGTATAAAGAGTTAAGATTATAGCACACTGGAGTGTGACTGGAGTCCTTATCAGAAGAAAAAGGACATAGTCCCATTGGTCTTCCTAGGCCAGGTGACGGGTAAGGCCAAGGAAACCGAAGATTGCTAGCAAACATGGAAGCCAGAAAAGGCTCTTGCCTGCAGCCTTCACCTTCATTCTTAGACCTCCAGCCATTTAAAGTATCCGGGTTATGTACTGTGTTCTGAGGACGTGAATCCATGCTGGCCTCCCTGTCATCTCTGTCTTCTACTCAACCCATCAAAACCCATGCACCTAGACTCCGGTAGAACAAAGCCAGGAGGAGTCTTGCGTTCCCAGTCCCAGGCCACTGCAGGTTCCTGGCTGATTATCTGTATCCCCAGGGCAGGGCACCTCAAACCTCGTCTGTGAGCATGTGTAGGTAGAGTGGGTGTGGAGGGGCAAGCGGGTTGAGGATAGGGGTGGACGGTGCAGAGTCTGTATCTGCAAATTATCCAGGGCAAAAAAAAAAAAAAAACCAAAAAACTGTGACTGGGTGAGTCTTCATATTCCATTTTATCCCCATCTCCAAAATGCACTGAATCTCACATATCTGATACTGCTATTCATACAAGAAGGGCTTTAAATGAGAGATGAGCATACGTAGTAACTCCTTCAGCCTCTACAAGAGCTAGGACGGGGGTAGCACTTCATTCCCTGGCCCAGAGGACAGCACTGTCCTCCCTCAGACACAGGGCCTATCTAAGAGCATTGCTGCTTTTCAGTTTGTCTCCATTAGTGACCTTAAGTTCCTTCCTGGGTTCCCAGCAGGGAGGTTTCACGTGGTCCCACCGAGTAGAGGAATCCACAGTCTGCCATGCCCCCGATGCCTGTGGGCTGACTGCGGTAAACATTTGCAGAGGCAGAGGGGAGTTCTTTAGGTGATTGCTGTGTCGCAGCCCTTTGCAGACTTTGCTGCCTTTGTCCTTCGTACACACTACTGCCTCAGATCCCCACAGTCCAGCTGTGACCAGCTGTCACCTTATGCCAAATGTGCAGAAGGCGTGACAATGCAGACTATCTTATATCTGCTCAGGAACCAGGCCTGGCTTCATGCTGGCTTCACTACCAGACTCCCTGCCCTGTCGGCCAGGCCAGCTCACTCCGCTGGGATCTGCAGCAGCCCTCTGGGGAACAGTCTTTGCTTGGAATTCTCAGTGTCTCTTGATCGTAGACAGACCTGTCTCACCATCACTGTTGAGGTTTTTATGTGCTCCGTGGAGCTGCAGTGCCACCAGTCCAGAAAGGATGGTGGCCTTTGGTGCCAGTTAGACAACAGTGTGCACTGTTCTTCAAAGGAGAGCAATTTAATCTGGCATCGTAATACTTGTGAGACATTGCTATATCCGATGTGTCCACTTAACCTGAGGCTGGTGGAATCAACTATCTATCATCTATCCTCTCTCTCTCTCTCTCTCTCTCTCTCTCAACTTTATTTGTTAGAGCAGTTTTAGGTTCCCAATAAAACTGAACAGAAAATTCAAAGACTTCTTGTTTATACCCCCACATGCAATCTCTCTCACTATTAGCACCCTGTATCAGAATGGCATGTTTGTTACATTAGCTAAACCTGCATCAAAATATCCATGACATTAGATGGATCCATGGGGCTGGGGGGGGGGGGGCAGGGGGAAGCTGGGCCAGGGTAAAAATCATCATCATCACCACCACCACCACCACCATCATCATCATCACACGTCTTCCATTAGAGTTTCACATTCAACACCTACCATTCTCCCAGAATCCTTCATGCTCTGCTCATTTACCTTTCTCCCTCCCTATAACACCCAACAACTCCTGAACCCTTTGCCGCCCCTTACTTTCCATCTGTGCTAGAGTGTTACAGATTTTGATTCACATAGTTACAGATTTTGAATCATACACATGACGAGTACATCCATGTAAATGAGCCTTTTCAGTCGGGATCCGTGGCTCCGGCTGCTTCTTAACATACTTCAGTGTGAGTCGGAGGTTGGGCCTGCCTGCTCCTCCGGCAAACCGGCAAACTTGAGTCCGCAAGCTTGTTTCATGGGAAGTCCCATCCCTCCTTCCCACCCAGCATCAATCTACTTTAGAACAAGAACTCAGAAATGAGAGGGCATCACAGAGTACAACTGTGTATTTATTTAAATTTAATACAAGCCCTAGCATTTCCTAGGGGGGAAAGTGAGTATTATCCACTGGATATGTGGCACATGTTCTATACAAGTTGAATCTATAATTCTTTTTTTTGTTTGTTTGTTTTTGGGGTTTTTTTTTGTTTTTGTTTTTCGAGACAGGGTTTCTCTGTGTAGCCCTGGCTGTTGTGGAACTCATTCTGTAGACCAGGCTGGCCTCGTTCTCAGAAATCCGCCTGCCTCTGCTTCCCAAGTACTGGGATTAAAGGCATGAGCTACCACTGCCTGGCTTATAATTCATATTTTAATGAACACACTTAAATAACATATATATTATGCAGTACTTTGCCAGGGGGAACAGACGTTGGACTACTTCATTTATAATCTAGAGTCTGTCATGATGCTCAGGAGGCAAAGGTGTTGGCCATCAAGCCAGTGGACCCCAGCTTTATGCTGGGAACCCACATGAAGTTTCCTACGCAAGCCTTACAAAATAGATAAATGTTTATTTAAAAAATGTTCTTTAATTTTCTTTTAAGATAACAGCTTTAAAATGCCTGAAAATGCACAGAGTTTTTAAGGATTCTTTCATAGTGTTCACGCATGTTAGGACTATCTAGAAGCAACTGAGCGAAGGACCTGAGCTCACTCCATCTCCCGTACAATGCCCTAACCAGGATGTAACAGCAGGATGCTCTCAGTCCGCAGATAACCCAGGAAATGTTCACCCTGGTCGCTACCATAAGACAATCAGGGTGAGAAGCATTTAACAGAGATTTGGGTGACGACCGAAAAAACTTCTCTTGAAGTAGTTACCCTGCAAAATGTACTCATTCATTAATTTCCTGAGCCAAAGGCAACTATGGACATGTTCTATATTTTTAATTGCCTTCCGTGGTGTTTAAATGTTCCATAGCATAGAGAGAAAAGCAAAAAGGGAACACCTTCAAGGGAGCAGGAAAGAGAAATCAGATTCACGAGGGTTCGGTTTACCTTTGTCCTCGTCTTGGATAGGTGAAGTGAGACCGATGCTTGCCCGACCCCAGAACAGTGGCCCACGAGGACAGTGGTGTGAGTGGTTTATGCTTCTGTGTTTTTTGGATAACTAAAGTCAAAGCACTTAACCAGATGTAAGGGCACGGGACTGAAGTCCCAGCATTTGGGAGGTTGAGGTGGGAAGGTCAGGAGTTCAAAGCCATCTTCCTTGGCTAAACAGTGAGTGTGAAGCCAGCCAGGCTGCCGAGGACCTCCATTCTTTCACAGTTTGTGGAAAGGAGATGTTCAGAAAGCAAGAAAAATGACTGTTTGTATCTGTCCAGCCCATGAGTGGTGAGCAGGATTCTGGAGGTAAGGAGGATATTGAAGGTTTCCCAACAATCTGAGAACAGATTGTAGGACATTATTTTCCCCCACTTGCCTGAGATAATACAGACCTATTTTCCCCACTTGGCTTCTATTCTGCCGTAAACACCTTAAAGCAAGATGGATGATGTGATAAAGCATTTCAGCCAGTTCATGCCCAAGGCCTTAAATACTGTATTGCCACGTAGAAAGAATTTACTGTGAAGTGCAAGGTAGCCAGCACAAGGGATGGGACTCACAATGGTCTCGTGAACATGTGCTGCTGTAGAGACTCTACAGTCTTCAATTTATCGGGAGCCAGCCCAGGCTACCAACACATTTAAGTCTTAAGACTTAATGTTTCTTTGCAGATAGTTTCTCATGCCCAAGGTAGGCTCGAGTGGTGTATTCTGAAACTTACATTCTATCTCAAGTCTCCGTAAAAGCCAAAATAAAATTTCTGCAAACATTTAAAATCATAACACTAAGGAAGCTATATGGAACTAAAAAACAAAGTGTCCTTATGAAATAGTGTTTGGAACCTAGAGAGCTATGGAAAGTTGTTTGTTGGATATGTTATGAGAAGATAAAGAAACCCAGATCAAAGACTTGTCTCTGTAATTCACATTTAGAAAGGAAGAGAAGGCAAGGGATTGGTGCAGAGATAGAAGCCAGAAAAGTCTCTTTTATTCTGGTCTCACCCTTTGCTTTGCACCAGGCTCAGTGTAGGCATATGGCAAGTATTTGGATGGGTGGATGGAAAGATGGTGGATGGATGGATGGGTGGATGGATGGATGGATGGATGGACTGATTTCCAAATGAATAACAACTTCTCTTTTCTCTAGGTTCAAAGACACCTAGACAGGCTCAGAGGCAGCACAGGCAGAGAACTAATGGGTCTCACAGAAGTTACACGCAGTTGGAGGATGATGAAAGCAGATCAAGTTCAAGTGGGACCCTCTGTCCATTCCTCTAGTATTACCCCATTCTCTTCTCTGTCCTTGCAACTGGAAACCTGCCCTTCCCTTACTATATCAACAGGGGGCAGCAGAGAAGAGGAAATGTAGGCTCCTGGCCCTGTGAGCTAAGGCTCTCTGCCCCCAGCCTCCAAGCCACACAAACATCTCAAAGCAGTTTTCCTCACCTATGTACTTTTAAAGGTTAGGTGGGAGGAATTTAAAGTGTGCTTGTTCACGGCAAACTCTTGTTAGTTTCTCTCCACTGTGTTGGTCACCAAACTGCTGCCACATGCTCGTTTAAATGGATAAACAGGCAAGTAGATTAGACCCAAGTGTCTTTTTAAAGGTTCTGAGAGTAGAATATAATAGGAAGAATCCCTTAATCATTTGGATTATAATCAAGATTCCCCAATACGCTGTTATTATAGTTGTTGTGTGTAAGGTACTAGAGGTTTCACAAATGCTATGTGAGTGCTCTACCACTGAGCCAAATCCCTAGCAACTCTGTCCTCTTTTTATCTGTTAAGAATTTCTGCTAACATCTTGAGGGACGGGAGCTCTTCAGAACACATCAGAACTGTCATTTCAGCAGATCCATTCCTGACTTTATAGTAAAGTTAATTATCTCAGCCTTACAGTACCTTCTCTATCAACAAGGGCAGGACTGGATCACTGGCCAGTGTCATTAATGAGGATAAACTATCTAAAGACGGAGTTTGGGAAATGTTACCTTAGACCTGCCATTTCTCTTCCTGATAGCTGTCACCAAGTCTGGGATGGAAGACCAGCCCCCATACTTTCCCTTGGGAGTTACTATTTTTGCTGGGTGTGTGGCTTTCTGGAATGTTGAATTGTAAAACTCTGATGAACCTTAGCTTATTGGGGACCCCCGAGGGAACAACGTGGAGCCAGGGATCGATAAAAAAGAAAGAGGAATTTATTGTGTTGTTCCAGCATGCTGGGGCCATCATCCTGCACGGGAAGGAGGGGTAGCGACCCCTGGCAGCCTGTTTGTTGAGTTTTTATACAGTTTCCAGGGGCGCAATAGAGCATCAGCAACTAGGCACCCTATGATTGGAGGTACAGTGCACCATTTAAACTGATTGGTCTTTAGGGAATGAGGTAGTAGGGGCTTAATTAGCCTCTTTCTTCCAGCCTACATGCTCTCTGTCCTGTCTCTTCTAGGAGGGGAGGGGTATGATGGAATTTTCCAACGTCTCTGAGAGCCAACCTCTTTCAACCAATAGTTCAGACTATTGTAAAGCCTGGAGATTTAGGGACCTTGTTGGTTTCTCTCCACTGTACTGGTCACCACACTGCTGCCACATGTTCGTTAAACCTTGTTGATTAAGAGACAGTAGAGTTTGAATGGACAAATGGGCAAGCAGATTAGGCATCATGGCTGGATTCTCATCTACTGGCTGCTGTTGCTGTCACCACCCATCCTCCAGGGGAGGGAGAGAGACAAATAGTGTTTATGTACCACGTTCACAATTTTAAGATGACTTCCAATCCTCCATCTGATTTTTATCTTAAGTAAAATTTTTTGAGAGAATGCATATTAGGAAATCTTTACACTCTGGATAACATTTGCCAAAAAGAACTGTGGCTTTACAGACGATCACCCAACTATTAATCAAGGGAAAAAGAAAGGATAGAGACTTGTAAAGCACCTGGAGAGTTCAGGAGAATCAGGTGCTAGGGGCTAGAAAGAAACAAAACAAAACAAACAAAAACAAAACAACAACAACAAAAAAACAAACCCATCTTCTGCCAAGTTCCTCAATTCCTCCAACCCTCTTTACATGAATTATTAATATAATGTAAACAGTGAATTAATCCCACAGTTGTATTTTTTTTATATTAGGGTAGTTCCCAATAATTACACAGGGAAACCAAAATTTATTTAAAATTGTACCTCAATAGGTGAGCAGTTAAATGATTTACCTCAGCCTCCTATGCTAATCTGCCTACCCCCCCCCCCCCACACACACACACAGCCCCATCTCATGATATTGCATATTATTATTGATCTGGTTCTTTGGGCTTCAGGTGTGTTTTCATGATCTTTCTCTGGACTTCCTCCAGCTCCCACTGCTCCATCTTCCTGGCTGATCCAAATCTCCCTCTCTCCCTCTCTCCCTCTCTCCCTCTCTCCCTCTCTCCCTCTCTCCCTCTCTCCCTCTCTCCCTCTCTCCCTCTCTCCCTCTCTCCCTCTCTCCCTCTCTCTCTCCCTCTCTCCCTCTCTCCCTCCCTCTCTCCCTCCTCCCTCTCTCCCTCCCTCTCTCCTTCTCTCTCTCCCTCTCTCCCTCTCTCTCTCCCTCTCTCCCTCTGGTTAGCAGACATCCCTCACTATTCTCCATTCTGTCCAGCCATTGTGTGATCAGTATTTATTGACAAGGCAGAGAATAAATAGTAAGAATTATTTACACAAACTTGAGATAGGAGATTATACAAGGGCAGAGAAATCAGCAATTGAGTCACACAAGGGTAAACTTTACACAGTACACAAAAATCATTACGCCTGCACACCTGTTTTCCACCAGTTGTTAGGAATAGCTATGTAGCTTCCGCTCAACTCGAGCCCCGAGCTACCTTGCCAGCAGAGTCTTGCCCAACACCCGCAAGGACCCACACGGGACTCCCCATGGGATCCTAAGACCTCTGGTGAGTGGAACACAGCGCCTGCCCCAATCCAATCACGCGGAACCTAAGACTGCAGTACATAGGGAAGGAGGCTACCCGGGCCTGATCTGGGGCACAAGCCCCTTCCGCTCGACTTGAGCCCCGGGCTACCTTGCCAGCAGAGTCTTGCCCAACACCCGCAAGGGCCCACACGGGACTCCCCACGGGATCCTAAGACCTCTGGTGAGTGGAACACAGCGCCTGCCCCAATCCAATCTTGCAGAACCTGAGACTACGGTACATAGGGAAGCAGGCTACCCGGGCTTGATCTGGGGCACAAACCCCTTCCACTCCACTCGAGCCCCGAGCTACCTTGCCAGTGGAGTCGCCTGACACCCGCAAGGGCCCACACAGGATTCCACACGAGATCCTAAGACCTCTAGTGAGTGGAACACAACTTCTGCCAGGAGTCTGGTTCGAACACCAGATATCTGGGTACCTGCCCTGCAAGAAGAGAGCTTGCCTGCAGAGAATACTCTGCCCACTGAAACTAAGGAGAGTGCTACCCTCCAGGTCTGCTTATAGAGGCTAACAGAGTCACCTGAAGAACAAGCTCTTAACAGTGACAACTAAAACAGCTAGCTTCAGAGATTACCAGATGGTGAAAGGCAAACGTAAGAATCCTACTAACAGAAATCAAGACCACTCACCATCATCAGAACGCAGCACTCCCACCCCACCTAGTCCTGGGCACCCCAACACAACCGAAAATCTAGACACAGATTTAAAAACATTTCTCATGATGATGATAGAGGACATCAAGAAGGACTTTCATAAGTCACTTAAAGAATTACAGGAGAGCACTGCTAAAGAGTTACAGGCCCTTAAAGAAAAGCAGGAAAACACAGCCAAACAGGTAGAAATCATTAAAGAAAAACAGGAAAACACATCCAAACAGGTGATGGAAATGAACAAAACCATACTAGAACTAAAAGGGGAAGTAGACACAATAAAGAAAACCCAAAGCGAGGCAACGCTGGAGATAGAAACCCTAGGAAAGAGATCTGGAACCATAGATGCGAGCATCAGCAACAGAATACAAGAAATGGAAGAGAGAATCTCAGGTGCAGAAGATTCCATAGAGAACATCGACACAACAGTCAAAGAAAATACAAAATGCAAAAGGATCCTAACTCAAAACATCCAGGTAATGCAGGACACAATGAGAAGACCAAACCTACGGATAATAGGAATTGATGAGAATGAAGATTTTCAACTTAAAGGGCCAGCTAATATCTTCAACAAAATAATAGAAGAAAACTTCCCAAACATAAAAAAAGAGATGCCCATGATCATACAAGAAGCCTACAGAACTCCAAATAGACTGGACCAGAAAAGAAATTCCTCCCGACACATAATAATCAGGACAACAAATGCACTAAATAAAGATAGAATATTAAAAGCAGTAAGGGAGAAAGGTCAAGTAGCATATAAAGGAAGGCCTATCAGAATTACACCAGACTTTTCACCAGAGACTATGAAAGCCAGAAGAGCCTGGAAAGATGTTATACAGACACTAAGAGAACACAAATGCCAGCCCAGGCTACTATACCCGGCCAAACTCTCAATTACCATAGATGGAGAAACCAAAGTATTCCACGACAAAAACAAATTCACACAATATCTTTCCACGAATCCAGCCCTTCAAAGGATAATAACAGAAAAGAAGCAATACAAGGACGGAAATCACACCCTAGAACAACCAAGAAAGTAATCATTCAACAAACCAAAAAGAAGACAGCCACAAGAACAGAATGCCAACTCTAACAACAAAAATAAAAGGAAGCAACAATTACTTTTCCTTAATATCTCTTAATATCAATGGACTCAATTCCCCAATAAAAAGACATAGACTAACAGACTGGCTACACAAACAGGACCCAACATTCTGCTGCTTACAGGAAACCCATCTCAGGGAAAAAGACAGACACTTCCTCAGAGTGAAAGGCTGGAAAACAATTTTCCAAGCAAATGGACTGAAGAAACAAGCTGGAGTAGCCATTTTAATATCGGATAAAATTGACTTCCAACCCAAAGTTATCAAAAAAGACAAGGAGGGACACTTCATACTCATCAAAGGTAAAATCCTCCAAGAGGAACTCTCAATTCTGAATATCTATGCACCAAATGCAAGGGCAGCCACATTCATTAGAGACACTTTAGTAAAGCTCAAAGCATACATTGCACCTCACACAATAATAGTGGGAGACTTCAACACACCACTTTCCTCAAAGGACAGATCGTGGAAACGGAAACTAAACAGGGACACAGTGAAACTAACAGAAGTTATGAAACAAATGGACCTGGCAGATATCTACAGAACATTTTATCCTAAAACAAAAGGATATACCTTCTTCTCAGCACCTCACGGGACCTTCTCCAAAATTGACCATATAATTGGTCACAAAACAGGCGTCAATAGATACAAAAATATTGAAATTGGCCCATGTATCCTATCAGACCACGATGGCCTAAGACTGATCTTCAATAACAACATAAATAATGGAAAGCCAACATTCACGTGGAAACTGAATAACACTCTTCTCAATGATACCTTGGTCAAGGAAGGAATAAAGAAGGAAATTAAAGACTTTTTAGAGTTTAATGAAAATGAAGCCACAACGTACCCAAACCTATGGGACACAAAGAAAGCATTTCTAAGAGGGAAACTCATAGCTCTGAGTGCCTCCAAGAAGAAACGGGAGACAGCACATACTAGCAGCTTGACAACACATCTAAAAGCCCTAGAAAAAAAAGGAAGCAAATTCACCCAAGAGGAGTAGACGGCAGGAAATAATCAAACTCAGGGGTGAAATCAACCAAGTGGAAACAAGAAGAACTATTCAAAGAATTAACCAAACGAGGAGTTGGTTCTTTGAGAAAATCAACAAGATAGATAAACCCTTAGCTAGACTCACTAAAGGGCACAGGGACAAAATCCTAATTAGCAAAATCAGAAATGAAAAGGGAGACATAACAACAGATCCTGAAGAAATCCAAAACACCATCAGATCCTTCTACAAAAGGCTATACTCAACAAAACTGGAAAACCTGGACGAAATGGACAAATTTCTGGACAGATACCAGGTACCAAAGTTGAATCAGGATCAAGTTGGTCATCTAAACAGTCCCATATCACCTAAAGAAATAGAAGCAGTTATTAATAGTCTCCCAACCAAAAAAAGCCCAGGACCAGACGGGTTTAGTGCAGAGTTCTATCAGACCTTCAAAGAAGATCTAATTCCAGTTCTGCACAAACTATTTCACAAAATAGAAGTAGAAGGTACTCTACCCAACTCATTTTATGAAGCCACTATTACTCTGATACCTAAACCACAGAAAGACCCAACAAAGATAGAGAACTTCAGACCAATTTCTCTTATGAATATCGATGCAAAAATCCTCAATAAAATTCTCGCTAACCGAATCCAAGAACACATTAAAGTAATCATCCATCCTGACCAAGTAGGTTTTATTCCAGGGATGCAGGGATGGTTTAATATACGAAAATCCATCAATGTAATCCATTATATAAACAAACTCAAAGACAAAAACCACATGATCATCTCGTTAGATGCAGAAAAAGCATTTGACAAGATCCAACACCCATTCATGATAAAAGTTTTGGAAAGATCAGGAATTCAAGGCCCATACCTAAACATGATAAAAGCAATCTACAACAAACCAGTAGCCAACATCAAAGTAAATGGAGAGAAGCTGGAAGCAATCCCACTAAAATCAGGGACTAGACAAGGCTGCCCACTTTCTCCCTACCTTTTCAACATAGTACTTGAAGTATTAGCCAGAGCAATTCGACAACAAAAGGAGATCAAGGGGATACAAATTGGAAAAGAGGAAGTCAAAATATCACTTTTTGCAGATGATATGATAGTATATATAAGTGACCCTAAAAATTCTACCAGAGAACTCCTAAACCTGATAAACAGCTTCAATGAAGTAGCTGGATATAAAATAAACTCAAACAAGTCAATGGCCTTTCTCTATACAAAGAATAAACAGGCTGAGAAAGAAATTAGGGAAACAACACCCTTCTCAATAGTACAAATAATATAAAATATCTTGGCGTGACTCTAACTAAGGAAGTGAAAGATCTGTATGATAAAAACTTCAAATCTCTGAAGAAAGAAATTAAGGAAGATCTCAGAAGATGGAAAGATCTCCCATGCTCATGGATTGGCAGGATCAACATTGTAAAAATGGCTATCTTGCCAAAAGCAATCTACAGATTCAATGCAATTCCCATCAAAATTCCAACTCAATTCTTCAACGAATTGGAAGGAGCAATTTGCAAATTTGTCTGGAATAACAAAAAACCTAGAATAGCAAAAAGTCTTCTCAAGGATAAAAGAACTTCTGGCGGAATCACCATGCCAGACCTAAAGCTTTACTACAGAGCAATTGTGATAAAAACTGCATGGTACTGGTATAGAGACAGACAAGTAGACCAATGGAATAGAATTGAAGACCCAGAAATGAACCCACACACCTATGGTCACTTGATCTTCGACAAGGGAGCTAAAACCATCCAGTGGAAGAAAGACAGCATTTTCAACAATTGGTGCTGGCACAACTGGCTGTTATCGTGTAGAAGAATGCGAATCGATCCATACTTATCTCCTTGTACTAAGGTCAAATCTAAGTGGATCAAGGAACTTCACATAAAACCAGAGACACTGAAACTTATAGGGGAGAAAGTGGGGAAAAGCCTTGAAGATATGGGCACAGGGGAAAAATTCCTGAACAGAACAGCAATGGCTTGTGCTGTAAGATCGAGAATTGACAAATGGGACCTAATGAAACTCCAAAGTTTCTGCAAGGCAAAAGACACCATCAATAAGACAAAAAGACCACCAACAGATTGGGAAAGGATCTTTACCTATCCTAAATCAGATAGGGGACTAATATCCAACATATATAAAGAACTCAAGAAGGTGGACTTCAGAAAATCAAATAACCCCATTAAAAAATGGGGCTCAGAACTGAACAAAGAATTCTCACCTGAGGAATACCGAATGGCAGAGAAGCACCTGAAAAAATGTTCAACATCCTTAATCATCAGGGAAATGCAAATCAAAACAACCCTGAGATTCCACCTCACACCAGTCAGAATGGCTAAGATCAAAAATTCAGGTGACAGCAGATGCTGGCATGGATGTGGAGAAAGAGGATCACTCCTCCATTGTTGGTGGGAGTGCAGGCTTGTACAACCACTCTGGAAATCAGTCTGGCGGTTCCTCAGAAAACTGGACATAGTACTACCGGAGGATCCAGCAATACCTCTCCTGGGCATATATCCAGAAGATGCCCCAACTGGTAAGAAGGACACATGCTCCACTATGTTCATAGCAGCCTTAATTATAATAGCCAGAAGCTGGAAAGAACCTAGATGCCCCTCAACAGAGGAATGGATACAGAAGATGTGGTACATCTACACAATGGAGTACTACTCAGCTATTAAAAAGAATGAATTTATGAAATTCCTAGCCAAATGGATGGACCTGGAGGGCATCATCCTGAGTGAGGTAACACATTCACAAAGAAACTCACACAATATGTACTCACTGATAAGTGGATATTAGCCCCAAACCTAGGATACCCAAGATATAAGATATAATTTGCTAAACACATGAAACTCAAGAAGAATGAAGACTGAAGTGTGGTCACTATGCCCCTCCTTAGATTTGGGAACAAAACACCCATGGAAGGAGTTACAGAGACAAAGTTTGGAGCTGAGATGAAAGGATGGACCATGTAGAGACTGCCATATCCAGGGATCCACCCCATAATCAGCATCCAAACGCTGACACCATTGCATACACTAGCAAGATTTTATTGAAAGGACCCAGATGTAGCTGTCTCTTGTGAGACTATGCCGGGGCCTAGCAAACACAGAAGTGGATGCTCACAGTCAGCTAATGGATGGATCATAGGGCTCCCAATGGAGGAGCTAGAGAAAGTAACCAAGGAGCTAAAGGGATCTGCAACCCTATAGGTGGAACAACATTATGAACTAACCAGTACCCCGGAGCTCTTGACTCTAGCTGCATATATATCAAAAGATGGCCTAGTCGGCCATCACTGGAAAGAGAGGCCCATTGGACTTGCAAACTTTATATGCCCCAGTACAGGGGAACGCCAGGGCCAAAAAGGGGGAGTGGGTGGCCAGGGGAGTGGGGGTGGGTGGATATGGGGGACTTTTGGTATAGCATTTGAAATGTAAATGAGCTAAATACCTAATAAAAAATGGAAAAAAAAATATGTACTCTTCCATGTTCTTGTCACGGAGGTGTGAGTGTGTATGTGTGTGCACATGAAAAAAAAAAAAAAGGAATAGCTATGTAGCATCTTAGAGTGTTACCAGGAACTTTTGGGAGCTCCATGTAGGCTGTTTATGTGTTACCATGGAAACTGGGGACTCCCCTTGGGATCTTAATCTTATTCATAAGAGATTTTAAAAACAGACTCATTAGGATACCCAAGGGCAATTTTATTAGCATTTGAGAGAAAGCAACAGAGAGGGTGAGCTGCTCAGAGGAGATGAAAAAGATGAAAAGAAAGAGTCTTGTGGTGTATGAGTTAGGCTAGCATGTTTAGCAGCAGAGGCTTAGCAAGCAGTCACAGGATAGCTAGCAGCTATGTGGCAAAAACCAGTAGGCTTTAGCTAGGATCTAAAAGAAAGACAGAAAAGAAGTAAATGGTATGCCCTTAGTTAAGACAGACTTGGAGGAGCTGCACCAAGGTGGCTTTGTAAGTGACTGGGCTGAGGGAAGTTTCAGAAAAGATACATTGTCTCATTAAAGGGTAATTACTCCTTTCCTTTTGTTAGCTTTCTTTAGATGTAACAACCTTTGGATTAAGTATTTTTATTTTATGCAAACGAGTTTTTTTTTCCCTGGCATATACGCTGCACATGGTGTGTGTGAGTTACACGTGGATGCTGGAGAAGGACCTCAGATTCATTGGAACCGGAGTAGGTACTAGGAACAGAGCCCAAGTCCTCTGCAAGAGCAGTAAGGGCTCTTGATCACTAAGCTGGCTCTCTAACCCAAGCTACCCTTGAGTGATGAGATGACAGTATGAAATTTTGTAATATTTGGAGCAGGTCAGAGGGCCATGTCTCTACCCAAGACCAGGCATATTCTGTTCTTTTGACTAAGCCTTACAAAGCAGTTCTGCTGATGTTTACTAGGGGGTGGGGGTGGGGATGGGAAGTGGGGGGGTGGGGGAGTTGGGATACAAAGTAGCCTCTAAGGCTACCTTAACAGAAAGAAAACAAGATCAGACTTTCCATTCATGCTTGGGCTCAGCCCCAGGTTCCAGGCTACATTATCCAGTTATCACTGCAGGCTGTTGCAAGCCTACATCTGTTGACTAGGGGATGGTGTATGCTAGCTGGCAGGCTGTTGCAAGCCTGCCCCTTGGCTAAAGCAAAGTATAAGTTCATTGGCAGGCCCGGAAAATTGCTATTTCCCAGAAGAATGTTATAGGAATATTGCCAAAATGAGGGCACTTGGCTTTGGGCAAACATCTAGGCCCTTTACCCAAAGTCAATATATGTCTCCTTGTCTTAGAGCTGAGTAAACTGAATTTATAGAGATCATTTCATTTTCTAAAAGTCCAAAAATAAAGATAAAACATTAGAATTTATGTCATCTTACCCTTGATTGGTTCTTTCTTAATGTGGCTTTCTGCATCAGTGGAACTCTTGGCAGTAATAGCAGCTATCATTTACTGGGGAGCACTATGTTCAAATATTGGCTTAAATCCTGCTTCTGCATTAGCTAAGTTAATCCTTTTGCGAAGTCCGTGAGATGGATGGGCATCATTATTATCCCATTATAGAGATGGGGAGGAATCTGGAGCATAAAGAGGCCCCAGAGCTACCAGTGGTATAGGCATTATGAAAACCAAGTCCCAGAATCTTCAAACGACCTGGTAATGACTCCACACAAGGTCAAGGTAGGGTTTCATGGTGTGAGTCCTCTCCTCTTCATCCTGTTCTTCTGGACAGGGTTCAACAAATAGTTAGTGAGCAACTCAAAATTTCAGACACCCTGGAGGAATGTGAACAAGGTGGTCATGACCTTACCTCAATACTATTAGAGGCTGCCTAGAGACTATTAATGGTGGAAACAGAATGGTGAGTTATTATACCACTCTCCTCTGGACTCCGGTTGGTAATACAGCCCTGGGAGCTGAGAAAAGGGATGGATGACCCACCCTGGAAGACAGGAGGCTAGTGATGGCTACGGTACCTGAAAAATGCGCACAGGAAGGGATCAACTAGGAGAGAAAAAGAATGTGTCACCTACCCATTCCATTCCAAGTACCAGAAAGTATAAAATACAGCTGGGCCTCAGGGAAACCCCAAACCAACATCATGGTCATGGGACCACAGAGTTGCAGCTTCCTCCCATTGTCTCCTCGGTCACCTTCACATTTCCTGTGCTGCATATGCATGCGTACGTTATATACACCCATGTACATATGCATGTTCACATGTATGTGGGTACCCATGTGTGCATATGCATGTGGAAGCCCAAGATTGACATGAGGATCTTTCTCAGTCACTCTTCACCTTATTCCTTGAGGCAGGGTGTCTCACTGAGCCCAGCTTGGCAGGATAGACTGGCTAGCTTGCCTTAGGATGCCATCTTCACCCCCAAGCCGTAATAACAGACGAATCAGTAAACTCATCCAGCGTTTCCATGGTTTCTGAGGGTCCAGATTCTGGTCTTCATACTCACACAGCAGATACTTTGCTAACAGGGCCATCTTCCCAGACCTGACTCCTCATAATCTGTGTGTCTTCTGGCTACAGTAACTCTAGCTTCCACAAGCTTGGACCTTCCATGACCCTGGCTCTAGACCCCACACCAAACACTCTATTGACCCAAATACTCACCAATGTAACAGATACAGTACAGTGTCCCTGGTCACCTCCATTCTCCCCTCCAACCCACTGAGAAGTATAGAAATCTACACATCCAGGTTTCCTTGCTATGGGTTTCCAGGTACCAATTAGATGCACCCACATAAGGGAACATATGGTCAACAACAGGGGAGCTTCTGCTAGCCTCCAGGATCGAACAGACATGGGCTCCAGCACAGATAGCTTCTCATGAACAAAGTTTTGGATGCAGAGATTGTCTAGTCCTGGACCTGAAATAAAATGATAAATTTATATTCCCTCCCTCCCTCCCTCCCTTCCTTGTGGTATGGGGTGTGGTGTGTGTGTTTGTGGTGTGTGTGTGTGTGTATCTGTATGGCCTGTCACTTTCCACCTTAATTTTTCAAGACATAGTCTCTTGTTTTATCAGGAGAGTCCATTTTTGGCTATACTTGTTGGTGAGTAAAACACAGAAATCTGGCTAGCTCTGTCTCCCCATACCATGGTCACAGATGTGAGTTGACTACACCGCTTTTACATGTATGCTAGGAACTTGAACTCATGTCTTTATGCTTGCGTAGTAGGCATCTTACCTCCCCTCTACCCTGTGCTATGTAACAGAAGCCCTGACCCTGAATGGATCAGTAGATCCATTTGCCTCCACCACAGAGCGCTAGCTCCCTCCCTCTTATCTGCCTTTCTTCATTTTTTTTAGGGGCAGACAGTCTCCGTAGCCCAGATTGACCTCAAACTTGTAAGCTTCCTGTTTCTATCTCTCAACTGCTGTGTGTGTGTGTGGGGGGGGGGGGGCGCCTGGCTGAGGTGACATGTCCTGTCCTCAGTGCTCTACTTGGCAGCTTAGATGTAGGAGCTCAGCTGATGTGTCAGCTCTACATTGTCCTGAGACATGATCCCAAATGCTTGTAATCTGAGTTTTCAGACCTTACAATAGTATATTATAAATCCTCTAATTCCTGTGTTGACTTCCCTTCTGCTTCAAGGTCCGACTAGCTCTGACTGACACACCTACGCTGAAACTTTCTTCAGGGGGAAATAACCTGAAAAAAGTACTTCCAGCTCTCGCTTTGCCTCTCTGCCCACAGAATATCTTTGCCTTGGTTTGTTCAGTTTTACTGGAAGAGGTGGAAGCAAATGGGAGACTCAGTAAGTAATAAGAGGAGAACATCTGCGGGGGAGAGGGCTGAGCAGAGAGGCGTGGGCTTGCTCAGCGGAGTCCAGGGTGCAACTAGATTGCAGAGCTAAACCAGAAAGATCTGAGTCTGCAAGACCAGCTCATACCGGGCCATGATGACATAGTGGAAGGTTCTGATGAGAGGTTGTGGTAAGCCTATACTCTAATGGCTGAGCCATCTCTCCTGCCACGGTGAAAGGTTTTAAAATTAAGTATTTTGATTTTAAGCCCTCCATGATGGTTCATGTCTAGAATCCCAGTACCCAGGAGGCAGAAGCCGAAATAGGTGAGGCCACTAAACCCCAGCCAGGTCTACCTATGAGCTGCAGGCAAGCCACAGCTACATACCAAGATCTTGTCTCAAATGAAACAAGACATCTAGATTTAGACTAAACCCTTCTTGGCTGCAATACGGGATCTGTTGAGGCAGAGAAGTCCTGTGCTGTGTGGTTGGCTGTCATGTGGGAGGTGGTAAGGCAGCCTGGATTTAGAGCGTGGCAGGGAGGATTTGCAAGTTGACCCAAGAGGTTTCTAGCAGGCAGAGTCGTCTGGAAAAAAAACCCATGTTTTCAAAACATATTCAAGGGGGCAGATCCAAGTTTTTAGGGCCTGAAGTTGATAACATGTATTGCTCATATATAGCACAAATAATAATTCAAAATTAAGTATGAAAGTGAATATTTCAATAAAATGCTATGGAACTATCAAGCATCCTAAAATTTGCAGGACTGAGGAATTGTCTGGTATACCTCTCTGGTGTTCTTCCCTTTGTGGTTGGCCTGAACCTTTGACTCTCTTTCAGAGCAGTGTTTCTGTGGCAGTTCCTTCTGTATAAGTGTTCCACCCTGACATGGCCTGGAGCCACAAACAAGGCAGGTCCACATGGAGAGCCATCATCCACTTCTTAGCCTTGTACTCTTCTCTGCTTCAGGAATGATGAGGTGGAGCATGCGCCACAAGGGTTGGAGTTATGGGCGCAGAACGGGGAGGGGGCTGGAAATAGCTATGTATATACAAGTATGCCCAAGAAGGCAAACTTAACCCACAGAAGTGACATAGACTACTATGAAAGAGGCTGAGGCACGAGGATTACAAGTTCCAGACTTGCCTGGGCAACTTAATGAGCCCGTGCCTCAAACAGTGAGAAAGAAGATTGGGAATTCAGCTCAGAGGTAGAGCTATGTTCCATGTGAAGCGTGAATGAGGCCTTAGCTTCAATCCCCAGTGCATAAAATAAGAGGAAGGGAAAAAGAACAGAGTAAAAAGAAAGCCAATATTTTCCAGCTTGATGCACCCAGTCAGCTCCAAAATAGTCCATGGCCACATTTTTAAAAAGTCACAAGAATAAACCTCAAGTCCTGTCCTTAACTGGATTGGGTACATACACAGTCTGTTATATTTGAATATGTTGCTTTTGTTCCAAACACATTGTCTACACAGCTGTCTCTGCTTAAACAAAACAAAACAAAAACAAAAACAAAAATACAAAAACAAATAAAATAACCCCCATTTCACCCTGGCTTTCCTAGAATAAAAAAAATAAAACCAGCCTTCCTGTGTCTTGGGGTTCCCTATTCTCTTCCTTTTCCCTTTCTTCCCCTCCCCCATCCCTTCCTCCTTTCTCTTTCTTTCCCCTTTGGGACAGGGTCTCACTATGTGACTTAGGCTAACCTGGAGCTTGGGATTCTTCCTCTCCTAGTCCTGACTGCTGGGATTTCCCATGTGCAGCTCTGTGTGTAACTTGAGGGTTATGTGTTTATAAAAAGATAAAGAGAGGAGGGGCTATGTTTTGGTGGGCGTGTGGTGAGGTGTGGGGGAAGCCCATGCTGAGGCATCCCTTCCCCTGAGGGACGAGCCACATGATGGTATAGTGTAGAATAGAATAGGCATGCGAAGGGGAGTTAAGAGGGTAGGGGGGAGGGAGGGAGAGAGAGAGAGAGGGAGGGAGAGAGAGAGAGAGAGAGAGAGAGAGAGAGAGAAGCCAGCCAGCCATGAGCATGTGCAGGGGGTGGGGGTGGGGAAGGAAAGGGAGAGGGGAGGGAGTGGGGAGAGAGGGGGAAAGGGGAGAGGGGACAGAGAGGGAACAGGAAGGCAAAGAGCAAGAAAGAGATGAGGGGGCAAGCAGCCCCTTTCATAGTGAGTCAGGCACACCTGGCTGTTGCCAGGTAACTGTGGGGTGGAGCCTAGACAAACAAAAACAAAAACAAACAAACAAAACGCTAACAGGGGTTCTCATTTCTGAAAACATTTGTCATGCAAAATTTGGTTAAATTAATTTGCTTTACTTTTCTTTTGTTAACCTGCCCTGTGTGAGTGTGTCTCTCTGTGTGTGTCTGTGTGTGTTTGTGTTTGTGTGAGTGTGTGGGTGTATGTCTGTGTGTGGGTGTGTCTGTGTGCGTGTCTATATGTGTGTCTGTGTCTGCGTGTGCATGTCTATGTGTCTCTGTGTGAGTGTGTGTGTGTGTGTGTGTGTGTGTGCATGCACATGTGGAGTGCAAATGTCCACCTCAGGTATTGCTCTTTAAAAGCTATCCATTCTAAGACAAAGTATTTTTCTTTTCCTTTCTTTTTCTTTTTTTTTTTTAAAGATTTATTTATTTATTTACTTATTTTATATGAGTACACTGTCACTGTCTTCAGACACACCAGAAGAGTGCATCAGATCCCATTACAGGTGGTTGTGAGCTACCATGTGGTTGCTGGGAATTGAACCCAGGACCTCTGGAAGAGCAGTCAATGCTCTTAACTGCTGAGCCATCTCTCCAGCCCAGCAAAGTATTTTCTAAGACAAAGCCTATATTTATACCCACTGTTTAGGCTAGGCTGTCTGGCCAGCAAGCACTAGGGATCTCTATTTCTGAAGCACTGGAATTAAAAGGAAATACATAGAAAAAAAAAGTATGTGTATGTGTGTGCATTTGTGTGTATATACATATTTTCATTTAAAAATCATTTATTTTTTGAGAGTATAGTATAATTACATCATTTTCCCCATTTCTTTGTCTACCTTCCAAACCCTCCCATTTACTTCTCCTTGCTCTTTTTCAAATTCACAGGCTCATTTCTCATTAATTGTTATTATATGTACATATGATGTATATAACATATATGTATACTCTAACTTTCTATACAGAACCTGCTTGCCTGTATAATTACGTGTATATATGTTTTCAGGGCTGACTGGTATGGGATAACCAACTGATGTGCTTTCCCCTGAAGAAGACTGTGTCTCCCGCTCTCCGCACTCCTTAGTTGCCTGTAGTTCCTTGTGGAGGTGGGGGCCTCTTGGGCTTTCTCTCATCCACGGTAGATGTCTGTTCATCAGCTCGTGTTTAGTCGTGTTGGTGAGATTTTATGGGTATAGCTTGTGACGTTCCTAGAAGACACAACCTCACAGTTTTTCAGGGTTTTGCAATCTTTCTGGTGTAAAAACTACTGTAGATGTACCCGTTGGGACTAAGCTCCATAACTCTGCATTTTGACTGGTTGTGGTTTTCTGTAATGGTCTCCGTCTATTGCAAAGAAACGTTCCTTTGGTGAGGGGTGAGGAGTGTATTCATCGGTGGGTATAAGGACGAGCATTTCGAGTGTAGTTAGGGGTTATGCTGGTTTAGTAAAGTGGTGGTTGTAGGTTCTCGTCTAAGATCCGTGACTTCACTAGCCCAGTGTAGTAGGCTAGGTGTCCAGTCCCAGGCATTTTCTCCTTGCTGAGCAGGTCTCATGTTCAATTAGAGAGCAACTGGTTACTGCCAAAGTATGGGTGCCAGTTAGAGCTATCATGCCGTGCTGATTGTTGTTACGGTTCATAGGCATCGTAGCTGGGTAGGACTATTGTCTGCTTTTCTTTTTTGGAAGTTTGCATACACCTTCTGGTACTGTGAGAGCTAGTCCTCTGGGAGAAGGCTTTTAGGTCAGATCCAGTGGCTCCTGGGCCTTGTGTCTGAAGTGCGTGGAGTCTTCAGCAATAAGGACCTACACTCTAGCTTCCACCTCTGGGTGGCAGCCAACCGTCACATACACACACATACACACACACACACACACACACACACACACACACACACACACACAGTGAGAGAGAGAGAGAGAGAGAGAGAGAGAGAGAGAGAGAGAGAGAGAGAGAGAGAGAAAGAGAGAGTCTTACGACTGGGTGTTGGGGGTTTTGTTAGCTGGTTTTGGCTCTTTAATGGAGCATTATCAACTCAGATGGCAAAATTTCTTTAAATTATATATCCATATTTATATAGCAACTTACCTGTCTTATAGGTATTTTAGGTAGTAGTTAACAGTATTATTCTTCATGACTGTTTTAGCAATCCTTACTATTATTTTCCCTTTTTCTATATTTATCCCCTCCCTAATTAGAGCCCCCCATCTCCCCCATTTCCTCTTTCAGATCACTGGGAACCCATTATTCCCCTAGCCATTGCTTCCTACCACCCAACCCCATCAATGTTCCCTTTTTACCTTCCTAGTTTCTGCAGCTACTGCAGGATACATACTCACTTGTGATAATTTGAAGGTAGGAGCCACATATGAGAACAAACATGTGATGTTCTGTCAGGAGCTATCTAGGAAAGGCTAAGGCTAGCAGGTCACCTTCCTGGAGATGGACCACCATTTTTGAATGGTCTGTGATGGATGAGCTCTGAGAGGCAAGGCCCCAAGAGACTTCATCCCAGGATTGCTTCTTGCACTGATATGCCTTTCCTGTCACTAATATAGCCTAAGGATTCCTGGGCATCAGCCCACCCTATTGAGCAGAATACCGGCAGATCAACATAAAGATGAACGTTCATGAATTAATGCTGTTTAGATGAATTAATTATTTCATAGAATTTCTGATTTGATTAAAATAATGTTAGGAAGAAAGTTTTTAAGATGGCTTTACTTGTTTTGCTGGGAAGATATAATAAAGTTGGAATCAAGAATAGAATGTGCCGCCTCCTCACAAGGCAACAAGTAAAGGCTCCATAAGCAATACAATGAGCTGTCATAATTACACTAAAAAGAGAGATAGGCTTGGGGCAAATTTGCATTCAAAGAAAAGCATTCAAAGTAGGTCCAAGGATGAAGACACAGGTGTGCACTATGATAAGGCAAGGCCATGCAAAACCTGTTGCTTTGAACTTATAATGATCTTACAGAATGAAGCATTGCTTTGAACTTGTTATTGATAACTTTCTGTAAGTCTCCTTTTTTTGTAACATTTTATCTATGAGGTAATTCTTTCTTACACAGAGAACTTTTTGTCTAAAAAGCTATAAAAATTTTGAAAGCAATAGAGGTAGTGTAGTCATTTTCTGCTTTACTTGATGTGTGCTGTCTCTGTGACTTCTTTCCTTTCATGTCTTTCCTCTCTGGTTCAAGAGTTAACAAGCTCTGAGCCTCTTGCCTGGACAGTAAGAGGCTTCTGGCTGACTCACCAGAGAAAGGAGAGCTAGCAGTAAATCCTTTTTGTAATTCCCTAGTGCTTATACAAGCACTAAGAGTTAAGTATTTTAGTGCTTATAGAAACAGAACAGTAACAAAGAGTTAAGTCCCCCCAGTGCTTATTTAAGCACGGAGAGTTAAAGAGAAAAGAAGCCAGCAGCTTTCAGCCAAGAATAAGCGAGAGTGTTAAGTTTCCAGAAGCCATCAGTTTCTAGCCTCCAGTACAGTTAGAGTTACAAGTCTGGAGAGCACCAGTCTTTTGGCTTTTGTCCAACTCTGTTCCACTTCAGCTCTGAACCCCAAAATGCTGGGGCAGGCCCCTGGCAATGTTTGTTTTTATGGGTCTGGGTTACCTCACTCAATATGATCTTTTCTCATTCCATTCATTTACCTGCAAAGTTCATGATTTCGTGTTTTTTTTTTTTTCAGATGAATAGTATTCCACATTTTTGTTATCCATTCATCAGTTGAGGGGCATTTAAGTCATCTCCATTTTCTAACTGTTGTGAGCAAAGCAGCAATGAATATGGCTGAGCAAATATGTGTGGAGTCCTTTGGGCATATGCCGAGATGTTGCATAGCTGCCTCGTATGGTAGATTATCTTTACATTTCTGACAATTCTCCACACTGATTTCCAGAAGGGCTGCTCCACTTTGCAAACTCCCTTCCTCCATCTTCTCTGGCATTTGTGGTCAGTTGTTATCTTTGCCATTCTGACTGGGGTAAGATAAGATCTTTTAGCTGCTTTGGTTTTTATTTCCCTAGAGATCAGGAGCATACACCCACACACACACACACACCCACACCCCCCCACACACACCCACAGAGAGAGAGAGAGAGAGAGAGAGAGAGAGAGAGAGAGAGATTGCTTAGTCATTCTTTTTTCTTCCTTTGAAAACTCTGCTCAGATGCAGGCCCATTTTTTGAATGGATCATTTGTTAGTTATTTTGACTGTTTTGGATATTTGTTTCATCTATTCTGGATATTAATCTCCTGTCAGATGTATAGCTAGCAAACATTCTCTCCCACTCCATGGGCTTCCTCTTCACTGGTCGTTTCTTTAGTTGTGCAGAAGTCTCTTGGTTTTATGAAGTCCCACTTGTCGATTGCTGTATTAATTCTTGGGCAAACGGAGTCCTACTCAGGAAGTCTGTTCCTATACCTACACCATGTGGGGCACTGCCTATATTTTCTTCTAGCAGTTCCATGGTTTCATATTTAGGTTTTGATCCATTTGAAGTTAGTTTTTGTGCAAGGGGATAGATATATGTCTAATTTCTTTCTTCTGAATGTGCACATGTAGCTTTTTGTTGAAGATGCTTTCTTTTCTCCGGCATGTATTTTGGGAATCATCATATATTAACAGCTGAAGTTACATTCACTCCTGTCTGGGTCTGTGGTTTTTTGTTTTGTTTTGTTTTGTTTCTGTCTGTTTTTGTGCTAGTGTGGTACTTCTTTTTTATGGCTCTGGCCCTGTAATGTATCTTGAGATCTGGACTGGCAATCTCTCTAGAATTGTGTTTTTGTTTTTTGTTTTTTCTCAGAACCATTTTGGCTATCTGGAGTCTTTTGTGGTCATACATGAATGTTAGAAAACATCTCCCTGTTTCTGTGAAGAATGAGATGGGAGGTTTGACTGGGATTCCTTTGAATCTGTAAAGAGCTTTTGGTAGAATGGTTATTTTCATAGTGTTAATTTTACCAATCCATGGGCACAGATACCCTTCAGTTTTCTAATGTCTTTCTTTGTCTCCATCTTCAAAGGTTTAAAGTTGTCATTATAGAGGCCCCTCACTTCCTGGGTTAGGCTTATCCCTAGGTCATTTTCTCTGAGGCTATTGTGAGTGGGAGTGCATACAGGACCCGTTTCTCTTTACACTTGCTGTTGGTGGTTAGAAAAGCTGTTGATTTGTATGACTTGATTCTGCATCCTGACACATTTGCTGAATTTCTAGAAGTTTCTGGTAGAATTTTTGGGATCTCTAATGTATAATGTTATGTCATCTGAAAATACAAATAGTTTGTTTTGTTTTCCTATTTGTATCCGTTTAATCTCCTTGTCTTACCTTATTGCTCCAGCTAGTGCTTTGAGTGTAATATCAAAAGGGAGTAGGGGTATTGACTGGCTATAGCTCTTCTTTGAAAAGCTGTAGAATTCTGCTGTGAATCCATTTAACCCTACAATTTTTTTCCTAGTTGAAAGCTATTATTATCATTATTAATTAATTAATTGATTTATTTCAACCTCCTTATTCGTTATGGGTCTGTTAAGGCTATTGGCTTCTTTGTGGTATGATTTTGGTAATGTGGCTTACTCATCCATTTCTTGAGTTGCATAATTAAGTCATTTGTTTTTTACTTCCAACTTAATGGTATACAGATTTGAAAGTATTCCCTTATAATATTTTGAATTCCGTTGGTAGTTGTTGTAATATCTCCCTGTTCACTTCTGAATCTGTTAACTTGGGCTCTCTCTTTCCTTTGGTTAATTGGACCAAGGGTCTATCAATCTTGTCTTCTCAAAAAAACAGCTCTTAAGTTTGTTAACTCTTTTTTTGTTTCTATTTCATTAGTTTCTATTCTGATTTTTATTATTTCTTGACATCAACTTGGTTTGCATTTGGGTTTTCTTGTTTATTTGTTTTGTTTTGTTTTTCTTGTTTACAATTTTTGAGTTGCATCATTAAGTCATTTATTTGTGCTCTTTTTGGTTGACATTAAGGGCCATAAATTTTCCTGTAGGATATATGTCCCAGATTTTTGTTGTTGTTTTTATTTAGTTCCAGCAATTTTTTAAGTTTCCTTTTTTGATTTTTTTCTTTGAAACACTCATAATGCAGTTATGAGTTTCTTTAATCTCTAAAAATTAGAGATTTGTTTGCTGTCAATTTAATTGTGGTCTGATAGGAAACTCAGAGCTATTTCAATCTTTCTGAATTTACAAAGATTTATTCTGTGTCTTAGGATGCAGTCTACTCTAGAGAAGCCCCCATGTGCTCTGAGTGGAATGTATTACTGCTTTGGGCTTGGGGCAGAACATTCTGGAGATACAAGTTAAGTGTATTTGATGTATGTTGTCATTTAATTCTAATAGTTCCAGTAATTCTAATAATTTCTAATACCTAGGATTTAAATGTCATTTAAATCTAATTGTCTTAAATGACCTGTCTATTACAGAAAATAAGGTATTGACATAACCTACTATTAATGGGTTGATATTACCATGTGTCTTTAAATTCAGTAGTATATATATTTTAAACATTGATGATATTTTAAACATTATTCTATGAATAATAAACAAGCATCTACCACTAAGCTGTATTCCCATCCCTCCAAAAATTTTAAGGCATACTTTTTACACATGACTGCTAGCCCAACATATCAATTTACTTCATTTTAATTTTCCAAAGTTCTTGAGCAATGTATACATGAATATTTTTGAAGATTTGTATAAAAATATTGAGTATATAATTTTCTATTTTTCCTACTTAAAGTAAGAGTATCAACATTTTCTTGCATTGCTTCACTGTCTTATATTTAATGGTTAATGTATAATATTAAATACAGAAATCATATAATGAACTTACCTATATTCATTTTGCTATTTAAGAGATTTGAAATAGTATGTTATGAATTGTAATAATACTCTAACGGTATGAAAAAAACACTTAAAACATTTAGCAGCATGGGGTGGGTGGAAGATGCCTATAACCCCAGCATTTAGTTGGCATAGGCAGAGGGATCACCAAAGAACAGGATCATTCTGGAAAGTTGCATCACATCTCTTCTGAGGAAATTCCCACCCCAACCTCTAGAAGTAACCAATATTCTTCTTTTTCTTAAATCTATATTTATTTATTTACATCCCAAACGTTTGCCACCTTCTGGGTCTTCCCATCACAGACCTTCTGCCCATACCCCCACCCCCACCCCCACCCCACTCCTCTGAGAGGGTGGGCCAGTGTTGAGATGTTGGGTTCTGCCAAAATACTTGTTCTCATCACAGCTTTATTTATGATATAGAAGAGTTTGGAACAGCTTAGGAGTCTGAAAGAAGAAAGGAGTAATGGGATACTCACTCATGTTATGGTACGCAGCAATAAAGAGAGCGAACTGATAGCTTAGGGGCAAACATAGGGGAGTCTCAAATCAAGCACAGGGAGAGAGGCTTTACACAGGACTCCTCACGAACTCTCCCCTTGTAGAAGGAATCCAGACAGGTGGACATAATTGACTGGCAAACAAAGAACCCCTAACTTCTGGAGGTCAGGGTAGGACTTTGCTCAGAGAGACACAAGGACCTTTCTGGGATGCTGTAACCAGGGTTTGGGCTGTGTGTATTTTCTGGAACATGGATAATGGCATTCTTAGGCTTTGTACCCAGTATTGTAGGTTAAATTTTGCTGAAAGAAGAAACCTAAAGAGCGGAGACTTTGCTAACGATACTATATAGGAGGCATGTACCTTTACTTTAGTTGCAACAAAAATTAATATATTTCAATAGATGGGGGGATGGTAAATAGATAATTAGGAAAACATTGAGATAGTATTAAAAATATAGGATTTCCTGTGTGATTCAAACTTTTCATAATTAGACAATGGAAAGTATCTTTTAATGTTAGGCATGTTTGGTACAGTTTTGAGTTTTGATTCTGGGGGCAATGATTTTTCACAAAACAAAGCATCTGCTGTCCCACGCTGCCATTTTGTAAGCCATGGTGTTTGAAGACCTGACAGCACTGCCTATCAACAGTGGTCTGAAGTACAATATAGTGAACTTATTGTTGATATGAGTGACAGACTGCCTGTCTTCTGGTGACTGATTATGTATTCTCTAAGAGGAAGACTAGCTTTTAATGTTGGCCTTGATAGTTCAGACTCCCTTGGGGCATCCTACAGTGATACTTTTCCCAAAGGTAAAGTTGAGAGTAGGGACCAAGTGTCATAGGCAATCATAATTTGGGTTTTAATATTTCAAAAAGAGCTGTAGTTATTTGGCCCACTGACAGCTTTAATTATGATCAATCATGTGTTTGTCAGATATCTGTTAAGCACATACAGCATGGCTGGTATCCTCCCAGGAGCTAGAAATACAGGGATAGATAAATGTACAGAAATCTACAACTTCCTGCCCTCTTGAAGTTCACATTTTGGTAATGATAAACATTGGATTTACAGGGATCAGTCTGGTAGCTGTAGGGATAGAAGTATGGGGTAGCTTTTCTTACCAACCATCTTTTTTGTTTGTTTGTTTGTTTGTTTTTTGTTTTTCGAGACAGGGTTTCTCTGTGTAGCCCCTTGATAGTCATCACTAGCACAACCATAACAAAAGACTGGCTAACCCAAGGAACCATAGCACATTCTAAACTTCTAGCTAAACTTTGGTGTGTTAGAGGGCCCTCCAGAAATGAAGCTCCATGGAGAACAGATCTCATTCTTGGGCTCAGTAAAGACTGAACAGGACAGCCATGTAGAAAGGCAGATGGATCCCAAGGGTGTAGTCTAATGGTAACAACTCAAACAGAAACTCAGCAAGACCTGTGTGTTCAGATTCATGGTCTTTCTGTATAGCATTCCTTCTGAGAATCCAGTGAAACACTGCTTGAAGGGAGACTGGGAAAAGTAACTCGAGTTTTATTGCCTGCTTTGAAGAAGGGCTCTAGCTTCTATGACTAACCTTGGGTAACCAGAATCCTGATCTCTATCGCTTGCTTTGGGGGAAAAGCAGAAGTCAATAGGCAGAAAGGTGGGACAAAGGCAAAGGAACTCTTTCTGAGAGCTGAAAATACACAGCACACCCTGGTGTTGCACAGTGGAGTCAACTCTGATGTAAGAGAACAAAGTGAGTGTAGACCAGAGCTTGAGATTGCCAGGTGGCCTTAGTCAGGCAAACAATGAGACAAGAAACAGATTCAGATGCCAGGAGGCGATGCAGTCAGTCAGGTTGGTTCCTTATTCTTCTTGACTTCTGATTTATACCTACAGAGTCTTTGAATAGTTACAGATAGCTGAACAAGGGTTGCTGAACCACTTACAATCTTAATAAAGTGTTCTAGAAGTGGGTTTGTCCTGTGCCTATACAATTGCCCCAGCAAACAATCCAATACTTCCTGCTAACAGGAAGCAGGGGTGTGGTAGCTGTCATAAAACAAAGCATTTGTACAAGTCACCCCACAGCAAGAACTTTTGTTCCACCCCACACTAAGTTCATTACAGGTTCCTGGCATGGGAATGTGATGAAACGATAAATATGTGTTTTTATATTCACAAATAAGCCCTGCAAACCCTGTAATGCACATGGGGACAAGCAAAAGCAGTTTCTTCAGCCATTTTGCATTATG
The DNA here is from genome assembly GCF_000001635.26 of Mus musculus. NCBI lineage: Eukaryota > Metazoa > Chordata > Mammalia > Rodentia > Muridae > Mus > Mus musculus. The sequence continues at coordinate 22,643,513 of NC_000076.6, forward strand.
AGTTCTTTCGTCTTGATACATTGATCTTCTCTAAGCTTCTACGAGTAATGAGACATGAGTGGGGTCTGTGGGGGATTCTTCCTAGAATGACCGGCACAAACATCAGGTGTGTAGCCAATGCTCGTTGCATACTAAATAAATTATAGTTGAATCTGTTTCCATGTCTTTCCTAAAGCATAATACAGCAATGCCTAGGGAAGAGGTGTTCAAATGATGCTAATGAAAAACCTAGTGATGACGCAAAGTGTGTGCAAAATAAGTAAACACAGGTCACTGCTTAGACAAGTGCAGACCTGCTTTCCCTCACAGAGGAATGGCTAGTATGAGAATCTGTGTTTCCTGGCATCTCTTAAGGTTGAGGAGAACTAAAGAGTGTTGGACAGGGCTGGAATGTTAGAACTCCGGAGAATTACCGTCCACCCCTGACCAGCTCTGAAGAGTTCGAGAGCACTGGGTGTATTTGTTTGTTTGGTGCAGCTCTGGCACTCTGAATCCAGGACCTTGTGTGTAGTAGGCTCTACCACTGAGCCACAGCCTGCTCTACAAAGCTTAGGCAAGCTACTTTAGCTCCCATTTTCTCTAACGCGCTTTATTTGGGAAAAGAATCGCTCGAGGTCACACAACCAGCATTGATTTCTGTCTTATAAAGTACTTCATACGTTTAAGTTTTTACCCCAGTGGTTTCTAAGGTGATGTCACAGTTTTCTCAGTGGATATGATTTGCTAAGGACAGAACGGATGGTAAAATATGTCAGTCTGTCTGATTGTTTATGTAAGTACACATTCATAGACCAGTAAAACACCCCTCCCTCTGGTGCCCTGATTTGTTTCATGTTACAACAGCTCCAGTCATCTCTGAATACCGAGTGTCCTCCCGCCAGCCAAGCCAGCGAGCAACCTGACAGAAGATCCTCTGTTTGCCTCGCTTTCAGGTCAACTGTGCATTTTTAAAAGGACTATCTTGCTATAAACTCAGGCTAGAAAGTGTCTAAAGAATCCATGCGACTGGAGTTGGGAGCAGGCCTTGATCCGTACCACGGGCCTAGAGAGAAAGCTATGCTAGGCATTTACCTAGACCCAAATCCCGTTGAAACAAACAACTTTTACGCTTTGTTTAAGCTGGTGAGTGTTGTGGCTTTTAGGGCAATAGGCTTGCCCACAAAAGAAATATTAATACTTTTCCTTCTGGTATGTCTTTACATAAAATGTTCCTCTTCGGCGAGATTAACTGATACCATCTGTGAGTATTTGTTCCCTACTCTTGGCTTGCAGACTTGCATTTAAATCTGCATGCTTCTTTTTCTAAGCTGCTTTTCAAATTGCGGGAACACAAGAGCTAGCCCTAGCCGGTGGCCAAACACTGCCTTTGAGTCCCAAGTCTTTTTAACCTCTTGCTTCCAACTCGCATCTAAAGGCAAAACAATCCTGGAGACACGGCCCTCCCCTTGCCTGTGATAGGCTGCTTGGAATAGCAACAGCCTGTGTCACCGAAAAGGGCAAAGCCTTCGGAAATAGAAACAAAGTTGGTTACAAATCACACTGGCTTTGCCCGAAGGTCGCCCCCCCACTCAAACCCCTCCCACTCTTCTTTAGCATGCTGCCCATGGGGACAGTGACCACTGCTGTCAGCGCGGTAGGTCTGGGTGGTCCGGTGGCGAGCGAGAAGCTGTAAGTACTACCGTGACCATGGTACCTGTTGAAAACACAGAGGGCCCCAATCTGCTGAACCAGAAGGGGAGAGAGGCGGAGACCGAAGGCAGCTGTGGAGCCAGCGGCGGAGGGCATCCTGCCTGCGCGGGAGGTAACGTGAGACGGCCGGGCTGGCTCGGGTGACCGCTAGAGGGGACAGTCGTCCCCACGAGCCCCTTCGGACTGTGCGTGTGCGTGGGAGTGCGTGTGCGCGCGCAGCCCGGGAGCGTGTCGTATGTGTGGAAACGGGAATGCAGGGTTCAGTGCGACGCGGAGTGACCCAGAGCCCTACATGCGGGGACCGAAGTCTCCTTGGGACTTTATGTATTGAAACAGGAGCTACTGCAACGATGGGCTACATCAATTTGCTTTACGTAACGCAATGTACACATTCCTCTCTCTTGGAAAGGTGGATCAGAGCCTCAGTTGTGAGCACACACCTTTTTTGCTTATTGTCGCAAACAAACGGTGTGGAACAAGTGGACATTATGAGTTATTCCGTGCCCCTAAACTGCACCCCTGTTTGTCCCTGCTTTCTTGGAAACTTGCCTTTCAAAATGAGATTCGTTGAATACTTTAACTTACCAAAGAGAACTTTAGTAGTTTTTATGGTGTTATCTGTGCTTCACCGAGATGCTTGTCTCGGTGGATTTACAATCCTCCACCTTTTTGTTTGTCCGCTTGTTTGTTTGTTTCTTGGTGCCTCTTTCTATTCATCTCTTTTTCAAGGGACTATATACTAATTGTGGTATGACAAACCCAATACAAATGACCCTCTTCTTCCTCTGCTTAATACTTTCTCATCAGCGCCACATGCTTCAATCATACATTCCATTCCCAAGTGGAATGTTACAAATAGTCGCCAATGCTCAGCGACACAGAAGTTACTCACAGCCTTCCACCTGGGAATGGGTCTACCCAAGGATGTTTATGATTTGGGAACGGAATCCACTAAGCCTCACGCGGAAGTGAAGTGGTCCCACCCCAGAAATGCCTTGCTCCAGGCTTAGGGCCTTAGCCTGATTTTCCTTCCCTCATCTAATGGAGGATGGACACCTGGGGCCATCTTTGACCTCTCTCTTTCCCCAAAGCCTTTCGGGCTGACTTTAAATTCTGTTAAGAGCAGGCAAGAGTAGTCAGATTGAAGTTGGAAAGGCCTTATCTTCACATGCCTGAGAAAATGAGCTGCAGAAGACAGCAGAGCATTGAGGTGGTGCTGGCAAACAAAGGGTTAATTAAATGGTGCCTCTGTGTCACAGTGTCACCGAGACCAAGAAGAGTAACTGCCCAGCATGGCTTTTGCAACAACCATAAAGAGTTGACTAATTTTTACCACCTACCTGTAATGTCAGTATATAGGAGGAGGAGGCAGAAGGATTTAGGCCAACCAGGTGGACATAGTGAGCCCATCTCCTCACATGCACACACGCACATGCACACCTTTAAGGTAGCTTTGAAAGCACAGTGTACCTTCATATCTTCTATTGTACACACTTACAATTATCTTCTTGGAAGGTAATGTGTAAACATGCTCATCCATCGTGAATATTTATGCAGAAGGTAATGTGAAAGGGCCACTGCTTATCACTGCAGAAAGTGAATACCTCAAATACTTTATCAGATTTAATCCCAAATGAGTCTTCATTATGGAGAAGAAAAAAACCTGAAGTTTTCACTGGCATCTCACATGACTACAGCTCTGGGTTATGTTTATATAGTTTATATTTATATGAATGCGAACATTTTAGATGTCCTTAAATCATGTTAAGTATCTCTTGACACCTCTAAGCAGTCCTGGGCATATATGTACATGTATATAATACAGCCTTGCTATATAGTTTTAAGAAGTCATTTATGTCTCCTTCTCTAATATTGGGATTATATTTTAGTTCATTTAAATCAAGATGTTGATGCTTATTGAAACAATATTTGCCAAGCACTTTATAGCCTCTTTGTATTTCAAACTTATGTAATTTCTTTTAATCAGGAAATTCAGAGTATTTAAAATATGCTTGGTGATTTTCAGCATATTTCTGTATTTAGGGTTTTCCTATATTCCTAGGTAGAAAAAAAATCAAGAGAAAAGGGAAATAAGTTATATATCCCCAGCTGTGGTGATTGAGTAAACCATGTGAGATTCTTAAAAATGCAAACAGCAATAAGATTGGCAAAACTTTCAGCTCATCTCATCTGCACCCCAAACTCTCGCACACGGGGAAAGTGGGTTTGGCAAGTCTTCCTTGGTCAACTCCTTAATTAGGAAGGGCGCAGTGTCCCAGTAAATGGAAGACAGTGAGCATCGTTGTTTTTCCAGGAACCTATGACTCAAAGTGAATATGTTGATAGTAAAATTTTCAGAGTCTGTGGACACATTCTAACTGACCTTCTGAAGGAGGGTTATGTTCAACTCCAAATCCTGATGCTTGGACCTGATGCTCCATCGAGGTGAAGGCAGAGGCTACAAAGCTACCCCATCTTTCACAGGGTGAAGGGGGCTTGGAGTCGGAGGGTGGGGTAGCTGTCAGAGGCTGGCGTGGAACTAACTTTGGAGGTTCCTGGGCTAGGCGCTCTGAGGCCTGCTCCTTCATCCTCAGCTCCCACGCTTTCCTCATTCTGACATCCAAACTCCTGCCCAGAGAGAGTTCTGGAAGCCTTCCCTGCCTCGTCTCCACTGGTTTTTTTTTTTTCTCTCTCTCTCTCTCTCTCTCCTGCCTAAAAAGGTCAAAAGCCAAGAGCTGTATTTGTTGAATGAGTCAGAACTTCCCTTCTGGAAGTTCTGCTGCTTATCCCCCCTCTGAAGACTTCAAAGCTTGGGACTTCCACTAATCAGAATACGCTCAGGAGTTGTTCGTAGAGACTGGAAAGCCGTGAGTGCTGAGATAATGCACACAGGTAAATAAGACTGCCTGAGTGAGCCCTCAGGCTTAGCCTCATCTGGAACCTCGGAATGCAGCCATTCTGGCTTTCTTAGCCTGCCCACAGGGTACTCTTCATGGAGGAAATTTATGGGGAACAAACCCATTCCCAGAGAAGAGAAAGTCAGGTCAACCAGCCTGGCCAGATGATAGAGACTTGATTTCAGAAAGATTGTTAACAATAGGTCTATTATCTTGGGCAAAAATACTGAATGCCCGTAAGCGCACACACTACACGTAAATAAATGTATTCATGTTTTAAAACAACAAAATTACTGACTCTTAAAACCACATATTCAACAAAGGAATGGCTGACAGCAAGGAGCTAACAGGATATGCGGAAAGCACTAGAGATTCCTGTATGATAATAAATCCGATTTTAAAGGTAAACATCTCCCTTTGGGTCTAGTCAGCACCTCTTTGATACTAGACATTTAACCTCACTTGGAAATCATGCCAGAGTTTCTAACTTGGGACTTTGCTTAGATTCGAGGCTTGCGAAAATGGTTCCTAGGGAACCACTAGGAAGGGGAGGCCGCATTGGTTCCGCCACAAAGGCACTCTTAAGAAGAGCAGAGCTCTAGTCCCTTTCTAAGAACCACTGTCACCCAGAGAAGAAGCAGACAGGTTGTCTCTTTGCCACAGATCCTGGGCCAACTACAGCCACAGGAGCAGGGACATCAAGCACTCAGGCTGTGGCAAGGACTTGGCAGACATGGCCCTAGCGAGGGCTAGAACAGCCAGGCAAACCCTGAGGCCCAGCTGTGCGCCTGAGACTTTGCTGACATACACCTGCATGCTGGAACTGGCTTTTATGACCAGGGCTCCTTCTGATAGGCCAGTGCTCCATTCCAGGTGTTAAATATTTCCAACACCGCCCTCCTCTCTGCCAGACTTGCCACAGTAGCTGAAGCAGCAAATTCCAGGGACATGCTTGTTGGTAACTGACAGGACTCTCGAGGTGAGCTTGGGACAGTGCTCCTTATGAATTTTCCAGTGGACACTTCTTTTTAAATTTTTTTAATTAGGTATTTTCTTTATTTACATTTCAAATGTTATCCCCTTTCCTGGTTTCCCCTCTGAAAACCCCTTATCTCCTCCCTCTTCCTCCTGCTCCCCAACCCACCCACTCCTGCTTCCTGTCCCTGGTATTCCCCTGTTCCACTAAAGGTCATAGAGCCTTTATAGGACCAGGGGCCTCTCCTCCCATTGATGTCCGACTAGGCCATCCTCTGCTGCATATGTAGCTGGAGCCATGATTCCCACTATGTGTACTCCCTGGTTGGTGGTTTAGTCCCTGGGAGCTCTGGGAATACTGGTTAGTTCACATTGTTGTTCTTCCTATGGGGCTGCAAACGCCTTCAGCTCCTTGGGTCCTTTCTCTAGCTCCATCATTGGGGACCCTGTGCTCAGTCCCATGGTAGGCTGTGAGGATCCACTTCTGTATTTGTCAGGCACTGGTGGAGCCTCTCAGGAGACAGCTATATCAGACTTCTGTCAGCAAGCACTTGTTGGTGTGGATACTTTGATCCTTCTTAGAGGGGGGAGGGGACAAAATACCCATGGAAGGAGTTACAGAGATGTGTGGAGCAGAGACTGATGGAAAGGCCATCCAGAGACTGCCCCACCTGGGGATCCACCCCATATACAGTTACCAAAGCCAGTGGACACTTCTTAGGGATCGTTGTCTTTCCCTGGCGAATGCAGGCAGAGCCCCGAGTACCACAGGATAGCCACAGGATAGCCTGAGCAAATCCTGTGGTAAACATAACTGCAGAGGGGTCCGCTGGTCTTGAAACACAGATTTAGATTTCTGTGAGGTTTTAATTTAAAATATCCCAGGTAAGAGGAGTTCACAGAGAGCATTTGCTCAGTCAGAGAAACCCAAGTGCTACTTAGCCTCCTTGTCGTTAAAACCTTGCATCAGAGAGCAATGAGTATATGTCCATCCGCAGCTAAGGGAAGTGAAGCAACGTTTCCCGGGGAGTTGTGTGAAACATCCGAGGGTTCACAGTGGGAACGCGCTACGTCAGTTTCCCACTGTCTTGTCTTTCCAGAGAGCGAGTCACCAAATAGCTTAAGGAGCATCAAGATTTGGGGGTGAGGAAGGGAGAGTGGTACAGCTTCTCCACTCTTCCCCAAGGACTCTGCAGAATTCCAAATGAGGACAATTTCTCATCTTGTTAGTCCTTCAAGAAAATATCCAATTTCGGTTTTGGGCCCAGACACTGAATGCTCTCAAAATACTTCTCAGCTGAAACAGAATCAGATGAGCCACAGCATAAATCATAAATTTCTATGAGCTATGTCCATTTCTTTGGGTTCGCAGTGTCTCTGCCGTTGTTTTCCCTTCTACATTCGAGCACGTTCATCTATTTTTGCTGAACGGCCATATCTCCGTGATATACTGATTATTTATGTACCTTGTTCAAAAGTAGTAAAATGGAAACAACTTACCATTCTAATGCCAGCAGGCTGCATTACACTTGAACAATGACTTATTTTATAAAACTCTATTCAAGTGTCAAGAGGAGAGTCCAGTCCTTTATTAGACGCATAGGAGCTTCTTTAATAAACAAATGCGATTTTACTTCACACTTCAGCTGCAATCCCCTTAGAAGCAGGTGTTGATTGAGAGGCTTGTGCGTCATCTATTAACATTGCCCTGGGCCGCAGGCAGTGTCCACATAACTACATACACAACGTCTCCACACTTTTATGCACCTTGGAATTGGGAGCTATGAGGCAAGCTGCTTTGGAAGCCTGCTTGAAATCGCATCTTAGCTTCAGATGTGTAAGACTTTTAAGAACTGGGGGTTGGGGGGGTTGTAATTAGGATTAACTTGCATGGAGAAAGAGCATTCCCACGCTAATAAAATATTTGATTTCCAGTGGGACTAGGCTGTAGAAACCCACAAGGCAAGAATCATAGAAATAATGTTTTTCATGATGCAATTCCATTATCCAGGGTTGTGGGTTTTCAAACAAGGGAACTCACAAGTTTATGGAAATGCATGCTAGACATAAGGCACCATTTTATTCCCTGATTTGCTGTAAGAAGCTGTTTCCAGATTTTACTTTTCTTTTTGATAGTTTAGTAAGTTTGCTTTACTTCGGTGAAGACCCATGTAGTGTTCATACTTTGTGACTAAATTTTTGTGCCAATTGACTCTTGTGTGGCCTCTCTCTCTCTCTCTCTCTCTCTCTCTCACTCTCTTGCTCTTTCAAGCTCTTGCTCTCTTGCTCTTGTTAGCTGTTGAATAAATCAAACGGCTTGCCCCTATAGTTTCCTATAGTGTGCGTTTGGCTGTCTGCAGTTGCTGACTCAATTCAGCACTCTCCTTTCCTCCCTGTATTTATTGTAAGTTACTAGTTGAATCTCCAGGCTCCATCAGGTGTAGGATCCTTACCTTAGGAAAGATCCGATGCTATTGCCAGGCTCAGAGGTCCATAAATCTACTCTCTTAGTTTCCCTATCTCAGACCTGGAAGAGTTCTTTGTCCAAAGTCCATTTCTCTGATAGGTATAGAGTTGAAGCCTCCTGTAGTCATTTTGTTTGTTAGTTTTGGTTGGTTGGTTGGTTGGTTTTGAGATCAGCTTCAGTGCCTACCAAATGCCAGAACGGTTCCATTTTCATATTATGGAGATTTTACATCAATTCCGATTAAAGGCTTCCCTGAAATGAGTGTCATGGTTCAACTGCTTCATGACAACACCCCTTCTTATCTCACAGTGACCCACTGGAGGAGGATTGACGCTGTCTCACATACAGGTCAGAAACAGTGAAGATCAGACGCTCACCGTGCACTTGTTGTCATCACACAGCCAGTCTTCTGCTCATCCACTCTCCCAGAGCTATGCATTGAGTAATATTAGTTAATCCTATGACAGAGGTCAGAGAAGAACAGAAAGTATAAGTCTTACTGATTTTGTCGAAGTCTAGCCACTATCTAATTAGGGGCTCTGATTCCAGACAGAGCCTTCGCTTCTCAGCCTCAGGTACCAGGCAGGGAGAAGCCAAGTATGTGCTCCATGTCAGAGGGGGGATAGGTGGCAGCAGAGATGCCAACCACAGAATCCCAAAGCTTGACCAATCATACAACTAAGCACTCTTTCAACTTCATGACCTGCCAAATCTAGAGTCTAGAAATAAACTCATTTCAGTGCTCAACTGCATTTCTTTTAATCAAATTCCCTTAATTTCATGGTAACCTTTTTTTTTTTTCCCAAAAAATGAAAGTATAAGTTCCTGGGCTGAGGATATGAGGACCTGGTCCAAATTCCCAGCACCCATGTAAAAATGCCAGGCGTGTATGATCCCAGCACTGGGGAGCTAGAGGGTCCATGGGGTTTGTTAACTGCCCAGACCAATGAGACCCTGTCTCAGAGGGCATTCCTGAGGGTGACATCTGGGGTTGTCTCCTGGTTGTGTCTACAAGCACCTCCACACTCACACATGTGCGTGCACACACACACATGCGCACACAAGCACAAAAGCTATTACAATTTCAAAAACGACATATATATTTTATTCACCCATCAAAGGTCCAAGCTGACTGGCAGCGCTTACAAAGTTCTATATAATTTATAATAGGTGAGGATTATGCCCCTCTCTATGTATTCTAACATCCATATCAGAGTTGCTGTTCATATAGCCAGGATCACCAGCAGTGGTGCCCTAGGGGGCTCAGTGCTCACTGGGGTCACCCAGGTACTGAGCATCATGATCAGCCTTGTCTACTCTCTGTGCACAAGCTAGGGCTGCACATGTGGCTGCTCAATGCACAAGACGAATAGAGAAGGGCTCGCTGGAGTCAACAAGAGGGAATTTACATTCAGACGTGCATGGGGCAGCTACTGTATGGGAGATGGTATGGGATGTTCCAGGGAGAGGAGGAATCAAGCACAGCCCCGCCTATCGGTCTTTACCAGCTCATCTGAAGGAAAAACGTCTAAATGACATGCAGTCATGTTGATCGCCTTGGATGCCTGCAAGGCTACAGTGCTCCTCTTGGGCTTTTGACGTTAGATATACAAATGGTCTCTCAACATATTTGTCTTTAGTACTTAGTTAGCTCTGTGACATGCTGTATAGTTTTTCTTTCCTTGTCTACTTTGTTTCTTAATATTCTTATTTTTCTTAAAGTAGGAAGAACTGTCTTTCTTTCTTTCTTTCTTTCTTTCTTTCTTTCTTTCTTTCTTTTTTTCTTCCTTTCTAAGGAGGGACTGTGTTTTTCTGTCTTTAGTAGTAGGGGTGCTTTATAGGTGTCACATGTAGTCTATAAGTTACACTCTTAAATAATTATTTAAAAAGTGATGAGGTCCAAGGCCCTGGTCTGGAGCTCCAAATCAGAAGCAATGAGAATGGAAATCATACCTCACAAAGCCAGGTAGTGAGAAATGTCAGGTGTGGCCTACACACACATACACAACATGTGTGCATACACATGTGCAGATGCACATACACATACACCACACACACAATACACACAAACACAAATACACATGCACACACACATGGGCAGATTGCACACACACACCACACATACACACATATGCACACATGCACATGTACACACATGCACACACATATACACATATACACACATGCACATGTATATACACATGTGCACAGGCATACATGAATGCTCACGCACATGTTCATACGCACATTAAAAAAAGTTTAACTGAGACCAATAGTTTGTATAACATTTAACTGGAGAAAATAAGCAGATAGAAAACTGGAGAAAGGAGGGTGGCATATTTGGGGAGTGGCAGGCGTTTCAGTTTACTGGGAAAACAGAGGATCTGGAGGGGGGCGGGGGAGAAGATGACAGAGGAACCTGAAGCTGCACGCAGGGCCTGCAGGGGAACTCAGTGTGTAGCATGAGTGGGAAACACCCGGGAAGCATCCCACTGTAGTGACCTCACACCTGCTCTCAGAGGTCACTGCTCTTTCCATATGAAAGTAAAGCTAGGTCCACCCCCCTGTGGTCACATCCTCAGGCCCCCTGTGCTCACATGCTCAAGCCTCCCGCTCTCTACCTTTGCTCCCACCACTCTGGCACGCAGTCTCTGCAGGACTTCTGACTTTTCTGGTTCTTCATGCCCCAGCTTTCTGTTTTCCCTGGATTCTTGCCCTTCCATTACAGCAGAGCTTTGGTCTTACCCGGCTTGTAAGAACGCTGTAGCCTTTCCCCTGCCTGTTCTCTAATCCCAGCCACACATGCACTTCTGAAACTCACTGATGAACTCTGGAGACTCTTCTGTAGGCACATTCTTATATTTTTTGATTGTGAGCTTAGCCTTTAATGGCTGAGCCATCTCTATAGCCCATGTAGGCACATTCTTAAAGGTCTTTTGTCATACCTAACACAGGAAATTTATTGCAAACTCGCTTTTCTAAAATCTGATCCCTCACCAATTTGTGTTCTTGGCTTTTCTTACCATCCTTGCCTGACAAATTTATAACACACCCTGGCCGTTTCTTTCCTTGCTCTTATGTCTTGTATTTTTAGCCCTTCTTTATTGATGCCTTATTCATATGAACTCTCTAAGTCTTTTATCCCTTTCTTCCCCCTGGTCCATCTGTCCACTGGCAGAATTTGCTGTGAGCATCTCTCTCAATGCCTATGTGACCACCCATGCCTTAATTTAAATAAAGAGCACTCTCTAAAATTACCCCATTACAGGATTGACAATATTATTTATGTTCTTCCCACCTTATTGCCCTATTTAAGGACTTACAAAGCACAAAGGGAGCCAGGTATGGTGGTGTTCTTTCATAACCCCAGCAACATGTGGGAGGTAAAGGCAGGAACATCAGGAGTTTAAGGTTATCCTTGGCTAGAAAGCAAGTTCAAGGCCAACCTCGGCTACCTGAGACCCCTTTCTCAAAAACCAAATGCAGCAGCAACAATGAAGCCCACAAGAGGGCAAATTTTCAACCATTTTAAAGTAAAGAAATGACTTAAAAATTCTCAAATAATCTCTTTGTGGTTTTATATTTATTAATTAGATAATGCAGTGGCAGAAGATGACTGCTATTTATGTGAGTTAAACAAATCCCACCCTGTGTTCACACATTTGGAATATTATAAAACAAAAGGTATGTTGCTTTTTATAAATTAATATAAAGAATATAAATTAATATATAGTCACTCATGGGAATGCTTTAAAAGAGAGTAAGAACATTCAAGCATCCATATCTTACCACTCCTCCCACACACTGAAATGTTCCATCAAGAAACATCAGCGGTGACTAGACAGGATGGCTGTGTGGTTTCTGCTTATTAAACTTCTCTTAAGCTTCTATTGGAAACCTCTATGTCAACCTAGAAACACATGCACAATGAAGTAGTTGTGAGTGAAGTAGAGGCAATGCTGATAAAAAAAAAATGAAGATGCTACACTCATGTCTAAGACCCAAGTAACAAGTCAGACTCTGGCAATGTCCTGCTGTGTGTTGCCATTTGGTGGATGCAGAAGGGAAGAAGAAGGTACCTCCTCAGAGCTGTCTTCTCTGAGGGGCAAGTGTTTTGTTCCACAGCCCATCTATTCCCACACTGTCTGTTGTTGCTTCTCTTTCTGAGCTTCTTCTGGGCAGCGATTGCCAAAACTTCCACAAGTCTGGTCTGGGCTGGAGAGAGTATCTGTGCATTAATTAGGCAGGCGTAGGGGAGGCAGAGGGAGGCAGGGGGAGGCAGAGGGAGGCAGGGGGAGGCAGGGGGAGGCAGAGGGAGACAGGGGGAGGCAGGGGGAGGCAGGGGAGGCAGAGGGAGGCAGGGGGAGGCAGAGGGAGGCAGGGGGAGGCAGGGGGAGGCAGGGGGAGGCAGGGGAGGCAGGGGGAGGCAGAGGGAGGCAGGGGGAGGCAGAGGGAGGCAGGGGGAGGCAGAGGGAGGCAGGGGGAGGCAGGGGGAGGCAGAGGGAGGCAGGGGGAGGCAGGGGGAGGCAGAGGAAAGGCAAGGGAATCACTGGAGACACTAAACCTAACAGAGGTGTCTTCATTGAATACATTTGAAATTGAAGTAAATTCCATCATGTGTCAAGTTTCAGAGATTTTCAGGTCTTAGGGTTCTTGTAGTCAAAAACGTCATAACTGGCTCATGAATGAAAAAAGAACTCAGAAAAACATCTAGTTATTATTATATGTGCATTCCAAATGCAATAGAAAAGAATGAGGTTTTTTTTTCCCCCATTTTTATCAGAAACATAAAATTTAGAAAGCTACTTCTGTTCTCAAAGTAATTTTAAAACAGTGAATTGTGAAAGAAAATAACAGAATGCTTGTATTAAGCTGCTACTGTTTAGTTATAACTAAACACCTCAGGCAGGGTTTCTTTTTTACTTTATTTAACTTACACTTTCAGAGGCTGGAAGTCCATTGTTGAGGACTTCCTCAGTCCGGCCAGTTGCGAGGATCAAACAGTCATAATGTCGAGAGTGCGTGAGAGAAGGGAAACTATAATGATCTCATCTCAAATCAGAAAGCCAAAAGCATATTCAGTCTCTCCAAACAGAAAGCCAGGAAGAGACACAAGGTCAGGATCAGGCATGTTTAAGAACTTATTCACACCGAAGCTCTCCCCAGGGTTGAATGTGGTGGCATGTGCTGGGGAGCACTTGACACATGGAAGCAAAAGGATCCAGTAGTTCAGCATTATTTCTAGCTACATACTAAGTTTGAAGCTAACCTGGGCTTCGTGAGGCCCTATCTTACAAAAAGACAAAGAAAGAAAAAAAGCCTCACTTTACAATATTAATATTTTCTCTCACCAACATCAGTATTCCATCTCATTGGGGATGTTCCTTGTTCCTAGAGACCCCTTAATGATATGACCACCTCCTGAATTCACCATGCTGGCAACATACTCCAGCATATAGACATTTAAGGGACTAACAACATTCAAACCATGGTAACACCGGGAGAGGGTCAGCAGACAGAGGTGAAGACAGAGCTGCCAAGAGCTGAATTAGCATTGGCCATCCTAAGACGTGTAGAGAGCAGAAAAATGAAGCCGTGGAAGAGCTTGATTTCCTGAATCTATGATGTGGTTGGTGACCAGGAGAAACTATTAAAGCAACACAAAGATAGATCTGCAGAAGAGTAAGAACACGTGTGTCAACATAGATGCGATACGAGTAAACAAATATCGCCAATATAATAAAAGAAATGTTTTCTGAGCAAAAGGGCTCAATGACTATCTGGAAATTTTAGAAGAGGAAAACATCTGGTAAAAGCTGTGGGAGGAAGGAGAGAAGAGGGGCCGGAGGGAAGGAGAAGGAAGAAAGGAATTTACCCCTGCAGACACACAAAAATGGACAATAAGTAACAGCAAAGCCAAATGCAACTAAGTAATAAGATACAATCCCCAACTTGTAACTCTCTTGTCAATAGAATAGACAGGAAGTTTAATGATGAATGTACCATTAGGTCAACCCCGGGATTGTGAAAATAAAAAGTAAGCAAGCAATGTTCCTATCCCACCTGGAAACATCAAGCAATAGTGGGTGTTGAGGGAGGTCGGGTTTCTGACTGTTCCCCGTGTGCTAAAGGGACAATTAGAGGTCCATGCAAGAAGTAGGCCTAGAGGAGTCAGAAGTCAATTTGTACCGCCGCAGGGCCACCACACATATCACAGGTCCAAAAGGCAGCATCGTGGGGGCTGGGAACTGTACCCTATAACTCTCTATGGGAAGTAGCCTCTAAAAGTTTGTGTATGCATAGCCTCCAGAAATTCATGTGCCACAGTCTCCTGGCTGAGCCAGATGCTGTCTGAGTGTTCCTGGCCTAAGCACCCGCCTTGCCCCCATACCCTGCACTCCCCTTCTGTCGCCAGGGTATTGTAGGCTACAGATTCAAGGTTAACACTAACTGAAGAAGGGAAGGCTGGGAGGGTCTGAAGAAGTGAAGATGCTTGAGCATCCCTCAAGAGTTGTATAAGATTTCCTAGAGCCGAGAGAGAAGATGAATGTAGATTGGTGGTGGTGGGGGGCGTGGCGTAGCATGAAGAGCCATACAAATCAGGGAAAGAATGTAGAAGTTTCTGGTAACAGTAAATGATGTATAGCTAGGCCAGGGAATTTGGTACTCGGAGAGTGATGTGGAAATTGAAAGGCTGGGCCCTGAGAGGGAACTGTTAACAGTGAGGGTGTGCAGGTGGGTGGTCACACAGAGCAAGCTCATCCTCAAAGCTGATTCTATCGAGACGCAGATACACACAAGACTTCAGAGTCCCCGCAACCACCAGTGTGATGGTAACAAGCTAATAATTGCTCGGAAAAATGTTTTGGAAATGTTGATGGTATGCTATTCAGACATCAAGCATGTATCTAATTATAAAGTTCTGCAAGTTAGCAGTACGGAATAGAGCTGAAGGGAGGAGAGGATGGACGGGTCAGTGGAAGGGCATTCTGTAGTGCCATTTCTAGTCACAGTCTCGACGATTGGTAACCGTCTTACCAGGCCCAAAAGACTAACGCTGAGATCAGAGAAGAGTGGAGAACAGAGCTTGGCGGCCAAGTTAACTTTCAGCCTAAAAGCATATCCAGGAACCAGCGCCTCCCATGGGGCGGGCCCTCTGAGAGCAGCCTTTGCACAGAGAGGCTGGACTGAGCCAACAGAACACAGCCAGACAGGGTAATGACAGCACTGACCCGGAGTCTTCCCGGGAGCCGGGGCTGGGGTGGGGGCGACGTGGGGGTGGGGACATTTGAGGTGGACGTTGAAAGATGAGTCAGGATCAAAGGCACCCGGTTGAACTAGTGCAAGAAGTGGCAGGCACAATGGTCGGGTAGCTCGAGGGGCAACTGCGAGTTTTTCTCGAACAATACACGGGAAGGGGTCTTTAACTCTGAGAGGCTTTCACAGCTGGTCAGGCTGTATAATCACCTGGCTGCTTGCCAAGGAAACCTGTGTGCGCATGCTTTTCAGCCCACTGTGGGGTTTAGTGAGCAGGCAAGTATCTATTGTGAGCCCATTGTGTACCATTGGCTTCTGGGGAAGAAAGGGGAGAAGAAAAGCAGGCAGAAACTCAAATATTGTGGAAAAATGGAGCGTTGAGTGTTGAGTGTGGGGTCCAGGCATGGTTTCATGTTACTCACCATGAGCAGAGACAGTGTGGCTATTGTTGTGGCAGCCAGTGTTGCTGTCCCCTGCCCAGTGCCCCCTGCCAGCCCACTCTGTGTGGCCCCGTGGGTCTTACAGCTCCTTCGTATACAACATCTTGATTGTGGTTACATCTTCATACCACCTTGGTATGGAATCATCACCACATGCATCAAAAGGCTACAGATTTTTTCCATTGCAGGTGTGGGCCTCCCAGCAAGGTAGCCAGAAGACACAGGGGCAAACGTCGCCCAACAGCCTGTAGGTACCCAATAGTTCCCCTTTCTCCAACAAGTTTTCCACCCTCTGCTTGCTTCGACGGCATACAAAGCTGCAAGGTCCCCGTGGCACTTTTGCCGTGTGAAAGAAGGGAAGCTAGGATCAGGGTCACGAGAACACGCACGCTGTGAGAAGCTGTGAGCGAGCTTTTGACTTAATGGCCTGGAATGGTTTTGTTGTTATTGAGGTTTTTGTACTTAACATTAATTTTGGGTGGTATTCTTTGCCACTTTAGCCCTGGCTACTTTTACCTCAAGCTACCTGCTGCCCCAAACTTCCATCTGTTTTGTTTTGTTTTGTTTTTGTCTCCTGCCATTACCTCAGACTATATCCTGTTTTGTTCAGTTTATTGCCAGATTTCTTGGGAAAGTTATGTCTACTTCCTGGCGTCTATAGGATGACATATTGCTTCTGCCATCATCACTGACCATAAAGTAGACCCAGGAAAAGGCCGGTCGGTGTCTCTCTTTATGACTTTCATATGAATGAGCTGTGCCAGGTGAATGTTCTCTGATGGAGGACTTGAGAAGAGGGGCCATCTTGGAGACATTATACACTGAGCTAGAATTCCAAACCCAATGGGGCAGCCTCGGGATTGAATTGGAGCTTCATTTGTCCTAAGTCCCAGCAGCAAGGTGAGGAAAATAGTTTGGATAGTGCCCCCTGAAGTGCATAACCAGAACAATTCAGAGTCCCCAATTCTTACCATTGTTGGTAAACTCTCCCCATATGGCTAAGGTCATAGAATATCCTACTGCAAGGTTTTTAACTTTTAAAGGTAAAATGGCCAGAGATAGATTTAAACAGATAGGTATTGAGAGAGTAATATGCTGTGATGTGTGCAGATTAAAGTAACGTTTCAATAATCCATAGAGAAATGCCATCACTAATTGTTGAGAACTGTACTCAGGGTTCCAGGCCCTAAGGACATTCACAAACCTGGGTGGCTTCCAGACCTCCTGCACATGTCCCTGTTTGTCAGTATTTTGTGCCCTGGCTAAGGAAAGAGGCAAGAAATCTGAGGCCAGAGAGGAGCAGCAGGAGCCAGCCAGGCTGCTCTCCTCTAAGGAGTAGTTCTTCTATCAGAGTACATCAAGCCACCACCCTGTTGACTCCTGCAGATCTCTCCAAGGCAAAGCAGCAGACCCACCATCAAAGGAGGGGACCCTTGAAACACCAGAACTCCCCTTTGCAGGCAAACACTCTTTCCCATCTTCCGGGATGAAGAGGAGGAAGGGGAAGGCTGCAGGCACAACCATCTGTTCCCTAGGTTGTTCAGCTGTCAGTTTTGCTACATCCTTAACCCTGGCTACCCTTGTCACTGTGAACACCTTTTGGCTGCCTCACCCCATCTGCCTCCAAGGTTTCACTCTCAAGAATTATCTGTGGCATCAATCAGAACATTAGAGGCCACGATTGCCAATTGACAAACGCATGCATGCACAAGCCCATACAGCACGCACAGATGACAGAGTAATGTCAGAAGGAAGGGTGGAAAATAGAGTGATCTCGGGCTGGCAAGATAGCTCAGTGGGTAAAAGCATTAAACCTGGATGCCTGAGTTTCATCCCCAGATCTCATGATGGCAGGAGAGACCCGAATCCCAAAGGTTGTCCTCTGTTCTCAACATGCACACACACCATACTTCATAACACACGCAAACACACACACACACACACACCACAGAGAGACAGACAGACAATTCTATTCTTATCCAATTAGGAGGATTTCACTGATTTTCTTTGCAGTAGAAGAGTTTGCTGATGGCAATGTTAAAGACCCCCGAGAGAAAGAAGGTACACCTGAAAGCCGAGGACATGAATGGATCTGTAAGAGATTGTCAGATGCCAAAATGAAACAAGCACAATAAATAGTAGAAATCCCAAGGTGATTACATTTCTTGGAGGTCGAGACCGTATTTATGTTATTTCATTCTCTCTGTGTGTATGTGAATTTGTGTGTATTTTGGTACCTAGAAAAGTACCTGCTCTATAAAGGTGCTTAATAGTTATTTTCTGATTACATGGATTGCTGAAACAGTTTTAATCTAATGCCTCATTTCTTATATATTAGCTTTATTTATTTGATATACATTATTTTATTCTTATTCACTGGTCTATCTTACCATGGCTCGCTCGCTCTATCTATCTATCTATCTATCTATCTATCTATCTATCATCTATTTGTTTATTTATAGACATAACTCTGTATCCCAGGTGGACTTTGAATTCTATGTGTATCCAAGGATGACCTTGAACTTTTTCTTGCTTCGACCTTCAGAGTGCTACGATCACAGGCATGTGCATAAAGATCAAACCCAGTCTTTATGTAGTGGCAGGAACTGACCCAAGGGCTTTGAGCATGCTAAGCAAGCATGTTAACAATCAATTTACAACACCTGCCCAAATTTGTTTATTTTTAATTGTCCATTCACACATGTCACTAAATTGCTGGTGGTGGAGAATACCTTGGCCATTTGGTGCCTAGATCATGTTAATTTGACCTATTTATTTCAGGAGCGCTGAATAGGGTTTTTGTTTTAGTTTGTTTTTTGTTTGGTTTTGTGACAGGGTTTCCCTGTGGAACCCTGGCTGGGTAGACCAGGCTGGCCTTGAACTCATAGAGATCTGCCTGCCTTGCCTCCTGGGTGCTGGAATTGGGGCGTATGACCCCATGCTTGGTTTCTGAATACCACTTAAAAATGGTATCCTGTTCGCCCTGCCTGCCTTGGAAGGAGGCAGAGTTAAATGGCCGTGCCTTGGCCTATGAGAGCAGTGCCCACACACTCCTTCCAGCCCAGCCACTCAGGCTTACGGCTTCTCCACGTTCGATCCTGGCCCTCATGTTGGAGGTCCCAAAGTTCCCACTCAGCCCTGCTGCCTTTCCTTCATTCCATCTTCCTATGTGACCTCACACATTCTGTGGTTTTAAACACCACCCTTGCTTCATCTCTCCAGCCTCCATCTGCCCCAGATACTCATCTGTCCCTCCTGGACATTTTTATCTTTCAGGAGAAATGAAGAAAACATTTTAGTCTAAAATGAAGTTTCTGGTGTCTGTGTCTCTTGTTACTATATGCAAACAGTTCCGTTCCTGACGTTTCCTGCCAGGGCATGTTGTACCAGACAGTCTATATAAACAGGCATACATGTATTGAGTGTTGTAGAAGCACCCACTTGACTTTTGAGGTACCAACCTCCTGGCTTAGTCCACTCCCAATTCATGAGAAATTATACTCACGGGCACTCGTTTGGCTTGACAAGAAGCCTTGTCTTTGTTGACGTCTTCAGTTCCATCTAAGCCCTCAAATCGGAGCCGACGTCATCCACTGTCAGTGAAGTCCTTGAAACCAGTGACCACTCTTGGCCCTGGGAGACTGATTTTCTCTACCAAAGCAATCATACCTCCCAAACCAGGAAAACCGTGGTGCCTGTACTCTCTGACTTAGTGGGTGTGTAGCCTGTTGTACTTGGAACACAGTGAAAAGTGTCACAGTGACTTCCCCCTGCACACAGTGCCTCCTCTGTACCTATCCAAGCTCTCTCTCTGCCCCTCCCTACAGTCAGGCTCATGTTATGGTACACATACAATATGCCGTGTTTCTCACTGTTCCTGAGACATGGCAAGAGCTTCACTGTCGTGTCCCAGAAATGGCTGTCACTCCATCTAATATGAAATAAAATAAAATAGAATATAAATGTAAATTTTATATTAATATTAGTTATGTATTAATACAATTATATATTAAAATAAAACTTATATGATAGTATATTAAATTATATTATGTACATTTCTTCCCCCTGCCAACAACATTTCCTGTTTGCTCTATTTTGGTCCTGTCACAGTATAAGATATCTATGTCTCATCTATATCTACCTATATCTTTGTGTGTGTATGTGTATATATATATTCATATGTATGCATATATATACATACATATACACATACATATACGTGTGTGTATGTATCTTGGAATGTGACATATATATCACATATATATGTGTGTATGTGTATATATATATATGTGTGTGTATATATATATATATATATATGCATACCAGTTACTGAAAAGTAATAACTGTTCATCTTTCCCCGTTTTTCCTAGGGTTTACATTAAAAAGGAAAATTTCAATCCCCTTTGTTCCCTCTACTGCATCCCACCCTCCTTCTTCATCCTATGAGCAACAGACATTGTGGGCTGCTTACCCTCCCCCATTTATTTCTCCCTTCTTTATTTTTAATACATCCTTGACTTTGTTCAATTGTCCCTACACTTCCTGCTCCTACCTCTATGACCCTGGCAAAGGACAAGTAAAGCTTAATGGTAGCCAATGAGGAATGAAGGCAAGAGACTTAGAGGCTAGTTTCTGTGGGGCTGCACATAGCCAGGAACCCACACCTTCTTGTAGAGGTCCCTTACATCCTACCTGCCTTTGGAGGTCTGTCTTTAAAGAACTGGGTTGGGCTGGGACAAGCAGGCTATCTGGACATCTAATCCAGTGCCAGAGGCATGCACTAACTGGTAACCTTGTTTGTTCTGTCTTTATCATTTGCCAGCTGCTTATCTCCTTTAGCTACTTACTCTTGACTAAACAAACCCAGCACTCTAGTCAGAAGGAAGCCAGACTTCATAAATGCCTCCATGAGTCTTCTCCTAAACAACAAAGAAAAAAAAAAAAAGATTTTCCTGCTGTTGTCAATTTTCTTCTTAGCTAGTGCCTTATTCTGCCATGGTTGGTTGTATGTGTGTCCAAAGCCAACACTATGAAAGTCTTACCCAGGGACAAGTCTCCATTTGGAGATGGCGTGTTTGGGATGATCTCCTGGACTGATTTCACCATTTCTCCTTTCTGCTTGTAGGTCCCAGCATGTTTACGTTCCTGACATCTGTTACTGCAGCCATCAGCGGCCTCCTGGTGGGTTATGAACTTGGGCTCATCTCTGGAGCTCTTCTGCAGATCAGAACGCTATTAGCCCTGACCTGCCACGAGCAGGAAATGGTTGTGAGTTCCCTCCTCATCGGGGCATTCCTCGCCTCTCTCACAGGAGGCGTGCTCATAGACAGGTACGGAAGAAGGCTCGCCATAATCCTGTCATCCTGCCTCCTAGGACTTGGAAGCTTGGTCTTGATAATGAGTTTGTCCTACACGCTCCTTATAATGGGGAGAGTGGCTATAGGGGTTTCCATATCCCTGTCTTCCATTGCCACGTGTGTGTACATTGCGGAAATTGCCCCCCAACACAGAAGAGGACTTCTTGTGTCGTTGAATGAGCTGATGATTGTCACTGGTATTCTCTTTGCCTATATTTCAAATTATGCATTTGCCAACATCTCCAATGGTTGGAAGTATATGTTTGGCCTTGTGATCCCCCTGGGAGTTCTGCAAGCAATAGCGATGTACTTTCTTCCCCCAAGTCCTCGTTTCCTGGTGATGAAGGGACAAGAGGAGTCGGCAGGCAAAGTCCTCAGGAAGTTAAGAGTGATCTCAGACACCACTGAAGAACTCACTTTGATCAAATCTTCCTTGAAAGATGAGTATCAGTACAGTTTTTGGGATCTGTTTCGCTCTAAGGACAACATGAGGACCAGAATCCTGATAGGTCTGACACTGGTATTTTTTGTCCAGACCACTGGGCAGCCAAACATACTATTCTACGCATCAACTGTCTTGAAGTCTGTTGGCTTCCAGAGCAATGAGGCAGCTAGCCTTGCCTCCACTGGGGTGGGAGTGGTCAAGGTGGTTAGCACTATCCCAGCAACCCTCCTTGTGGACCACATTGGCAGCAAAACCTTCCTCTGTATTGGCTCCTCCGTGATGTCCGCTTCACTGTTGACCATGGGCATTGTGAACCTCAACATCAATATGAACTTCACCAACATCTGCAGAAGCCATAGTCTTCTTAACCAGTCCCTGGAGGAGTTTGTGTTCTATGCAACAGGAAACCTGTCAATTAGCAATAGCAGTCTCAGGGAGCACTTTAAAAGAATCACTCCCTACAGCAAGGGCTCGTTTATGCCCATGGGGAATGGCATGGAGCCGAAAGGGGAGATGACCTTCACGTCGTCTTTACCAAATGCTGGACTGAGCCGAACTGAACACCAGGGAGTCACAGACACTGCAGTCGTCCCAGCTGCTTACAAATGGCTGTCCCTGGCCAGCTTGCTTGTTTATGTGGCTGCATTTTCAATTGGTCTGGGACCCAGTAAGTACCTCACTTCTTACTCTTGCTCTATCACTTCTGATTGTTCTGTACTGCCTGTCATCAGTTCAAACAATCTAGAGTCAGGTACAGCCTTGTTAGATGCAAGTACAAGAAGCAAAATGAGCATACTGGTGGACGCCTGGTGTTCTGCACAGGCGGAAAATGTGCCCGTTGTGCAGTTGCTTGTGAAAAACACAAAGCCCATGTTTGTCTACAGGATCAGTTACTCATCATTATCCACATCACATGTGCATACTTTAGCACAATTGACCAGGGGTGAATCAGACCTGGGAAGAAATTCATTGCTCAGTGGCATTAGATTGTTGTATGAATGCAACTTTATTGTAGTTGTATTACATTCTGTGAAGGGGAACAAATGAAGTGTTTAGATTTTGTTAAGGCTACAGTGATTGGTGCATTCCAGTAATAATGAGAATAGGATTATGAGGTGGGAAGATTTCTTATTTGAGTAAATTTTATTTACTAGAGCAGGTTCCTGTGTGGGGGGTGGGATGTCTTGCTCTTTCATTAAATGGGAGGATGAATGTGTGGTTGGTTCCAGCCAACACAACACAAGTTTGACAACTTACTGGGACCTACCTGCAAGTCTCTTCTATTTTCTAGAGTTGGTCTGTTCAAACACAGACATATTTGCTGAGATAGTCTGTCTCTGTTTTGCAGTCTTTTGCCTCACAAGACATCTCAACCTTTTACAGAGGGGTTGTCACTAGGGGAGAAATGCTCAAAGTCAAGGGTAATCCTCCCATCTCAGATCTTCCTGCCCTCTGATTCCCACCTCTCTCCTTGCCCCCCTCTTTCTCCTCCATCTTTCTACCCTCTTCTTCAATCCCTCTATTTAGTAGAGTTATCTAAAACGATCTAGGTGACACTTTTTTTTTTTTAAGCAACCAGAGCTTTCTTCTCCCAGGTGTTTACAGCCTGAGACTGCTCACCTGCAGAGATTCTCTACAGAGGTGAGCTAACGCCACCCCATGTCTGGAACATAGTAAACACTTGAGGTTCTAGGTTGGCAATGATTAGAGAACCCCTGTTCCCATTCTGGTCCCAGCTTCATTGCACATGTTTCTGCGTGTCTGTCTTTTCTTCATTTCCCCACTTCCCTTAGCCAGGGTTCCAGGACCCAAGCTGCTTAGGAAACTAACAAACTTATTCATCATTGGAATCTTTTAATGTCACGTCACCCTCCTCTCTTTCGATTCTGGCTCATCTTGAATGCAGCCTATTTTCTACTCCACCTCATCACTTTCTATCTCAAAGCATCAGAACAGACTTCTCCACTGTCAAGAACCCAGTTCAATTTTGGAAACCGTTAGTAGGTTTATTTTTTATGCTCCCTTCAAGGGTATTCTGCTCTTCTTCTTTTTAAATGTATCTTAAACTTGGTGTTGGGTACTGGGTATGAAGGACCAACCAGTCCAGAACCTCACGTGTTGAAGGGCTCTGTCCTCAGCTGGTGGATCCAGTTTCCTGTTGGTCTTGATAGTAAACATTAATGAACTTGAGAGTTTTCTGTCACTGAGATAGATTCTTTTTGCCTCATGGTGGCTCAGCTTTCAGTCTATGATCACCGTGTCCCTTTTGCCTTCGAGCCAATGGTGAGGCAGTACGTCACAGGACAGACAGTGCACAGTCAAGGAAAATACTCTTTATTGACACAAAGAGAAAAAGGAGAGGAAGCAAGGATCCTAATCTCTCCTTCAGGGGCATACTACTAAGGCCTAATGGCTTTCCAATAGGTCCTACCTTTTAGAAGGGTCCACCACTTCCTAATAGCACCACAGGCTAGAAGCAAGCTCTTAACATAAGGGCCCTTAGACATGGCAGCCAACTATGTTTGGCTCAGTCCTCTCCTTGAAGATGCATAAGAAGTAGGAGTGAATAAAAATAGTTAATGTAGCATCTCTCTCTCTCTCTCTCTCTCTCTCTCTCTCTCTCTCTCTCTCTCTCTCTCCAAACTAGAGACACTGAAGGGACTCTAGCCTGCCCCAGCATATCAAACATGGCTCTGGCAGGCCTTGCCCTTCTCCTCCATTCCCCACGCCTTGCTAAAAACCATTAGATTGCATTCCTAAAGCTAGCCCCCAAGGTCTGTTTCCTTATTTGGCTATTTCTTCCTCCTGAGGCTGACTACCAATGTATAGCTACTGAAGTACTGAAGTCCAACAATCAAAGGCCCCCTTTGGCTGCCCTAACTAACCTGTCCAATCAAAATGACACACTTTATCCTAACACAGGGTTTCCCCTTTTCCCTTTATAAACTGCCATTTTCCTAAGGGCCACATCTGTCTCCTGTTTACCCAGAGGTCATTCTTTGTCACTCCCCCCACCCCACCTCCCTGGGACAAGTATCCCTTCCCCCCTCCCTTGTTTCCTTCCCCTTCTCCCTAGTCCTGTGTCTCCTGTCTTTGTCTCTTATTCCCTTTGTCCCTCTGGGGCAAATAAACCTCCTTTTGCTGAGAGCTTGGTCTTTGGGTGTCTTGAGCAGATAGATAGCACTCCAGACAGCAGATCCAGTCTTTCTCTTCTGAAGTTCTGCCCTAGGTGTGTGTTTCTCTAAGGCTAAGCTACCAGGATAGGATGTAGGAGAGACAGAGACAGACAAAGACAGATAGAGAAAATAATAATTTTTTTAAAGTCTCTGATGTACATTTCCTTGGATAACTGAACTTAACGAAATATCGAGTATGTGCATCAGTTAGAATTCAGGTTCAGTTGATACAACGAAGACCAAAATAACGAAAGATTAAGCATGCCGGACATTTCTTCTTTTTTCACTTTCCAGTTGGAGTTGTGTAGTTCTGTGTGCTGTGGTGATGCCCCCGGGGAGCCTGCAGCTTCCCCCATTTGGGGCCTCTCACCTACATCGGACTGTGCTTTGATATTGGCTCTTCCTTTGCCACGATGACTGTTTCACAGTGTTGTCACCCTTCAGCAATAGCTCATGACCCCTTTAGAGTAAACGCAGTGTGCACGGTGCAGGACCTGGGGTGCTGCCTGTGGCCGTGAGGGTTACTGCGCTAGGGCGTGATCACTCTGGGCGATGAGCAGACAGAGCTTTTTATTGATTTTTTACATCTCACCACTGTGCGTGCGTATGTGTACATGCGTGTGTGCGTTTGTGTGTTTGTGTGCATGTGTGCCAAACCATATGTGTCACAGCATTCATATAGAGGTCAGAGGACAGCCTTGAGTAGCCATCTTTCCCATCTTCGTTTGCTACAGAATCTCTCTGTTATTAAAGGCTCTGAAGTACCAGCATCTGGGGAATTCTCCACCTTGAATGGCTCCACCTTGGATCTCACCGTATGAACACTGAGCTTGTAGATGCTCTACCCACTGAGCCACCGCCACAGCCTGGATAGATTTCTTATAGGGGTCAGGCAGCACACAACTGGGAGAAGCTCAAAAAGCAAAGGTTAGTAAGAGGCAAAGGAAAAGACTGAGTAATCAGGGCTATGGAGAGAAGCTGGCAGAGACAGGTGTGGAAGGTTGTGGTTGTCTATTTACTCATGGCCTGGAATCTCTGCAGAGTAGGAAAGAAACTTATATCAGAGTAGAAAGAAAGCAAAATCAATTCTCCTTCTCCCTTCTCCTTTTCTCCTTCTCCCTTCTCCTCCTCCTCCTCCTCCTGCTCCTCCTCCTCCTCCCCCTCCTCCCCCCCATTCCCCCTCCTCCTCCTCCTCCTCCTCCTCCTCCTCTTTTGTTTTTTCTCGAGACAGGATTTCTCTGTGTAACCCTGGCTGTCCTGGAACTCACTCTGTAGACCAGGCTGGCCTCGAACTCAGAAATCCACCTGCCTCTGCCTTCCAAGTGCTGGGATTAAAGGCGTGTGCCAACACTGCCCGGCACAAAATCAATTCTTGCCATAGCAAACTAGGAGTGTGTGGGAAGAAACGTAACCTGCTCCCATGTCTTCCCATCAGGGCTGAGGATGCTGGCCATCTGCAGAAAAATGGCCGTGTTTCCCCTGTGCATGGTCTTGGGGAAGTTCTAAAAATAGATCTGGGGCTGGTGAGATGGCTCAGTGGGTAAGAGCGCCCGACTGCTCTTCCGAAGGTCCAGAGTTCAAATCCCAGCAACCACATGGTGGCTCACAACCATCCGTAACAAGATCTGACTCCCCCTTCTGGTGTGTCTGAAGACAGCTACAGTGTACTTACATATAATAATAAATAAATCTTTAAAAAAAAATAGATCTGGCCAAATTCTGTGTTCCGTATGACCTATAAGGGGACATTGTTGATAGCCATGGTGATGTCAAGAGCCTGGGCTGGCGTTTTTATCTTCATGTCACCATTTCTCCCAGGAGGTTGCCACCCTTGCCGCTCCTCAGGGTTGATGTTTCGGGCTTTTTTCATAGTTCAGTCAGTGACCAAACATTTGAGCTGTTCCTCAACAGTGGATCCTGTATCTGTTTCTTTTCTATCTCTGCCATCCTGGCCTAGCTCGATGTTACTCCTAGATACCAAGAGTCTCCCAATAGTTCCATTACAGACCTTGCTCATAGCCATCCGTCTTCCTCGCATGCCTGCTTGGTACCGTTTTAGAGAAACTGACCACTGTCCAGGGTGAAAGGAGGATGGTAGATTATTTTCACTTTTTTGGTGGAAAGGAAATAAACTGCCAAGGATCCTGAGGTCACAGAGCGTGAGGTCTATAGACCCAGACTCCTTTAGCTGACCCCGCACTCTCTACCATTATAGCCCAAATCCCGAAAACTCAGCTTTTCAGGGCCTTCCATCATATCCCTGAAGGGTATCAGTGCATCTGTGTAGTTCGCTACACTGGAGACTATAACGTGCTCTGGAGCCATCATTCCCATAGAGATACACTGAAAACTCTGCATAGCGTGCACTGTTAGTGTTAGTGCAGGCATGGCAAGGGAATGCCCCATCCCTTAGAGCTTCTTTATTTCCCATTCCTCATTACCCTAGCCATAAACACCGAACACATCTAACCCCCCCCTCTACTTAATCACAACCTTTCCTACCTCTGAGGATTCATGAAAATTTCCTCTATGCATCCACTCAAATTCGTAAAAGGCCTCTGTTTGTATGAGTCATTAATGTATGTCAAATGTACAGTAACTCAGTCTGGGATTTAAAGAGACTGAATTAAAAACCAGAACTTCTGGGTTCTAATTCCAGCTCTTTAATTTACTGGCTATGTGACTAACAAGCTGCATATATTCTCAGTTGTTTTCACTCTATGAAATGGGCATAGTAGTACCTGTGGCATCTGTTGGAGAGAAGAGGTGCATGTCAACTGAGCCAATAGCCTTGAATGCTAATGGGCACAGTATCACTGTGAAAGACAGGCCAACAGTGTAACTCAGTCTTTGACTGACAGCTTGTATTAGATGCTGAGGAGCACAGTACCACTGTGAAGGACAGGGCAACAGTGTAACTCAGTCTTTGACAGCTTGTATTGCTTCTGTTCATTCCTTCTGCTCTATTAATTGAAGCACAGCTACTAGATCATCCATTCTTGGAACAAGGAAATCACATCTTGTGGGTTTTATTTCTGTTCTTTTTTAATGTTATCACCTTATAATTCTGCTTGTAAACCATTCTAGGCTACATACGGATTGTGAAGGGAGCTGGGGAAAGATTTTTAAACCAAGGCAGGAGCTCAGAGTCAGCTCAAAGTGGGCAGGCAAAGGACCCAGTAACTTAGGAGTGCTCCACAGCCAAAGCAAGCCCTCCTGCTGCCGGACACCTGGCATGAGACTTTCTGTAGAACAATTAAACACATCACTTGGGTACAACTTTTAAAAATTGATCTGTTTTTGCCTAAGAAAAGAGGCTGGGAGACAGTCATGTTCAGAACCAACTGGTGGGAGGCAGCCAGGGCATGTCTTTGTTAAATCCTAAATAGCTGGACACAGAGTTCTGAAAGTCACCCTGGATTTTCTTGGACACCTTGGCTTGGTTTGTTTTGCCACTATATGGAGGAGTAAGTCTCTTTCAGAACTTTCTAGGTCCCTGGTATTGCCACTGGGTGAGGAAGCTGAGGACTGAAGGTGTTTGGGGTCTGAGAACGGGTTAACTCTCATCCCATTGTATCTAACTCTGAACGGCCCCTCCAAGGGCCGACTTGGGTGTTCATGTAAGACTGCATCATGCTGTGAGAGAGGCCAGCATCTGTATCAACTCTCCTGACATGACCAGTCATCTCTCACACAGCTTGGGGACAGAGATTTTCCTTGTGTCTTCAGAACGATCTAAAGAATTACCCTTTGTTTATTTTTGCAAAGAGCCAATCACTCATGTCTATATTCATACCATCATTTCTTTTTCTCTCCTAATGAAAACATTCATAGGGGATTCCACTTCAATACTCAAAATCGTATTGTAGGGCATTGTCATAAACTGCAAGAACCAGTTAGAGCTTTAAAAATGTTATTAGGAACAAGCTTTTCATACCAGATTTTAACTGCATTATAAAACTTATTAGCCTGGTGTGATTATTGCTCAACTATGGGGGTTAGAGAGTTTATTGCTTGTAAAACAAACAAATCCTTTGTATAAGTAGAGGCATAAAGGGGAAAGTACTTGTTGTTCTAAAGCAACATTGAAAGGAAGATTAAACCATCCTTATTAAATCTTCTTAAGTGTGAGTTGGCTTAGGGCAGCATTCTTTAATTATATTAGATTATAGCGTGGCTTTCTTCTGCCAGGAAAGTGTTTCTATTCTTAGGTTAAAGTGTATGCCTCAAGTCATCCCACTCGGCTCCTCTAGTTTTCTAGCTGCAAAATAACAAGGTTGCTTTAGGATGTAGAATTTCAGAGGAGGGGACCTACATGTGGCATCAAGTAACATTGAATACTTCCTTGTGTGTACTTAAAATGGCATTCTAAGGCGAGCACTGGCTTCCGCCATCTGCTGAAGGGGTTCATAGAACTTAAGAGGAAAAGAGGCTTGTTCACTTCTGTGTAGCTGATAGTAGGATTCTTGTGCAGAATTAAATCAGGACATGAACCCCATTGCCATTACTCATGACATTTATTAAATAGTTGATTATTAACACCTGCCCTTCAACATAGGTTCAAAACTCTAACCAGACTCTCCGGTGCGTGTTCAAGGTGTTCTCATCCATTTTAGCTCCTTTTAGTGGCTGGCTGGGAATTTTATTTTTTTAAGCACATAATCACAAACTCCTGATATGATGAGAACATCTACTTACTCCACAAGTAAAGAGGAGCCAAGGCTCAGGGCCTGTTGTCATTATGTCATGAGTTCATCTGAGGTAACATTTGTGGATATATTCGCTTTTGCCGACAATACCCACTGTAACTTAGAAACAAATGTGTGGTTATTCTCTCTCTCTCTCTCTCTCTCTCTCTCTCTCTCTCTCTCTCTCTCCCTCTACTTCTGTCTGTCTATCTGTCTGTCTGTCCTTGTTCCTTTGGGGAGGACATCTTTGTACATCTGTATTCACCGACATAAATCACCATATGATGATCTACGGCCAGCATACATACAGACAGCATGCTGTATAGAACAGTAATGTGTTGTTTTCAGGCCACTCCTCATTCTATGTCATGGCGGTTGGCCTCCACTCCTACATGGGTTTGGGTCTCCTATAATCATATCTCTTATACATTTGGTCCATACGCCAGCATAGTTTATTTTTTCTTAACAACCTGTTCCCCCTGGCTTTTCTCTGATAAGCTCAGCTGTCAAGGTTTCTGACATTGTCCACTCTAGAGTGTCATCCAGGAGCCATGTGTGACTACTCTCTTCATGGCTTTCTAACCCAAAATTCCATATGTCCGCAATAAATTAGTTATACCTTCTCTCATTCATAAGTCTCTTCTCCAGGAGCAGATGTAAGGGATTTTTCTCCAGGTCATGTATTAAGCTAGGTAACAAGGCTGGGACTGCCACCATTAGACTATGTTTGTTTCACGTGTTCAAGTAGAACATCAGGCCAAAAACCGAATGACAGGTGACACCAAATGACAGCTGACACTAGAGAATCTCTTCCTATATTGTCTACCTACTCTGGAGTGCCATATTGGCAGGAAGAAGCAGATAGAAAGGGCTAGGAAGAGGTGAGAGAGAACGTGGTGGGAACTCTTCATTCGTCCGTTCCCAGGGTGACATGACTCAGCATGACATACATGGCACAGACATTCAGATGTGGATGGGGGAGACCACGGGACGAGTTCGGTTTAGATGGAGGCAAAGAGAGTAAAAAGAGCCAAAAGGAGGGGTGTCCTTGGAGAAGGGCTTCTTTAGGTAGGGATGTGCAGGCGATGGCTCCTCTGCCCATGACCTGTAAAACTGGGGCAAGCTTTGTTCAGAGAAAGTTGTGTGAGTATCTGGAAGAGGGGAGTTTTAAGCAGGATAAATGGTGGCAGGCCAAGTGTCCTTGAGGATAGACACGAGCAGGAGAGATTAGGAGGATGTCAAAGAAGCTCATTGAGTCTGTCTGACACAGTGCTAGGCTTTGGATGGGATTTTTGCCTGGGACTTCCTCGCTTCAATCTCAGCTCCATAGCGTGGGAATTTGGACAAACAAGTTCATCTCTCAAAATTCTCAGTTTGCTAATCTGAACAATGGGGTGGTAGTATCTACCTCTCACTATAATAGCACACTGAAAAGAAGCAATCTGTACCACATGCCCTTCATTTAGTCTCTGGCACACAAGGTGGCCTTGGGCAAATGGCATCAATTCCGATCATGGTCTAGATGCGAGAGGTTTAGATCCTGACAGTACTGATTCCCCTAGGACTGCCCACGGTATTGTTCTACGACATCACTGTCAGCTTCAGTGACCTCTGCATTCAGTCGGATGGACACTATAGAAATGGACCTGGAGCTTTGGGTAAGGTGGCTCGCCTGTAGTCAAGGTGTTCCAGGAGTCTGGACAGGTTTTTACAGAAAACCATGCCAGCTGGTGGGAGTAAAAGATGTAAGTCCAGCTGAGGACCACGAATGTTTGCCTGTCTAAACCTGTGCTCTTAATCCAGACTCTCAGTGTCTGTGGCCACGGCCGGGCCCTGTGCTGTGGGACTGACTTGCTGTGGTTGAGAGTCAGCCCTGGCATCTAGGAGGGGCAGGGGGGAGCTGTGCCTCCCACGGAGCCTCCTTTCATTGGGTCAGAACTCCTGCTTCACTAATCATACTCAGTCTTGGGTAAAGGCAGCCGACGCCCACGGAAGGTTACATTTAAAATCAAGGGCATTTTTAGGGCACTAGACAAAAATGACAATTTCTAAGTTTTTCCATTTTGTTCTCCAAGTATGAGACCTAGTTTCCCTTTTAAAAAGAGATTTGAGTTTAGCAGTATCATGGACTAGTCATTGTGACTTTAGTTTTTTTTTTTAATTGATGATTTATTTTATTTCCATTTTCATTTCTTTAAATTCTCTCTCTCTCTCTCTCTCTCTCTCTGTGTGTGTGTGTGTGTGTGTGTGTGTGTGTGTGTGTGCGTGCTGCTCACATATGTGCACATTCAGACATCAGAAGACAACTTTTGGGGTCAGTTCTCTCCTTTTTGCATGTGTGGGTCCTGGGGATTGAACTCAGGCCGTCAGGGTTGGTGGCAGGCCCCTTTCTCCACTGAGCCATTTTTACTTTTACTTTCATTACACCTGTGCACAGATGATTTAATGTGACACCTGTAATCTAATATTCTCCATTTTTAATTTATCTGCTTATTTATTTATTTACTTATTTATTTTTGAGACTGACTCTTACTTTGTAGCGTAGGCCGGCCTCACATACATATCTTCCTGCCTCAGCTGCCCTCACTGCTGAGATTAAAGGCATGGACCACTGTGCCCAGTTAAATCAAATATGAAGCAATTCCTTTGTAATTTTTTTCCTAAGAGAATTATGTGACAGTCTAAACCTGGGTCTTGAAAAGGTTATTATTATCCCCCCCCCTTTTTTTTTTACCTGATTAGTATTAGAGCTTGTAGACATATTTTCATGCATTATCTTAGCCTTAAAAATCCCACTGGATTCCCCTGGTGTGGAGGGCAAGTACAGTTAATAACTGTAATGGAAGACATACCCTAGCCACAGGCAATTAAAGTGTCAGTAACTGGAAAGGTGCTGCGGTTTTTCCCACTTGCCAGCTAACAGGTTAGATTCCTTAGTCAGGACATAAGGCTATTTATTATTCATAGAACATTGAGGCTATCAGCACTTATGGTAGATACTCAAGCCCCATAGATCAACTGGATTATTTATAAAAGTTCTGCACAGATGTTGGGTCACCTGAGAGAGGAGTCCAGAACTTGGAAAACGCAAATCTTGGATAACACAGACCATATGCCAATCTGTTTCCTTCCCTGGAGGCATTACAGTTACTTAGCAATAATCAAAGCTGCCCCTTTCTTCAGAGATGATTTAGCTGTGTTGTATGTAATAGGCACCTTAGTGGGTCTGTAGCAAAGATCTGTCAGAGCTACTGCTCCTGGACAAGAAGGAATGCCTGCCAGACACACGCGGAAATCGTCCCCAGCTTACATGTATCGCTGAGAATTGTCATGAGACCTCTGTTTGAGAGCTCCCAACACTCCCGCCTAGCCCTGGTTTGTTTCACCTTGCAGAACTGATGCAGCCTTTGGGAGGACGGTATCAGCGGGGAGCAGGAGAGTCACCTGCCAAAACATTTAAACTTCGGGGTTGTATCCAGACGACTCTGGCTCTCTCCGAAACCCGCTGCTCATGTGATGCATACACAGCCTGGGCTTATGACAATTCCAGGCATGTGGACAGCAGGTTCTAATTTGGAAGTTTACTTCGCTGCTTCATGCCAAACCCATGCTGGGTTCAAGACAAAGGCTGACATTCCAGAAGTGCATCTTGTGTTTCATAAGAGATCTTGGTCAGCTTTACATTTCCTCCTGGGCCCCAGGCCCCCAGTGCTCAAAACCATCACCCTCAAAGGCTTTCAGGTCTTCATCTCCCTCCACCAAACACATTACATAAATTATCTTTTAAACAGTAGAATTTGACCATCAAATGTGGGCATTGTATAACAATATCCACACAGTGGGTGCGTTAAGTGTTAACTCCCTTTAATATCTTTAAAACAGGTTTCTCCCCCCCCCCCTTTCAGATCTGACCCACATCCGCACAGTTCTCTGCTTTTTCCTCCCCAGTTAGCTAGGTTGATTTGACTGAGTGACTTGTTTCACGCTCCAGTGTTAGGTTCAAGGTATGTCATACCTGCAGAGTGGTCCACTAACTTTGTGTTCAGGCACAGAGGCGAACTTAAAGAAACCTGGGCATCAGGCTAATGAAGTCCTGCTTCCTCTTTAGAGTTAGATGATGCATTTGTGATACTGAAGGAACCACAGAGCTCTTTGCTGCGTAGGAGCAAAGATAAACGCGTGGAGGAACGGCACCATCCCTTCTGTAACCATCAGTAACTGCTCGCACAAGTTATGTTTGGCTTCCAGTCAGTGCCCCCATTATAATCTTTTGTTTTGGAACACTGTAAATCCTGGATATCACAGACATTAAAGAAGCACATTGAACTTTTAATGTGGTCTTAATAAGCACAGACATTCATTGGTGGTTTAGCTGTTTTCCTGAACACATTTAAGAATCGTTCCAAGGAGCCTTTGGAGCATTGAAAACCATAATAGCTTCCTAATCGTAGCACCAATAATGAAGGCAGCAGAGTACAGACTAGTGTGTCTGTATACAACAGTACTTCAAGTGCCACATCATTCAGGCTTAAACCAGAAAAGAGAAATTCCTTGCCTGTCATTGCTTTTATGTTTGTCTGTATATGGAGTGCCACTTCTGTCTTATCATGGTATATGCACTACACTCTATGAGGGTCCTCCAAGATACTATAAAGGGAGTCACTTTCCAAAGATTCATCTTTGAGAACAACAACAAAAATAACAACAATATATTTCTTAATTTGTTGTCCTTTCTAAGCCAGATACAGTGGCACATGTCTGTAATCCCACCACACGGAAAGTAGAGGCAGAAGGAGCAGGGGTGCAGGATCATCTACACAAGACTCTATCTCAAAAATAAGAAGCATAAAACAGGGCCTGGGAAATGGCTCAGTGGGTTCGAATCCCCAGTATCCATGCAAAAACCCAAGTATGACTGAATGCATTGGTCCTCATAATGTCAGCTCTGGTGAGCAAAGACAGGTCCTGAGAGCTGATTAGCCAGCCAGCCTAGACAGTTCAGTCTAAACATGGAGTGTCAAGGCAATCAAGTCTGGAGGAAGATGATCAACACTGTGCTCTGGCTTCCACTTGTGTACATATGGGCGGTGTATCCACTAACATACACCGTTAACACAGCACACAACATACAGAGTAAACAACACAGTAAAACTGCCCCTTCCTAGCTCTTCAGTCATAGAGACTCCGTTTAAAAGAAAGCTCATTTATGACTTCATGAGAAGTAATATGTATTATTATACATACAATGAACAATAAAAGCTGAAGAACACTGATAAAAAAATTAATGTAGGTGTTGAGAAGTGACTCACGACTAAGATAATAGTCCTTTCATCTCCAATGATTTGCTTTCAACAGAAAAATAACGGATGACGTAATCAAATCACCCGCTGGCAGACCATCTCAAGAAGCACTCCTTGTTAATTTGCTCACACTGAATTCCTTCCACTCAACACCTATTTTATTATTGAGAATAGTAAATTCTATCCATTTCAAAGGTAGAAAAAAATGCATTCCTCTATAAATAAATGGCATTCACCCACAGAAACCAATAAACAACAGTGTTCCATGCATCTCTTACAGGTACTTGTGGTTCTTTTATGTTCGGTGATTTCTAAACATTTTGAGATGCTGCTCTCATTTTGTCCTCTTTTGTACTAATTAGAGTGTTAATATATTCGGGGGGGAGTCTTAATCTGCCTTTGAATATGTAAAATTAAAGGACAGTTTCAGTTCATAACATTTTTCACTGAGTTGCTCAGGACTGGCACTAAAAGTCTTTCTCTCGGGCTTGTGTTATAGTCAGTGGGCTCAATACTATACTCATGTGTAAAAGAGGGCATCCAATTGGGATGCCGTTGCATTCCACTGGAAGCATCTAGAAGACCAATGACTAGGACCTGAATATGCTGGACAGTGCACCATCCTCTGCTATCATGTAAATTTATGATTAAAATGTTAATATAAATTATAAGTAACAAAAGACTCACTTTTTTCAAACTTCAAGTGACTTTGCCGACTACACAAGTGAGAGCAGTTGAAGCCCCACAGAGCTTTCCTGTTCTTTTTGGTGCCTGGTAAAAGGGGCAGGGAGAGGGTCTAGATTTTAGCTAGGCATGAACACACCTTTAATTCTAGCACTTGGGAGGCAGAGGTAGATGATGGTTTCAGACCAGCGTGGTCTACGTAGTGAGAAGAGTTACATGGTGAGACCCTGTCTAAAAATAAAGAGGGATTAGTTTTTAATTTCATTTCATTTTAAGAGTCATTCTGCTAACATACTTTCCTGAAAAAAAATTATTCTGGTTGATTTTGATTATGAGTCCTTATTTGGGAAACACAGATGTTTTATTCCATTGCCTGTCTTGGCTTGAAATCTAAGCAGTTTAAGATAATATTCATGAATAAAGTATTTCTTTTACAAAAGACCATGGGTGTCACAACTCAGGGAGGCTGAGGAAAGTGAGACTACACAGCCAACAGCACGAAAGCTCCTGATGTCGGAGCTGGTGGCCTACCAGAGTCTGTTGTTAAGAGCCGATGTCTCAGGATCCAAGCATTTGGTTGCAAGAGCACCTGGGCAGCACACGTCTGTTCCTGTTCGCATTCTAGGCAGCTCTTTGCAGGAAAGCTAGGTGTGGCCTGTACTGCTTGAAAAGGCAACGAAACCACGGGATCTGCATTTACTTCTGCCGCACACGCTCGCTCCCTCGCTCGCGCTCGGGGATGGGTCCTTCGGCAGAGCCAGTATCTGAGCTCTTTGCACCCCAAGTGTGGAACTCCCTCCGAAGCTGGTAGGTCTCTGGCAGGAGTTTGAAGACCTCAGTGAGTCTTTCAGACTCTTGAATTCACAGGACAGGTGTTTCAGGAAAAATTCATGCCCAGAGAACTGTAGGATTTATATCTGAGAGCATAGTGGGTTAAACGACAGGTTCTGTAGGAAAAACGAGCAGTGGCCAGAGTAGGTAGGAAGCCGGAAATGCTCAGAGTGATTTACGTGGGACAGAAAGTTATTTCTATTATCCCTCCTAACCTGAGGCTGAGTCCTCACAGAGTGACAAGAATGCCCTCCCTCATGGGCATTTTATGTCACTTGTCACTCTATGTGGCTGTAAACACCGTGTCTGTAGACTTATCTAAATCTGGCAAATTCTTGTGGGACCCTGATGATCTGACACCATTCGATATAGGGGTTGCATAGCTGTTAGTGACTACTGACTCTGGTCTTCCCCTGCTCCCTGCTCCCAAGCTCAGATTTCCAGTCATTGGGAACTGTGATATAGAGCAACATTAGGGACATTGCAGACTCTGGCATTTACAGGGGCACACTTGCTGAAGTAGTTCTGTAATGGTAAGACAGGGATTGAATAACAGAGTCAAGGAGAGATGTTTTATGCCTGTTGAGTGGCAGTGGCAACATACACAGTCCTGTTGTGTTTGTGTGTTGTGAGTACTCTATAGAGCAAACAGGACAATATATCTTCTGCTCGCCTATCATTAGGGGAGGGAAGAAAGAGGGTGTTCAAAGAGAATGCCCCTTTCTTCCCGTGTCAGTGAAAAAGAGCCCTTCCATGTGGCGGCAGATTGATTTTCTTTGGAGAGAAAATGGGCCCTCGTCATTGATGCTAAAAGGAAAACATTTCACTTCTTGTTTTTATAGAGATCACTGTCCTGGATGCCCACAGGCTGGGTCATTTGTTTGTGCTTTCCCTGTATACTGAGGCCGTGCTCTTCTGTTCCTTCTGTCTTGCGCATGCATAGCATCTTTCTAGAGACTATCAGGACACAAAGACTCTTGCTCTGTCTTGCTCCTGTCTGATACAGGAAGCCATTCTTGCCATTGCATTCTGAATTTTATTTCAGAATAAATAAACCTTTCCCGGGGTTTGAAAGCTTGGGATTTTTACAGTTCCGTCATCACCATTAAAATAATATCCTCCTTATTTAATTGCTCAGGCTCTATATTGGGATGGTTAAACATTCATTTGACAATTGCTACGGCATCCAATTTTGTCAGTATTGTATCAGCCAAGACATTGGGTCTTGAGTTCTTCCCATTCGACTTGAAGTAAAGCAGCAGCTTCAGAAAGATGCTCTTTATTTTTGGAAATGTCAGGCTCAGGGCTTGACGGACAAGCTCCCACCAGAACACACACTGAGGGAAGTTTATTTTCTAATCTTCAGTTCATTACTCGGGCTGGTGAAATGGCCCCAGGGCTTGGTTTAACTGCCGCACTGTCTGTGTGGTGTAGAGTTTCTGAATG
Source organism: Mus musculus (assembly GCF_000001635.26). NCBI lineage: Eukaryota > Metazoa > Chordata > Mammalia > Rodentia > Muridae > Mus > Mus musculus. Next base: position 22,681,165 of record NC_000076.6, read on the forward strand.
TTTTTAGTTTTTTTAGGACAAGTCCCCTCACTTCAGACTCAGCACCTGCAACCTACCACCAGTGCTGTGCACCTCCACCCGATTTGTTCTCTTTGAGATGGAGGCCCACGTTTTCTAGGATGGCCTTGAACTCATGTGTAGCTGAGGATCACCTTGAACTTCTGGTTCACGTGCCTCCACCTGGCATTACAGACGTGTGGCACCATGCGTGGTGTGTTAGGGTTTTACTGCCGTGAACAGACACCATTTCACTTCAACACTCGAACCATATATTTTATATTTTTCCTTTCTAAACTTGCTACACTTGTTCAAAAGGCTCTTCATGAGACTTAACCAGAGAATAAAGTCTCTGCTGGGCTTTTTTGAGACTTGCTTTGTCAGTGCAATTAATAGAAGTCTCTTTACCTTAACTTCAGGTAGAATCTTCAGACAAGGGCAAAAAACAACAACATTTTCCACAAAAATACCACAAAAATAGTCTCTGTGCCACATACTGAAATTCTTCTCGGACACCTCTTGGGCCTGTTCTGCACAGTTCAAACAGCAACAAAATCTTCCATATTCCTACTAGGATAGCCGAGTAAGCCCCATTTAGAGCATTCCACTGCTTTCCAAATCCAAAGTCCCCAAATCTATATTTTTCTAAACAAAAGCATGGCCAGGCCTCTCACAGCAATACCCCAGTCCTCGGTACCAACTTCTGTCTTAGGGTTTTACTGCTGTGAACAGACACCATGACCACGGCAAGTTTTATAAAGGACATTTAATTGGGGCTGGCTTATAGGTCAGAGATTCAGCTCAGTATTATCAAGGTGGGAACATGGCAGCATCCAGGGAGGCATGGTGCAGGAGGAGCTGAGAGTTCTACATCTTCATCTGAAGGTTGCTAGTAGAAGACTGACTCCCAGGCAGCTAGGGTGAGGGTCTTAAACCCACACCCACAGTGACACACCTACTCCAACAAGGCCATTCCTCCTAATAGTGCCACTCCCTGGGCCAAGTATATACAAACCATCACACCTGGTTTATATGATAGTGTGGATCAAGCACAAAGCTTCTTTCATGCTAGATAAGTATTCTGTGCTACATCATGTCCCCATTTGTCTTGGTGGTACCCACCACTTCCCGGAACTATGATGGCCAAATCAGCTCACTCTCATTTGAGGTCAATGTGGTTCTGAGGAACTCGACAACACTCAGCCATTAAATACCTCCATGAGGCCATCATGATGTGAAGTGGAGTTGGGGATGTTTTGGATAGGTGTTGAAGTAGGGCTGGAGGTCGAACCATGAAGATCTGAGCCATTTCCTTCCTCTACAAGAAGATGAAAAGATATTCCCTCCTATCTCCTTTTCTGCCTTCTAAAACCCAAGGCCTTCAAGGCCCCTCAGCTCACCCTGTGATCAATATCCATGGAAAACAGTGGTATGGAAGGAGGTTGCTTAGCTTTAAGGACTGAAGTTAGGCCTAGTATGGAGACATATAGCTATAACCCAGGCACTTAGGCTACTCTATCAAAGAACAAACAAAGCTATTCTACATAATTGTATACTGCATTTACCTGGGACCAGTCTTTATTACAAGAATTACCTTCCTTCTGTTTTTGTTATCATTCTGCAGGTCTTCAGGGTCACCTGGTATAGATTCTCTTGGACACTTACAAGTTTTCACATCATTCTTTTTTTTAAAATTAGGTATTTATTTCATTTACATTTCCAATGCTATCCCAAAAGTCCCCCACACTCTCCCCCATCCACTCCCCCATCCACCCACTCCCACTTCTTGGCCCTGGCGCTCCCCTGTACTGAGGCATATAAAGTTTGCACGACCAATGGGCCTCTCTTTCCACTGATGGCCGACTAGGCCATCTTCTGATACATATGCATCTAGAGACACGAGCTCCGGGTGGTACTGCATACAATTCTTTTTTTTAAAAAAGCAGATGGATTCCCCATAGCGCATGACTGTGATAAGAGAGGCAAGTGACTGACTGCTCAGTCCCAGGCTGCACCTGTCATTTAGCTTCTTACAGGCTACGATCACGTGGTTGGAAACTGTTATTAGACGCGTTCTCACGACCGGCCAGGAAGAACACCACAGACCAGAATCTTCTGCGGCAAAGCTTTATTCTTACATCTTCAGGAACAGAGTGCAAGAAGCAAGAGAGCAAGAAGCAAGAGAGAGAAGCAAGAGAGAGAGAAAAGCAAGAGAGCGAAAAAGCAAGAGAGAGAGAAAACGAAACCCCGTCCCTCTTAAGGAGAATTCTCCTTCGCCTCGGACGTGTCACTCCTTGATTGGCTGCAGCCCATCGGCCGAGTTGACGTCACGGGGAAGGCAGAGCACAAGTAGTCATAAGATACCCTTGGCACATGCGCAGATTATTTGTTTACCACTTAGAACACAGCTGTCAGCGCCATCTTGTAACGGCGAATGTGGGCGCGGCTCCCAACATCTCCCCCTATCCTTTTAATAAGAGCAAATAGGCCACCCATATTAATGAGAGTGGAGATAGAGGTCAAATCCCCAGTGTGTAGGTAAAGGAGCCATGTACAGGATTAGCTCTTAGGCTTACAGGCTTTTTCCCAGAGCAACCCTGACCTGTTCCCGTGTCGTTTTGCCTGGGGGAAGGGAACTAGGACACTGAACCTTCATGAAAGATGACATGTCTCCCTAGAATAGGCTCATATATGCCGCAGAGCCTTTCCATTGCAGTGCTTAGCCTTGCAACTCTCTCGGGCTGCTGAAGCACACTCACTCTATCCCGTGCAATGAGACTAGCCTCGTGGGATATAAGAGCTGAGTGGCCAGCGACCTATTGCCTAAGCATAGATAACCATATATCAGGGGGAGCTCCATGTTCTAGTCCTGCAAGCGCCTGGGCAATAACCACCTTGTCTCTCCTAGTTTAGGCCTTAAGCTTACAGACCAATCAAAGAAGCAACACTAATCCACAGCAAAGTGTATCTCCAAATAATATTAATCCCACCCATTTTTTAAAGAAAGAAAATGCTGAGGAGATCCAATTGGGTAATCCTTTGGTCAGCGACAGGTCCAAGCGCGTGGAGTTGACCTGAAGTCTCAATTCCCGAAGGATCTGTTCAAATTCAGCCATCCAATTCTGTAACATATACTGAAAAAGACTTTTTGACAAATTAGCTGTCCTAGTAAATTTAACATACTGAATGGAAATAACACACAATCCCGGAAACTTTTGTTCACATCCCTGCTGAGTTATTTGTCATAATACATCTAGTTGTATCTGGACAAGATCTATGAGTTGATTAACCAGCATGAGACCTCTCTGTATCTTGACATTAGCTGAGGCCTGTTCATCTATGACTGTAGTCACTGAGGCTGACAAAGTGTTAATGGTGTCAGTCGTCTGGACCTGTCCAGACAGAGCCAAGGCTGTCTGAATCAAGGCCAAACCCAGTTCCTAGTTAGTGGTAAAAAAGCAGGAGAATACTTGAGCATTATACATCACCATCATTGGGAGTGGAAATGTCGACATTATCCCCCAACGCTGCTCTCTTTTTATTATTGACGCCCTGGACATCACCAAGACGAGGGACATTAGTATTTCCTTGGTCAGTCTGGATTTTTCGGGTGAGTCTTTCTGGTAACCAAAATGGGTTGTCTTCATTCTGTGGGAAAACACAGATAGCTCCCCTGGATCTTATCAAAATAGGATCCGGGCCATACCATTTATTATCAAGGACATTTTTCCATTTAACCATCTCATTGGGCCTATCTGGCTCTGAACAATGACGTTCAGCCGCAGTATGGCCATGAGCATCAATATTTAAAAAATTGAGTGTAAAGAGTGCCAAAGACACCGACACTCTTGGTGCTCGGGGTACAGTCTCCTCAAAAGTTCCCCTCTTCTGTTTTATAAGATAGGCTTTGAGGGTGCGATGCGCACGCTCAACAATACCCTGTCCTTGAGGGTTGTATGGAAGTCCAGTCAGGTGGGTTACGTCCATCTGACGGCAGAACTGTTGGAATTTTTGAGACGTATAAGCTGGTCCATTATCAGTCTTAAGGAGTCTGGGTTTCCCCCAAGCACTCCATGCCTCAAGACAATGTTGAATCACATGTGAGGCTTTTTCTCCGGTTAACGGAGAAGCAAACATGATGCCAGAACATGTGTCAATGGACACATGGAGATATTGAAGTTTTCCAAAGGAAGAAACATGTGTAACATCCATTTGCCAGACCTGTAGAGGTCGAATACCGCGTGGGTTAATTCCCACATGAGGAACTGGCAAGAACTCACAGCAGCTTTGACATTGAGTAACAATGTCACGGGCTTCTTTTCTTGTCAAGGAGAAACGACTGCGTAATGTTTCAGCCGTCACATGAAAATTGTTATGAAAATTTTTTGCAGCCTCTACCGGGGATGATAGGGCAGCAGCCACCACTTTAGTGGCCTTATCTGCCAAATCATTTCCCAGAGCCATGGGGCCAGGTAGGCCTGAATGGGCTCTAACATGAGTAATATAAACAGGAGATCTTCTAGATAACAAAACTAATTGTATCTGCTGAAAAATATTGGCAACTCTACTGGAAGGCTTAATCACTCCAGCCACTTCTAAAAGATTTACTGCATTAACCACATAATAGGAATCTGACACAATATTAAGGGGTTTTAAAAAGGTTTTTAAAACTTCTAAGACCACTAAACATTCTACCACTTGAGGTGAATTTTCATTATACTGTTTGGATACCACTTTACCATTAGCCACATAGGCACCTATGCCAGTTTTTGATCCATCAGTATATACCACAATCCCATTTTTAAGTAGGTTTCTTACTGTTATTTGTGGAAACACAACAGATTGATTTTGGGCAAACTGTAAGATTGGATGTTTTGGATAATGGTTATCTATTTTTCCTGAAAAGGAGGTAACTAAAACTGCCCAATCATTAGATGCGGCTGCCAAGGTTTGAACCTGTGCAGCGGTATAAGGTACAATTAAAAGATATGGACTTTGCCCAAAGTGGGTGATTGCTGCTTTTAGACCTTTAAGGGCAAGCTGTGCAATTGCATCAGGATACCAATCTATTATTTTAGCTGGGGATACGTTTGGATGGATCCACAACAATGGCCCATTCTGCCACAAAACTGCAGTTGGCAATTGTGCTGTCTTAAAGACACACAAACTGAAAGGTTGCGAATCCTCAATACGTTGTAATTGTGCATTCTGTAAGGCCTTTTCCACTTTTTGTAAGGCCTGGTTAGCAGCTAGAGTAAGAGTCCTAGGGGAGGAGATATGAGGATCTCCTTCTAAAATACTAAACAAAGGCCTTAACTCAGCGGAAGGAATCTTTAAAAAAGGTCTGAGCCAATTAATATCTCCCAACAGCTTTTGAAAATCATTTAAGGTATGGAGGTGATCTCTTCTTATCTCTACCTTTTGGGGCACAATCTTATCTGGGGACACCACAGAGCCCAAGAATTGTCCTGTATCAGAAATTTGGACCTTTTCTGTGGCTATCTGTAAACCCCACTGACTTAAAGTTTTAAGTAGAAAAGGATATGCCTTTTGTAGCATGGTAAGGTCTTTATGGCACAGGAGGATGTCATCCATGTAAAGGAGCAAAATTAAAGAGGGGAATTGTTCCCTCATTGGCAAAAGAGCTTTTTGCACATAAAGCTGGCACATTGTAGGACTATTGGACATTCCCTGTGGTAAGACCTTCCATTGATACCTCTTATCAGGTTCCATGTGATTAATAGAGGGGATGGTAAAGGCAAATCTGGGCCTATCTCTTGGACACAAAGGTATAGAAAAGAAACAATCTTTAATATCTATAATAATTAAATTCCAGCCACGTGGTAAGGCGGAAAGTACAGGGAGACCCCTCTGTACTGGGCCAAATAAGTTCATTTGCTCATTAATGGCTCTGAGGTCATGGAGCAGTCTCCACTTTCCTGACTTTTTCTTAATTACAAAAATTGGAGTATTCCAAGGTGAGGTAGAGGGTTCAATATGGCCTAATTTTAATTGTTCCTCTACCAGTTGAATCACAGCTTCTAGTTTTTCAGAGGATAGGTGCCATTGAGGAACCCACACTGGGTCCCCTGTTTTCCATGGTATGGGTCGTGCTGCCCCAATGGCCGCTAAGGAAAACCCAGACCCTGTCTGTCTTGGTTTCCATTAGGTGAGATGGGCTCTATCCTTCCCTGTTCTTGATGTCCTAACCCTTTTCCTTCTTTATAACCCATCTTTGCCATGATATTTTTTGCTTTAGTTGAATACCCTCCCGATGGGGCGTTTTCATTGGACAAAATAAGGCCCAGATGCTGCATAATATCCCTTCCCCAGAGGTTAACCGGGAGTGGGAGCACATAAGGTATGAATTTCCCTTGCTGTCCTTCAGAGGATTCCCACGTCAAGGCAACGGAGCTTATAGTGGGACATGATTGATATCCTAGGCCCTGTAATGAATGAGATGACTCTGTGGTGGGCCATGCTTTGGGCCACCAATGTGTAGAAATTATACTTTTATCTGCTCCGGTATCAAGGATGCCTTCAAACTCTTTTCCGTTGATCTTAAGGCGGAGCTTAGGTCTATCATTTAAAGATACAACCAAATAGGCAGAATCATTTCCTGAGGAGCCCATTTTCTTTATCTCAGGTCCTGCAGATTTCTCCCTGGTATTATCAGGGAGGAGCAGCAGCTGAGCTATCCTATCTCCTTTACTAATAGAAAAAACGCCCTTAGGGCTTGAGCACAGGACCTGTATTTCAGGGGAATGTTGACAATCCATAACTCCAGGGTGGACTACTAAGCCCTGCAAGGTGAGTGAACCCCGGCCGAGAATAAGGCCCATGGTTCCCGGGGGCAAGGATGGTATAGGCTCCACCGGCACCGGCTGAATACTCATTTGAGGCATTAGTAGGAAGTCGGAGGCGGCACGCAGGTCCACCCTTGTGGGTCTTCCTGGGTCGCCTCTCTGACTGCTTCCTGGGTCCTGACAAACCGGTTCCCATATCTTTGAGGGCCCTGGGACCGAGGGCCCGATGACCCGTTTTTTGGCACATCAGTTGATTGACTATCAGGTGGGGGAAGGACTCTGCCCTTTATATCCCTCACAGAGCGACACTGGTCAGCTCTATGATAACCCTTGCCACACTTAGAGCAAAGAGTGAGAGTCCCTCCCTGTTTACCTGGAGCTCTGCAATCTTTCTTAAAATGCCCAGGCTTTCCGCAGTTAAAACATGTCCTCTGATCATTTCTGCTCATGGAGCGGTTTTGGGATTGAAGGATGGCAGCCGCTAAACCTGCATTGCTGAGAGGTCCCCCAAGCTCTCGACAGACCCTGAGCCAGTCTTGTAAGCCTTTGTTCTTTCTTGGGGCTATGGCCGCTCGGCACTCCTTTGTGGCTTGCTCATAGATTAGCTGTTCTATTAGAGGCGCAGCTTGCTCTGACTCTCCAAAAATACGCTCTGCTGCCTCTGTCATTCTGGCCACAAAATCTGAGAAGGATTCCTGAGGTCCCTGGATTATCTTTGTTAACTGACCAGTGGTTTCACCTGCTCGAGAGAGCGCCTTCCAGGCCCTAATAGCCGTGGAAGAAATCTGGGCATAAGCTCCCCAATGGTAGTTTGTCTGATCAGCAGAATAAGCTCCCTGACCCGTTAACAAGTCAAAAGTCCAATCTCTCTGCTCTGGAGTCAAAGCAGCTGCGTTTGCTCGGGCCTGCGCTTGTGCAGCTTCGTGCCAAAGCGCTTTCCATTCCATGTATTTGCCCATACTAGGGAGAGCGGCTTTTACAACCGTTTGCCAGTCAGCAGGAGTTAGTGCCATGCCAGCGAGCCTGTCTAACTGCACCAAGGTAAAATTAGCATTGGTTCCGTATTTACGAACCGACTCAGCAATTTCTTTAATTTGTAAGTATTCTACCGGAGCGTGGACACGCCCACCCTCGGCTCCTTCAAAGACCGGAAATGCCTGTTGTATTTTCCTTTGTTCCTCTCTGGGAATGAATGAGTCTGCGCACTGCCTCTCTGCGCACTGCCTCTCTGCGCATTGCTGACGCACTACGCAGGGCGGGGACTCCGCATAGGGCGGACCTTGAAGCCGACTGCCCTGAGGCCAATCAGCAAACTGGCCTTCGCCAGCCGCTTTTGGCTTTTTTCTTGACCAATTAGCTGGCTGGTAATGGGCTGCTTCTTCCTCCCAGTCTGTTTCCTCAGAGGAGAATTCTTCACCTGCTTCAGAGCTACTAAGAGCTGGCTCCCCGAGCCCATCCAGCGATGAGCACAGGCTCCTTTTCCTAGAGACCTCCGCTAATTGATCTTTCTTCTTTTCCCTTTTTCCTCTTTTTCTTCTAATCTCTCTCCAGGTATTCTTACCTGACCTAAACTTTTCCTCGGGTTCAAGACCCTTGGAAAGGCCTGTATACTTACCGTTTCTCCTTGCTCCTACTCTCTCTCCCCGCTTTACTTCTGATAGACTGCCCTGAATTTCCTCTAGAATTTTCAGCCCTATCTTAATCACTTGATAACATGTGAAAAGGAACAAAAGGGCTCCTAACACCAGAAAAAATTCAAGGCCAAACATATTCCACTTTACTTCTGATAGACTGTCTTGAATTTCGTTAGAAAGTTCAAGGCCAGGCTTACCTCGTAAAGCTGTACTCACTGGTACTCTCGTTCCCCAGCTGAAAAGTTCTGAATTCATACAGTTGAATCCTTCTTAACAGTCTGCTTTACGGGAACCTTTATCACCGTCGTTCCCCAGCTGATGAGTTCTGAATTCGGCAGTTGAATCCTTCTCAACAGTCTGTTTTATGGGAACACTTTATCACCGTCGTTCCCCAGCTGATGAGTTCTGAATTCGGCAGTTGAATCCTTCTCAACAGTCTGTGTTACGGGAACCTTTATAAACGTGATCCGCAGTTCTGGTTCCGGAATGAGGGATCCTCCTTGCGCCAGTCCCGAGTTTTTTTCTCGTCCCGGAATTCGGCACCAATTGTTATTAGACGCGTTCTCACGACCGGCCAGGAAGAACACCACAGACCAGAATCTTCTGCGGCAAAGCTTTATTCTTACATCTTCAGGAACAGAGTGCAAGAAGCAAGAGAGCAAGAAGCAAGAGAGAGAAGCAAGAGAGAGAGAAAAGCAAGAGAGCGAAAAAGCAAGAGAGAGAGAAAACGAAACCCCGTCCCTCTTAAGGAGAATTCTCCTTCGCCTCGGACGTGTCACTCCTTGATTGGCTGCAGCCCATCGGCCGAGTTGACGTCACGGGGAAGGCAGAGCACAAGTAGTCATAAGATACCCTTGGCACATGCGCAGATTATTTGTTTACCACTTAGAACACAGCTGTCAGCGCCATCTTGTAACGGCGAATGTGGGCGCGGCTCCCAACAGGAAACAGCATCCTTCCAAGGGGTTTGCTACCCTCCAGAGTGCCTGGGCTGGGTACTTTGGAAATCCTTCCTTCTGTCCCATCAGATTCTCTTATCTGTCAGGCTGCCGTGTCTGCCTCGCTGCTGGGATGCCAAGAGCGACATCTGCATGTGGCTCAGGGAAGGCAGATCATAGTCCAAGATAGGGGTCCCAGTCCGTGTTTTCCCAGGTGAGAAACAGCAGGGGCTGGGACAGGTGATGTGGTTCTCAATCTCCTGTGTACCCAGATGCTGCTGGGGACTACAGGAATTGAGCACAGTGGTCTATGAGTTTGTCCTTCCCCTATGCGACAGGCAGGAAGGGGATGATGGCTGGGACCAGGACCCCAGGACCTGGCAGAATCCAGTTTGGTTCTGAGTGAGTGCTGAGAGTACAGAGGGGATGGAAAAGAGGCTGGCCTTCTCCTTCTCAGGGAGATTTAGGTGAGGCTCTTTATGACAAAGAGGACCCCTCCCACCCCCATCCTTGATGAAGGAAATGTTCTTTATTCGTCACAACTGCTTTATTTATGATGGCTGCGAATGGATAAGTCTTACTCAGGGTAAATCAGGGGTTAAACACCTTTTGCAGGAAGGGATGCCCAGGAAGGGATGCCCAGGAAGGGAGGCTCATTGGCTAAACACTCAGGGCCTATCTTGACTGCGCATTAACATGGAGAACTCTAGGTGTTTATGCTACATGACTGGTTGTAATAATGATCCTCTCAGTGGGGCATCACAGTTCCATGTTCTAGGACAGGTAGACTCTGGCCAGGAGCTGCTTCTTAACGCCTGGCATTCTTAATTATGAGATTTCCCGGGATTTTGGCAACTGCTTTAAACTTACCAGGTCCTCTATCTGGTGGCCCAGTCCACTGCCTTCACACACTTACCGTCACGTTCCTTCACTCATATTTACTGTGCCATTGCCGAGAAAGCACGTTGACACGAAGAGGAAGTTTCAAAGCCCGGTCAGGGTTCCGTGCCCCACTTCACTTAGGAGCTTTGTGGCCTTGGCAAGTCATTAACCCCTCAGAGCCACAATCTCTTCCTCTATGAATGGAAAAAAAAGCAGTGGTTTCACCTGCCCGGGGTTGGCGAGGGTCAAATGAGAAGATGCAGATGCGTTTGCCAAGTCAGCCCACAGTAAAATCCCATCCCTGTTTGAGCAAATCAAATTTGTGAGCAGAAGACAAGTTAATTTGCAATTTTCTGCCCTTCTCAATCTAAGCAAGCAGAGCCTGCCACTCTCAGATTAAAAAAAAAAATTCCTCTGATCAATTTGATTGCAAGAAGAGTCTCCTTCCAAAAATCTAGTTGTCTAGTCTGGTACAATCAAATTTGAGAGCAATATTTAATTTAGGACTTCTGTCTGCCCATCTTACCCCGGGCTATGCCGTTGAGTTGGAAAAAGGAGAGATGTCACTCTCAGGGCTGCCCTGTGGAAGTGAAAGTCTGCCTTGACCTGCTGCCACAAAGCCAGGCAGGACTTGGAGAGAGACCATGGAGGGTCTCTTTGTGTCCAGGGTCTTCGTTAATTTCTCTGTCTCACCATTTTCTCCTTTGTCCTAGTGCCTTGGTTGGTGCTTAGTGAGATCTTTCCCGGTGGAATTAGAGGCCGCGCCATGGCCCTGACATCTAGCATGAACTGGGGTGTCAACCTTCTCATCTCTTTGACATTTCTGACAGTGACTGGTAAGAACTCTTTCCCATCGATGTCCTCATAATCTTTGTAAAGATGTTTATTGTGGGAAAATATCAAATATACCCACAAGTAGAGAGATTGGTAATGAACCAGTATGTAGCTATGTACTCAACCTAAGCAGCCTTCAATCTTAATGCTTTTCTAACCCCATGCCTCCCACTTATCAAATTTATATATATTTCATGGAATTTCAGCATGGATATCTGGAAACTTAGAGAACAATATAATTACCACCCTTGAAATATTAATCATTTCCCCAGAATCTCTGTTTCCATTCTACAGAGTACCTTATAGTTACTTTTGATTGCTTGGGTTATCTGTGAATGTATAATTTACAGCTGAATGGCACGGCCCAGCATGTGTAGGCATTGTCTTAATTCTTCCTACTAGATTTCCTACTCCCTTACAGTTTTAGGGGAGAGAGCACCTGACTTGTTACATAGAGTTTTTGCAGGGTCAGGGTCTTGATAGTTTTCCTGTGTCCTGTCTTTTGCATTCCCTGTAAGTTCCTATGTCTCCATGGAGGCTTGGAAGGCCTTGGGGGATTTTACCAGTTAGCACATTCCTGGCAAGTGACCGAAGGATATCTTGTCACCCTCCCAGTCTGGCTGCCCAACCCCAACCCCAGGCCATGTTGAACTCCTTGGATTCTTGTCACCCAGCCCCTCTGTTGTCATTCTCTCAAATTGTCTATGTTGTTTGTTGTTATTTTGTTATTTTATTTTATTTTCCTGGAATGCTTCTCTAAAGAGAGATTTCTTCTCACTCCTGTTTGGCTACTCTGAATATGGATCTTATATAGGCAAGATAAATGCTTGAAACTTTGTGCGTTAGTTCTCAAAATACTGAAGTAACAATGTGGTTCACCAGTGCTCTTCAAAACTTACCACTGAGATTCTCTCTCTCTCTCTCTCTCTCTCTCTCTCACACACACACACACACACACACACACACACACACACACACACACACGAGACAGAGACAGAGAGACAGAGAAAGACAGAGACAGAGTCAGACAGACAGAGACAGAGATGGAGACAGAGACAGACAGAGACAGAGAGAGGACTAAAAATGGCAACAAATGGCCTGAATCTTTGCAGGAAGACTAGTTGATATCCTAGATGAGCTAAGGACAAGGCAGACTCTTGAATAGATTTTTTTTTTTTAGCATGAATCCTGGGAAAACAGATTCTTTTTTTTCCCCAGTGGTAGTTGTCTTTCTGGGAACTGACTATGTAGTAGAGTCTGGCCTGAACTCATGGCAATCCTCTTGTGTAAGCATCCTCTCTCAGCTGGTATTATAGGCACAAGCTATTATACACAACCAGATCTAATTCATTTTTAAGTCCTGGACTGATCAAAAATATTCTACTTGAGATGTCTAAAGATCTCTATGTATTTTCAAAGATCAAGTTTTCAATCATGGATGAGAGTGATTTAAGAGATATGAGTCTTCTTTTCCTTGGCAATAAGCCTTTGGATTTCGGCAGTTAACAAGTTGTTAAGACAGCTCTTTGTATTTTACTTGAGAGGGCTGGGGGAGGGGGGTACTATAAAACAAAATGAACCTGGCCCTCTTCTGAATTTGTAAATCTCACTTCCGTGGAGAGTTTTACCATGCACAAGGATACACATGGCTTTCCATAGGCTCTGAGAAGTGATGCTCAGAAATGAGATCAATGTAGCACAGAATACGTTTCTAATCACTCTCTTTTGTCCTTTATAGATCTTATTGGTTTGTCATGGGTATGCTTCATATACACAATCATGAGTCTGGCATCGCTGGCTTTTGTTGTTCTGTTTATACCTGAGACTAAGGGATGCTCTTTGGAACAAATATCAGTGGAGCTAGCAAAGGCGTAAGTATTTGTATCCTTGGTCTTTGTTTGAAGTGCAGTTTTTACATACAATTAATTAAATAAACATCTGAAGTTATTTTAGGATATTTCCTTTGCTGTAAGACTGTCTACCTGATCCCACTGCCCCAACCGTGTCCTTGATGTGTGTGAACTTTTGTTCATTGATATACAAGACTTTTAAATCTCTATTCAGTGATGAGCAATAATCCCAAGCTGGGCGTGGTACTAAAAGCCGGTGATCCTAGCACCTCAGAGGTGAAGCCAAGGGGACTGAGTTTGAGGTGACCCTTAGCCTCACATCAGTGTTAGGCCAACTTAAAGAGACCTCGCCTCAACCTTCCTCTCTCCCCCAAGAAAGAAGTCTTCATTTCTAGCTCCTCACTCAGGAGGCTGGCTTTGTTTGAGGTTCTAGGTAAAGGCTGGGATATGATGCCTGTCCTGGGCTAAGACCATGGATAGCTTCAGCGCTTCATCTAAAACAGGCTCAAGGGTCTTTTGTGCCCAAACCCTTACGGCTACGATTAGTAGAAGAACTCTTGGTGCTAAATGTCTATAATTCCTTATAATGTGGTACATTCAAGTTAATTTTAGTGAAGGTTAGAAGTGTCTTACACGGTTAGGCAGTTAGAGTTAAATTCCAGGCACTTAAGTGGGTTACACATGGAGAGATGAAATAACTAATGGAACTGGCAAGTGGGGCCATGAACAACTTTCAGAGCAGGGCACCAAGTTCTAACTGATCAGGCCCCAGGGAAGTGGTGGCAATAGTCTAGGAGTGGAGGGGAACGTGTTCTCCTTAGGATTCAATTAGAAATGGGGTCAGGGTTAGTCCTCAGCTTTACTGCAAAGGAGGAAACTGGACAATAGTTTTTAATAGGTTGTGACTTCTCTTTTAAAAATAATGCTCAGGCACTGAGGAGACATAGACGGTAGCAGGAACTATGACAGTGACCCCCTAGGCTTCATCTCAGGCAAGCTCCAGGGTGACTGATGAGCTGATAGTGGAACTATGTGTGCAGATACAAAGGCCGGCCAGTTAGTCCTGTGTTAGCCTAGGCTGGAGTGAGGAGACTCCCGGAAAACTTTCACTTTGTGTTGCTGACCCTTGGTATGGTTACAGTCTTTAAAACAGTTGACCTCCGCCGGGCGTGGTGGTGCACGCCTTTAATCCCAGCACTTGGGAGGCAGAGGCAGGCAGATTTCTATGTTTGAGACCAGCCTGGTCTATAGAGTGAGTTCCAGGACACAGAGAAAAACCTGTCTTGAAAAACTGAAAAAAAAAAAAAAAAAAAAAAAAAGAAGCTCATGGGGGCTGGGATAGGTTGTGCACAGGAATGTTGCATTCAGTGCTGTGCTATGAAGGTAACGTGCCTTTGAGACTGGGAAATGGGCCCAGAACAAAGGGGGGTCAGGAAGAGTCTCTGACTATCTTAGTAAAGAATTTTTACTTTAAAGGAAGTAGTGGTTATTTTTGTTGTTGTTTCGTTTTTGTAGTGTGTAGTGTATGTGGAATATGCACACGTGTTGGGATACTTGTGCCGAGAGTATACATATGGAGGTCAAAGCTGGACTTTGCCACCTTCCTCTATTGATCGCCACTGTATTCCCTTGAGCTAGGGTCTCTCAATGAACTCGATGTTCACTGTTTTGGCTAAGCTGGATGGCCCGGATCCTCTCGGCTCCACCCCTCAGTGTTAGGGCTGCAGGCATGCTTAGCCATGCCCAACGTCTACATACGTGCTGAAGATTTCAACTCAAGCCCCCACCTTTATACGGAAAATGCTCTTATCCACTGAGCCACCCCACCCCTCTAGAGGAAGTGTTTAAAACAAAAGGAGATGAAGTGGCCAGAGTTTAGAAGGAATGCTCTGGCAAAATAGGAAGGATGGACATAGAAGTGGCTGAATAGAAGGAGCTATTTGAGATGGTTGATGGGAAGGCATGAAGCTGGTCAGGGTTCACGCTCTCTTTTCCTGGGCAAGAGAGCCCAGGAAACTGGAATCTCTACAGGAAGGATGGCTGAGGGAAAGGAGGCAACTAGAACAGCTCTCAGGCTTGCAGAACCAATCCAGTATGTACGTGACATTGAAGGTGGCAAGATGTCGGGGACGAGGGGCAGGTTTGGCTGAGGGTCTGTTGTGGAGGTTGGGGTTAGCCCTGAGCTCCATCTGTACAGATCTCCTCTGTGGCGCTCAAGACGCGCAGTGGACGGAATGTGAGCAGGCACAGGAATCCTGGACTCCGGAGAAACAGCTTTCAAGATACAGATCTGGTAGTCAACACAGGGCTGCAGGTACTTGGTACGTGGGCAGCGGCAGGGTGAGAAAGGTTGGCAGGGCCCAGGCTTTTGGCAGCCATCTAAGAACAATATTAGAAACCATCAGTGCAGAAGAGGCTGGCTTGAGCAGGCAAGAGATCTGAGGCTTGCCTTTTGTTGCGTGCATGGTTAATCCAGTTTATGAATATATACTTTGAATTACCCAACTCCTAACCCAAGGCATAAAATGTGTTTTACAAGTTTGTTAAAGAAAAAAAAAAAGTCTTGTGAACAATAGTAAGTCTGTTAAGATGGAATTGCCGAGCGAACCGTTACTTTCCTTTAACAAACAAAAGTAAGGACTTACTATCCATCACACTGTAGTTCCTCCCAAAAGTCTCAACTTTTAAAACTTTTCTCATTAAGCAACTTTCGGGTAGGGTTGTCAAATAGAGCAAAGCGTAAATCTTAACGATTTGAAGACAGCATTAAGAAATACCTAATTTTTCTGTTTAATGGTCTTCTAGAATGCTCCTTGAGAGCATAGGATTTGGGTATCCAAAGCTCAGCAGAACTTATTCAGCATTCTGGGAGGGGGAGAACAGTAAGAGAGTACACGCCGGACTTACTGTCTGTGAGACCCACATTTGGTTCTTTTGAGTCATGCAGTTACTCAGCACCTCAGCTGGCACCGTCGGAGGCAGTCTGAGGCAGTTGAAAACTAGGAGCGGTCCGAAGCAAAGTTACTGTGACCCCCTCAACACTATGGTGACAGATAACAGGCAAGGGCATGAGGGTGGGCAGCAGAGAAGTTGGAAGAAGGTGGCCTGTGGCTTAAACACAGCACTAGCAAGGCAGTACCTATCCGGTGCATGCTACAGGGGGACCCCCAGAAGGAGCTCTGAAAGGAAATTCCTTCAACTCCTCATCTCACAGTCCTAAAGAGCCGAAAGCTTTTCCCTGCTTGGTGCAGTCAGTCGAGAAATGCTTTTAAAATAAAAATGTGTAAGCAGCTTGAGTTATGTAAACCGACAAGAAAGGTTTGAAGCATATGTTAAGCAAGGGTCCCTGGAGAGAAATGTCAGAGACAGAAATCTGTGGTATGAGTAGATTATCACATTAACTAAGGAAATGTAGGGCAGTGGGAAGCCCATGGAACTTGCTAGTCCATGGAAACTGAAGCCAAGCGATGGAGGAGGGCTACTGCTGAGCTGAAGGAGTCTTCTGGAATCTAGAAGTTAATAAAACAAGCCAATCAACTTTTGTCACCATGAAAATCAGTTCTGATGTGCAAATCCCAATAGTTTTCCTAAGGAGTAAGAAAGTTAACTATAACATCACATTAATTTTAAATTTGATACTACTGTACATTGCTTAATATTTCCCCCTCTATTTAGAGTTGGTCCCCATCCCAGCCTGTTTTTACAAAGCTGATAAAACAAGTATTCTTCCAAGGATGCTAAATTCCTTATAAAATAAATAGTGACTCAGCTGAGAGTCAGGAAACATAGCTGCTATCATGTAATTTGAAAGGGTTTTGTTTTTAATATCGGCCTTGACAACTACAACCCCCCCCCCAGTGGGATGCTTGCTATATTCAGTTTCTTCAAATGTGATTTTCCTTCCTTTCTTCCCCCAACGTAGGTGAAAACAAACCAGTAAATGTTTTATAGTTTAGTTCTGAAGTCTTTTTTACTATTAGCCAGTCAATGTGATTTGTCCATTCCTGTAGGCAAACGAACTGCTTCTAAATACTGAGAGCGTGAGAGATGGATCTGTCAGTTATGTGTGTGCCACGCAAACATGTTTGTCCCCAGCATACGTGAAAAGTGGGGTGGTAGCAATGAATGCTTGCAATCCCAGCATTGGGAAGGAGAAGACAGGACAGGATCCCTGAAGCTTGCTGGTCAGCCAATCCACTCAGACCTGTGAGTTCCAGGTTCAGTGAGAGGCCCTGGGTGTACATGTGAGATATCCAGTATCGCCACAGAGCACACATACAAAGGCACACAGTAAATAAATGAACAAATATATATTTATTAAGCAACTATTATGTATGCATCAGACACTGCTGAAGGTTCTGTAACCAAACTATGAATGAGAAAAAACAATACTCCCAGGATAAGAAAAATGTGCTGACTAGTGTTTGGGTGTGGCAGGCTTCCGAAGGCTGTGCTAAGATAACCTTTAAGATTCGGCTCAGGAAGGTAGGGGTACAAAGAATGCAGGCAGAGAGCAGCAGCTAGTCCAGAGGCTAACTCAAACAGGTTTAACCTGTTTCTGGAAGGGCAAGAACTCTTTAAGAGGTCACAGTCCTGGGATTGATAAGGCAGGCTGAGGGAGGAGTTGCTCTACCTGCAGTGGGAGAGTGGACAGTGACATGCCAGGACTGGCATTTCGGGCCAGGTAGGTCATGAGCAGCCCGAGGCGTAGGGACGCTCACAAGCACAGGGCTGGCTTCAGGTGGCCCTTCATGCTGCAGGGCAGCACAGATCTCTAGTCTTCTGTCCTAGCCACTGTCTGGTGTTGTACACACACCACCAGCCTCCCTCCAGGTTCAAGTGCCAATTCTGTATTCCTATGACATCAGCCCCCTCATACCCCTTCCCCCCCCTTTTCTAAGACTTCTGCTTGCTTCTCCACTCTCCCCGTTTTTATCTTTGTACTTTTTATCAGCATGAATACAGACTTGCAGAGATTTTCCACCTGCCCCCCAATCTCGATGCCTTCTCCTCCTCCTCCTCCTCCTCCTCCTCCTCCTCCTCCTCCTCCTCTTCCTCCTCCTCCTCCTCTTTCTTCTTCTTCTTGATACGGCTCCATGAATCCCTGGCTTGTCTTTAACTCATTCCATGGCTGAGAATAACCTTGAACATCATACCCTCTTGCAAGTGCATTGATTACAGGTGTGTACCACCATATCCGGTTTATACGGTGCTGGGGATTGAAGTCAGGGCTTCTTGTACGCTAGGCAAATAATCTGCCAACCAAGCTACATACTGCTTCTCCCTAGCTTCTAAAAAGGGTATTTTAGTGCCATTTTTCTTCCAAATTTGCCAGTTCTTTCTTTATAGCAAAGCTCTTTATCCATTCTGCTCATTTCCCTTCTCTTCAGCCTGCTCCAGTGAGACCTCTATGCACTTCCCTGGAAACGGTCCTAACGAACGCAGGGGCCAGTCCTCAGCTCGTGCTTCAGTGGGGTATGCGACCCTTTCTGAATAGCTTTACCGCACCCATATGAGGACCTACCTTCTCATTGTGCCACCTCTCCCTGCACACCTGTCCTCGCCTGGCTCCACGCCATCTCTGTGGTGAGCGTGGACTTCCTCCCACGTCTCTTCTCTCACACTCACTGCCTCATCTGGGCCAATGTCATGCCCTCTGCACCACGTGTACCAGGAGCTGAAATTAATCCACCTCCATCTCTCCTAACCTGGAGGTGTGCCTTGCTTATAATCTCCCTTCGTGTGAAGATAAGCTAAGCATGCTAGTAAGTTCACCCACTGGCTCCCGCCCTACTTTTCTCATTTGATGTGTCTTCCTTTTCTTTGCTGGAGTCTTTCATCTCTTCCCCACACCCTACCTCCAGAGCAGACCATACCTCCAGAGTGGGCTGTGCTGGCTCCCTTTGTCATCCCTTTGTTCCAGTCCCCTGGGGTTTGTCACATGGAGGAAAAGCAATGCAGTTCACACTTCCTACTGCTCCACTCAGGCCAGCAGCTGTTCCTCATGTCCTTCCCCGAGGCAGCTATCTGCCCTAGTGCCACTTCCCTTTTTCCTGCCAGCTAGAAGACTGGAGTTAAGAATACTTGTGAACTGCCATGTACGTACTGGGAACCGTGCAGAGGTTCTCTGCTCGAGCAACAGATGCTAATGGGCGAACCCCATCCGACAGGAGCTTTTAGTTTGCTGCTGTTTCCCATCCTGGAGGACAGTCTCCTGGCTTGTAAAGCTTTCTATTGAATGCATTAACAAATGAACAGGAGAACTGGATATGGGAGCGAGCCATGGCCCAGGAAACTTCTAAGCTTTTGAGGCATAGATACTGCAGCCTGAAGGGGCCTAGGCTTCAAGGTACAGGGGTAGTTAGAATAATCTTAGATGTATTAATTTGGAGATGTTCATTAGAGTTACAGAAGTTGGCAGCAGAATGTGAATGTTAACTCTGTAAGTCTTTATAGAGTTGAATGTTGGAGGCCATTGACCTCATGAAACCAGATGAGAGCATTCATCTGAAACAGAGGAGAATGAGGCCAAGACTGAACCAAGCCCTCCATCAGAGATCAGAAGAAAGAGATCACCAAGGTCTGAGAGGCCAAAGATGAGGAAACCCGAGGGAACATGTATTTCCAAAGCCAAGAGGTGTTCCAAGGCAGCGTAGACTGAAAGGTCAGACATCTCAGGCTTGGGACTCCAGGAGGCTCAGGAGCTGGGGCTGACGCTGCTGTCTCAGTGGGGAGGACATCTGGCTCTGCCGTGGAGAACAAATGTACAGGGTGACCTTTCACTGATTGTCACTGGTCCCTTCTCTAGCTCCTGTTCTCAAGTACCGTGCTCAACAGACTAGGTCTCCAGTCCTTCCCCAGGACTCTGAAGGCCGATGCTTGCCACCCACATCTTCACTTCCTCTCTTGCTTGGCTCAGATTCTCTCCTCCTTGACGCTTCCTGTCATTCAGGAAAACCTAGCTCTCATCAACACCTCTCAGCTTATTTTAGCCCTAATCTGAAAAGCAAATGCTATATGACCAGTCTCGTGCAAGGTTAGGGACGTAACCCCGACACAGCGCTGTAGGATGCCCTGCCACCCGGAGCAGTTCCCTGAGGAAGCAGCCCTTTCTGCTCTTTGAGATACTTCAATACCACCTCCCACTTTCTGTCGTGGCTCTCTTGGTCAATGCCTTTTGTGGTGATCATGCTTTCTGTCCCTCCACCCCCACCCCGTCCATCCAAGTACTGTGCCAGTGCATTCTGGGATTCTGCATAAGGACTCCCAACTTGACCTCCAGGAATTATGGGTTGCTGAGCAATATATAATCCCTATGGAAACCCTTGCTCTGTCCCCCATTCTGTTTTCTCATCAGCTTTACACCCCCAAATCACATGCTTTTGTGCTTGTCTATGAAAGCACAAGCCCTTGGAAGCTAGTTTTATCCAACTCCACCCACTCTGCCTACTGTGACCCATTTCATCCCTGTGGAAGAGAGAAAGGTTCACAGGCGCTCCCTTCCTGGTAAATAAAAGGGTACAGCATATTTTATGCAGATGGAAGTAATTTATGCTGTAGAAAAGGGGAACAGAAGGTGGAATATTGGCATAATAGGGAGCTAGAAAATGCAAGAACATGAGTCACGATTAGGGGTGAAGTCAGCCCCTTTTGGAGTCTTGGCCTGTACAGAGGGGTGCTGTGGCCATGTTCTGAGAGGATGGCTGCCCCAGTTTACTCTCTGCATGAGATGGAGCAGAGGCCAAAGGTATGTATCACAGTTCTCAAGCACATTAAGGCTTCACAGTAAAAACGTTTTTCCATGAACTAAACCATGACAACCCCAGGGCGATTTTAAAAATAATACGCTGCAGATTTCTTTCAAGTACTATATAAACGAAGAATGACATTTTCATTAGCGCCTCTCTCTCTTTCAGGAACTATGTGAAAAACAACATTTGTTTTATGAGTCATCACCAGGAAGAATTAGTGCCAACACAGCTTCAAAAACGAAAGCCCCAAGAGCAGCTCCCAGAGTGTAACCACCTGTGTGGAAGGGGACAGTCACAACGGCCCTCGCCAGACACCTAACGGGCTCCAATCCCTACGTGTGGCACAGTGGCAGGACTTACAGGGTCTCTGCCATGTTCTCTCCTCACTGTCATGGAGAAGTTAGAAAGACCACCATTAATTCCTCTTCCCAAAACAGACTTTTGCCAAAAGGTACAAGAGGCACCAATGTCCTGATGTATCAGGTCAAGCAAACAATACTGGCAGGTTCAATGCCTTCAACTTTTTCTCTAGTTCAGCTTTTGAAAAGACTACATACATTCTAGTGATGAGGCCTGGCTCTGCCTTAAGCTGTCTGTGTAGGATGCCACTTACAGCTTGGTACTCAAGACACAGTGGTGTTCTGGGCAGGCACTTACCACGTGTGCCTCTGAAGACACTGTGTGGATGATTTCATTGCATCTACGTTGTAGTTTAGGATGGTGTCTTGAATAAGACTTTAGTTGGCATTCAAGTCCACCAGTACAAAGATTATGCAGCTTATACATCACACATGAGACACTTGTTAATCAAAGTACTCTTTTGTAAGTTTTATGTCAATTTTTAAAACTCTAAGATAAACCATTTTCCATTTCTTTTTAAAAATTGAGTAGAAAGATTAATTTAAAATTCCTGGGACCATATTTATTTAGAAATAGCTGTTAGTAAATATTAGACAAGGAGTCCGGACATAATATTTATCCAGATCTCTAAGCAGTTAGCTTTAAATTATACAGTAAAAATCTCTAAGAGTTGTCTCCTGGGAAGGCTTTCGTGGTAACCTGTCACAGCCCACCTTCCTGCACTTCTTCCCTGCCCTCAGGAATCACTCTACCTCAGGCTACAGACAGAGGGATGGCCCTGACCTCAGGCCAGGTACCTTCCTTTCTGTGATGAGCAGTGATGGAGAGCCACGCCAGCAAGGTGGCTTTTACCCACGGGATGCGCTTCTCTGGCCTGCTTTTTCCATTTGAGTTTTAAGATTTGACAAAGCATTTCACCGAGAGAATTTGCATGTGATAGAAAAATAAATCTGTGATTTAAAAAAAAGAGACCAGACCCCCTCCCTAATTTGGGTTTTTCTTCCTTTCACCACCAAATGGTCCCAGTCTGACGAGGTGTGTGCCCGCCACATGCCCTGGTAGCCAAGAGGATGAGGATGGGCAGCAGCAGGAGCCAGCGTAGAGCCTGGGCCTCAGGCGCACAGCAGGAGGCCTGCTTCTCAAGTGCAGCCTCTGAGGAAGGGAGATTTAAACCCTGATCCCATCACAGTGTGTTTCCAACTCGGGAAGAACTGTGCTGGTTCCTTTCTTGAGGGAAGAGGGGGTGAGGTGTGTTTTGTGAAGCTGCACTTCAAATTTACCAGGAGTCTCTGCAGTCATAGGCCACCCTTTAAAAAGACTCAAGGCAGGTTATCAATGTAAGCTTTTTTTTTCCCCTCCAAGTTCTCAGATTAAGATCTTTTAAAAACTGTTAAATGATTCGATTTTGCACGTACATGGACACACACACACTTGGCTATTTTGTTTGTGTATTCCTTGTGAATGGGCAAAAATAAGCAAATGTAGCTTATTACTAATGACTTCAATGAAGCGTTGGAACCTTCTATTGTTCTCTTATCACCAAGTATGGAACGAGACATTTGTGTTTTCAATATAACCTTTTACCCAGTATTAGCCCCATGCCACTCCGAGCACATGAAGCCTGTGGTTTTCAAAAATAAAAAGGGGGAATACTTAAAACTTGGATGTATATATTCACAGTTTTTATTTATATAAAAAATTTTACAGTACTTGTAGAAAACCAGGCGACGCAACACCCACTCACTCCTTCCCAGCATTTTTGTGGGGACTGCCCAGGAAGCTGCCAGACAGTGGCCTCACAGGTGACCCCAGACTCGGCCATGCTCACTCTTCCCTCCTTAGACACTCATTTACCCAGAGCTCCAGCTCTGCCTGGCTTTCAGGTCACTGAACACTGAACATGTTACAGCGAATGGATCTGCACCTTCCCTACCCAAGTTTCTGCCTCACATACATGTTTCTGAACACTGCAAACCAGGAGTTCACTGTTAAAACAAGTGGTAAATCCTCACGGTTTTAAAGCCGTCTACTTCTACCTCTGGTTTTTTAAAAATAATCTTAAAACAAGCAAAAAAAAAAAAAAAAAAACCAAAACCCAAATATAAAAACAATTTTTAAAAAATTGAAGGCTTTAAAAAGTCACAATGAATTATGGGAAAAGCAAGTGCAAAGCTCACCTTTGCTCCCACGTTCTGAAGGAGCTGAGGGGCAGGGGATGAGGAGGCTTTAAGAAAACAGAACTGAACACAGACTCCTATGCACTGCCCAGCCAGTGCTTAAGTTAGCCTTGGAAGGTCTGTAATATGGTGCACATGTCACAAGCCTTTGCAAACATTTCAAAAATACAACAGTAAGTCAGAGCTTGGTGGGAAATAGTTTCGTCTGTACAGAGAATCTAAGTTTTGACTCCACCTAGTTTATTGGTAGGTAAAGCCACTCCTGGCTACACTAAGCACCTGTCCGACCATGCCTTTCCACCCAGAGCCCATGCACGGCTGAGGCCCTGTCTCATGGAACTGAAGTTTAAGAGTGGCCTCTCTTAATCCTCCAGTCACCCTTCACATGCACTACTCAGACACGGCGAGGACAGAGACCAGCTTGCCAGAGGCTTTGGGTCAAGTCGAGCCACTTCTTGTTAAAACACAATGTCAGTCAATTTCTGACAAGACCAGCATAGCCTTGAGCACCGACCTAAGGGTAGTTAAGAACCTCTGCTGGCTCGTTCATCTACAGCCAGCTTTCCAGAATAACAAGGGTTACGGGGCTACTGCAGATCCACCTAGACAGGAAAAGGCCTCTCTTCAAAACTACAACCTCTTAGCTTTTCAAACGCATTTAACATTTTCTATCATATTAAATTAGTAACACAAACATTATCATTTACCTGTGGAGTTCTACCCTAGTTACCTAGAGCTTATATACATGGTTTTTACTTCCAATCTGCGAGGAGAACATTCTAATTGATATTTGGTAACAGAGCATGAAAAGATACTATATACATGTAGCATACACACAAATATATACAAACTCACTTCAAAAAGAAGCCCACACACTTTAGCCAAAGTCTAAGCCTGCATAGATTTAAAAAAAATTATGAATACAGTTGTTTAAAAGAAAAAAATGGTGAATAAAAGTTACAGAATGGATATGAAGAGAGATCTTTTCCAAACTTTTATTTGTGCACATTCAATTTAAAAAGATAACGTTTACAGGTTCTTTGGTGCCCATATTCAGCATACAAAAATGTAAAAGACTATTCACAAATCAAACACATTAGCTCCAACTGGAAAAATAATGACATCAATAAAACAACTGTCGGGAAGTGCACACTGCGACAGCTCTGCCTGTGGGACATGGAGATTACTGCGAAAATAAATAGAACGTCCTTTTGTAAAAGCAGCAATGTCATGTCTTGTAAACTTCCTTTTTATATTACAGCAAACTTTGAAGTAAAATCCAAAGGGACTGGAGCTTACACTGCAGCTGTGAGTCCGAGTCTGTCCTCGGTCACTGTTGGTCCAGTTTTCCTTGTGTTTTGAGTCCAATGTGCAGCAGGTCTCAAACGGTGCTCAGGTGGAGACTAACCAACCAAGTTTGAGTTATAAAATCTCCTTCCTGCTTTCAAACACGAACGGGTAGATCTGTTCCACGGCAGTCGCCACAGCCTTTACATTGGGCCCTGTAAGAAGAACGAGGAAGGGTTGAGGAGTCCGAAGAGGGCACCCCCTGGTTTAGCAGCTCAGGCCTCTGTTCACAATGCTACAGCACACTTCCACAGTCCCGGCCGGACAGAGCCACAGCAAGAACCCAGGCAGCACACTGTTTTAAATCACAAAGTCAGTCATGTGCTTTATCTCTGGCCCTGGCAGAAGGGTCCAAAACAGCAATCAGTACAGGGAGGAAGGACAGACGTTCGCACAGTCCCACTGTTATCAGATTAGTCTCAGGGCCCCTGCAGGAACCCATCCAAGAGATGCCATGCAGCTACCCAAGCTCTGGCTCTTTCATTGTAGAGTCTCAAAGTGCCCAGCCTCACGCCAGCACTGAGGTGACCACTGACCTTGGAGGTCATCTAACTCAGCAGGATTCTGGGGCAGGCATCAGGTGATGAGGCCATGCAATGTAGTAATAATTAGCCCACGGAACTCGATCATTTACATGATCAAAAGGAACATGAAAGGGAGAAACATTTTCTTAAATTTGTGAACAAAAGTGTCCCACTAATAATACAACCACCCCTTGAAAAGCCATGAAAACGTAGACACCTGCCGATTGTAAGCTTCCCCAGTACTCATACAGTGTATTCTGATCCATTCCTTTCTGGCTTCACCCCACTGTTACAGCGCTCTCAGGAGCTATACATTCATAGGACATTCTGCATGTATGCATATATGGCATAGTAATTAATCAGGTAAAGTCATAAGGTGTTTAACCAATCATCTATCAATTCGATAATTATACTTAAAAAAAAGTTAACTACAAAGTAACAAAGTATTGTAATTAAGCAGGTTAATTTTCTTAAGTTTGTTATGTTGCCTTGTTTATCACCATTCCTCTTGCCCCTGAAATATATTTACTGAATTAAGTCCGAGTCTCACCATGTAGACCAGGTGGCTGTTTGAGTGCTGGGATTAAAGGCATTAGCTACCACATCCAGGATACTTATACACATACACATTTCTTTAGGTTTACTCCGTGTTACCCTGCATTTAAACTATAGGGGAATCTAGGCTCAGAAGTTTAGAGGTATCTGAACTAAGAGAGCAAGTTCTCGGCCTCATTTCTAAGAGGAGCCTGGCAATGACTGCATGGAACGAGCTAAACTGCATCTGAGCCTCCATTCACTGAGAATTAAAGACAACTCCACGAGACTAATGAATCTATCTTGGCTCATTTTTGTCTTCGGGGCCTGATTCCTAAAGCATGTCCAAGTATAATTTAATATCACAGTGCACTTAAAACAAAAAAACCCTGCAAGCAAAAGCCCCCCTGGACATGCAAACCTAATGAAGCGGCCCCCTTCCAAGTGCCTGGCAGAGCCAAATGAGACTCTGAAGCCCATGGAGAACATGGCAGGCCGGAGTTGCTTACACTGACTATCTACCTCCAGACCTTAAAAAATGAGCTGCTCCTACATAACTTTAATGTACTATTGCTTAAGTTAAGAAGTTAGGCTAGAAAATCATAGTGGGATGTTCCTATTCAAATGTCTGCAAAGTACAGTCGAGTGCCAGGTGCTAACGGAGACTACGTGAGGTAAGCACAGCCATTTGAGTGAGCGTGAAGAATGAGCCTCGTGAGGGTGACCTTGAGAGCAGACACAGGACAAGCTATGAGCAGAGATCCCCAGTGAGGACGCGTGCCGCAGTTACCTGTCACTGTGATGCTTCCTGTTGAAAATATCTGTAATGTAGCTCTTAGAGACTTTATCCGATAGCACACGGCAGGATGAAGTTCAGGTTCATAGCTATATAAAAACACAATTATGTTTCGTCATTTCTACAGAATGGCAGCTTCAAACTTTGTATGTTATCTCGATTCTCAGAAGACCTACCTGGCATGAGGTCTATTGTTCTTTGTAAATTCTGGCAAACGGATCTCAAAGGGCATGTTACACACTGCCAAAACATTCACCACCTTAAAATCTGTGAAGATGACCTGCGGGAGAGAAGGAGAACGCCGCACGGTATTGTGAAGCACAGAAGCGTTCTACTACGGCAATCTGTACCAAATACCGTTTCCCAGGAACACTGTTATGAAGTGGTACTGGCATAACTGAAACTGTGCTTGTTGTCTTTTAAATTTTATGTGACTAATTTTAATCTTGAAAATGGAATATTTAAAACTGAGACAAGAGCTAGAAAAGGAAGGGAGTTAAAAGGAATTCCAGAGTCAGAATGGAAAAGCTGTCACTTGAAGAATTAATACTCAGAGTGAATGCTGGGCTCTGAAATTCACTTTAGAGGCACTTCTGTGGTCCCTGTGGCTGTTCACTCGCAGAGGCTGCTCTTGACACTAGTAAGCTTGAGCTAGGGAAAGCAGCCTTGGTAGTTTTGTAAACGTTAACAGGTGCCTCCTACTAACATCTTCTAAAAACATTTCTCCCTTTTTTCTCATTCTCTACCCCCATACCCCATGTGTTTCTGTGGTGTATATCTGTCTGTGGCAATGGGGGTTATACTCAGAGCTGTATACATTCCAGGCAAGTCTCTCCCACTGTGCTATATATAATATATACTCCCAGTTAAACATTCTCCATAAACCACAGTTGTAATGAGAGCTACCCTCCAACCCAGTGCCTGCACAAAGCAGCAGAGCTACAAATGTCACGGCACCACATCACGGCTGCCTATGCCACATCACTATGCACTGTGGTCTCCACCCTTCACTGGCACTGCACTCCTGTTTACTTAATTTCTACCTACAGCCCTACTCAAGAACACTTCAAGGACAGCTTACTGAACGTGACCTACCAAGCCACTGTAAGTGGTCATTTTATTCACGCTTTGACTGTATCAAGGTACTTGAAAGTTGACAAGGCAGTGAGTGACAGGAGAGGGCGCTGCCTAATAGGTCTGTTAGCAGGGCTCTATAGCTCTCTAACCATCCTGAGCTGGTATCTTGAGGCAATCAAAAGACATTTCTGATGACTGCACGGGTGTGGTGAGGGAGGTAGGAAAGCTTGAGTTCGAAGAGCAGAACATTAACATGTAAGGAAACAAATTATGGGGAAAGCACGATTTTTTCCAAATCTCCAGAGCCATACTTTGTTATCAAATGTTCACACTGTGTGTGAAGGGCAATATGAAGAATCTAGAAAAAGTTCAGCAGAGAAGGATTCCTGTGATTTGTTTAGTCTACTGAACGTCTTAATTTATAAAATTAAATCCTTGAACATGTGCAGTATGCATAGTTTTAGAAAATGTTACCTGAAAACCTAGTTTCTGCAGACTACGGGCTAAACGTCTGGCACCAAATTTAGCTTCTTCTTCACTGTAGTTGAAGTAAAAAAAAAAAAATGATGATTAGTGGCACAGAGAATGCATTCTATGCTGAAAGCTGAGGCGCTGCAGTCTAGGGAAATGTCCTCCCTGGGGCGCAGAGTGGAGGGCACACGGAGTTCAGCCAGGCAGCACTCACCTTGTTGCTCCAGTGCAAATAATTTTTCCTGAGGACCAAATTGTAGCTGTAATTCTAGGTTTTCTAAGCTTCATTAATACTTTCTGGAAAAGAAAAATCAATGATCTGATAAGCATTGGTCCTGACACACATCTCTGTCCTATGTGCCCATGCTCTTCCCCACATGCTACGCAGGGCTGACATGACTACTCAGCCAGTTACCATCTTCAAGTCCAGGTCAATACTCCACACAATCAAAGTCTCATGAATGACTTAGAGGCGGATAAACAGACCCAGGAAAAGGTCTATACACGACTCTCCCTGCAGAGGTCTTTCCTTGCTCCGTCATGTGCACATCATCACAGTACCATACAATGCAGGCTGAGGAAGATGATGTTCAAACTAAAATAAGCTGTCAAATTTCAGATGCGAAACCGTGAAATGACATCATCTGACACTTAGCTATTACTTGCCACCTCAAGACTGTCAGCTTAAATTCTTATTGTACTTTGCTTTTCTGATGGAGGGCGTCTCTTTAGGTAGCCCAGACTGGCCAACAATGCATGATTCTATACTCTGTGTGAGGACTACAGTCGTGTGTTTTGGCACCTGACTTTCTGTGTATTCTTCTTATTTTTATTTATTTATTTATTTGTTAAGGGAAGATGTTATTACTAACACATTAAAAAAAATCTTAATTGGCCAATGAGATTTTGGTTTTGTTGAATTCACCTCATTCTTGAGTTTCTAGTTCTAAAAACTGGAGATAATTTACCTAGGGTATACAGGCACTTAGGTTTTTAGAACTTAAATTAAACCTTCAGATACATCCCTAACTTAAAAAAAAAAATCTTTCGTGTTTGAAATGTAAATAAAGAAAATATCTAATAAAATATTTATTACAAAAAAACTTTTGTGTGTCTATGACATATACATGAATGTTCATACGTATGTGTGTGCAGGCACACACCGTCCTGTGACGCACTGGCTGGGCCATGTGCCCCAGGAATTCCATCTCTGCCTGTCTCCCACAGGAGAACAAGCAGCACCGCTCGTACCTGGGTTGTCACATGGTTCTGAGAATCCCAGTGCACCAAGACTGTGCAACAAGCGATTTGCCCACGGAGCCACCTCCTTGGTGTCTAGACCCTATCTAGTGCTAGGTCTCCTACGGCAACTCCTCAGTGCACCGTGGAGCCTCAGCACTCAGCCTTGCTCTCTCTTTCCTCCCTACTCCCACGTCAGTGTGCTTTCTCTCCTCAGTCTTCCCCCTGCTGGGCTAAGTATGTATGTAATGTCTGTTAGAGGAAGGATGCGATGCTTGCTGTGCTGAGTCTGGCTTACTCCCCTTCACTGCATGTAACAATGACATGCTCAGCGTGCATGTGTCAATTTTCTTTGTCCTCTCATCTGAGGACACCTAGCTTGACTCTGTCCCACCTGTCTCAGAGGCTGAGTTTACAATCCCATCAGCAGCGTGTATATAAGGGGCCACATCCCTGCAGCCGCAGTGCTTTGAATGAGAATGCTCTCCATAGGCTCATAGGTTCAAATACTTGTCCTCAGCTGGTGGCACTGTTTGGGAAGGAATAGGAGCTGTGGCCCTGGAGGAGCTGTGTCACTGGGGTTTGAGGTTTCAGCAGCCCAGGCCATTCCCAGTGTCAGTCCCCCTATGACCCTAACTCTGCCACACGCTTGTGGATCAAGATGTGAGCTCTTGCTACTACTGCCTGCCTGCCATGCCTGCCTGCTGCCATGCTTCCCACCAGAACTGCCTGAAACTATAAGCCCACAATAAACTCTTTCTTCTATAAGTGACAGAAAAGAAACTAAGACACTAGTCGCTGTTGTTCCCTTTTCTCTACGAGCCATGTGGACTAGGGTGACTTTTATTTTGCATTTCCCATGTTTCTACTGTTTCCTGGCTGCATTTTTCAACATGTACTTTATCAAAGCCAAATGCATATCCACTGTCAATATAGCTGACATCAAATCACTAACATTTTGTTACTTATTAATAACACTAATGCTTTTAAATAGATTAAAGAGGTTTAATAAAACAAAATCTTACACGTAGGTTAAAACACGAATCACATTCTTTTTTTTTTTGTTTGTTTTTTTTCGAGACAGGGTTTCTCTGTATAGTCCTGGCTGTCCTGGAACTCACTTTGTAGACCAGGCTGGCCTCGAACTCAGAAATCTGCCTGCCTCTGCCTCCCGAGTGCTGGGATTAAAGGCGTGCGCCACCACACCCGGCACGAATCACAACTTATTTTATTTAGCAACTTATTTTTAAAAATATAACTTAGCTAACTAAAAAGGAACAGGAAATTTACATACAACAGAATTAAAGTAGGGTTTGAACTAGGGTATACAGCCACCAAGATGCAAAGTCAGTCCTATCTCTTATCTGTACCTGTAATCTCCAGGAGAAGGGCCATTTCTACAGGGCTCCATGCTGCCCAGTTACACCTAGCATAACAAGGTGCTCACAATTCATCTGCACAATACAACAGTACCACTCAAAGCATGGTCAGATCAGGCTAGAGAGTGCACACACTGAAACTCAGACACTTACCCCAACATCACGCTTATAAATTACATTTGCTCCCTCCAAAGCAATCTTCCTTAAGTTCAAATGGCATCTTGTTCTAAAAACACAGACTACATTTGTAATTAAAATGTCCAATGCAACATCACTGTCTGCATCCATTGGGGTAGTTTAGAAACTTGGTTCCCACCACGAAGATCACATCCTGGGAGAGAAAACAAAATAGTCACTGAAATTTTATGTTCTGCCATTTTCCACAAATAATCTTAAATGTCACAGTAGGTGCAAAAAAATTATCTTTAAATAACTTTCAATCCTTAAAAACCAGTAACTTTTACATGCAAGAATCACCCCCATGTTTCATGTGTGCTCTAGTTACAGTGAGAAGCCACGCATATCACACTCAAGGACTGGACTTTGTGGCTCTGAGTCCTTGTAGGCACAATACAAAACCCTAGCATTTAACAAAAGGATTCAATTCTGTGCTGTGAATCCCTGCACTTAGGAGGCTGAGGCAGAAGGACTGCCCCAGGTTTAGGGCTAGCCTTGGGCTAATAAGGTGTGGCCCTATTTTAGAATATTAAGAAATAAAAATTTCTAAAACCTGTATACAACCATATAGTATTCAGTTCTATATATTAACCAAACCATAACCTGACTGTATGTTTTCTTGTATCTTTGGCCTTTAATCTGCATATCTTTCATTTTCTGTTCCATGTGTACATTTGAGCTCCTTTAATCCTTCACTTAGGGTTAATGTAGCCATATTTCTAAGGAGAATTTTAATGGTTATAATTATAGAATCCCTTTTTTGTACCATCCTATTTGACCTGAATACCAAGATTATATCAGTTTTAGAAAACTTAGGGTAGTTCTTATTGTTTTAAAATTCTCTGGAAAACAATATAAAAGAGCTTATTTTCAAAATATTTGAACTTGTTATTTGCTTGAGATTTTTGGAAAACGAATTCAGTATTGTTGGTGTTTTAAGACAACAGACACTGTTTCCATCGCTCTACTGTTTGGTTTTCCTCGGTTGTTCCTGAGCGGTGCCTACCCACCTTGCTCTGCAGCTCACACTGTGCAGAGGTGAGTCCTTCCTTCCTGTGCTGAGTAAGCTGACCCTGTCTTTGCAATTTTTTTGGCCTATGCTGTTTCATCTCTGAGATCTGTTCAATACATCTTCTAAAGTGAAAACTACTTAAGCTTGAATTCCTTTCTCTTTTTTAAAATAAACGCTGAAGGCCATCATAATGTGCTGCTTCAGCGTTTTTCTACCTTGGGGTATGTTTTCACTGCCTGTCAATTCTAGTAACATTTAAAACTCTGTTAGTGTTTCTTGGATGAGTTATTCAAAGTTTATAATTTTATAAACATTCTTTTCTTTTCTTTTTTTAACCTTACTAGTTAGCAGCTGAGGAAATGCTAACTTAAAAGAATGTGATAACATTTATCATGGCAAATAACTGTCCTAGCTCTAATATAAACATAACAGTATTCTCTTATAATTTAATATAGAAATATTCTACAAAAGATACTGTGATAGTGGGTTATCAGAACCTAATATATAATATATATGTAACATGTTTTATATATATATATATATGTGTATATATATATATATATATATATACACACACACACACACATATATAATACACACACACACACACACACACACACACACACATATATAAAAAATGGAATTTCTGCCAGTTGGTAATACTGAGCTAAGCAAAGAATAAATACAGAGAAATTGCTAATAACTAAAAGTAACTAGTTTAAAACAGCATAACACATACTATGAAATATACTTTTATTGTGTGTGTGTGCGCATGTGTGAGCATGCTTTCAAAGGTCAAGAGGCATCAGCTCCCTTGGACCTAGAATTATAGGTGGTTGTAAGCTACCAGGTGGGTGCTTATATCTGAGCTCAGGTCTCTGCAAGAGCAGTAAGTAACACATACTTAATCCCTGAGCCACCTCGTCAGCACCAAGATATACTTTATGAATCGTACACAACACAAAAGCTTAGACAGAGCTTCATGTTGCTAGTGTGTCTAGTGACTCAGATTGGTCAGTGGTTAAGAGTACTGGCTGCTCTTCTCAGTTCCCACATCGGAGGCTTACCAACATCCTTAACTCCAGCTTCAGGGACTCTAGCCTCCCCGGCCTCTGTGCAGCACACACTTAACTAGTATGGAGGCCTGGAGAGAATTTATTTTGGCTGTGTGTGTGTGTGTGTGTGTGTATTTATGAATATATGTGTATATACACACACAGATACATATCATATATACGTATCAAAATGTTAATGTCTCTATTCAGAGCATTAGCATTTCTGGTAGAATATGGATTTCATTTTTGATTTTGAACTAGGCTTTCATGTAGCTTAGGCTGTACCTGAGGATGAGCATCAGCTTGTAATTTAGCAACTGAGCTATACGCCAGCTCTGAATCTGAATTCTTAAATCAACAAATCCATACTCGGCTTACTGTTAAAAAGTAAAGTAACTTCAATGTAGGTATCAACAGCTTGCACACTCTCTGTCTAGGCCTTACATTTAGAATGGCTTAACTGTTTTATCTCATTTTCAAGGAAATGCCAAGTATGACTTTGATTGGTCAAATATCTCCAAATAAACTGTTTAGAATTACAGCTGTCTTGTTTTCCTGAAATGCTACGTTCCTAGCACTCTGTAACATACACACGGAAGCAGAGCGCGCCTTCCCCTTGCATTGACTGTAGACAACACAGCATCTATCTTTAGGTCACAGACTTTCTAGCCTAGTGCTTGGTATTCACTGCAAAGCCACTGCTTCAGCAACTGCAACCTTGGATCTCCTGCAGAACACTGCCCCCTCCTGGCTCTGATGACAAACTTCATCAGAAGCAACCACACCACATTTTCCACAAGAGACCACAATAACTGCTGTCATAAAAACAAAGCACAAATAACCTTACCTTCCAATGGAAAGCCAAAAAAGTCAAACTAAATAGACCTGCTTCCACACAGCACAAGAGTCTTGCTACTCGAAGACATTGTGTTACAGCGCGGGTGTTGGGAGGGGCTTCAGAGGCTTGACCACAAAGTTAGCATCCATAATTTGAGAACTGGCCAACTTAGGGCAAAAATGGTAACAGACCAATTTACAACACATACAAGCCCACTCACACAGTCCCAAGAGAGCTCTCTTTTCTAAATGTCAGACAAATCAACACAGTTCCACACTAACACTGTATTCTCCACAAAGCAGCCATCCCACACTCTGATCCCACCCCGCTACCCAACAGTCGCCACTCCTCTGAGAAGAAGAATCCTACTTTGCCTTTTAGGAGAAGGTTCTTTCTCATCTCTGAGAAGTAGCATAAACGACAGAAGAGGGCTCGGGCTGTGGAGCTGGCCTTAACTTTGTGGAGTGATCAGTCACCTAGCTTTCTCCAAGTCTTCAGCTCCTCTTCTGTAAACTGGTGGTCATATGCATGGCCAAGGGAAGGTCATCAAGAACAGAGCATGGGCAGATGAGTCAGTCAAGAAAAGACTTGGTCTAAGGTGCTGGCTGTCTAGTGAATGCAAGGAGAGAGAAGCTACGAACAGTCACAGGAAAGACCCCAGAGTACACAATACAGGCAAAAGGAAGTCTGGAACACCAAAGAGAACAAGGAAACCTGTAGCAGAAAGCAGTCCAGAGGTGAAAGCAGCCGAGAAGGCGGCAGAAATGAGCTGGATTTTCAAACCATCACCTGGCAATGATGAAAATGTTAATAAGGTAGATAGGATTTATGAAAAGGTACGGGCAGCATGGGTGATAATATGAAAAGAAAAGCAATTTGTTGTTTAAACATTAAATTTTGATATATTAAGCTTATAAAAATACAGTATTATGTAGTAATTCTCTTTATATAGAATGCATTTTAATTTCCACTTAATGTCATTTGACCTACTCTAAACAATATCAATGAAATAACAAAATTTATATACTTGTTATTTTCTCCAAAAGCTTGAAATAAATAGTACTGTTGATACTTCAGAAATACAGATACATTTTATACTTAAAGTAACTATGTACATATCCTTACATTTAAAGGTAATAAACTGAAGAAATTAATAATAATAAAAAAAAAGAACAGAGCATGTAGCAGGTACCAAGATTGTGGATGGCTTTTCAGTTAGATATGGTAACTGAACACTGTTGAATGAGTTGGTAGCAAACTCAAGCAAGTGCTGTTACAGCAACAGGTGGAAAGAACTAGATCCTAACAGGTTTGACAGGGCCAGCACACAGCATTCAATGGGCCAGAACCTGGGTAGCAAAACTTTTACTGGAACTCAGCTATGCTCACGTTACCATAGTTACCATAGTGACTGCAGAACAGGTGAATGGTGCTGAGCAAGATGTGCAGGCCTAAACTGTTTCCGATGTGCCTCTGAAAAAGTGTGATTCCTTCCTTGGCTAATCCACTAAGATAAATAAAACATTTAACACAAAAACACACAAATTCCATTTTAAAAATTAA
This sequence comes from Mus musculus, assembly GCF_000001635.26. Lineage (NCBI taxonomy): Eukaryota > Metazoa > Chordata > Mammalia > Rodentia > Muridae > Mus > Mus musculus. The sequence continues at coordinate 22,716,406 of NC_000076.6, forward strand.
AATTAACAGAAAGTATCCACGTACAAGGTCTTTGCCTGGACTCTTGTTGAACAACCCAGTATAAAAGACATTTAAGGGTACCATCAATGATCTATGCAGATCTACTTGATTTGACATTAGGGAATTACTGTGAATTTTAAGGGAGACAGCAGGAGTGGTTATCTAGACACCTACGCTAAGTTTTAGAGATTTGCAGAGGTATTCAGGTATTGTCATGTAGCTATGATCAACTTGAACTTTAAAATACAGTAATCTTTCCCTATTAGAACCTAGCAGCAGATCTGTTGGTGTCCAGTGTCTCTCAATGTCTGAATCTTGCCACACAAATCTGTACAATCTCATGGGAAAAGATGGAAGCGTGTAATATATACAGACTCAGGAATTATACACTAAGTTTCTATGTTAACTCTAGCGTTCTTGTCAGCCTAGATATTCCCTCTCAAGGCTAAACTTCCTGCACTCCTTCCTGTTCAAGGGCAGCAGAAGGACAAAGGAAGGGCATTACTACAGGGCCACAGTACATCGGCCTTAGTGAAATGAAAACCATAACTGGCTGGCAGGTACCATCCTATTACAGAGACATTCCTCTACTTGCCTGAATAGCGTATATCCCAGGCTTAGATTTTTCTTTTTTCCAAGTATGTAAGAATAAGAATTTCTAGCATACCTAGACTCACACACACACACAAAAAAACCCAAAGAAAAGGGTATGTTACCATATTACATAAAGCACTGAATAAATGCTGAAGCAAACATACTTCATTAAAAATTAATGTTCACAACAATATGAAGTAACCAGTACCCCCCAAGGTCTTGTTTCTAGCTGCATATGTAGCAGAAGATGGCCTAGTTGGCCATCATTGGGAAGAGAGGCCCCTTGGTCTTGCAAACTTTATATGCCTAAGTACAGGGGAACTCCAGGGCCAAGAAGTGGGAGTGGGTGGGTAGGGGAGCAGGGCGGGGGGAGGATAGGGGGAACTTTTGGGAGAGCATTTGAAATGTAAATGAAGATAATACCTAATAAAAATATTTAAAAAATTAATGTTCACTATACACACCTCTACCTATTAACTATACTACTTATTCTAAATAAAATCCCTTCTACCTGTAAACACAGCAATGGGAAGTCTGGGAAAAGAAAGTAGTCATTGCAGGTTCAAGGCCAACCTAGGCTACACAAAGTAAGGCGCTCCTAACAACAACAACAACAACAACAACAACAACACACAGCCTGAACACTGGAAGACAGATGGCATCCGGGTAAATAACTTGCATTAAAATGACTATCATATTTTTTTTTAAACCTATTCTACAGAGAAGGCTAGAGAGACAGCGTTTGTTGCCACCAAGTCTGACAACCTGAGTTCCATGGGACTCACATGATGGAGGGAAAGAACTCCCAACAACTTGTTTTCCGGTCTGACCTCCACACACTTGATACAGCCATGTGAACATGCACAGAGAAACAAATATAAATGAAATGTAATAAAAACCTTTTTAAAAAATTTTTATTTATTATACATAAGTACACTGTAGCTGTCTTCAGCCGCACCAGAAGAGATATCAGATCTCATTATAGATGGTTGTGAGCCACCATGTGGTTGCTGGAATTTGAACTCAGGACCTAGGGAAGAGCAGTCAGTGCTCTTACCTGCTGAGCCATCTCACCAGCCCAATAAAAAACTTCTTATTAAAAATAGTTCTCTGGATTTTGGTAACTATTTACTGAGCACACAAAGCCACACATAAAAATGAGTGTATTTAACTCTTCAATGATATCTTTCGGCAATGGTGCCTAAAGGCAGTGGAGAGATGTAAGTACTGTTCATTTTCTGAATGAGACCACCGCTAGGACACTCTTCTCTAGGCTGTGGAGCTGCCTGGGAACTGTGCTGCCACTGCCTAGCACCTGGAGAGTGGATTTTATTATAACCATTGCTAGTCAGGGAAAGAAATTCTAACCTTGAGTATGTTTTCTACAGAATACACTTTTACACCTTCATAAATTGAACCAGAGTAGGCCAGGAGCCACCCACATTTTACTAAATACAAATTTAAATTTGGGGGCTTAAACTTAAAGACATACAAGCCCCTTATTTTGTATAGACAAAATGTATTTTAGATATGCCCCTTACTACTTTAAGTAAACTCTGATGGCTGACCAGTTGTCAGCTGGATAGGATCCAGCACCCCTACAGGCCGAGCCTCCAGGCATGCTAGATCAGGTTAACCAAGGCGGAAGAGCCACCAGCCACCGACTGTGGGCAGCAACACTCCCAGGCTGAAGGGAGCAGAGCACAGGCACTCTCTCACTTGCACGGTGGCTGCCATGTGACCACCTGCCACAAGCTCCTGGAGCTGTGTCTTCTCTACTGTGACACATGACTGTAATCCTCAGCTGTGAGCCTGAATCAACCTTCTTGCCCTGAAGCTGCCATTAGAGTATTTTTGTCACATTAACAGAAAAGGAAGCAAAACACTGCTAGCCCCCAACTCTCTGTATATGTATACATGTATTTTCACTCCCTTTTGAGACAGTCTCACTTATATAGTCCTGGCTCTCCTGGAACTCATTCTGCAGACCAGGCTGGCCTCAAACTCATATAGGTATCCACCTGCCTTTGCCTCCCAAGTGCCAGGATTAAAAGTATGTGCCACCACACACTGCAATAAATGATTTTTAAGAAAGCATGTCAGTTCTGGTTACATATGAAATACTCAATCTCTGTTATGTTTTCTTAGGCTGTTAAATTCACATATTTATCTAAGCATATTAATAAATAAGATGGTGATCATATATAAGTGCTATCTTATAAAGTTACCAAAGGGTTTTGTAAAAATCCATTGACATGGGCTAGAGAACTGGCTGATGTTCCAGAGGAACCATATTCAATTTTGACACTCACACGGCAGGTCACAACTGTCTTTAACTCCAGTTCCAAGAGATCTGACCTCCTTTTCTGACCTCGATGGGCTCCAGGCAACATGTGTGATGCACATACATATATGCAGGCAAAAACCCCTATACTTACAAAATAAAGCAATGATAGTGATATCTTTGACAACTTGAGATACAAAACTAGCCAATACCCCATGAGTTGATTTTCCTGCATATTAATGAGGGTAAGCTCTTTAAATACTGCTAACCAGTTATACTTCTTTAAAGATAACTTTTATATCAAGGATCATTTTTCCCGATTCATAAAGCTCTTATATATAAATGTTAGCCAGGTTATCTATTCCTTCTGCTGAAAATGAATTCACTGTATTTCAATATATGGCTAGTGCCTCCTTGTTCCATAGCTCAGCATCACTTCTGTTCAACCAATTCTGTAACAAAACACTGGAAATCTAAGCCTGAGCCTCAAACTGGGATACAGCAATTCAGCAATGATGACTTGGGAGAAGGAAACAGCAAGTGTTCTTAACTCTGAAATAAGTTTAGACCATGATGTAGTAGTGGCTATTCCTGGTTGTCATCCTGACGATATCTGGAATGAACTACAATCCAGAATTGGAAGGCTCACCAGTGATCCTGATCTTGAGGCTGGGAGATACAAGTTTCTGACCTGGATCTTGGCATGGAGTCTTGAAGCATAGTGGCTATGAATCCCAGGAGACTAAGGTAAGGAGATCTCTGAGTTCAAGGTCATCTGGGGCAAATCAAGTTCCAGGCCCAGGTGTGGTGGTACACACCTTTAATCTGGGCCACACCTTCTGTTGGAGACCTACATAAGGATGTTGGAGGAAGGAAGTCTCTTTCTCCTCTTTGCCTGCTTGCCTTGTGGGACTGAACAACTGTTAGTTCCTTGGACTTCCATTCACAGCTGCTGCTGACCACTGTTGGGAGTTGGACTACAGACTGTAAGTCATCAACAAATTCCCTTACTTAGTACTTTACTACTAAGTTCTGTGACTCTTAGAGAGCCCTGACTAATACACATGAACTATTAAGACTTGAAGGGGAGGCCAGCATGGAGAGTGGGAAGAACTATAGGGAGAAAACTGCAGAGGGAGAGTGGGTCAAACTGTGTCATGTTTGCTATTTATCCCAGTTGTGGTGATAAGCTAGAAGAGTGGGGGTGGGGAAGGACATAGACATAAATAACTACCACTCTGCAACAGGAGGGCTGGAAGATGAGATTGGTAAGGAAACCTATCAGCAGTCTAGGTAAGAGTAGACCAGAGTAGCACTGGGTGACAAAGAAAAGCTCAAGAGACAGGATAACAGGACTTTGCAATAGATTCAGGGAAGAGAAATGTGGAAATGGAGGTGATATTAGGTCTCTGGCTAAGGCTCTCATTTTCTAACACCAAAAAAAAAAGGCCTTGGATTGCTCAGGACAACTTGTTTGGAACATTTTTAGCTCCCAAATTAAAAATTGAGCAAGGAGATCTCTTAGTACTACTCAATTGTCGTTGTGAGACATCCAGAGTGCAGGAGACTACTCAGTAAAGCAATCTCTTATGAGCCATATGATGGGGAGAAGCAGAGAGGAGCTGCTGAACAGGTGCCTCAGTGTCCCCATGTGTAAAACACAGCACAGAGTGCATGCTTGGCACTGCACTTGTACACAGTAAGCATTCAGATTCAGCTATTCTTACTGTTACTATTATTATCATCTTTTCTTCCTCTTCCATGAGCAGAGAAATGTTCAAAAATGGAAAAGGTTTCTGGTGATTCATTACAGTCTTCAAGCTTTGGAACACAAGAATACTTCCTGTGTCTTTAAGTTTAAAAGCAAGAAGTAAAATAACGCATAAAATTTGATGTACCTGATCAATAAAATTAGTATGGTGGGAATATAGATTTAGCCACAAATTTAAATATAACTGCAGCCTTAAATAAGACTATTTTTAATCAAAACCCTTGGTGGCTACTGACTGGTCAGCCTGGGACTGAGATGGCTGGCAGAGGAGCAGCTGTGCGGGGATGAGAGCAGGAGCAGCAAGGGCTGAGCGTGTGGACTGCACGTTACCAACTGATTGCTTTGCTCAATTTCACTTAGGTCCCCACAGAAGCCAGAAAGCTATATATACTACAAGTATAGACATTCAATTTGAAAATTAAGCTTTAAATACTCAATATATTTTAAGGTGCTACTTCTCTTGGGTGGGTCATCTTCCACAGGTCTCTATCCTCACTGATTACAGACTGTGGTTTGAAACACCAAGACGGGTGGGTTGGCGCACACCTGTAGTTCCAGTAACCAGAAGCTAGAGGGTTGCTTGGAGTTGAGGCCATCCTGGGCTACAGGATGAGTTCCAGGTCACCCTAGGTTACAGAGTGACACCATAGCTTTTCATAGTCTTGTCTCCTCCTTAAATCAGACATCCTTATTGAAGTCTAATGTAGCCCCTCAGAAATTAAATTAATAGTTCCAGCAGTTATGGATTCCCTAAAACTGTGGGAAGACAAACATCTCTACGTGCTAGAGGAGGATGCTGTTTTCTTCCTATTTTAAATATGTCACGAATCTTAGACGCTCCTCCTGGAGTGTTCTGGGCTTCAGTTGCTATCTATGAACTTCACGGCTGGCTCCTATGTCAACCTATCAGAGACTTAATTTCACATTTCCACTGTCTACTAGGTTAAAACAACTCACTCAAGTCAAAGCCCCACAATTCCACAGGAGCACTGGAGCTGCTTCTACTACTGTCAAGTGAATGGAGTGGAGTCACTCATGACATCCCCAAATCTCTCAATCTTAGACATGTATGTACATGTCAATCTCACTCATGTATGGCACCCCAGCACGCTGGAGGCTGGGGGTGAGGACTCTGGTTGGTTTAAGGCTAGCTTGAGCTACCTAGAGAGCTCCAGGTTAGCCTGGGCTCAAGTGAGACCTACGCCACCCCTCTCCACAAAGCTTCAGAACCCTCCTTCATCTATCACTTTCCCTCTGATACTCAGCTAACTTCAAATGTAGCTTTATTTTCTGTGTCCAAAGCAAGAATTATTTTTAAGCTTTCTTGCACATCATTACGGCAAGAGCTCTCCTACTACAACTTTTCTGTTTGCTGTCTCCAATATCAAACAACTACTAGAATTCTCTTTCTAACTGTACTATATCCCTACTTTAAACAAATGAACAGACATACAGCAAACTCATGGCTCTCTTAGACAAACAGAATAGGCTCTAATGTGCTTGGCTCGAAGTGCTGTGTGCTTCCCATCCCCTTTTGCGTTTATAGCTGATTTACTTGAAACCCACCCTTACACGTCTGCTTTACAGCATACCACTCGAAAGAGAGGATCCCTTTCTGCTTGTCCCCATTCCTTCAGCAAACAAACTCTTACTCCAACTGCACATTTCCTGTGTAACTGCAGCCAACCAAGCCCTGTGGGTCTGCAAGGGAGGATCGAACCTCTTAGCAGTTAAGTCTAGCAAAAACCAGACAGCAAATAAGTCAACAACGAAATAATGAGAAATTGTGACCCAGGAAATAAACAAGACACAAAAGATGCTCAGGAGAACAATCCAGAAAAGTACTTTCTACTACCTTCAGAAATGAGTTGAGTTCACAGAACAGGAGGACACCCCAGAAACTGTCTGTGTTCTGTCAACTGGATAGCAAACACTAAGCTCTCTTGAGAAACAGCTCAATTTAAATGTCTTTAGGTCTTGGATCTGTAACTTGGTTGCTGAGCTAAATGAATACTTTTGGAACAAATCAAGGAATTGCAGGACAGAGTCTATTCAAGGTGGCAATAAGTAACAAAAACTAAGATTTAGACTAATTTATAGGTAGCGCTTTAGTCATAGTTTTCCTTTTCCCCAAAATTACTCCATTCTTCATGTCACCCAAGGAACCTAACTTGTGCAAATCTTAAAGCTGTTGGACGGTAAGTGTCATCACAGAATAGCTAACCTGTCCACTCTGTCATGACACTGTTTATTTCACAGATAACACTTGTATTCCTCTATTTACAAAGGGAGGAACAAACAAACAAACCCTCAACAAGACAAACTAAAAGTACAGTTTCAACGCTAGACTCGTGGCCCTTGAGCCAGAGGATCACCAGGTAGTGTCCAGTGAGGGATACGCAGCAAGATCCCACCCCACTGCAAGACAAACAGATAACCGTTTCAGACATCTGAAGCCTTCTAATTTTAACAAAATCAGAAAAACCAAAAAACTGAAATAGAGATGCACTTGTAGGGCAGGGTGGAGGCGGGGCAGGGGCAGGAACAGGGACAGGGACAGGGTCTCTGTGTAACTGCCCTGGCTGGCCTGGAACTCACAGAGATCCCTCTGCCTCTGCCTCCTCGGGAGTGCTGGGATTAAAGGTGTGAGCCATCATGCTGGGCTCAGGAAGCACATTTTAAACATAAACACGACTAAGTCCTCACTTGCTGCTTCTCAGAGGTATGTTCTGAGACACACTCAGCCTTGTGCAGCCTCCACCGAGACCCACAAATGTTCACATCGAGATTCCCACTATGCATTTCAGAGGAAGAGCAACATGCTAACTATCCGTGCACCTAAACGAAGGCACAGGAGAAATACAAGGTAGCGGGAAATTTTCATATTCTCATTTCATATGATAAGGCCACCATCACCTACGCAGTCCTCCAGTGACCACAGCTTCACTGGACAGCATATGAACTGCCCAAGCAGGTCTGCACTGCAGTGAGTTTAGATTACTCCCAAGCTTTAATTTGCCATATTGTAACTTATGCTAGCAATATGTGCTAAGAGAATCCGAGAATTGTCCATACAGACTTTTTGTTTGAACACATGTTCTCATGGAGCTCAACATGGCTTCCAACTCACTGCAGCTACTGCATAGTGCTAGTATACTAGCGAAAGCTAGGGTAGTGAACTTATACTGCTCATCCCCCTGCCCCCATCTCCCAGCGCTATGATAGGCACAGGCGTGCATGAGTGTTTAATCTGTTATGTCATGTCAGATCTTTGAGCCTGTGCCGTCATAGGAGCACAGAACAGAGAGTACTTTTCAGAGCAGTACGCCATGTCTGCTGACTATCTATGAATTGGTGACCATTTTCAACATGGCTGTGCTTCCATGACCTCCTGAAGTGAAGATCCTGCGATGTGGCCAGGCCGTGATCAGTTAAAGGCTGCCCCAGGCTGTCTGAAGCTAAAGGTGAAGGTGAGGATAAGCACATGATGCACAGCAGTCCTCAGCAAGCGAGTGACAGCAGCTCTGTGGCTCCAGGAAAGTGTCTGGCAAAGGGATGGGGTGAGCCTTTTCCACAAAAGCGCCAAGCTCACTGTGAGTTATCTGAGGCTCAGACTAACCATAACCCATCTTCATACCTGTAGCCTTGGCTAGAGAGTAGCTTTGTATCTTTATATCTATACAGCAACATCTGCCCTCAAATAGTAAGATGGAAGAAGGAAAAAAAACCCCCAAAAACAAAACCAAAAACCAAAACCAACCAACCAACCAACCAACCAACACCACCGGGGAAACCCTTCTCCAAGCAGGCAAGCTTTATTGTAAAGAGTAGTACTAACACACTGCCATCGGCCTCTCGTACCACCCACCCCTCCTTTCTTTTTGAATGGAGTCTCAATATGTAGCCCTGGCCAGCCTGGAACTTACTATGTAGATGAAGTCCTCAAATTTACTCAATCCACCTTCCTCTACCTTCACTGAGATTAAAGCTGTGAGCTACTATGCTACACGAGGCTCAGGACCTGCCTTCTTAAAACTATTCTCACACTGTCTTCAGAGTATCTAAAGTTAAAGGAGCTATAAACATAAGTTTGGGTCAGAGAGCAGAAAAGCCACAATCATTTCTCCTCACATCTCTGTCTCTCTTTTGTTGTCTTAGGATCTGGGATCAATGTGGCTATGAAAAAAGGGTTAACCAAATCTAATCAATACAAGACGGATTCTGACTTATCTACTTGCTCAACAAATCACCAGGATCTGCCAGACGTCACTTCCTTTAATTAGGAAAACAAAGCCAAAGTCTTATCTCTGAATACAAGCATACTTGCGAATCTCATGTGTAAAATGCAGCACAAACTTGGAAAAAGGAACTACAGAACTTTACCTCTACAAATGTGGAGACTCCTTGCTTTAGTGTGTGTGTGTGTGTGTGTGTGTGTGTGTGTGTGTGTGGTATAGGGGTGTGGGGGTGGAGACCTGACTGTCAAACGTGGGCCTGACACATACTGAGTTGAATTCTCATCACTTTGAATGGTGGGATGGTATATAGTTTATAAAGTTATTATTTCAACAAGAAAACAGGACTTAGATATTAGACAAAATAATATTTGAAATCTTCTTTAAGCAAAAAGGTTCTTTTTCTGGCTGGGCTCACAGTGATCTCAGTGACCCTCCTGGCTCAGTTTTCTGGGTACTGAGACTGCAGGCATGCTCCACCAGGCTCTGCAAACTTATTATTATTTTAGTAGTTTCTAGTGTTCAACTAAACTATAAGACTTGGACTTAACTTTAAGTTAGCTACCTTTTTTTTTTTTTTTTTTGGTTTTTCGAGACAGGGTTTCTCTGTGTGGCTCTGGCTGTCCTGGAACTCACTTTGTAGACCAGGCTGGCCTCAAACTCAGAAATCCGCCTGCCTCTGCCTCCTGAGTGCTGGGATTAAAGGCGTGCGCCACCACGCCCGCTAAGTTAGCTATCTTGATAGTCAAATGTAATTCTCAAATTATTCCCCAGGTTAGATAATTTCAATATTTGGTTTGCACCTTACCACAATTTAAAAAAAAAAAAAAAGTTTTCAATTCTAAAGCCCTTTTGAAGTCACAGGCACAGAGCAACAGCTTTTTCTTCTTCTGTAATCCTGAGAGAGCTACTATACAACAACTGTAGTGGCATGGAAAACTCAAAATGACTGATATGGGCACTAACAAATTTCAAGTTTATCATCAATTAAGGTACGTATACAATAACAATGCTTTCTAAAGAAAGGCCCGTTCTGCCAAATGAATCAATGCGGCCTGTTTCTTTCATTCAGAAGTACTACAGAGCAAAGCAGTCAGGCCCACAGGGAAACAGCCTTTCAATAGCTGTAAGCAGAGCCAGACCAGGCTTTGTTGGTTTTCCTTTTCTAAGAAACATAGATGTCTGGCTTTACTTAGCCCATCTGCCATAAGTGATAACCAGATGCTCCTGTGACAATTAGAAATTTTCAAAAGTGCTCCTCTACACTAAAACCTAATAGCACAGATGAGTTCCACAGCCTGGGATCAAAAGGAACGTCAATAATGTAACAGGACGTCTGGGAACAGGAGAAAGACGCGATCTGATGAACACGCCACAGAGGCCCAGTGCTCACAGACCTGCTCCTGCTCTCTCCGCCTCACATGACCCTACGTTCAGATAGTAACTCCACATTGCAGACAGTGATGTCACACCATTAACAAAAGCAGAACCCTGATGCTCAACACAGGTGGCTGCTAAGTAGGCACTGTCCATACGTTTAATATATGAACTCTAACACCAAGAAAATGTAACCAATCCTGATCAAGTTACTGCCTTACAGCCAAGAGCTTCAAAGTTAGTAGAAGGAAGGTTGACATTTTTGAAACTAATTAATGCTTCATTTAGTGAGCAAACTAGCCTTCAACCAGGCCAATCTACACACAAAGCTGTCTGTCATGCTAGGCACCATTAGTGCTAACAAGTCATGACAAAATGCAATCTGTAGCACACCATCTAATTTCTCTCTTTCTTTCTCTAATCTTGTGTGCACATAAATGGGTTTGTGCCTCTGTGTGCACCTGAGTATGGATGTCAGACACAGGTCCCCACCCTCTCCACCTTATTTAAGACAGGCTCTCTTTGGATTCACTGCGCTTCTGACAGGCAAGCTAGCTCACAGGCTTTGGGGACTCTTCAGTCGCTGCAACCCTCCTAGACACAGGGTCACAGGGTTATAGACACACCACATCCTCTGACTTCACATGGATCCTGGGGATCTGAACTCAGGCCCTCACAAGTGCATACCAAGTGCTTGTCCCAATGAGCTTTCTCCCTTGGCTCAGGACTTTCTAATAAGTAAGTAAGTTAAAATAAGCTATAGCCAAACCTTGTACTGTATGGGAGGCGGTGATATTTTAAAGTTTCAGTGACCCCATCGGAAGAGAGATCTAAACTGCCCAAGGAAGACACTTTGATGTAATGTTTCAACATTTAATAAGATTCCTGGTAACATGTTTCCTGACATAAACCCAGTCATTCAAGATAAATTATCTTCTATGTTAGCATTTAGTCACAGGTAAGACCAGGTGAGCAGAATTCCCTATGTGGTCTGACTATTTACCACCGATGACATACTCCTAGAATCTTGCTTTTTCACACCTATAAAACAGCACATATCCACATTCCTTCTAAAGAAAAGACAGAAGGCATCTCTTCCACAGTGTACTCCAAAGATGCCACAATCCTGTGTCTCCTGCTCAAGGGGGGAGCAGTCAGCCCTTCTTTCTAGTGCTTGGATTCATTAAAACAGCCCGAATCATGCCTCTGACGGGCTGGTGCCTATAAATGCACCACTACACAGAGAGTAACAGACAGACATGACACAGGAAGAATTAGGTGTCAGAAGTCTCTTCTCAGGGCTCAGGCTCCAGCACACAACATAAGTTTTCCTTTGTCCGATAGAAAAGCCCCTAATCAGTAAAATCAACAGGTTAGTAAACAGTCAATCTTCAAAACACACAATATGGTGACGACTCAGTGCTGACCTTCTAGAAGCTTCTTGTATCAGGCATGATGGTATCTATAAACCAACAGTTATAGTACCAGAGCATATGTAATACAATATCTGACACTCAAATTCACAACCGTTATGTTACCCATGTCTGTCACTTCTCTGTCAGCTACACACACACAAAAAGTACACTTCAAGTGGCACCAGTCAAAAAAAAGGTGTGAAGTAAAATGGACAGAAACTTCAGGAAAATTTTATAGCTCAAATGTCAGCTAAAAATCTTGACACTAAAAGCTTTAATTTGGAAACATGGTTAACTTTCTACTCTAAACTCTTCCAAAATCAATTTAAACTTACTCTTCATAGTAATAATTTCATCACATGGTTGCTGATGCAACAGAAAGAAATTAGTCACCAAGGTTACTTACTTGGTGTTTAAAACATCCTCATGTCTATTCAACGACATTATACAGAATTTGCTACCTTTTAAATAATGTCACATTTCTGATGAGAAATGAAATTTCAAAATATTCAGTTGTGTCCCATGATCTGTTGTACATTATAGTGAATTCTGCACACTTCTCACAGATATACCCACAACATTTTTCATCAGACTATTTTTCATCTTAAGAAAAACATGTAGAAACCACTTCTGCACTTCCTTCAAAATTGCAAAATGTAATTTTTGTCAAATATTCAGACGTAAAATGGTAAGATAGGTGTTGAAAACAGCTTTAGACCAAGAATTACAAAAAAATAAATAAATAAAATTGTGTTCTGTTTATAACACACAATGGGGTCTGTAATATCTTTTTATCACCAAAAGTTACTGTCCATAGTAACAGTAGTACCACAAGGGCTTCTAAACACACCATTTATGAAGAGCTCAAGTATTTTCACAAGCTTTATTTCAATACAATCTTTTGAGTCAGAATGAATTTGAAGCTTAGCAGTTATCCTGAAATATAGAACATCTGACATGTCCACTCCAATTCTTCCACCAAAAAGGGTTCATATGACAATTCAACCAAGCACCATTAATGAAAAACATATATAAGCCTAGAGCATGTGCTGAAAGCTCCCTAAAGCAGGAAAAAAAAACACCTCAAAAAACCAAAAAGTATAAAAAAAGCACTTGTGATCAGGATACAATTAAGAGAACATGGAGTTCTGGGGCTAATACCATGGAAAGCCGAAAGTAGATTAATGAAAGTTAGATGCTAGAATTGACCCGTATTCAGGGACCACATGAGACTGCGGTCTCAGCAAACAGTCCAGGTGAAGTAAGACTAAAGGCAGCGCTGATGTGCGGGGAGCTCCTTATGATCCACACTGTGAAGAAGTCCCACGACAGTGGATGATCACCAAGCAGCCTCCACAGAACAGCCATATAAAAATAAGAAGCAAAGTCTCACCCTGGCTTCTAAAGTACTTTTTCATCTCAAGAGTTTTAAAACCTAATTTGATTCCAATGTTCAACTCTCCAGTTCTTTTAAAGGGAAGCCGCTCATCTTCTTGTCAACCTGGAAGTACTTCAGCTAACAACACTGGACCCCAGAGTCCCAGTTGGAAGCTTAAAATGAAACACAGGACTTTTTAAAATGTACCCTGCCTGGCTCCTCTTCACGAAACAACACAGCACTAGATCATTACAGCTCCTGGCACTCGTTTTGGGAGCACAAACTATACAAGAGGACTGGCAGTAACGGTGACATCCTTTTGCTTAGGAGAAGCAACTGAACCTGTGGTTGACATGTTGTCTATGTGATTATCAATCCTGTTTGCATCATTAATCTTCAACTGTATGAAAAGCCTTGCTCCTACTGACCATAAAAATGTTATCACCGTAGAACGTAACCTTTCCGGACCACAGACATACTTCACTTACTGATGGGAAGTTCAGTTTTGTTTTGTTTTTTGAGACACGTACTATTATACCCCTAAGCAGGCCTTGGACTCACGTTCTCCTGCCTCAGCCTCCCAGAGGCTGGGATCCCAGGCATGTGCCACCACACCCAACCTAATATGGTTTAGCAAAGTATAAAACCAGTGGTCTGTGATGCAAGGCTTTAGAACACAAACTGATGAATATTTCACGGGGCGTATCCAAACCCTAAATAATTCTTTCAATCAGACAGTGCTAAAAGTCACTTCTTGATTTGAACGGACTGCTGTTTTCTCAAACTTGGAAAGAGACTGCAAATTCTAGCCAGAAGATTGAATGCCCTCCTTATTTACATTTCCCTTTTTCAATTACCTAAGGGAATCTGTTATGGCTTCACACACAAGTCGCAATTCTAAGCCATTCTTCTTAACCACAAGTATGCCAAGCTCACACTAGTCACTGCCAGTCTCGCTCTGCAGGTGACAGATGCAGTAAAGCTCACAGATGTGGACTGGCTGCAGCTTGACACTCGGTGCAATGTACACCCTGGCAGAGCCTGCAGATGCACAGCTAGCTCAGCAAAGGGAGTGTTTTCTATTTCAGTCATTTCCCATTTTATATACTTCTAGGACCCGTCCAGACGATTATGAAGCGATTACCGCCCCCCACCTTCCCACCTCTCATCCCTGCTCAACCCTATTCACAATTCATTTCTATCTTCCCGCGTTCCAGATCCTTCTTGCCGAAGCTTAATTCGGCCACTACTATTATTATAGAGTGGGGCTCCCGGCAAGTGCCAGAAGCGAGAGGCGCCGGCGCCGCTATTTAGGGGAGCCTTCGCGCAGCTGCTCCAAGTTTTCCGAGAAGCCACCGACCCCTCGCTTAGTGTCACGGTCCCTCTTTCCCCCGGGAGCGGGCTCCAGAACCCGGTCCATCCCTGCCCGCCTTCCACCGCGAGGCAGGCGCGCCCCACCCCCACCCCGTTATCCCTACTGGGATGCCCGAGCCGCTTGGCCCGTCCTCTCCACTAGCCGGTGGCCCGCGGCGCTCCCGTGCTCGGGTCCCCGCCTCGCACAGCTTCCCCGCAGCCCAACCGGCGCGGAGACGCCCCGCGGCAGCTCCAGGCCCCGCGGGCCCCGCACCCCCATCCCCGGACCGCCGACGGGGTTACCGTGGGAAGACGGGGCGGTCGTAAAGGACACGGCGGCAGCGCTGCTGCTGGTTGCGTCGGACGCGGAGAAGAAGCTGGAGGACAAGGATGAAGATAAAACGGGTCCGCTCCCCAGTCTCCATGGAACTCCCGCCCAGGCCCGTTGCTAGGAGCCCCCCAAGGCTCGAGCTCGGTTTCTCGCTTTGTTGTTCCGGGTACAGGGCGGCCGCCGCTTCCCCCGCGACAATAAATAGACTAGACGCACGGGGGCATAGAGGCGGCACGAGGCGGCTAGAGCGCCGCCGGACCCAGGAGCTCCGGGGATCCCGGCTAGCCACTCACTTCCGGTTCTCGCTGCTCCCCTCTCCGCCCCAACCCCTAGCTCCTTCCGCCTTCCCGAAGCCGCTGGCGAAGTCCTCCTCCTGCCCGCGGGCTGGGCGAGGCGGAAGTGGCCGGAGGGCGCTGGGTACCCGGGCTGCGCTTCCCTGAGCTCGCCCGCCCGGGGTGGATTTGAAGCCCCCGGTTTATTTTCCAGCTCCTCGTTGGCGAGCAGCATGACACAAATGGGCTTTCATTTTCCTGTAAACCAGAACTGTGCCTGGCACCCAACCGCCTGTACCGACGAGCTCAGCTAGCAGCCACTGGGCCCTTAGTCGTGACCCCGGGGTGACGGGGATCCCGGCCTTACTCATCGAGGGCCCCCGGCGGCGTGGCGGGAGCAACAGGGCTAGCAGGACGCTGGCGACGCACACTCGCTGGCTTGAACGGCCGCACCGGGCGGAGTGCGCCCTCGGGATGGCTTGGGCCGTGCTGCCCGAGGAGCGAGGCTCATAACGGCCGGAGCGCAGCCGCCCGCGCGACCCAGCTCTTGCCCTTGTGGGCTCGCTCTGGCCGGTGGTGGAGGCCAGCGGGTTAAAGGTCACGTGAGCCGTTTCCTTAGGTGGCTTGGCCTCTGACTGGAGCCACTTGGCCTTTTGAGAATGACTTAGACTGTCATCACAGGGTTTAGACGTGCACACCTAGTAGGGAAGTTTAAGTATTTGAGGGATAGCCAAGGATGCCTCTTTATCTCTCCTCCCTACTCTTAAAGTGTGAAAACGCGCGCACAACACACACACACACACACACACACACACACAGCGCACTCGAACGTTTTAAAGCCCTGAAGGACAGATTTGCTTCAGTTCTCACTTTTATTTATTTATTTTTTTGAGCAATATTAAATAGGTGTACTTTGTGTGGGATAGGACGAACAAGAAGCTGGGTGAGAAAGTCATGCCTATGGTGACTGATTTTGACAGATTTAGAAGGGATGGCCCTGAGAGGAGAGGAAAAGAGGATGTTGTGGTCTGGCTACACTGGGGCTGGCTACACTGGGGCGTGGAGGTGTTAATAGGAATAGGGCATGGCGAGTATAGCTAGGAGAAAGTGACAAGATAAAGTTGGAGGGGAACGAAGACCCAAACTCATCTGCACCTTGCAGACAGGAGTTTGGATTCTCTCCCAAATGGAGAGCAACGGGGTATGGTTTAAAAAACAACAACAAAAAAAAAAAAAACAAAAAAAAAACAAAAAACAAAAAACCGATAACCAGAAAAAGCTCTATTTTTAGGGGCTACTGCCCTGTTTAGAAGGCAATTTTACAACAATGGCGACTGATTCTAAGGTCTTTGATACTTTCCTTCAGGCAGCCCAGCAGGATACCTGGAAAGTGCCCTCTACTTTGGGCTGCCTTTTGTTATAGCCAAGGAGCCTTCCTTATAGAATTGGATATAGTTGGCTTGCAAGTTCCACTTGCTGTGGTGCTGGTTTTGATTGTTAGCTGATTGGATTATTCTTTCACCCTAGATGATTAGTAAAGTGCACTTTTAAGTGTTCTCTGCGATGATAGCACCTTCAGAGACAACTGGATTGCTCTCAGTAGAGCCATTACAGTATGACAGCATTGTTACATGGAAATGAAAGGTAGGTGAGGCCCGCTGGGAAGAAGTAGGTCATGGGTGTGTCTTTAGCTGACATTGCTTGCCCTGATCCCTGCTTTCCCATTTCTTCCTGGAGGGTGATGGGAACTCTTGCTCCATGAACTACTAGCCATGATGGACTGGTACCTTAAACTAAACATCTTACTAACACTGTAGCACTGACAGCTAAAGAGGCAAGAGTTTTAGTTGACTTCACTGTAAAGTGGCCGTTCTCAACCTTCCTAATGCTGAGACCCTTTAATACAGTTCCTTATGTTGTGGTGACCCCCAACCAAAACATTATTTTCACTGCTATTGCATAACTAGTTTTGCTACTGGTATGAATCTTAATGTAAATATTTTTTCCAAAGAAGTTTGCTAAAGGGGATTAGCCCACAGATTGAGACATGCTACTATTAGTCAAGAACTGATGGACACTGACACCCTATTCATCCCAGACCAGACAGACTAGCGAGCCTCAGTGGTAAGAGTTCTGCAACTGCAAACGTAACATAGAAGCCATGATGGCAATATTGACTGTCAGCTTGGTGAGGATTAGAGTCTCGTAGGAGGCAGATATCTGTGCACAACTGTGAGGTAGTTTCTAGATTGGGTTAACTGAGACGGAACAGAAAAATGTGGGTTGACACCATTCTACACCCTGGCAACCTGGACTGAGCAAAAGGGAGAGAACTGGCTGGGTGCTAGCGATCATCCTTCTCTGCCTCCCGCCTGTGGATGTGATGTGACTAGCTGCCTCATGCTCCTGTCATATGCCTCTCATCATCATAGGGTGTACCCTCAAATGCCTAAACAACCAGCCCAGATAAACCCTACTTTCCTTCCTTTTGTTGGGGTTTTGTTGAGAAGAGTAATTCGTACCCAGGCTAAAATAACTACAAGCTGTTCCAGTTAACAATGAAGTAAGACTGAAATGTAAAGAGACATGGTGAAATTTTTAACAATTTAATATCATAATTTTTATGTATAAAAGCACTTATACACAGTGTCTTAGTAACTTAATAAAACCTACATAAATGTACCCTTTACTACAGACATTTTAAGACAACAGCCAACTGTCACAGTAAGTCTGACTCTAAGAAGTTTAGATCTTCAAATGAGGCTACAGGAATGTGCTGGCTCCTCTGGCCTCCTGTAGTCCTGCAAAAGACAGACTATAGGACAGAAATTATGTCACATCATTAGGTACAGTTATTTCTGCTGAAAGACCCCACCATAAGGCTTAGCAAGCTAGCTGCAGTAACGCCATTTTGCAAGGCATGAAAAAGTACCCGAGCTGGGTTCTCAAAAGTTACAAGGAAGTTCAGTTATAGATTAACAGTTAAAGATCAAGGCTGAATAGCACTGGGACAGGGGCCGAACAGGATATCGGTGATCAAGCACCTGGGCCCCGGCTCAGGGCCAAGAACAGATGGTTCTCAGATAAAGCGGAACCAGCAACAGACACAGAAGCCCCGATAGACGTCAGTGTTAGCAGAACTAGCTTCACTGATTTAGAAAAATAGAGGTGCACAGTGCTCTGGTCACTCCTTGAACCTGTGTGTCTGCCAATGTTCTGACCAGATATGTGCCCATTGCTGAACCTTCATTAGACTCTTTCCTTGTACCCCTCCCCTACCCATTTCTTGAAAATAGACATTGTTTAGATCTAAAAAGTCCCACCTCAGTTTCCCCAAATGACCGGGAAGTACCCCAAACCTTATTCGAACTAACCAACCAGCTCGCTTCTCGCTTCTGTAACCGCGCTTTTTGCTCCCCAGCCCTAGCCCTATAAAAAGGGTAAAAACTCCACACTCGGCGCGCCAGTCCTCCGATAGACTGAGTCGCCCGGGTACCCGTGTTCCCAATAAAGCCTCTTGCTGTTTACATCCGAATCGTGGACTCGCTGATCCTTGGGAGGGTCTCCTCAGATTGATTGACTGCCCACCTGGGGGGGGTCTTTCATTTGGAGGTCCCACCGAGATCAGGAGACCCCTGCCCAGGGACCACCGACCCCCGCCGGGAGGTAAGCTGGCCAGCGGTCGTTTCGTGTCTGTCTCTGTCTCCGTGCGTGTTTGTGCCGGCATCTAATGTTTGCGCCTGCGTCTGTACTAGTTGGCTAACTAGATCTGTATCTGGCGGTTCCGCGGAAGAACTGACGAGTTCGTATTCCCGGCCGCAGCCCCTGGGAGACGTCCCAGCGGCCTCGGGGGCCCGTTTTGTGGCCCATTCTGTATCAGTTAACCTACCCGAGTCGGACTTTTTGGAGCTCCGCCACTGTACGTGGCTTTGTTGGGGGACGAGAGACAGAGACACTTCCCGCCCCCGTCTGGATTTTTGCTTTCGGTTTTACGCCGAAACCGCGCTGCGCGTCTGATTTGTTTTATTGCTCTTTTGTTCTTCGTTAGTTTTTTCTGTCTTTAAGTGTTTTCAAGATCATGGGACAGACCGTAACTACCCCTCTGAGTCTAACCTTGCAGCACTGGGGAGATGTCCAGCGCATTGCATCCAACCAGTCTGTGGATGTCAGGAAGAGGCGCTGGATTACCTTCTGTTCCGCCGAATGGCCAACTTTCAATGTAGGATGGCCTCAGGATGGTACTTTCAATTTAAGTATTATCTCTCAGGTTAAGTCTAGAGTGTTTTGTCCTGGTCCCCACGGACACCCGGATCAGGTCCCATATATCGTTACCTGGGAGGCACTTGCCTATGACCCCCCTCCGTGGGTCAAACCGTTTGTTTCTCCTAAACCTCCTCCCTTGCCGACAGCTCCCGTCCTCCCGCCCGGTCCTTCTGCGCAACCTCCGTCCCGATCTGCCCTTTACCCTGCCCTTACCCCCTCTATAAAGTCCAAACCTCCTAAGCCCCAGGTTCTCCCTGATAGCGGCGGACCTCTCATTGACCTTCTCACAGAGGACCCCCCGCCGTACGGAGCACAACCTTCCTCCTCTGCCAGAGAGAACGATGAAGAAGAGGCGGCCACCACCTCCGAGGTTTCCCCCCCTTCTCCCATGGCGTCTCGACTGCGGGGAAGGAGAGACCCTCCCGCAGCGGACTCCACCTCCTCCCAGGCATTCCCACTCCGTATGGGGGGAGATGGCCAGCTTCAGTACTGGCCGTTTTCCTCCTCTGACTTATATAATTGGAAAAATAATAACCCTTCCTTTTCTGAAGATCCAGGTAAATTGACGGCCTTGATTGAGTCCGTCCTCATCACCCACCAGCCCACCTGGGACGACTGTCAGCAGTTGTTGGGGACCCTGCTGACCGGAGAAGAAAAGCAGCGGGTGCTCCTAGAGGCTAGAAAGGCAGTCCGGGGCAATGATGGACGCCCCACTCAGTTGCCTAATGAAATCAATGCTGCCTTTCCCCTTGAGCGCCCTGATTGGGATTACACCACTACAGAAGGTAGGAACCACCTAGTCCTCTATCGCCAGTTGCTCTTAGCGGGTCTCCAAAACGCGGGCAGAAGCCCCACCAATTTGGCCAAGGTAAAAGGGATAACCCAGGGACCTAATGAGTCTCCCTCAGCCTTTTTAGAGAGACTCAAGGAGGCCTATCGCAGGTACACTCCTTATGACCCTGAGGACCCAGGGCAAGAAACCAATGTGTCTATGTCATTCATCTGGCAGTCTGCCCCGGATATCGGGCGAAAGTTAGAGCGGTTAGAAGATTTTAAGAGCAAGACCTTAGGAGACTTAGTGAGGGAAGCTGAAAAGATCTTTAATAAACGAGAAACCCCGGAAGAAAGAGAGGAACGTATCAGGAGAGAAACAGAGGAAAAAGAAGAACGCCGTAGGGCAGAAGATGAGCAGAAAGAGAAAGAAAGGGACCGCAGAAGACATAGAGAGATGAGCAAGCTCTTGGCCACTGTAGTTATTGGTCAGAGACAGGATAGACAGGGGGGAGAGCGGAAGAGGCCCCAACTTGATAAGGATCAATGCGCCTACTGCAAAGAAAAGGGACACTGGGCTAAAGACTGCCCAAAGAAGCCACGAGGGCCCCGAGGACCGAGGCCCCAGACCTCCCTCCTGACCTTAGGTGACTAGGGAGGTCAGGGTCAGGAGCCCCCCCCTGAACCCAGGATAACCCTCAAAGTCGGGGGGCAACCCGTCACCTTCCTGGTGGATACTGGGGCCCAACACTCCGTGCTGACCCAAAATCCTGGACCCCTAAGTGACAAGTCTGCCTGGGTCCAAGGGGCTACTGGAGGAAAGCGGTATCGCTGGACCACGGATCGCAAAGTGCATCTAGCTACCGGTAAGGTCACCCACTCTTTCCTCCATGTACCAGACTGCCCCTATCCTCTGCTAGGAAGAGATTTGCTGACTAAACTAAAAGCCCAAATCCACTTTGAGGGATCAGGAGCTCAGGTTGTGGGACCAATGGGACAGCCCCTGCAAGTGCTGACCCTAAACATAGAAGATGAGTATCGGCTACATGAGACCTCAAAAGAGCCGGATGTTTCTCTAGGGTCCACATGGCTTTCTGATTTTCCCCAGGCCTGGGCGGAAACCGGGGGCATGGGACTGGCAGTTCGCCAAGCTCCTCTGATCATACCTCTGAAGGCAACCTCTACCCCCGTGTCCATAAAACAATACCCCATGTCACAAGAAGCCAGACTGGGGATCAAGCCCCACATACAGAGACTGTTGGACCAGGGAATACTGGTACCCTGCCAGTCCCCCTGGAACACGCCCCTGCTACCCGTTAAGAAACCAGGGACTAATGATTACAGGCCTGTCCAAGATCTGAGAGAAGTCAACAAGCGGGTGGAAGACATCCACCCCACCGTGCCCAACCCTTACAACCTCTTGAGCGGGCTCCCACCGTCCCACCAGTGGTACACTGTGCTTGACTTAAAGGATGCCTTTTTCTGCCTGAGACTCCACCCCACCAGTCAGCCTCTCTTCGCCTTTGAGTGGAGAGACCCAGAGATGGGAATCTCAGGACAATTAACCTGGACCAGACTCCCACAGGGTTTCAAAAACAGTCCCACCCTGTTTGATGAGGCACTGCACAGAGACCTAGCAGGCTTCCGGATCCAGCACCCAGACTTGATCCTGCTACAGTACGTGGATGACTTACTGCTGGCCGCCACTTCTGAGCTCGACTGCCAACAAGGTACTCGGGCCCTGTTACAAACCCTAGGGGACCTCGGGTATCGGGCCTCGGCCAAGAAAGCCCAAATTTGCCAGAAACAGGTCAAGTATCTGGGGTATCTTCTAAAAGAGGGTCAGAGATGGCTGACTGAGGCCAGAAAAGAGACTGTGATGGGGCAGCCTATTCCGAAGACCCCTCGACAACTAAGGGAGTTCCTAGGGACGGCAGGCTTCTGTCGCCTCTGGATCCCTGGGTTTGCAGAAATGGCAGCCCCCTTGTATCCTCTCACCAAAACGGGGACTCTGTTTAATTGGGGCCCAGACCAGCAAAAGGCCTATCAAGAAATCAAACAGGCTCTTCTAACTGCCCCAGCCCTGGGGTTGCCAGATTTGACTAAGCCCTTTGAACTCTTTGTCGACGAGAAGCAGGGCTACGCCAAAGGCGTCCTAACGCAAAAACTGGGACCTTGGCGTCGGCCGGTGGCCTACCTGTCCAAAAAGCTAGACCCAGTGGCAGCTGGGTGGCCCCCTTGCCTACGGATGGTAGCAGCCATTGCCGTTCTGACAAAGGATGCAGGCAAGCTAACTATGGGACAGCCGCTAGTCATTCTGGCCCCCCATGCGGTAGAAGCACTGGTCAAACAACCCCCTGACCGCTGGCTATCCAATGCTCGCATGACCCACTATCAGGCAATGCTCCTAGATACGGACCGAGTTCAGTTCGGACCGGTGGTAGCCTTAAACCCGGCCACGTTGCTCCCCTTGCCGGGAAAAGAGACCCCCCACGACTGCCTCGAGATCTTGGCTGAGACACACGGCACCAGACCGGACCTCACGGACCAGCCCCTCCCAAATGCCGACCACACCTGGTATACAGATGGAAGCAGCTTCCTGCAGGAGGGGCAACGTAAGGCTGGAGCAGCGGTGACCACCGAGACCGAGGTAATCTGGGCCAAGGCGTTGCCAGCCGGGACATCCGCCCAGCGAGCTGAACTAATAGCACTCACCCAGGCCCTAAAGATGGCAGAAGGTAAGAAGCTAAATGTTTATACTGATAGCCGCTATGCCTTTGCTACCGCCCATGTCCATGGAGAAATATATAGGAGACGTGGGTTGCTCACCTCAGAAGGCAAGGAGATCAAGAACAAGGGCGAAATCTTGGCCTTACTGAAAGCTCTCTTTCTGCCCAAAAGACTCAGTATAATTCACTGCCCAGGACATCAGAAAGGCAATAGTGCTGAAGCTAAAGGCAACCGAATGGCGGACCAGGCAGCCCGGGAAGCAGCCATGGGGACTGACACAAAGGCCTCCTCACTTCTCATAGAGACCTCAACCCCGTACACTCCAGACTTCTTCCATTATACTGAAACAGATATAAAGAACCTACGAGAGTTGGGAGCCACATATAATAGAGAAAAAAAATATTGGGTCCTGCAAGGTAAACCTGTGATGCCTGACCAGTTCACCTTTGAATTATTAGACTTCCTTCACCAGCTCACCCACCTTAGCTATCAGAAGATGAGGGCACTTCTAGACAGAAAAGAAAGCCCCTATTACATGCTAAATAAAGATAAGATCCTCCACGAGGTGGCGGAATCATGCCAAGCCTGTGTCCAAGTAAATGCCAGTAAAGCTAAGGTCGGTCCCGGGGTGCGAGTAAGAGGACATCGACCAGGCACCCATTGGGAAATTGACTTTACTGAAGTAAGGCCCGGACTGTATGGGCATAAGTATCTTCTGGTGTTTGTGGACACGTTCTCTGGCTGGGTGGAAGCCTTCCCAACCAAGCATGAGACTGCCAAAGTTGTGACCAAAAAGCTTCTAGAAGAAATATTTCCAAGGTTTGGAATGCCCCAAGTATTGGGGACTGATAATGGGCCTGCCTTCGTCTCCCAGGTAAGTCAGTCGGTGGCCAAGCTACTGGGGATTGATTGGAAACTACATTGTGCTTACAGACCCCAGAGTTCAGGTCAGGTAGAAAGAATGAATAGGACAATCAAGGAGACTTTGACCAAATTAACGCTTGCAACTGGCACTAGAGACTGGGTACTCCTACTTCCCTTGGCCCTCTACCGAGCCCGCAACACTCCGGGCCCCCATGGACTCACTCCGTATGAAATCCTGTATGGGGCGCCCCCGCCCCTTGTTAATTTCCATGATCCTGAAATGTCAAAGTTTACTAATAGCCCCTCTCTCCAAGCTCACTTACAGGCCCTCCAAGCGGTACAACGAGAGGTCTGGAAGCCTCTGGCCGCTGCCTATCAGGACCAACAAGACCAGCCTGTGATACCACACCCCTTCCGTGTCGGCGACACCGTGTGGGTACGCCGGCACCAGACTAAGAACTTGGAACCTCGCTGGAAAGGACCCTACACCGTCCTGCTGACCACCCCCACCGCTCTCAAAGTAGACGGCATCGCTGCGTGGATCCACGCCGCTCACGTAAAAGCGGCGACAACCCCTCCGGCCGGAACAGCATCAGGACCGACATGGAAGGTCCAGCGTTCTCAAAACCCTTTAAAGATAAGATTAACCCGTGGGCCCCCCTGATAGTCCTGGGGATCTTAATAAGGGCAGGAGTATCAGTACCACATGACAGCCCTCATCAGGTCTTCAATGTTACTTGGAGAGTTACCAACTTAATGACAGGACAAACAGCTAATGCTACCTCCCTCCTGGGGACAATGACCGATGCCTTTCCCAAACTGTACTTTGACTTGTGCGACTTAATAGGGGACGACTGGGATGAGACTGGACTCGGGTGTCGCACTCCCGGGGGAAGAAAAAGGGCAAGAACATTTGACTTCTATGTTTGCCCCGGGCATACTGTACCAACAGGGTGTGGAGGCCCGAGAGAGGGCTACTGTGGCAAATGGGGCTGTGAGACCACTGGACAGGCATACTGGAAGCCATCATCATCATGGGACCTAATTTCCCTTAAGCGAGGAAACACCCCTCGGAATCAGGGCCCCTGTTATGATTCCTCAGCGGTCTCCAGTGGCATCCAGGGTGCCACACCGGGGGGTCGATGCAATCCCCTAGTCCTAGAATTCACTGACGCGGGTAAAAAGGCCAGCTGGGATGGCCCCAAAGTATGGGGACTAAGACTGTACCGATCCACAGGAACCGACCCGGTGACCCGGTTCTCTTTGACCCGCCAGGTCCTCAATATAGGGCCCCGCATCCCCATTGGGCCTAATCCCGTGATCACTGACCAGTTACCCCCCTCCCGACCCGTGCAGATCATGCTCCCCAGGCCTCCTCAGCCTTCCCCTACAGGCGCAGCCTCTATACAACCTGGGACGGGAGACAGACTGCTGAACCTGGTAGATGGAGCCTACCAAGCACTCAACCTCACCAGTCCTGACAAAACCCAAGAGTGCTGGTTGTGTCTGGTATCGGGACCCCCCTATTACGAAGGGGTTGCCGTCCTAGGTACCTACTCCAACCATACCTCTGCCCCAGCTAACTGCTCCGTGGCCTCCCAACACAAGCTGACCCTGTCCGAAGTAACCGGACAGGGACTCTGCGTAGGAGCAGTTCCCAAAACCCATCAGGCCCTGTGTAATACCACCCAGAATACAAGCGACGGGTCCTACTATCTGGCTGCTCCCGCCGGGACCATTTGGGCTTGCAACACCGGGCTCACTCCCTGCCTATCTACTACTGTACTCAACCTCACCACCGATTACTGTGTCCTGGTTGAGCTCTGGCCAAAGGTGACCTACCACGCCCCTGGTTATGTTTATGGCCAGTTTGAGAGAAAAACCAAATATAAAAGAGAGCCGGTGTCATTAACTCTGGCCCTGCTGTTGGGAGGACTTACTATGGGCGGCATAGCTGCAGGAGTAGGAACAGGGACTACAGCCCTAGTGGCCACCAAGCAATTCGAGCAGCTCCAGGCAGCCATACATACAGACCTTGGGGCCTTAGAAAAATCAGTCAGTGCCCTAGAAAAGTCTCTGACCTCGTTGTCTGAGGTGGTCCTACAGAACCGGAGAAGATTAGATCTACTGTTCCTAAAAGAAGGAGGATTATGTGCTGCCCTAAAAGAAGAATGCTGTTTCTACGCGGACCACACTGGCGTAGTGAGAGATAGCATGGCAAAGCTAAGAGAAAGGTTAAACCAGAGACAAAAATTGTTCGAATCAGGACAAGGGTGGTTTGAGGGACTGTTTAACAGGTCCCCATGGTTCACGACCTTGATATCCACCATTATGGGCCCCTTGATAATACTCTTATTAATCCTACTCTTCGGACCCTGTATTCTCAACCGCTTGGTCCAGTTTGTAAAAGACAGAATTTCGGTGGTGCAGACCCTGGTTCTGACCCAACAGTATCATCAACTCAAATCAATAGGTCCAGAAGAAGTGGAATCACGTGAATAAAAGATTTTATTCAGTTTCCAGAAAGAGGGGGGAATGAAAGACCCCACCATAAGGCTTAGCAAGCTAGCTGCAGTAACGCCATTTTGCAAGGCATGAAAAAGTACCCGAGCTGGGTTCTCAAAAGTTACAAGGAAGTTCAGTTATAGATTAACAGTTAAAGATCAAGGCTGAATAGCACTGGGACAGGGGCCGAACAGGATATCGGTGATCAAGCACCTGGGCCCCGGCTCAGGGCCAAGAACAGATGGTTCTCAGATAAAGCGGAACCAGCAACAGACACAGAAGCCCCGATAGACGTCAGTGTTAGCAGAACTAGCTTCACTGATTTAGAAAAATAGAGGTGCACAGTGCTCTGGTCACTCCTTGAACCTGTGTGTCTGCCAATGTTCTGACCAGATATGTGCCCATTGCTGAACCTTCATTAGACTCTTTCCTTGTACCCCTCCCCTACCCATTTCTTGAAAATAGACATTGTTTAGATCTAAAAAGTCCCACCTCAGTTTCCCCAAATGACCGGGAAGTACCCCAAACCTTATTCGAACTAACCAACCAGCTCGCTTCTCGCTTCTGTAACCGCGCTTTTTGCTCCCCAGCCCTAGCCCTATAAAAAGGGTAAAAACTCCACACTCGGCGCGCCAGTCCTCCGATAGACTGAGTCGCCCGGGTACCCGTGTTCCCAATAAAGCCTCTTGCTGTTTACATCCGAATCGTGGACTCGCTGATCCTTGGGAGGGTCTCCTCAGATTGATTGACTGCCCACCTGGGGGGGGTCTTTCATTGCCAGTGGCTAGCTGTCCTGTGCCAGTGGGGATCTACTATGCTAATTAGAGCAACTAGGTTTGTTGTCTCACACCAAGTTAATGCAAGCACTGTGAACCTAGAGACCAGGAGCCGTTGGTGTCAGAGCTGCCTCATTGCTCAGGGGTCCTCCTCAGTGTGTTACACCAGCTGAGTGGTAAATAGTAGACGATAGCATGATGCTATCTATACCTAGCTTCATAACCTCAGTCTACTCCCTACCCCTCACTCCCAGACAGACTTCATGACAAGAGCCACTGAACAGAAGTTGCTGGAGATGGACAGAGTAGCTAGGCTGGTTCCCAAGGCATAGAAAGTGGAAGGGGAAGGTTCATACTCAAATTCATGGGAGGTTTCCTCACCAAGCTGATAAGAGTTCCTCAAATGGCATTAACTGACAGCCTAGGGGAAATCTAAGGCTTTTCCAGAAAGTCCTCAGCAGGGCAAAGGGTGCCGAAGGTGACCTGTCTTCAAGGGCAATGTCCCCAGGCTTCTTTCCTGCTGTGCCTTTAAGGCAGAATCTGATACAGGAGGAACCTGGGTGCTGTAGAAGGGCAGCCCTTACTCCATTCCTCATGTGGAGCAAAGCATGGTGGGTGCTCATCACCGTCAGGCACAAGCTGCTTTTCCTGGTCTGTTTTCCTCTTTAGCACACAGTCCTGCACTGGCCATGGATTCATCGTTGGCCACAATCAGACCTGATCAAAATCAACACTGTTCAAAGATTCATAAATTTGGGGTTTAAATTCAGTAACTGAATGGGTTTTTCACTACTGAGGATGGATTGCATGTTTGTGGCAGTATATGGCGTAGCTGATTGAATTAAGCAGAACTACATTGGTGAGTGCGGGCACAAACGCATACATGTGCGCGCGTGCACACACACACACACACACAAGTGAGTGTGCTCACACAGCTTCTTGTCCAAGCATGCACTGAGAGGACAGCTTTCTTGAGTTAGTTCCTTCCTCTACCATGTAGATCCTTGAGATTGAATCCCAGTTGTCAGGTTGGGTAGTAAGTGTTTTTACCCATAGAACACCTGACTAGTCCAGGAAGGTATTTTTATTGGAATTTTATCTGTTGGAAAAGTGTTTATTTATCTTTTGGGAACTTGTCACTTCTGGTCCCCAGCCTAACAGTCAGCAAGAACTTCCCTAATGACCAGAGAAGTGGGTTTCTGACCTAAACTGGCCAACTAGATAGAACCTGTGTAGGCCTGGCTGTCTTAGAACTCAGTGAGTAGACTATGCTGCCCTTGAACTCAGAGGTTCACCTGCCTCTGCCCCTCTGCCCCTCTGCCCCTCTGCCCCTATGCCCCTCTGCCCCTCTGCCCCTCTGCCCCTCTGCCCCTCTGCCCCTCTGCCCCTCTGCCTCTGCCCCTCTGCCCCTCTGCCCCTCTGCCCCTCTGCCCCTCTGCCTCTGCCCCTCTGCCTCTGCCCCTCTGCCTCTGCCCCTCTGCCTCTGCCCCTCTGCCCCTCTGCCCCTCTGCCCCTCTGCCCCTCTGCCCCTCTGCGCCTCTGCCTCTGCCTCTGCCTCTGCCCCTCTGCCTCTGCCTCTGCCCCTCTGCCTCTGCCTCTGCCCCTCTGCCCCTCTGCCCCTCTGCCCCTCTGCCCCTCTGCCCCTCTGCCCCTCTGCCCCTCTGCCCCTCTGCCCCTCTGCCCCTCTGCCCCTCTGCCCCTCTGCCCCTCTGCCCCTCTGCCCCTCTGCCCCTCTGCCCCTCTTCCCCTCTGCCCCTCTGCCCCTCTGCCCCTCTGCCCCTCTGCCTCTGCCCCTCTGCCTCTGCCTCTGCCCCTCTGCCCCTCTGCCCCTCTGCCCCTCTGCCCCTCTGCCCCTCTGCCCCTCTGCCCCTCTGCCCCTCTGCCCCTCTGCCCCTCTGCCCCTCTGCCCCTCTGCCCCTCTGCCTCTGCCCCTCTGCCTCTGCCCCTCTGCCTCTGCCTCTGCCCCTCTGCCCCTCTGCCCCTCTGCCTCTGCCCCTCTGCCCCTCTGCCCCTCTGCCCCTCTGCCCCTCTGCCCCTCTGCCTCTGCCCCTCTGCCTCTGCCTCTGCCCCTCTGCCCCTCTGCCCCTCTGCCCCTCTGCCCCTCTGCCCCTCTGCCTCTGCCCCTCTGCCCCTCTGCCCCTCTGCCCCTCTGCCCCTCTGCCTCTGCCCCTCTGCCCCTCTGCCCCTCTGCCCCTCTGCCCCTCTTCCCCTCTGCCCTTCTGCCCCTCTGCCCCTCTGCCTCTGCCCCTCTGCCTCTGCCTCTGCCTCTGCCCCTCTGCCCCTCTGCCCCTCTGCCCCTCTGCCCCTGCCCCTGCCCCTCTGCCCCTCTGCCCCTCTGCCTCTGCCCCTCTGCCTCTGCCTCTGCCTCGAGTGCTGGGATTAAAGCATAACCCCTGCTCGGCCTCTCAATTCTATATTCATTTTTATTCCTATTTGGTGGAGATGAATCTAGATCCTTCAATTAGCTTTTTGTGCTTGTCATCACAAGGTTGGATTTCTGTTAGTTGATAAGGTTGCATATACTGAAATAATGTTCTCTTTTTACAGTATGTTCTCCCATAAGCTCCTACAGTGTGGAAGGTCTTGTTAGAATCCACCTTCTGCAGCACAGGTGGCTTGGACAGCCCTCTGTACGGATCTGGTGAACAGTAGTGAAGTCTCTAAGGTAAAACAGTATTTGTTTGGTCCAGCACATCAAAAGAGATAAAGCTGGCATGGTGACATCTATTATCTTCACACTCGAGTCAGGGAGTCAGGGCTAGACTGAGTAACACAGCACAAACAAACCCCCATGACTAACAGATAACTGGATTGTGCTAAAACTAGCTGCTAATGATCCGTCTACAAGATCAACAACCTGGAAGGCCCGAGATGCGATTGGGAAACACGACGTGGAGGCTTGTTAAGAGATGGATGGTTCTGAATGGGCACACACTGTGAAATACTTATATTCTAGCTGAATACATGCTCCAAACTTCCAGTGCAGGAGAGACTATTAATAATCAGGCAGACACGCTAGAGCACACCAGCCAGACGATGGGCAGTGTCTTTGTCCAGCCATTTCACTGCTGATTCATTGGACCTTGAAGCAGAGCGGCCATGGTAGTCAGGAAGGAGGCCATACATGTGCTCAGCATCATGGACTTTCCCTTAGCAGGGTCACCTTGGCAACACTACTGCCAAGTGCTTAATCCGTCAAGAGCAGAGAACAGCATTGTGTCTCTAATATGGCACCATTCCCAGGTGCCATGAGCTAGCCATCTGGTGGCAGGCTGATTATACTGGATATCTTCCATCGTGGAAGAAACAAAGATTCGCCCTGATTGGAATGATCACACATTCTGGAAACGGTTTAGCTTTTACTGCCCGTGAGGTTTCTGCCAGCTCCACTAACTGTGAACTCTCAAAATGCCTTATCTGCCATCAATGCTTCCTAGTCGACACTGCCTCTGATCAGAGAACTCCTTTCATAGCAAGGGAATTAATTGGGTTGGCCACACACACACACCACTGGGAAGCATCTGGCTTAAATGGATGGTGAAATGACTTATGGAAAACTTAGTTATGATCCCAGCTGGAGACGGTACCTTGGAAAATGAGATTCTCATTTCAGACCATGTCACACTGTCTCTCCCATAAAAAGCAATGTTGGAATCAAGATGTGGCAGTGACGGTGGCTTATCTTACAGTTTCATCTAACAAGCTCCTCATTTTCGACTTTGCCTGGGAACCTTGGCTGCTGTGGGTTCAGACAAGAGGCCCAAGGGGAGGCTGCTTCTGTCAGATGATGTAACCCTGATTACAAGAGACAGGAAGACTCCCACCTGGCTATTTTGGGTTCTTTACACAATGAACAGAAGAGGAAAACAGGAACTGATCTTCTCCATGATGTGATTTGTCCCAATGTCAAGGAGGAAGCTTGCCTGGTTCTATGCAGTGGAGGCAAACAGACACTCCAGGGCATCATACTAATGCCACCAATTAATATCGGAGTCAGTGAAAAATGACAACAGCTAAAATAAAACACAAGCTGTCTGAGGACTTCACCCTCTCACAAATGGTTTGAGCCACTTGACCAGGAAAACAAGTTCTGGCTGAGGGCAGTTGAAATGCAGAATGGTCAGAAAGAAAAGCATGAATATCAGTGACAGCCTCTCGAGGCTGAGCAGTAGAAACAAGTCAGAAGTGGCCTTGTTAATCTGCTGGAGGTTTTCTCTGTGTGTCTGTGTATCCCAACAGTTGTCTTTGTCTTACCTCTCTATGTTCAAGTTGCTCATTGTATTAGTTTCCCTGTGGTCGATAAAAGCACCACAAACTCAATGGCTTAGACAGCACACTCTCCTGGTTCTGGAAGCCAGAGTGTCAGGTTGACCCCTTTCACAAGGAGCGGGGGAGGATATGTTATGGGGCACCCGGTTAACGCTTGGCGTTCCCTTAGTTTCAGGGTTCCTGTTTACAAATAAGTTTCCAGTCACAAGTTCTCTAGGTTAGGATTTCAATATATTTGTATAAAGCTTTATTCGTTTATTGAGGTTTCATGCACGTTTGATTTAGCCGTGGGTGGTTTCTTCAGGAATGAACACAAGCAGCCCCAGAATTAGTTCTCTTTTTGTGCTTTCTGAGACATGGTCTTATATAGCCCAGGCTGGCCTCACATTTACTATGGAGCCAAGGATAGCCTACAATTGCTAATCTTCCTCCCAGTGATGGGGTTATATTTATGAACTATCATACCTGACTTTTAATCTTTATGTTTTTGTTAGGTTAATTTAATTGGATTTCAGAAGGGCAACAAAGTAAATACTTGTTATTAAGCCAAAATGTGTGCTTGAGCATTTTTGCAGATTAAATGTATAACCAAAATAAAGTTAAGGATACATGCAAAAATTTCTTTCTTTCTTCTTTTTTCTTTTTTTCTTTGACAGGGTCTCTGGTTGTCCTGGAACTCACTAGCCTCAAACTCACAGATATCCACCTGTCTCTGTCTCCCGAGTGCTGGGGTTAAAGGTGTGCACCACTACACTTGTCCCCCAAATTACTTTTAAATGCATAAAAAAATTTTAAAAATGTATTTCACCCTCTAGTGGTTGGAAAATTACTTTATTTCTAAATTGGAAACTTTGATCATACATCTTTACCAATGCTATTAAATTGGAGGAAATGGATGGAGGTTGATCCGAGAAGAGTGCTGAGGTTTGTAACTGTTTGGAAGAAGGTTAATTTTAGGTCTTTTTAAGTGAATTCAAATCATCTCTACCCATAAGAGAAAAAAAAATCATGCATAGATCCCCTTTTATTAGAAGAAAAAAAAACCCACCACCAAACCAGTGAATAAGGAATGCACAGAAGCCACGAGTGGATAAAACAAACCAGGAGAGAAAAGCACACATGGAAAGTGCGAGGAAAGTGGGAACAAGTTCTACACCCCTGTGTTATAAAATGAGTGTATGGTCCCACACCTCAGGGAGGGTAGTCATAATGGACTTAAATAATTCAACGCAGCTCTGCTGCTATTTAAATTCCTTACATTTATTTATTGTGTGTTCATGTGTCTACTTGCACTTATACTGGTGTGTGTGCCTGTGTGTGTGTGTGTATAATCATATATTTTTATAAGTGTGTGAGTATGTTGTTCATTTATATTTGTGTGTGAGGCTATGCATGTGTGTGTGTACTTGTGAGTGTGTACAATCATACATTTATATATGTGTGTGTATAATCATACATTTGTACAAGTGTATGTGTGTTTGAAACTACGTGTGGAAGTCAGAGGACAAGTTGCAGGCATTAGTTCTCTCCTTGATGAAAGGGGTTCTGGGGAATCAAACTCTGGGGGTCAAGCTTGGTGGCAAGTGGTGTTAACTGATAAGCCAGCTTATGAGTTGAAAAAACAGGGCCGGAGAAATGGTTTAGTGGTTAAGAGCACTGACTGTTCTTCTGGAGGTTCTGAGTTCAAATCCCAGCAACCACATGGTGACTCACAACCATCAGTACAGCCACAGTGTACAATCAATCAATCAATCAATCAATCTTTAAAAAAAGTAAAAAGTTAAAAAAGATTGTTCCGGTGGGTTAAATAAATAAACCAACAAAAACCCCTTTATCTTCTTCGAAAGGTTTGTTATAGTCAAGGACAGAAACATGTAGGCAGTGGAGATAATTCACCCAATAAAGCAGGTGCATAAGGACCTAAATTGGAGTCCCAGTTCCATGTTAAATGCCAGGC
The DNA here is from genome assembly GCF_000001635.26 of Mus musculus. Taxonomy (NCBI): domain Eukaryota; kingdom Metazoa; phylum Chordata; class Mammalia; order Rodentia; family Muridae; genus Mus; species Mus musculus. The sequence goes on from NC_000076.6 coordinate 22,749,551, forward strand.
ATATGACCACAGCTGCAACTCCCAAGCTGAGTATGTAGAGAATGGTAGATCTGAACAGGATTTCCAGGCCTTGCCTAACTGGCAAGCTCTAGGCAGAGAGACCTTGTCTCACAGAACAACGTAGATAGTACCTGGGGAGGTGTTGTCCACCGCTATCACCCATGCTATCATGCTATCTGCGCACGCACACACACACACACACACACACACACACCTATAGTCACAGCAGAGAAGAATAGAACAATGGAAAAATGGAAAAGAAGTCAGGTATAGTGACACACTTGCAGTCCAGCTCCTTGGGAGGCCGAGACATGAGAATCGTTTAAGACTCAGATATGAGATCAATAGCTTCAAGGGGGGAAATCCAGGAAAATTCTAGCAGGAAATCTCCTCACCAAGGCCTAGAGAGATGAATCAGTATACTTTCAGAGTGTCGGGTTTGGTTCCCAGTACCCACATGACAGCCTGTAGTTATGTGTCCCATGTCCGCTCCTCCACAGGGCTGCTGGGGAGAAAGGACTCTGGAAGTTGACCTTGCTTATCCCACGCTGATGTAGGGCAGCCCTGGACACTGCTGCGGGCAGGGTGCGGTGGGGTGGGATGGGGTGGGTGGGAAAGCGCAGTCTGAGGTGCAGGACAGCTGAAGCTGGTTCTGGGGTCCCCAGGCCAGGGCCATCTGGTTCTCAGGCTCTCAGACACCCAGGCACCACTGGATGCCATGGAAGAGCTGAGAACAGAGTGGGGGGCTGTGAGCTGGATATAGACTAAGGCTGAAGGGGAAAAGAGGGGAAGCTCAGGCTGGTCCCGTAGGGGAGGGGGCAGTTCTTGGTTTGTTGATGGCGGTGGGCTTGAGCTTGGCCTTGGTCGGGGCAGGAAGTGAAAGGTTTCTTACAGTAAAAGGCGGCTCTATAGGTGAAGGCCTTCTCCATGGCTCCCCGTGGCAGATCCCAATGAAAAGACGCAGTCCATGGTTTTAAGGCATTTATTGCCATGGCGGAAAGTGGATGTGGGCCTAAAATTAAATACCTTTTACAGGGAGGGAATGTGTGGGAAGGAAAGCTTATTGGCTAAGCCCTCCAGGCTTTTAGGTACCTCATTAAAATGATGATCTGTCTTGAGCCTAACATGACTACAGGTCAAGTCCTTTGCTTGCGGAGGGGCTTGGGGTGTTGCCCTTATGTGACTGATGGCCACGAATCTATGGGGGGCTGTGGCTAGTGACAGGGGCCTGGTACCTGGGAACCAGGCGAAGTGCTTACAGTCCGTTCAGGATTTCTGGGGTTTTAAGCCTTATCACTCAACCGGGAACGAGGCTGCCTTTCACAGTCCCACAGCAGCTCACAATTATCTGTAACTAGAGGATCTGTAATGCTCTCTTCTGGCCTCAGAACACCCTGTACAAATGTGGTACACAGACATGCACGCAGGCAGAACACTAATGCACATGAAATTAAGAAGTAAATTAGTAGCCATATTAACTTCAGGCAAAATAACAAAAATTAATATTTAAAAAAACGGAGAAATTGAAAAACCAATATCAGAGTGGACAGGAATAAAATGTAGTTAAAAAGCTAACTTGCTATTTATTTTTTTTAAAAAGTAAAAAAAAAAAAAAACAAAAAACTCTTAGAAAATAGAAAAAGATGGACCAAAGATAAACTCATGAAATAGTAAAACAAAAAAGATTCTGTTGATTTTTTAATAAAAAGCAATTAAATAGACAATGCCTGAGAGAGCCTGGCCAAGAAAAAGAAGAAATGAAGTCCAAGTGAAACCAATTAAGGACAAGAGGAAGCTCAGATAAGGCGCAGACTGAACAGATAAAAAAGAACGCTAGGAACAACTTCATGCCAGTAAATTCGAACATTTTGATGAAATAATAAAGAATGTGATATCAGAAATGACTCAGGAAGCTAGCCACCAAGCATGCTATTGACAGCTTCTAAAATGCTGAGGGTGGGAGATGGAAGCTCTTCTTCAAAACTAGGGGAGAAGAACATGTTAGGAAGTGCTCACCCGAGGCAGATAGGTTGTTTGAATGATAAGCCTCAATAAAAAGCAGAAAGGAAGCTGTCTACTCACAGAAGTCGAAGCTGTATTTTCTTTCTAAGAAAGTTAAACAGAAATGAAAGTTTGTTGATGTCCTAAGTACTAGGTATCTAGCATAACACTGTCATCGGTGAATTTTAAAGTGGCAGACCCTGATGTGTAGGTTTATCTGTGGGAGCAGGGAGGAAAGGATCTCCAGCTGTGAGATTCAAGAAGAGAGAGGAGCCAGGAAAAGCAGGTGTGCTGAGAAGCGCTTCACTCTGCTGCTATGGGATAGCCTGGAGATTTCAAACCTACATTTTGATTTCCTCTTTAAATGCAATTGTCCGGAGATTGTATAAATCAGGAAGCCGAACGGAAGGACTTCCTGACCTCATCTGGGACATAAAAGGAGCTACATCCTGAGGTAAGAACAAACTGAGCAAACTTCTGCTGCTTGTTTCTAGAACTTGGAGGGCAGGAACTCTTTTTTTTTTTTTTTTTAAACTGGAGAGTAAGGTGATCTCAGATTTCTATTAGGCTTTAAGTGCCTCCCATGAAGCCATTTTCAAGCACTTACTATTCATGTATAATCAGTCAGATTTCAACAGACAACAGAAGACACACAGCAATATGAACAAGAACCAAGAGAGGTGACAAATAAGGGCAGGGAAGATGGCTCAGTGAGTAACGTGCTTGTCACACAAGCGTGAAGACCTGTGCGTGCATCTGCAGCATCTGCCTTAAAAAGCTGAGTACAACAGCACAGAGTTACAAGCCCAGTTCTTAGAGAGGCAAAGGGGATGGAACCCAGAGTCTTGCTGCCCAGAGAGTTTTGTGGAAACAGCAAGGTGTTTCAGCAAGTGACTATGTCTCGAAAAAGAAGTTGGAAATTGATAAAGGAAGGATATCTCTATATGCACTTGCAAGAATGAGAATGTTTGTACATGCACACAGGCACAGATGAGAACACCTCCCCCCCGCACACGCATGTACTAATCAATATACAACAGAAGCATTTAATGGCCAGGTGGAAGAAAAGCATGAATGAAAGCAATAAAAGTATCCGGATTTAAAAGTGAAACTGATTAAATATGATTAAGAAAAAGACAACAGGACAAAAATCCAACTACATGCAGCTTACATCTAAATTGTAAGGACATAAAGATTGAAAGCAAAGTATGAAGCAATAGATTCCTCAGAATTAATCAAGACAAAATTAAAGTAGTTAGAAGTGAGACAGTTCTTATAGCTAAATCAGCCCCACAACACCCAGAGGAAGTTATCAGCAATCACGGGAGACATGTCAGATCTGTAAAACAGCAGTTTACCACAGAGAAATTAGTAGGGCCCAAAGTTGGTTTTATAAAATAACTATTAAATTTACAAACAGATCACTGAGAACCAACAAGCATCATAATGCAGAGACACATGGACCACAAGTGTTGGTTTGAATATTCTTGGCCCATGGGAAGTGTCACTATTAGGAGGTGTGCCCTTCCTGGAGGAAGTATGTGACTGTGGAGGTGAGGATTTGAGTTCATATGTGTGCTCAACTTTGGCCAGTGTGATCGAGACTCTACTACAGGATGCCTGCAGAAGACAGTCTGTTTCTGGTTGCTTTCAGATCATGATACAGACCTCTCGGCTCCTCCAGCACCGTATATCTACCTGTATGTTGCCATGCTTCCCACTGTGATAATAGATTAAACCTCTGAAGCCTTAAGCCAGCCCCAATTAAATGTTTTCCTTTATAAGAATTGCTTTGGTCATAGTGTCTCTTTACAACAATGTCAACCCTAACTAAGATGCCACACAACGCCTACAACCTAGTTGAGGGAACATTGAAGTAGTGAGGGCAGAAAGACTATAAGAGCCAGAGGTCTATGATGTCTGCTGTGATACAGAGCCTCCTCAAAATGACAGAAAGCAACACCCATGATTCCTCCGCAGTATGGGAGCCTAAGCATAACCTGAACAGGAGTATCAACAGACATACTAACACAGAAGGGACAAGTCTCACAGGACCCATCCCAAGACAAAGAATTACAGGCAACTAGTGACTGCTAAGACAGGGAGCTTCTCCCAAGCATTAGAACCCTAATTATCTAATATATAGTGGTCAGCCTTGAAATCATGTACACTCAAACCGCCCTAAACATACTCAGAAGCTTGGTTTTATACATTTGTGCATATATAATATATTACCTATATTATATTATGCTAGAGTATGTAATGTTACACTTTAAATATAATATATATAACTGTTATATTTATAAAATATATACCATATAAAGTTATATACTTATATAGTCATTAATTTATTAGCATTAATTATTAATATTCATTATATGATATATAATACTTTAATATGTTAATAATAATGAAATTAAAACAATTAAATATTAATTCAACATTAATATATTAAATATACAAATATATATTCATTAAATATTTTCTTTATATATACATAAGTACATATAAGATATATATATATATACACATATACAACTTTATATTACATATACATAAATTCCAACAACTTATAAATACATTATATTTATTTTATATTATATATAATATAATACATTCATACATTATATGAAATATATATAATTACATACTATTTTTATTCTATTCTATTTATGTATTTATATAGTATAAAATATGTGTAATACTTTATATAAAATATATAATTTACATTCTATTATATTGATTATAATATATTATATAGCCTTCCTTCTTGTCTGGGCCTGTGCCCAGAGCAGACCTTGGGCACTAACTCCACAGCCAGCCCCACAACACCCAGAGGAAGTTCCACTCCCAGGCTCTTTAACATGCCCAGGATCATAGGACCAGAGGTGAGGAGGACACAAAATCTGCCCCAACATGGGAGGTAACTGGGACCAGCGGGACCCAGGCACCCAGGAACTGTGCCTGACCAGTGGCACAAGTTCCTTCTGGTCTGGGCCTGTGGGTCTGGAAAAAGGTCAAGTAACATATAAAGGCAGACCTATCAGAATTAGCACCAGACTTCTCCCCAAAGACTATGAAAGCCAGAAGATCCTGGGCAGATTTCATACAGACCTTAAGAGAACACAAATGCCAGCCCAGGCAAAACTTTAAATTACCATAAATGGAGAAACTAAGATGTTCCATGACAAAAAATAAATTTACAAAATATCTTTCAATGAATCCAGCCCTATAAAGGATTATAGATGGAAAACACCAACACAAGGAGGGAAATTATACCCTAGAAAAAAATAAAGTAATCTTTCAACAAACCCAAAAGAAGATAGCCACAAAAACATAATTCCATCTCTGACAACAAAAATAACAGGAAGTAACAATCACTTTCCTTGATATCTCTTAACATCAATGGACTCAATTCTCCAATAAAATATACTAACAGACTGGATGTGTAAATAGGACCCATCATTTTGCTGCATACAGGAAACACACCTAAGTGGCAAGGACAGACACTACCTCAGAGTAAAAGGTTAGAAACACAAAAACCGCATTATCTTTCCACGAACCCAGCCCTTCAAAGGATAATAACAGAAAAAAAAAAAACAATACAAGGAAAGAAACCATGCCCTAGAAAAAGCAAGAAAGTAATCTCTCAACAAACCAAAAAGAAGACAGCCACAAGAACAGAATGCCAACTCTAAACACAAAAATAAAAGGAAGCAACAATTACTTTTCCTTAATATCTCTTAATATCAATGGACTCATTTCCCCAATAAAAAGACATAGACTAACAGACTGACTACACAAACAGGACCCAACATTCTGCTGCTTACAGGAAACCCATCTCAGGGAAAAAGACAGACACTACCTCAGAGTGAAAGGCTGGAAAACAATTTTCCAAGCAAATGGACTGAAGAAACAAGCAGGAGTAGCCATTCTAATATCGAATAAAATCGACTTCCAATCCAAAGTTATCAAAAAAGACTAGGAGGGACACTTCATACTCATCAAAGGTAAAAATCCTCCAAGAGGAACTCTCAATTCTGAATATCTATGCTCCAAATGCAAGGGCAGCCACATTAATTAAAGACACTTTAGTAAAGCTCAAAGCACATATTGAACCTCACACAATAATAGTGGGATACTTCAACACACCACTTTCATCAATGGACAGATCGTGGAAACAGAAACTAAACAGGGACACAGTGAAACTAACAGAAGTGATGAAACAAATGGACTTAACAGATATCTACAGAACATATTATCCTAAAACAAAAGGATATACCTTTTTCTCAGCACCTCATGGTATCTTCTCCAAACTTGACCATATAATTGGTCACAAAACAGGCCTCAACAGATACAAAAGTATTGAAATCGTCCCATGCATCCTATCAGACCACATTGGACTAAGGCTGATCTTCAATAACAACATAAATAATGGAAAGCCAACATTCACGTGGAAAATGAACAACACTCTTCTCAATGATACCTTGGTCAAGGAAGGAATAAAGAAAGAAATTAAGGACTTTTTAGAGTTTAATGAAAATGAAGCCACAACATACCCAAACCTATGGGACACTATGAAAGCATTTCTAAGAGGGAAACTCATAGCTCTGAGGGCCTCCAAAAAGAAACTAGAGAGAGCACACACTAGCAGCTTGACAACACACCTAAAAGCTCTAGAAAAAAAGGAAGCAAATTCACCCAAGAGGAGTAGACGGCAGGAAATAATCAAACTCAGAGGCGAAATCAACCAAGTGGAAACAAGAACTATTCAAAGAATTAACCAAACGAGGAGTTGGTTCTTTGAGAAAAACAGAAAGATAGATAAACCCTTAGATAGACTCACTAGAGGGCACAGGGAGAGCATCCTAATTAACAAAATCAGAAATGAAAAGGGAGACATAACAGATCCTGAAGAAATCCAAAACACCATCAGATCTTTCTACAAAAGGCTATACTCAACAAAACTGGAAAACCTGGATGAAATGGACAAATTTCTAGACAGATACCAGGTACCAAAGTTAAACCAGGATCAAGTCAACGATCTAAATAGTCCCATATCCCCTAAAGAAATAGAAGCAGTCATTAATAGTCTCCCAACCAAAAAAAAGCCCAGGACCAGATGGGTTTAGTGCAGAGTTCTAAGAGACCTTCAAAGAAGATCTAATTCCAGTTCTGCACAAACTATTCCACAAAATAGAAGTAGAAGGTACTCTACCCAACTCATTCTATGAAGCCTCAATTACTCTGATACCTAAACCAGAGAAAGAGCCAACAAAGATAGAGAAATTCAGACCAATTTCCCTTATGAATATCGATGCAAAAATGCTCATTAAAATTCTCGCTATCTGAATCCAAGAACACATTAAAACAATCATCCATCCTGACCAAGTAGGTTTTATTCCAGGGATGCAGGGATGGTTTAATATACAGAAATCCATCAACGTAATCCAGTATATAAACAAACTCAAAGACAAAAACCACATGAACATCTCGTTAGATGAGGAGAAAGCACTTGACAAAAATCCAACACCCATTCATGATAAAAGTCTTGGAAAGATCAGGAATTCAAGGCCCATACCTAAACATGATAAAAGCAATCTACAGCAAACCAGTAGCCAACATCAAAGTAAATGGAGAGAAGCTGGAAGCAATCCCACTAAAATCAGGGACTAGACAAGGCTGCCCACTTTCTCCCTACCTATTCAACATTGTACTTGAAGTCCTAGCCAGAGCAATTCGACAACAAAAGGAGATCAAGGGGATACAAATTGGAAAGGAAGAAGTCAAAATATCACTTTTTGCAGATGATATGATAGTATATATAAGTGACCCTAAAAATTCCACCAGAGAACTCCTAAACCTGATAAAAAGCTTCAGTGAAGTAGCTGGATATAAAATAAACTCAAACAAGTCAATGGCCTTTCTCTACACAAGGAATAAACAGGCTGAGAAAGAAATTAGGGAATCAACACCCTTCTCAATACTCACAAATAATATATAATACATTGGCGTGACTCTAACTAAGGAAGTGAAAGATCTGTATGATAAGAACTTCAAGTCTCTGAAGAAAGAAATTAAAGAAGATCTCAGAAGATGGAAAGATCTCTCATGCTCATGGATTGGCAGGATCAACATTGTAAAAATGGCTATCTTGCCAAAAGCAATCTACAGATTCAATGCAATCCCCATCAAAATTACAACTCAATTCTTCAACGAATTAGAAAGAGCAATCTGCAAATTCATCTGGAATAACAAAAAACCTAGGATAGCAAAAACTCTTCTCAAGGATAAAAGAACCTCTGGTGGAATCACCAGGTACCAAAGTTAAACCAGTCTGACCTAAAGCTTTACTACAGAGCAATTGTGATAAAAATGGCATGGTACTGGCATAGCGACAGACAAGTAGACCAATGGAATAGAATTCAAGACCCAGAAATGAACCCACACACCTATGGTCACTTGATCTTCGACAAGGGAGCTAAAACCATCCAGTGGAAAAAAGATAGCATTTTCAACAAATGGTGCTGGCACAACTGGTGGTTATCATGTAGAAGAATGTGAATTGATCCATTTCTATCTCCTTGTACTAAGGTCAAATCTAAGTGGATCAAGGAGCTCCACATAAAACCAGAGACACTGAAACTTATAGAGGAGAAAGTAGGGAAAAGCCTAGAAGAAATTGGCACAGGGGAAAAAAATTCCTGAATAGAACAGCAATGGCTTATGCTGTAAGATCGAGAATTGACAAATGGGACCTCATGAAACTGCAAAGCTTCTGTAAGGCAAAAGACACCGTCAATAAGACAAAAAGGCCACCAACAGATTGGGAAAGGATCTTTACCTATCCTAAATCAGATAGAGGACTAATATCCAATATATATAAAGAACTCAAGAAGGTGGACTCCAGAAAATCAAATAACCCCATTAAAAAATGGGACTCAGAGCTAAACAAAGAATTCTCACCTGAGGAATACTGAATGGCTGAGAAACACCTGAAAAAATGTTCAGCATCCTTAATCATCAGGGAAATGCAAATCAAAATAACCCTGAGATTGCACCTCACATCAGTCAGAATGGCTAAGATCAAAAATTCAGGTGACAGCAGATGCTGGTGAGGATGTGGAGAAAGAGGAATACTCCTCCATTGTTGGTGAGATTGCAAGCTTGTACAACCACTCTGGAAATCAGTCTGGCAGTTCCTCAGAAAATTGGATATGGTACTACTGGACGATCCCGCAATACCTCTCCTGGGCATATATCCAGAAGATGTTCCAACTAGTAAGAAAGAAACATGCGCCCCTATGTTCATAGCAGCCTTATTTATAATAGCCAGAAACTGGAAAGAACCCAGATGCCGACTAGAGCCCCGGGCTACCTTGCCAGCAGAGTCTCGCCCAACACCCGCAAGGGCCCACACAGGATTCCCCACGGGATCCTAAGACCTCTGGTGAGTGGAACACAGCGCCTGCCCCAATCCAATCACGTGGAACCTGAGACTGCAGTACATAGGGAAGCAGGCTACCCGGGCCTGATCTGGGGCACAAGCCCCCTCCGCTCCACTCGAGCCCCGGGCTTCCTTGCCAGCGGAGTTGCCTGACACCCGCAAGGGCCCACACAGGACTCCCCACGGGATCCTAAGACCTCTGGTGAGTGGAACACAGCCATTGCCCCAATCCAATCGCTCAGAACCTGAGACTGTGGTACATAGGGAAGCAGGCTACCCGGGCCTGATCTGGGGCACAAGCCCCTTCCGCTCCACTCGAGCCCCGGGCTACCTTGCCAGCAGAGTCGACTGACACCCCCAAGGGCCCACACAGGATTCCACACGGGATCCTAAGACCTCTAGTGAGTGGAACACAACTTCTGCCAGGAGTCTGGTTCGAACACCAGATATCTGGGTACCTGCCCTGCAAGAAGAGAGCTTGCCTGCAGAGAATACTCTGCCCACTGAAACTAAGGAGAGTGCTACCCTCCAGGTCTGCTTATAGAGGCTAACAGAGTCACCTGAAGAACAAGCTCTTAACAGTGACAACTAAAACAGCTAGCTTCAGAGATTACTAGATGGCGAAAGGCAAATGTAAGAATCCTACTAACAGAAATCAAGATCACTCACCATCATCAGAACGCAGCACTCCCACCCCACCTAGTCCTGGGCACCCCAACACAACCGAAAATCTAGACACAGATTTAAAAACATTTCTCATGATGATGATAGAGGACATCAAGAAGGACTTTCATAAGTCACTTAAAGAATTACAGGAGAGCACTGCTAAAGAGTTACAGGCCCTTAAAGAAAAGCAGGAAAACACAGCCAAACAGGTAGAAGTCATTAAAGAAAAACAGGAAAACACATCCAAACAGGTAATGGAAATGAACAAAACCATACTAGGACTAAAAAGGGAAGTAGACACAATAAAGAAAACCCAAAGCGAGGCAACGCTGGAGATAGAAACCCTAGGAAAGAGATCTGGAACCATAGATGAGAGCATCAGCAACAGAATACAAGAAATGGAAGAGAGAATCTCAGGTGCAGAAGATTCCATAGAGAACATCGACACAACAGTCAAAGAAAATAAAAAATGCAAAAGGATCCTAACTCAAAACATCCAGGAAATCCAGGACACAATGAGAAGACCAAACCTACGGATAATAGGAATTGATGAGAATGAAGATTTTCAACTTAAAGGGCCAGCTAATATCTTCAACAAAATAATAGAAGAAAACTTCCCAAACATAAAGAAAGAGATGCCCATGATCATACAAGAAGCCTACAGAACTCCAAATAGACTGGACCAGAAAAGAAATTCCTCCCGACACATAATAATCAGAACAACAAATGCACTAAATAAAGATAGAATATTAAAAGCAGTAAGGGAGAAAGGTCAAGTAACATATAAAAGAAGGCCTATCAGAATTACACCAGACTTTTCACCAGAGACTATGACAGCCAGAAGAGCCTTGGACAGATGTTATACAGACACTAAGAGAACACAAATGCCAGCCCAGGCTACTATACCCGGCCAAACTCTCAATTACCATAGATGGAGAAACCAAAGTATTCACGACAAAACCAAATTCACACAATATCTTTCCACGAATCCAGCCCTTCAAAGGATGATAACAGAAAAGAAGCAATACAAGGATGGAAATCACGCCCTAGAACAAGCAAGAAAGTAATCCCTCAACAAACCAAAAAGAAGACAGCCACAAGAACAGAATGCCAACTCTAAACACAAAAATAAAAGGAAGCAAAAATTACTTTTCCTTAATATCTCTTAATATCAATGGACTCAATTCCCCAATAAAAAGACATAGACTAACAGACTGGCTACACAAACAGGACCCAACATTCTGCTGCTTACAGGAAACCCATCTCAGGGAAAAAGACAGACACTACCTCAGAGTGAAAGGCTGGAAAACAATTTTCCAAGCAAATGGACTGAAGAAACAAGCTGGAGTAGCCATTTTAATATCGGATAAAATCGACTTCCAACCCAAAATTATCAAAAAAGACAAGGAGGGACACTTCATACTCATCAAAGGTAAAATCCTCCAAGAGGAACTCTCAATTCTGAATATCTACGCACCAAATGCAAGGGCAGCCGCATTCATTAAAGACACTTTAGTAAAGCTCAAAGCACACATTGCACCTCACACAATAATAGTGGGAGACTTCAACACACCACTTTCATCAATGGACAGATCGTGGAAACAGAAACTAAACAGGGACACAGTGAAACTAACAGAAGTTATGAAACAAATGGGCCTGACAGATATCTACAGAACATTTTATCCTAAAACACAAGGATATACCTTCTTCTCAGCACCTCACGGGACCTTCTCCAAAATTGACCATAAAATTGGTCACAAAATAGGCCTCAACAGATACAAAAATATTGAAATTGTCCCATGTATCCTATCAGACCACCATGGCCTAAGACTGATCTTCAATAACAACATAAATAATGGAAAGCCAACATTCACGTGGAAACTGAATAACACTCTTCTCAATGATACCTTGGTCAAGGAAGGAATAAAGAAAGAAATTAAAGACTTTTTAGAGTTTAATGAAAATGAAGCCACAACATACCCAAACCTATGGGACACAATGAAAGCATTTCTAAGAGGGAAACTCATAGCTCTGAGTGCCTCCAAGAAGAAACGGGAGAGAGCACATACTAGCAGCTTGACAACACATCTAAAAGCTCTAGAAAAAAAGGAAGCAAATTCACCCAAGAGGAGTAGACGGCAGGAAATAATCAAACTCAGGGGTGAAATCAACCAAGTGGAAACAAGAAGAACTATTCAAAGAATTAACCAAAGGAGGAGTTGGTTCTTTGAGAAAATCAACAAGATAGATAAACCCTTAGCTAGACTCACTAAAGGGCACAGGGACAAAATCCTAATTAACAAAATCAGAAATGAAAAGGGAGACATAACAACAGATCCTGAAGAAATCCAAAACACCATCAGATCCTTCTACAAAAGGCTATACTCAACAAAACTGGAAAACCTGGACGAAATGGACAAATTTCTGGACAGATACCAGGTACCAAAGTTGAATCAGGATCAAGTTGACCATCTAAACAGTCCCATATCACCTAAAGAAATAGAAGCAGTTATTAATAGTCTCCCAGCCAAAAAAAGCCCAGGACCAGACGGGTTTAGTACAGAGTTCTATCAGACCTTCAAAGAAGATCTAATTCCAGTTCTGCACAAACTATTTCACAAAATAGAAGTAGAAGGTACTCTACCCAACTCATTTTATGAAGCCACTATTACTCTGATACCTAAACCACAGAAAGACCCAACAAAGATAGAGAACTTCAGACCAATTTCTCTTATGAATATCGATACAAAAATCCTCAATAAAATTCTCGCTAACCGAATCCAAGAACACATTAAAGCAATCATCCATCCTGACCAAGTAGGTTTTATTCCAGGGATGCAGGGATGGTTTAATATATGAAAATCCATCAATGTAATCCATTATATAAACAAACTCAAAGACAAAAAACCACATGATCATCTCGTTAGATGCAGAAAAAGCATTTGACAAGATCCAGCACCCATTCATGATAAAAGTTTTGGAAAGATCAGGAATTCAAGGCCCATACCTAAACATGATAAAAGCAATCTACAGCAAACTAGTAGCCAACATCAAAGTAAATGGAGAGAAGCTGGAAGCAATCCCACTAAAATCAGGGACTAGACAAGGCTGCCCACTTTCTCCCTACCTTTTCAACATAGTACTTGAAGTATTAGCTAGAGCAATTCAACAACAAAAGGAGATCAAGGGGATACAAATTGGAAAAGAGGAAGTCAAAATATCACTTTTTGCAGATGATATGATAGTATATATAAGTGACCCTAAAAATTCTACCAGAGAACTCCTAAACCTGATAAACAGCTTCAGTGAAGTAGCTGGATATAAAATTAACTCAAACAAGTCAAGGCCTTTCTCTATACAAAGAATAAACAGGCTGAGAAAGAAATTAGGGAAACAACACCCTTCTCAATACTCACAAATAATATAAAATATCTTGGCGTGACTCTAAGGAAGTGAAAGATCTTTATGATAAAAACTTCAAATCTCTGAAGAAAGAAATTAAAGAAGATCTCAGAAGATGGAAAGATCTCCCATGCTCATGGATTGGCAGGATCAACATTGTAAAAATGGCTATCTTGCCAAAAGCAATCTACAGATTCAATGCAATTCCCATCAAAATTCCAACTCAATTCTTCAACGAATTAGAAGGAACAATTTGCAAATTCATCTGGAATAACAAAAAACCTAGGATAGCAAAAAGTCTTCTCAAGGATAAAAGAACTTCTGGTGGAATCACCATGTCTGACCTAAAGCTTTACTACAGAGCAATTGTGATAAAAACTGCATGGTACTGGTATAGAGACAGACAAGTAGACCAATGGAATAGAATTGAAGACCCAGAAATGAACCCACACACCTATGGTCACTTGATCTTCGACAAGGGAGCTAAAACCATCCAGTGGAAGAAAGACAGCATTTTCAACAATTGGTGCTGGCACAACTGGTTGTTATCGTGTAGAAGAATGCGAATCGATCCATACTTATCTCCTGTACTAAGGTCAAATCTAAGTGGATCAAGGAACTTCACATAAAACCAGAGACACTGAAACTTATAGAGGAGAAAGTGGGGAAAAGCCTTGAAGATATGGGCACAGGGGAAAAATTCCTGAACAGAACAGCAATGGCTTGTGCTGTAAGATTGAGAATTGACAAATGGGACCTAATGAAACTCCAAAGTTTCTGCAAGGCAAAAGACACAGTCAATAAGATAAAAAGACCACCAACAGATTGGGAAAGGATCTCTACCTATCCTAAATCAGATAGGGGACTAATATCCAACATATATAAAGAACTCAAGAAGGTGGACTTTAGAAAATCAAATAACCCCATTAAAAAATGGGGCTCAGAACTGAACAAAGAATTCTCACCTGAGGAATACCGAATGGCAGAGAAGCACCTGAAAAAATGTTCAGCATCCTTAATCATCAGGGAAATGCAAATCAAAACAACCCTGAGATTCCACCTCACACCAGTCAGAATGGCTAAGATCAAAAATTCAGGTGACAGCAGATGCTGGCATGGATGTGGAGAAAGGGGAACACTCCTCCATTGTTGGTGGGATTGCAGGCTTGTACACCCACTCTGGAAATCAGTCTGGCGGTTCCTCAGAAAATTGGACATAGTACTACCGGAGGATCCAGCAATACCTCTCCTGGGCATATATCCAGAAAATGCCCCAACTGGTAAGAAGGACACATGCTCCACTATGTTCATAGCAGCCTTTTTTATAATAGCCAGAAGCTGGAAAGAACCCAGATGCCCCTCAACAGAGGAATGGATACAGAAAATGTGGTACATCTACACAATGGAGTACTACTCAGCTATTAAAAAGAATGAATTTATGAAATTCCTAGGCAAATGGATGGACCTGGAGGGCATCATCCTGAGTGAGGTAACACATTCACAAAGGAACTCACACAATATGTACTCACTGATAAGTGGATATTAGCCCCAAACCTAGGATACCCAAGATATAAGATACAATTTGCTAAACACATGAAACTCAAGAAGAATGAAGACTGAAGTGTGGACACTATGCCCCTCCTTAGAATTGGGAACCAAACACCCATGGAAGGAGTTACAAAGACAAAGTTTGGAGCTGAGATGAAAGGATGGACCATGTAGAGACTGCCATATCCAGGGATCCACCCCATAATCAGCATCCAAACGCTGACACCATTGCATATACTAGCAAGATTTTATCGAAAGGACCCAGATGTAGCTGTCTCTTGTGAGACTATGCCGGGGCCTAGCAAACACAGAAGTGGATGCTCACAGTCAGCTAATGGATGGATCACAGGGCTCCCAATGGAGGAGCTAGAGAAAGTACCCAAGGAGGTAAAGGGATCTGCAACCCTATAGGTGGAACAACATTATGAACTAACCAGTACCCCGGAGCTCTTGACTCTAGCTGCATATGTATCAAAAGATGGCCTAGTCGGCCATCACTGGAAAGAGAGGCCCATTGGACTTGCAAACTTTATATGCCCCAGTACAGGGGAACGCCAGGGCCAAAAAGGGGGAGTGGGTGGGTAGGGGCGTGGGGGTGGGTGGGAATGGGGGACTTTTGGGATAGCATTGGAAATGTAAATGAGCTAAATACCTAATAAAAAATGGAAAAAAAAAGAACCCAGATGTCCCTCAACAGAGGAATGGATACAAAAAATGTGGTACATTTACACAATGGAGTACTACTCAGCTACTAAAAAGAATGAATTTATGAAATTCCTAGGCAATGGTTTGACCTGGAGGGCATTATCCTGAGTGAGGTAACACATTCACAAAAGAACTCAAATGATATGTACTCACTGATAAGTGGATATTAGCCCAGAAACTTAGAATACCCAAGATATAAGTTACAATTTGCAAAACACATGAAACTCAAGAAGAATGAAGACCAAAGTGTGGACACTTTGCCCCTTCTTAGAATTGGGAACAAAACTCCCATGGAAGAAGTTACAGAGACAAAGTTTGGAGCTGAGACAAAAGGATGGACCATCTAGAGACTGCCATACCCAGGGATCCATCTCATAATCAGCCTCCAAACGCTGACACCATTGCATACACTAGCAAGATTTTGCTGAAAAGACCCTGATATAGCTGTCTCTTGTGAGACTATGCCGGGGCCTAGCAAACACATTAGTGGTTGCTCACAGTCAGCTAATGGATGGATCACAGGGCCCCAATGGAGGAGCTAGAGAAAGTACCCAAGGAGCTAAAGGGATCTGTAACCCTACAGGTGGAACAAGATTATGAACTAACCATTACCCCGGAGCTCTTGACTCTAGCTGCATATGTATCAAAAGATGGCCTAGTTGGCCATCACTGGAAAGAGAGGCCCATTAGACTTGCAAACTTTATATGCCCCAGTACAGGGGAACGCCAGGGCCAAAAAGGGGGAGTGGGTGGGTAGGGGAGTGGGGGGGGGATGGGAATTTTGGGATAGCATTGGAAATGTAAATGAGGAAAATACCTATTAAAAATAAATAAATAAATAAATAAATAAAGAAAGAAAGAAAGAAAGAAAGAAAGAAAGAAAGAACCAATAGCTGGAAAAAAAAAAGAAAGAAAGAAAAAAAGGTTTGAAACAAATTTCCAAGCAAATGGTCCCAAGAAACAAGCTGGAGTAGCCATTTCTAGTATCGAATAAAAATCAACTTTCAACCAAAAGTTATCAAAAAAGATAAGGAAGGATATTTCATACTGATCACAGAAAAAAATCTACCAAGAAGAACTCTCAATCCTGAACATCTATGCTCTAAAT
Source organism: Mus musculus (assembly GCF_000001635.26). NCBI lineage: Eukaryota > Metazoa > Chordata > Mammalia > Rodentia > Muridae > Mus > Mus musculus. The sequence continues at coordinate 22,766,428 of NC_000076.6, forward strand.
GCAGGGGCACCCATATTCATAAAAGAAACTGTACTAAAGGTCAAAGCACACATTTTACTTCATACAATAATAATGGGAGACATCAACATCCCACCTTCAGCAATTGACAGATCATGGAAACACAAACTAAACAGAGACACAGTAAAAGTAAGAGAAGTTATGAATCAAATGGATCTAAGAGATATTTATAGAACATTTCATCCTAAAGTAAAAGGCACCTCATGGTACCTTCTCTAAAATTAACCATATGATCGGTCACAAAGCAGGCCTCAACAGATACAAGAAGAATGAAATATTCCCATGCATCCTAACAGATCACCACGGACTAAGGCTGGTCTTCAATAGCAACAAAACCAACAGAAAGTCCACATACACATGGAAGCTGAACAACACTTTACTCAATGATAACTTTGTCAAGGAAGAAATAAAGAAAAAAATGAAAGGCTCTTTAGGATTTAATGAAAATGAAGACACATCATACCAAAACTTATGGGATACAATGAAAGCAGTGGTAAGAGGAAACCTCATAGCTGTAAGTGCCTCCGAAAAGAAACTGGAGAGAGCTTACACTAGCAGCTTGACAGCACACCTGAAAGCGCTAGATCAAAAATAAGCAAATTCACCCAAGAGGAGTAGATGGCAGGAAATAATCAAAATCAGGACTGAAATCAGCCAAATAGAAACAAAAAGAACTATACAAAGAATCAACAAAACCAGGAGCTGGTTCTTTGAGAAAGTCAACAACATAGATAAACCCTTAGTCAGACTAACCAGAGGGCACAGAGACAGTATCCAAATTAATAAAAATCAGAAATGAAAAGAGAGACATAATGATGAAATATATCTTAAAATAATTATTTTTCTTGTTGAATATTAACAGTTGAGAATATTAAAATCATGTTCTCAACCATCATGGAAATATTATTGATAATTTTTCTCACTGTGCTTGAAATTAGTGTTTTCTTAATGTTTAACTTCAAAGAGTTTTTGCTATTTTGAAATTTTTAAAATATACTTACCAATAAAAATACTTTATTTCCTAGAAACACTGATAATCTTTTTAAAGTAAACTTATAGTTAGACAATGTACACAGATATATATTGCATTTTAAATACTCTCCCACTATGTTAGGTGGTATCATATAAGGGCTTTTGAATATATATCTATCTTTCTTTCTTTCTTTCTTTCTTTCTTTCTTTCTTTCTTTCTTTCTTTCTTTCTTTCTTTCTTCCTTCCTTCCTTCCTTCCTTCCTCTCTCTCTCTCTCTCTCTCTCTCTCTCTCTCTCTCTCTCTCTCTCTCTTTCTTTCTCTCTCTCTCTCTCTCTCTCTCTCTCTCTCTTTTCTCTCTCTCTCTCTCTCTCTCTCTCTCTCTCTCTCTCTCTCTCTCTTTCTTTCTTTCTTTCTTTCTTTCTTTTTTGTTTTTGTTTTTCAAGACAAGGTTTCTCTGGCTGTCCTGGAACTCACTCTATAGACCAGGCTGGCCTCGAACTCAGAAATCCACCTGCCTCTGCCTCCCGAGTGCTAGGGATTAAAGGTGTGTGCCACCATGCCCGGCTTTGAATATATTTCTTAATGATTCATATTTAATGTTTTATGCTTTTTTACTATGCTTAATTCCCAAACAATATTTTGTATGTTTTGAAACAGTTTAGTATTCAACATTAGATATAGGATTCTCAGTTATGGATAGTGTTAAATGTTCATTAATGTTATTTTTAGTGTATGAAAGAATATGAATATAAAAGTTGAACAAATATTTTTATATAGTATTTGATTATCAAAATACTCAATATTATTAATATGTTTGATAAGTAAAATGCATTTCAATAATAAGAAAATTTAAGAAAAAATCTCTTAACCAAAAATTTATATATTACATAGGTATATAATATATAAATAGTTTATTTATTTTAACATATAACATGTGACATATTATGATGTAATAATTGTAAAAGAGGCCATCAATTTGAGAGGGAGTGGGTGGCATACACAGAAGGCGCTGGAGGGAGGGAGGAAAGGGGAAAGTCACATAATTATATTTCAATTTAAATGTTTTTAATACATAAAAGTAACATTACATTTATAGCTCTCTACTTAACTAAGATTAACTGAGCAAAAGACAGAGTATACAAATGATTATGATTAACATAATGTAGTCATTAAAAATAAAAATGTCATAAATATTCCTAAGTGTCAATTAACTTGAAAACATAGCATATAAGGATAAATTCCTTGGAAATCACTTCCTTATAGTTAAGATAAATCAATTTATCAATAAATCAATTTTCAAAACATTTTCTACAAAGAAATTCCAGGTTCACATGGTACTTGTGGGCAGTTTTATCAGTGATTCAAAGAAGAAAAATAATTGCAACCTATATAATATATTCTTTTTTTTTCCATTTTTTATTAGGTATTTAGCTCATTTACATTTCCAATGCTATACCAAAAGTCCCCCATACCCACCCACCCCCACTCCCCTACCCACCCACTCCCCCTTTTTGGCCCTGGCGTTCCCCTGTACTGGGGCATACAAAGTTTGCGTGTCCAATGGGCCTCTCTTTCCAGTGATGGCCGATTAGGCCATCTTTTTTTTTTTTTTTTTTTTTTCTTTAATATTTTTATTAAACAATCTCTTCATTTACATTTCAAATGCTATCCCAAAAGTCCCCTACACCTTCCCCCCCCCCCCTCGCCCTGCTCCCCTACCCACTCACTCCCACTTCTTGGCCCTGCCGTTCCCCTGTAGTGGGCATATGAAGTTTGCTTGACCAAGGGGTCTCTCTTCCCAATGATGGCCAACTAGGCCATCTTCTGCTACATATGCAGCAAGAGACACGAGTTCTGAGGGTACTGATTAGTTCATATTGTTGTTCCACCTATAGGGTTGCAGACCTCTTCAGCTCTTGGGTACTTTCTCTAGCTCCTACATTGGGGGCCCTGTGTTCCATCTTATAGATGACTGTGAGCATCCACTTCTGTATTTGCCAGGCACTGGCATAGCCTCTCAGGAGACAGCTATATCAGGGTCCTTTCAGCAAAATCTTGCTGGCATATGCAATAGTGTCTGCATTTGGTGGCTGATTATGGGGTGGACCCTGGGTGGGACAGTCTCCGGATGGTCCATTTAGGCCATCTTTTGATACATATGCAGCTAGAGTCAAGAGCTCCGGGGTACTGGTTAGTTCATAATGTTGTTCCACCTATAGGGTTGCAGATCCCTTTAGCTCCTATATTCTAAAGAGTTGAAAAATAAGGAATACTTTCAGATTCATTTTATGAAGCTAGAACTATTTGCTGCTGACATATACCAAGACAGCGAGAGACACGAAAATTAGCAGCCAGCTATAATCAGTATGCAAATTCTTGAACTAAATACTGAAGTGATAATTGTATTATGAAAAGGCTCAGGAATCACATGGTAGCCAGGGACAAAAACCAACAAACACACACATACCCCCAAAACCCAAACAATATAAACAAACCAGAATTTTATATATATAACCCATATCTTGGGTTATACATAAAATTAATTCAACATAGAGCCCAGAAACTTCTCAGAGAAAACTTTTATAATATCACATTAGGTAAATCCCTCTTATATCAACAGAGTAATAATTTCCTAAAGTATGGCATTTCATAAAAGTTAGATATGACTGTTGTTTGAAAAAAAAAACATTCCAAGAGAATGAGAGGCTAAGGTACAGATTTGTAGAAAATATTTGCAATTCCTGTATTGATGGAGAATTCTAAGAGCTACTTATAAGGAGCTACCTAAGTAAAGTAGTGAAGGGAAGTTGTGAGAGACTTTACCGAAGACATGCAGATGGAAAGTCAGCACTGAGAAAAGATACTCATCATTGGTGGGCAAGCAAACACAGATCAGGAAAGCTGCTGTATCCTTCCAGAATGTTTAAGCAGCACCGCACCATCAAGGGTTAACATGGACTGGAAAGGCTGACTCTCTTACAGACTGCAGAGGGAATATAAAAGTCTAAAAACCATGTGTCAGCACGGTAGACCGAACCCGACTGCCTTTTCTACTCTTAGGAACGAGAGTGTCCTTCAGACATGTCTGCAGCTTTGGTTCGTAACAGCACAAATTTAAGAAGCAGTCCAAAGGGTTACCACCAGGTGAGTGGGTAGAAGAGCATGGCTGTTACCACCATAAAATGGACTCCTCTTCAGAAGTTAAAAAGAATAGACTGTTGATAAAAGCAATGATAGTGGCAAATCTCAAGATAACTGTGGTTGTTGTAAGAGAAGAGAAATCAGGCCAGACTCAGAACATAGTACATGACAGTATTTACATACAGCTCTAAGAAATGCAAGACTAGGAATTCCTTGGGAATGACAGACAAGGGTGGGAAGAAAAGAACATAAAATAAATATAAAAGAATATAAACAGAAGTAAATATTTTGGAGTTAATTTTTTTTTCTAGAGAAGACTTCACCATGTAGCAGCTGTCCCGGAACTCACTCTGTAGACTATGCTGGCCTCAAATTCAGAGATCCGCCTGCCTCTGCCTCTGGACTGCTGGGCTTAGAGGCATGAGACACTGCTGCCTGGCAACCAATATCTCATGAGCATACAAACATCAAAACTTCATAAAGGAAGGACACTTGAACTTAAACTTTGATTTCCTTCCAACCAGCTCTTTACAGGAGTATTCTGAAGCCAGTATAGAATGAAAACAGGGCAAAGATACAAGGACTTAAAAATATTATTGACAGAGGATATGGTCATGTATATAGAACATTCAAAAATTTTACCTTTATTTGTACATATTAGCTAGCTACAAGGAAGTAAAAGTGGTCATTTTTATCTACCACCCAAACTGACATATAGTACAATTCCAGTTTGGATTCCAATGTGACTTTCAACTTGGCAAGCACTCCCAGAGAACTAGGTTGGGCACTTTGTAAGCATTCCTTACAAAGCTGCATGATCAAACACACTGATCACACTGATCACTGGCTAGAGAAACTGAATCAGAAGCCAAGTGTCAGGCTCACTCACAAATGGTAGCTGGACTTATATCAAGTGCTACGCTGTCGTTCCAGTAGACATTGAAGTATATCTATATAGGAAATAGAGTAAGACACCTACTTCATACCATGTGAAAAAATTCAACTTGAGGACAATTCAAAACTAGATGGGATGTTGAGGACAAATCTTTCAAACTTATAAGAAAAGAAAAAGAAAGAGAAAAAGAAGAAGAAAAAGGAAAGGAAAAACTAGGCATCTGTTTTAGGGTGAGGTATATTTTTAAACAAGGTACAAAGCTAATCCTAAAGTAATTAAGTTATGAAAGGTTAAAAATAAAGTCCTTTGTTCAAATAAAAAATACATTAAAATGGACAGATAGGCCACAATCTATAAAACTTAAGTTGCTATTTACATTAATGTCAAAGGGTTTGTCTAGTTTTCCAGTTTTTATAAATTTGCACAAATCAACAAGAAAAAGTCAACCAACCCACCAAACAAACAAATAACCAACCCACAAAACCACCAATCCACCAATCCACCAACCAACCCACCAACCCACCCATCAACCAAACCACTAACCCACCAACCAATCAAACCATGAACCCACTAAGCAACAAGCAACCAGCCAACCAACTAACCCAGCAACCAACCAACCCACCCACCCATCAACCAACCTACCCCAAACCAGCAACCAACCAACCAAACCTAGTATAAAGAAAAAGATCTGGAGGCATTATAGAGAAGAAACATGATAGAGCTGAGCATGGTGACACAGGGGAGGGAGAGTCACAGAGGCAGGGGCAGAGGAAGAAGAGGCAGAAACATCAGAACCAACTTCAGTTGACAGTCTCAGTTACACGGCTACAGCAAGTTAGAAGCTAGCCTGGGCTACAGGTGGCCCTGTTTTAGAAAGGAGAAGAAAGGAGAAGGAGGTGGGGGGAGAGGAGCAAGTTAGAAGCTAGCCTGGGCTACATACAGGTGGCCCTGTTTTAGAAAGGAGAAGAAAGGGGAAGGAGGTGGAGGGAGAGGAGGAGGAGCGGGAGGTGGGAGGCAGAGTAGAGAGAACTGGCTCAGGAGTATCAGCATGATACAACTAAATAGATGAGTGGAAACAACACTTGATCTTTAATCTCCTTAGGAGCGATGAGGGTAACTCTCACATGGAGACCTAACATACAAAAACCTTCATAGCTACATTGTTAATAATATCAAAAAGAATGAACAACCCAGAAGTGTCTTCAAAGTATAATGAAGTAATAGTGTTTATTAAAAGACGCATTATACAATAGTAGATCCTGAACTAAGCAAAGTTTAAACAGAAACATGCGGGTTAATTTTGAGTTTATTATTGACTGTCACCAGCAACTTAAGGACCAAGCCAGCCTAAGGAAAAACAAGCCTGAGCATTATGAAAAAGTTATTTTGAAGCAACCCCCCCCCAAAGTTTATAAGATGATTTAAAGCACTGGCTCAGTCAGTATCATTTGCAGGCAAGCGTAAGGACCCCCGTAAGTGTAAGGCAAGCTTTTATGTGAACCCTGGTGTTCACATAAAAGCAGTTTACACTGTAATCTCAGTCTCATGGACATGGAACGGGGCTCCCTGGAGCTCAGTGTTCAGCTAGTCCAGCTAAATTGGTGAACTCAATGTTCAAAAATAAGACATAATAAAATGGGCTGCTAAGATAACTTAGAGGACAAAGGCACCCACTGCCAAGCCTGCTGGATGACTTGAGTTTATACCTCATGGTAGGAGGAGAGAACCACCTCTGATCCTTGCCAGTTGCCCTCTGACCTCCACACTCCTGCAGTGGCACACGCTCAGCCACACACAAAAGAAATAACTAGAAGGTAGATGAAGTAGACACGGTGCAGAGTAATTGAGAAGGACGCCTGACTTTGGCCTCTAGCCTCCACGTTTACACAAATGCATATGTTTGTGTGTATGCTTATGTGTATGCTTGAACGCATGCATGACTGTATGTGGGGTGTGTGCATGTGTGGATGAGAGTGTGCAGAGTTTACCTTTGTTAGGGTACAGATGGAATGGCACAGGAGCCAGGCCTAAGCGTTTCTTCTAGCCTCTGAGTTTGCACTGTTGGTTAAGCTGGCACTAGCAGAATTTATGGACATAAAGACCCCATTATTTTTTCATGCTGCTTTTAGAAGTTTTAGCTGATACAGAGAGACAAGGAAAAAAAAAAGCAATAAAGACAGACTGAAGTGAGTTTATTTTTATTTATTTATTTATTGGGTTGGTTTTTGCACATGATGGTATTATCTGGAAAACTCAACATAACTAAAATTTTTATTTAAATTTTTTTTTAAAAATTAAACTTAAAAATATCCACGAAGTAGATACTTCATTCTTCCTTAAAATAGGGAACAAAATACCCATGTAAGGAGTTACAGAGACAAAGTTTGGAGCTGAGCCAAAAGGATGGACCATCCAGAGACTCCCCCACCCGGGGATCCATCCCATAATCAGCCACCAAACGGAGACACTATGGCATATGCCAGCAAGATTTTGCTGAAAGGACCCTGATATAGCTGTCTCTTGTGAGGCTAGACCAGTGCCTGGCAAATACAGAAGTGGATGCTCACAGTCATCTATTGGATGGAACACAGGGCCCCCAATGGAAGAGATAGAGAAAGTACCCAAGGAGCTGAAGGGGTTTGCAACCCTATAGATGGAACAACAATATGAACTAACCAGTACCCCCAGAGCTCATGTCTCTAGCTGCATATGTAGCAGAAGATGGCCTAGTTGAACATCATTGGGAAGAGAGATCTCTTGGTCTTGCAAACTGTATATGCCCTAGTACAGGGGAACGCCAGAGCCAAGAAGTGGGAGTGGGTCGGTAGGGGAGCAGGGTTGGGGGAGGGTATAGGGGACTTTGGGATAGCATTTGAAATGTAAATGAAGAAAATATCTAACAAAAAAATTGAAAAAAAAAAGAGAAAGATTTTAAAAGTAAAAAAAAAAAAAATTCACAATGGAGCTGAAGAGATGACCCAGGGGCGAAGGGCTCTGGCTACTCTTAGAGAGGGCTAGGGTTCTATTTCTAGGACCTACTGAGCATCTATCTCTCTAACTCCAGCTGCATGGGTTCTAGCTTCTCCTGACTGCTTCAGGGATGGCATGTATGCAGTACATATACACACAAGTGAACACCCATATAAATAATAATTTTTAAAAATCCAAGGCAACTGATAAGAAACTAGTGAAGGAATGAGTTCTTGGTAGTAATCTCCCCCACTTGTTACTGACTTTGTGGCAGAAACTCTGCTCAGCACTTTATATTCACATCTCAACTAAGCTCTGCTGTCAGGCTTTCTCCACAGGAATGAGGAAACGGCTCTTGCTGAGAACAACTCTTGACTGGCAGGACCAGGTTTGAAACTTGTTTGGTCTGACTCATAGCTCATGCCAAGAAACACTGTTATCTTGTCTCCAAACAAATATTGACCTAAGATACTTTTTTCTTTTTCCAAAACAAAGATAAACAGTGACCAGGAAAGTTGTTCAGGGAGAAGGTGGCTTTCTTTGGTGGTGGGCATTGTTCAAATAGGGTATCGTCCGTCTTATTTAAAAGTCTATGTGCTTCAGGTGGACTAAATACATACACAAAGTAAACGAGAGTCTGCATCTTGAACAAGTCTGCAGAAGACAAAGGAAAGCCATCTTTGGGGCTGGAGAAATGGCTCAGCAATTAAATATGCTGGCTGTTCTTACAGAGGACCAGGCTCAGTTCTCAGCACCCATATAGCAGCCCCTAGCCTGTGACTGCAGTTTCAGGGAACCCAGCTCCATGGCCACTGCATTCTGCAGGCAAAACCCCCATACACATAAAATAAAAGTAAATTAATCTTTTTTTTTTAAAAAAGATAACTACCTTTAAAAGTCTGTCTTTCATTTGCTCTTTCTTTTAAAACACTATTTAGATTGCTTGTTACCTTTCTGTCAATATTATTCAGTTACAATATAATTGTAATTAATAATTAAAACTACCTTGATTGGATGGGTGTTATCATATTGCTGTGAAGAGGCACCATGACCATAGCAGCTCTTATAAAGGAAAACATTTAATTGAGGCTGGCTTAGAGTTTCAGACCTTTAGTCCGTTATCATCATGGCCTGAAGCATGATGGAATGCAGACAGACATGGTGCAGCAGCAGGAGACTCTGTGCCTTAACTGGGCATAGCTTGAGTTCTTCAAAGCCCATCCCCACAGGACACACTTCTTCCAGCAAGGCTGTACCTACTCCAACAAGGCCACACCCCTAAAAGTGCCACTCCCTGTGAGCTTATGAGGGCCATTTTCTTTTACTACCATGGGTGGCTTTTTGTGTTTCTCCTGCAAGAAGCTGTTAATGCTGCTTCCATTAGCAGCTGGTTCTGTTTGGATTGCTCGCAGCTGGTAGCTGAATACATAAAGACAGATTTTTGAACCATCTCTTAGGATGTGGGCATCGAATACCTTACTAGTATGCTCTAGTTTATTTTTAACTTCTGTTCTTTTGGTCCTGGAGACCCTTGGACTATCACAAAAGTTTTCTGAACATAAGGTCTTTACAACTTCCCTTCAGAAATGCTGGGAACAGCCTCACTTTCTCCTGCCCACCTCTGCTAATCTCTCTTACTCTGGAGGGTGCTGGGTGAGCCCAAGCATAGGAGGCTTATATATTAGGATGAGAGGAGACTTCAGAGGCCAATGAGCCCCCACTGCTTTCTTATGCGCTCCTTTCAGGACGCTGGCCCAGGATCTTGGCTATTTTCTTCTCAAACCCACAGACTCAGAAACAATGCAGAGCCCTGCAGCAGACAAAGGGGAATCGAGGAACAAGGCTGCCCCCGTGTGGTGTGAAATGTAAACAGGGAAACGTGAGAAATATGAAGTTGTAAAAGGTGAACTTCCATCAACTGTAATGTCATTTGCAAATTTTTTGTAATTGGTATCAGGCCCTAATAACTACAAAAATGCAAAATCCGTTTTAGATGACACCAGAAACTCATGGCACACCCATGAGGTATAGTAACCATAGAATAGCCTGAAATTCCAGGAAGAGAGTATAGTGGACAGGTGTCTTGTTCTACAGAAGCTAAGCCTCCAGTAGCCCCCCTGAGCTCTGCTCTGGTTTCAGTGTAGCAGACTGTGGACCGAGGTCTATTTTTGTTTACTTTTGTTACTTTTTGCTAGTTATGGTTTGAGATACAGTCTCACTACATGGCCCAGGTTGTTCTTAGACTCAGAGCTGCCTAAGCTTCCAGACAGCTGGGATTACCAAGGCACATCTGGTTTAAGCACAAAGTGGAGTCAAGAAAAATCCATTTCATAAACATATATCCTGGGTATGTAATGGTTCTAGCAAGTTAGCTCAGGGTAAGGAGCACACAATGGGAAAAAAAAAAAGCTTGCCAAAAAGTGTATGAGATAATATTTCCATCCCAGACTATTGCAGATAGCTGATAGAGTATACACATGAGTCTGCCCCCCTTCATTGGAATCTGTGAGGATGGGCAGAGGGCACCATACCAGTGGCTGCTCTCTGGTAAGCGAAAGGTTAGAGGTAAGCTCCTGTGTTCGACAGCTCAGCATCCCCATCCCCAAAGGATCCCAGTTACTTCAGTAGCTAAAAAGAGATGGAAAATAGACACTCCTTATTTTAGGTTTTTAAAAATATAAAATATAGAATAGTCAAAACCAACAAAACTGGTACCACAAACAAGGAAGAAAGGTTAGCCAGGAGGGCTCTGGGCTTGTGGCACTACCAGGAAACTAAATAATGCCTGGCTTCTGACCTATTTGGATTTAAAATCTATAGTTACCACCAAGGCACCACCTTGGTTACATTATTTAATGGCTTTAACCTTTAGTTTTTAATCCTGAACATGAAATCTCAATGCCTAGGTTGTGTCAAGGATTTCATCAGAGGACACAGGGCAATTAGCACTTGCCTAGCTCTTGCTCATAAATATTAGGCTAATTGAGTCACCCAGGAGCAGTAGTAACATGTGTATACCTAGACTCAGTGTGCCCACAACGAAGCTACTGAATTCACAGTGAAGAACTGCTCCCCTAAAATTTTAAGGTATTTCCAGGAGGGATTTTATGTACCTCGTAATAGTTGTTTACAGGCAGTACCTTAGTGGAGGTACCTGGAATTTAGAACATCAAAAAAACCCTACTTTCAGGATGGGAAGTCCAGCCAGAGATTGTTAATAGTGTGCTGGGTTTACAAAAATCTCATGGATCCAAGATTCACTCTTTCAGATGCATCACATGCTAGCTAGATGTCTTTGAACCTCAGTTTCCCTGCACAAGAATAATAGCTACAATTCATATACTGCTTACAAATATATCACATTGACTGTGATCCCAGGGATGTGGTATACGTAAATACCTATGTCAGAGAAAGCCTCAGTCAATACTTTTTTGTTCTCTTGAAAATCTTTGATGATGGTGGTGATGACAATGGAAACGTTCAAAGAAATCCTGAGATTTAGGAAGCTGATAGTGAGTTTATAGGGCCATTTGGCCTTCTGAGTAGAAAAATAAGGACCCAGGAAGACATATGTGGGAGTGGTCTCTTTACCAGAATGACAGATATTTCATTGCCTGCCCAAAGTGGGGCTGAATGTCCCGCAGCTTCGTGCTACACATGGTCAGTAGAGAGCGCCAGAGGGATGCAATAGGAGAGAGCTGCTTTCTAACAGGCCCACAAGCTTGTTTGCCAACCCTTTCAAGACAAGCTTGCTCAGAAGATGGGGCAGGCAGCAGCTATTAACAGCTAGAACAGCACTTTCATAGTGGGGCTTGCCAGCCAGCCATCTCCCCAGGAAGCTTTTCCGTAGTTTCTCAAGTGTGATGTAGGTGACTTTTCGTCTAACCCAGAGGGCAGATTCCCAGTATTTAGCAGCAGCAGTCTTTCCTACCCGCAGCTTCAGCCCACACTGCAGTGAAGTGTCTCCTGTCGGGGTACCAGTTCCAGCTGAAATTCTCAAGTTACCAGTTCCTGGTAGTGTGTGTCAGCTCTTACCATACATGAACCCTTTTGTCTGTCCAAATGACCTCAGAAGAGGTCTGGACCCAGGCTCTGGGGAGACAGATTCCCTTCCAAGGTTGTTCCCGCTAGAGGCATACTCGCTCAGCCCTATAGTGCTCCCTTTACAGCTAACCCTCGACCGGAGTTAAGTTTCTAAATGAAATTTTCTTGTTCAAACTGCTCTCTGGTAGGACAGGAGACTGTGAAAACCCAGCGAACTCTATTCCATGACAGAAGAATCATTCCTGGGACTGTATTTCCTCCACTGCCTACATCATCCTGGGACAATCTGGATGCTTATTGAAGATTTTTGTTCCTTTATATAAATCACATCCTTGCTATCGATCTATCCTTGGGTTGAGTGTAAAAACTGCTGAACAGTGGAACTGATAATGATGGGAGCCCACAAACGTTCTTCTGCAAGACTCTTGTGGTATTAGCTGGGTAATTGGGTTTCTGATTCCGGCTGAGCAGGAAAGAGTTCTTGGGAGAAATCGCATTTGCGTTGTACCTTCAAAAGAAAGGAACCTTGCAAAACTGCAATATAACTACAATCATGGGAACCCTCCAGGCAGAAGGAGAGGTGCAGACACACAGCCGTCCATTTGGGACAAACGTCTTGAGACAGCGATAGAGCCTGGAAGGTTTGAGTGCTGGGCACACAAGTACAGGAAGGCATGGAAGAATTCCATGAAGATTTGGCTTCTGTGTGGAATAGATTAAATTGGGACCTAAGCAAAGTCACTCATAAGAAAATTACTACAGTAACCATGATATAAGGAAATCCAAACCTACAATTGAAACATGGGAAGGGGAAAGGGAAAGAGAAAATCAGTACATAAAAACAATGTGTAGGAAGATCACAGTAGGCCCCAGGTGGGTGGCTGTGAGAGATGATCTTGACAAAGCTGGTGTGGCAACAGGAACAAAGAGTCATGGGGGAAAGTATTAACGTTGACTCTCTAGTCTGGGTGGAGCATACTATGATGAATGGAAAGTTCTGGGCTGGCAAGATGGCTCAGCAGGTAAAGGCTCTTGCCAACAAGCATGATGACCTGAGTTTAACCCCAGAGTGCCTATGGTGGAAGGAGAGAGCAGACTCTGAAAGCTGTGTGTTCGCACATATACACTGACACAGCATGAATAAATAAGTGGGGAAAGATTTAAAATAGAAAATAATTTATAGTCAGTATGAACCCCATGCTGATATAATCCAAGCTCTCTTTACTCCCAGTCTCCTGTCTCCTGTCTCCTGTTTCATCAGGGGAGTTTATCCTTAATCCCCTAAATGAATGTTTGTAAGCCCTACAAGTCCCATGCTAAGTCTGAGACACTATACAGTCCTCTAAGCCTCGGAGTAGTAATTCAGTAATGGGCGAGGAGAGTGGAAAGAGAAGATAGCTATATAAAAAAAATGTATCGGAAGACCGTTGTAGATGCCAGGTGGGTGGTTGTGAGAAGTGACCCAAACAAAGCTGGGTGTGCAGTGTGTGTGTGAACACTTGAAAAGCCCAGCTCCAGGCATCGTTAGACACTCTGCACTATATTGTTTGCTAAACCTCAGATCTGCTTGAAGAGGATCAAGAGCACATAATTGGCTTCCTTGGCTCTCTCTCCCTTTTCCTCTTCCTTTACCCCTATGTCTGCCAGTTTAAATAGGAAAGGATAGGTCCAGACCTATAGAGCAAGAACAAGATCGTACAAGAACTTATAATTTGGTTGCGTGATTGCTGGATCTGAAGTTACTCATAGCCATTTTAACTCTACAAAGCACTGTCATGTGTCTCTGGCAGATACAAGACATCACATTAGGAAACCACTTTAGTCAACACCTCCAAGATGCTCTGAGCATAGGTCTTGTTCCGGCATCTTCATCCCAACCTGCCACATAGAAAAAGACCTCTGTGATGCCCACAAAGGCCCTCCCCTTTGCAGGGACAACACTGTCACTCTCTGAGGACCCTCATTCATGTGACGGTGCTCTCTCTTTCTCCCCCTGTGATGAGGGTGGGTGACGCTCACAGTTCAGCCTCAGTCACATAGTGTCTTCTTTCAAAAGCCTCTCCTCAAACACTTCACATCCCCCACACTTTCCTATCCTTCTATATTCTGGATTAGAAAGGATGAAAGGGTTCAGTCAGTCTGGGGGCCACCTTCTTTTTAAGTACTTCATAAGGGACTGTGCTTTAAGTCCAGTATCTGTCATCTCCGCCTCGGCAGAAACTCCAGTATGAACATTCTTTGACATGAAGACTCCTTCAGTGATAAACTTTCAGAGTTCTTTGATGAAGCACAAAGGAAGTCAATGCTAAAACGTTGAATTAAAGTTTACATAAAATTTACTTATAAAAATGTGTATATTTAAATACCTAGAACTACATAATTTATGAAGTGTATTTGTGTGTGTCTGTGTTTTTATTCTAACTTTTTTTTTTTTTTTTTTGGCTTTTAGAGACAGGGTTTCTCTGTGTAACAGAGTCCTGGGTGTCCTGGATCCACTTCACAGACCAGGTTGGTCTCAGGCATCGACCTGCCTGTGCCTCTCAACTGCTGGGATTAAAGGGATGCGCCATCACTTACACTGATTCCAAGAAGATTTCAAAGCAGCCTTTAGAGGCTTGGTATATTGATTTCCTGCTAAAACAAACTTTGCTGCTCAGATGGACATAAGCCTGTTGTCTCGCAGTTCCAGAGGCTCTATCAAGTGTCTCTGGAATGATCCTCCTGGCAGCTCTAGGGAAGCAAACGTTTCCTCTGCTGGTCCTGAAGGCTGCCGGCATCGGTTTGGATGCCCCACGTTCCTCTGTAGTATGGCTTTTGTACCTTTCAGTGGCTGCTTGCACAAGCCACTCTCAGAACCATCAGAAAGGCTCTTAGCTGCCCTCTTCCGAGCGGAAGGGCCTCGGTGACTTTCCCTAGCCCCATCTGGATATTTTAAAGTTAGCTATGGCAGATGAGTAGGCTTAACTCCCTTCCATTGTGTATATCAGTCCAGGGTTAATCAGAGAAGCAAAACCGGTAGGAGACACATCTCAAGAGATTTGTTGTGGAAAATTGGCTAACATGGCTGTCAGGATAGCTAGGAAGGCACAAAGGGCAGGCTGCCATGGTCACCCAGGACAGGCAGACAGAGGATAATATAAGTTGCCTATTGAGCGGATTTCCATACAGGTGTGGCTGGAGGATGGAGCCAGTAGGGGGCAGTGCATTAAAGGGTCCGAGCTCTGACTGTGGTGCCCAGGAATAGGATCTGAACCTCCAACCCTGGCACCTGATGGGGTGGACCAGGCAACGCACTTAACACTTCTTTATCCCTATCATCCTCTCTCTCCCCATCTTCCCTACCTTTATCTTTTTCCTTTCTTTTCTTCTTGAAAGGGTCTCCTGTAAGCCTCAAACTCTGATCTTGTTATGTAGCTGAGGATAGCTTTGGACTCCTGATCTTACTATGTTCATGGTTCTGGGATGAACAAGCTTGTCTACATATTGTTGTTGTTACTTGTTTTCTTGAGACAAGGTTTCTCAGAGTAGCCCTGGTTATCCTAGAACTTGTTCTGTAGACCAGGCTGGCCTCCAACTCCTCTGCCTCAGAGTGCTGGGATTTTCAGAGTGTGCCACTACCCTGCCTGGCTCATTTTTACTTTTGTAAACCAAAGAGACTTGTTTTCCAGATTTAAAATTGTAATTGATATCAGATATATTTTTGTTGCTATTTTCTACAATTCCATTTAGAAGTATTGGTTCAATATTTGCAAGTGCAGTCTTCTTAGCTCCTCTAGACAGTGTAATCCCCCACGTAACAAGAATGGGCCACACTAGCCAGGCCATGGGACGTCTCCAAGCCTTCATGCTTGGTAGCAGTTTTCCTTGGGAATCTGAACAAAGCACTGCTGTTAATGTAGAGGTACTTCTTTGCTCATTAATGCTATTTAATCGGAAATTGGAAGCGTGCATTCATTATGTGTTCTTTGTTCTTTAACACTAGCCTATTTTATCACAAATTCTTCCTGGTTGTTACATGTATTAATAACCCACTCTTCATTCTTGCTCCACTAAGTAACATTCTCTAATATATGGACCTGGCAGAATCTGCCCCACCATTACTCATTAGCTAAAAGATGTCCAAGTTTTTTCTACTTGGTAAGTTATAATGGATAAGTTGTTGCAGACATTCAGGTGCGGTATGCATGTGTGTATGTGTCTCTGGGTGTGGTGTCTCTCTCTGGGTGTGGTGTACCTCTCAATGGAGTGTGTGTGTGTGTGTGTTTGTGTGTGTGTGTGTGTGTAAGTAAATGCAAGAGTTCCATTCTCCACACACAAAGGTCTGAAAGTTTGTCGTAGTTGTGTGTTTCACTTTTTAGAAAAGATTTATTATGCATGCAATGTTCTGCCTGCATGGCCAGAAGAGGGCATCAGATCTCATCATACGTGGTCGTGAACCACCATGTGGTTGCTTGGAATTGAACTCAGGATCTCTGAAGGAGCAGCCAGGGCTCTTAACCTCTGACTCATCTCTCCAGCCCCATGTATTTTATTCTTAAGTAAAAAACAAGCTGTTTCAGCAAAAAAATGTAAATGATCCAGCTTCTCTGTATGCTCAATAGCTTTTGATATTCATTCATTCATTTTGCTTCGATCCTTCTGAGAAGAATATAATGACAGTTCATTGTGGTTTAATGCTTCACACTTTCCAAATGGCTATCAGTATTTAACTTTTCTCTCTCCATGATTATTTGCCATTTGTACTCTTCTTTGGTTAATGGGTCTTCCTGCTTTGTCTCACTGAATTGTTTGCCTATTTGCTGTCTAGCTGTGTGTATGCTCGTATGTGTGCACATGTATATTTTTGCATGTGTATGTTTGTACATATGAACACAGAAATCTATATCTCACAGATCAAGGCACTGGCAGAGTTGATGTCTGGTGAGGAGATGCTTTCTGGTTTGCAAATGGTTGTCTTCCTTTGACAAGCTGCTCTTGGCAGATCTCTTAAAAAGACCCTCTCCTGGTTAACTTTAGTTGTCAACTTGACCGCCCAGAGTTATCTAGTGTCTAGCCCAGCGTGGGTGATGCCATCTCTGGGTAGGTGGACTGGAACTGTATAAAAACAGTAGATGAACATAATCCTAGGAGCAATTGGCATTCCTTCATAGTTTCTGCATCAATTCCTGTCTCCAGGTCCTACCTTGAGCTCCTGCCCTGGTTCCCCTCAACGATGGACTGAAATAAACCCTTTTCTTCTCCCGAGTTGCTTTTGGTCATGATGGTTATCGCAGCAATAGGAAGCGAACTAGAGAAGACAGTGATTCTGCCCAAGGGGACTCTGCCCTCGTGACGTAATCATTTCCCCCAATCTATACCTTGCAGACACTACCACAGTGAGGATTGATTCCAACATCCGCCTTTAGAGGGCAAGAAATATCAAGTCTAAGAATCCTCTACATTTCTTAGAGTTTACAGGTTTTCCCTGTGCTTCATTTTCTAAAAGTACTATATGTTATAGGTAGGTCCATTCTTCGTGTTGAACTTGCTTTTGTATAAGGGCACCATCCCCTGAAGGGTTTGCTCCACTAAATTGTTTTTGGGGTTTTATGTACTGATAGTAATTGGTTACTGATATTCCTGTGAGTTTACATTTGGGTTCTATATTCTTTTTCTTTTTGGTTTTTTTGAGACAGGGTTTCTCTGTATAGTCCTGGCTCCTGGCTGTCCTGGAACTCACTTTGTAGACCGCCTGGCCTTGAACTCAGAAATCCTCCTGCCTCTGCCTCCCGAGTGCTGGGTTTAAAGGTGTGCACCACCACGCCCGACACTGGTTTCTATATTCTTTTCCAGTGATCTATGCATCTCTTTACTAGTTCACACTCTCTGGATTATTGTAATGTGTGTAAGGTTTTCACACTCTTTGGGTTACTGTCATGTAAGTTGTTCACACTACTGTGTTACTGTTACATATGTAAGGCGTTCACACTCTTTGGGTTATTGTCATGTGCGTAAGTTTTCCACACTCTCTAGGTTACTGTCATGTGTGTAAGGTTTCCACATTCTTGGGTTATAGTCACATGTGTAAGGCATTCACACTCTGGGTTGCTGTCATGTGTATAAGTAGTTACACTCTTTGGGCTACTGTTATACATGCAAGACATTTAAACTCTCTGGGTTACTGTCATATATGTAAGCCATTCGCACTCTCTGGGCTACTGTCATGTGTGTGAGGAGTTCACACTCTCTGGATTACTGTCTTGTGTGTAAGTCATTAAAATTCTCTGAGTGACTGTCATGTAAGTCATTCACACTCTCTGAGCAACTGTCATATTAACAGGTAAAATAAAGCATGCTGTAGCTAATTTATATTAGTATTTTATTTATGCTTCCGGAGGAAATCAAGAGAGTATCCAGAAAAACTCACAGAATTGACTGTCTGTAGCTTGGAACAAATCCAGGGAGTCATATAGGGGAGAAGTTGTACCTTTTAAAAAAAAATAATCCCAAAGAAGAAAATCTGTATTAATACTAAACACTGTGAACTCAGGAAAATGACTTGAAAAGGCTGGTTGGACATCCTGTAGGAGACCCGGCCCTCTCCTCTGCTTTCGTTCGCTGGGAACTCTGCAGGTCCTCAAGACCCAGCCTTCCCCTCTGACCCCCATCCCCTTCCTGTCAGCTGCCAGTACCTTCAATACCAGGAGACTCTGCCTAGGAAGGGAGGGCTTGGGGATGACATCTTCACCTTCATTCCTTTCCTCCGATACAAATTCCCCATCTCATCTCCCAGCTAATAGCAGACTAGCAGACACTGGCTAGCTCACACTAGCAGACACTGGCTGGCTCATAGTGCTTGTCCTCCCTTGCCTCAACTCCCTCAGGATGCCACTGAGCTTGAAGGGAGATCCAGCTTTCTTCTTCCCTTGGACCCTCTCAGCTGCCCTCTTCCTGACAAATTCCACTTCTTCCATACAGCCCCTAGTAATACTTTCTTCCTGGGATCCCCCAGTGGCCTCAACTGGGAGGGACTCACAAACACTTCCTACCAGGCAACTCATAGCCACTACAGTCCTCTGAGATCCAGACAAGAAAAAACGAAAATCAAACAAACAAATAAATACTCAACCTCCCTGCTCCCCACAAAACAAGGAATGGAACACGCACCCAGCAAAGACCGGAGCAGTTATCAACACCTAGAATTGCCACCATTCTAAACGCAGACACCTAGACATCAGAGTAAAAATGTAATCACTAACAGCCCAAAGGATCTCTTCCTACCACAGCCCAGCAACACTAAGCAGCAGGCCCTGAGAAATGTGGGATAGCCGAAGTAAAAGACAAGGACTTCCAAATAGCTTTTATGAATATGTGCAAGGAAGGTCCTGAAGGGTGGTAGGAACGAAATCTGTTAAAACAGAGTCCACAGAAACACAAATGCTGGAAGTGATGGGGAGAGTTAAGACATGAAAATAGAAAGAGAATCATTAGAGAAAACCCAAGCTGAAGTAAAACTGCAGGAAGCATCCAGGGCTCTGGCCTGAGTAGCAAACTACAGATTCCCACCTAACTGCTCCTTTCCTCCAATCCAGCCTCCCCTTGCATTCCTCACTCTGCAGGCCACATGCTGAGGCCTCTCTCTCTCTCTCTCTCTCTCTCTCTCTCTCTCTCTGCTGCCCCATCTCTAGGGGCTCAATTGCACAGATCCTCCCTCCTAATTTTCTTCCTCAACTCCAGCAGGTGATGCCTGGGAACCTACAGGCCACTCTAGCCAGAGAAGCGAGTAGGCTAAGTGCAGATCTTCCCTTCTTCCTCTGCTCGCTCCTCCATGTTCCACTCATCCCCAGCTCCTTAGCAGACCTTTCTCTGTGGCCTCTCCTCATTCTCTGCCCTTTCCCAGGGAACTTAGCAGATACTCATGGAACATCCTGCTCTCCTCCCTCTGCAGACACTCAGCTCCTTCTCCAGTCCATTTCTATTTCCATTCCCGAGTGTCAGCTCCCAATTCCTAGATGCACATTTTAACTGGAATCCCCAGAGGCCACACCTATCAGGATCCCAGAATAATTTCTTAGCAGGCAACACCACTCTCTCTAAAGAACCAGAGAGGGCAACAGAAACCAAAGAACTAAACACCCACCCCAACAAAAACATGACTAGATATCTGCAACCTAGAATTACAAACCCAGATGCCTAGACACCAGTACAAAAAACCACAATCATTAACAGTCAGGACAGTATGTCTCCATTAGAGCTAGTCAGGGTTCTCTAAAGTCACAGAGTTTATGGAATGAAATTGCCTGTCTGTCTGTCTGTCTATCTATCTATCTATCTATCTATCTATCTATCTGGAATTTATTGGAATGATTTACAGTCTGCAGTCCAACTAACTCAACAATAGCTAGCTGTAAATAGAAAGTATAAGAATCTAGTAGTTGCTCAGTTCCATGAAGCTGGGTGTTTCAGCTGGTCTTCTGTATAAGCTGGATTTTTAAAAAAGATTTATTATCATACGTACATACGTACACTGTAACTGAAGAGGGCATTAAATCTCATTACAGGTGGTTGTAAGCCACCATGTGGTTGCTGGGAATTGAACTCAGGACCTTCGGAAGAGCAGTCAGTGCTCTTACCCACTGAGTCATCTCTTCAGCCCATAAGCTGGATTTTTAAAACTTACTTCTAATAAGGGTTTTGAAACACTTCAATCCCCCTTTCTAGCCCATCATCCAAAGATAGAGGAGAAAAAATGGTAAATATGACAAGGGGATGTGGGCCTGTTTAGAAGTAGTTCTTTGGGGCAATTCCAATCTCTGTTGTCAGGATACCAGCAGTCCAGCTCAGCAGTATTAGGATACCAAAGAGGAATCAGTAACAGTGGCACAATTCAGCAGAAACCTCTAGGCCTCTGCTAAATTTGCATAAGTCAGTGGGGGCAACCAGAACCAGCCAGGATGACAGGAGACATTTTCTCTTGTGTCTTTCTCAATGAAGTGGAGATCAGCGATGCCTAGTGTTGCCAGGCTAGCTATGAAAGTGCACTATCCCTGTCTGGTGAGCCCTATTTACACTCTCTCCAAACATCACGTGTCCTCCCATAGGTCTTGCCTCAGCAAAACACCCTGTGAGTCAGCATCACATGACACAACTAGAAATTCTCACTTCAGTTATGTATATGTTACTTCCATTTGATAATAGATCACTGCTGTTTACATCCTACTTTATGATGGCAGGTTCAATAACACCCAGCTCATGAAGGGCTGCTCAGGTCACATGGTAACTTGGTGACCCATTGTCCAACATTCAGTTTCGAATAAGGTCCATTAGCAGACCAAGAGTTGTCTTTCAAAGGGAGAATAGTTGCCTGCAGCAGATGGTAGAGCCTTGCTCCAAAATCCCAGAGTTCAATTCTGTGGTTCACCTATAGGGACCTGCCAAAGGCTCCAAACAGCATCCTTATCTGCCACCGACACCTCAAGTACCATTGGGTCTGCTGGATCATATGTCCAAGAGGTAGATAAGCCTTCACAGCAGCCTGAACCTGCTGTAGAGCCTTCTACTGTTCTAGGCTCCACACAAAGCTAGCAGCTTCCCAAGTCACTTGGTATATGGATTAGAGTAATACATCTAAGTAAGGAATGTACTATCTCCCAAATCCAAATAGGCCAACTAAGCTTTGTATTTCTTTCTTGGTGGTGGAAGGGGCTGGGTGCAATAACTTATCCTTCATCTTAGAAGGAATATCTCTGCATAGCACACACACCTGAACTCCTAAAAATTTCCCTGAGGTAGAAGGTCCTTGAATTTGGGTTAGATTTATTTCCCATCCTCTGATACACATATGTGTTGCCAATGAGCTCAAAGTGGTTGCTACTTTCTTCTCACTTGGTCCAATCAGCATAATGTAATCAATATAGTGCACAAATGTGGTATTTTGTGGAAGAGACAGACTATCAAAATCCCTTTTAGTAAGTTATGACATAGGGCAGGAGAGTTAATATATCCTCGAGGCAACAGTAAAGGTATATTGTTGGCCTTCTCAACCTAAAGCAGATTGCTTCTGGTGTTTCTTATAGACAGGTACCAAGGAAAATGTATTTGCTTGATCAATACTAGGCACTAGGAGATGTGTTAATATACTCATGTAGGGATACCACATCTGGTTCAGCAGCTACAATTGGAGTTACTTCCTCATTTAGTTTTTGATAGTCAACTGTCATTCTCCATGATCCATCTGTCTTCTGCACCCAGATAGGAGAGTTAAAGGGAGATGTGGTGGAAACAACCATCTCTGCATCTTTTAAGTCCTTGATGGTGGCACTAATTTCTGCAATGCCTCCAGGAATAAGATACTGTTCTTGATTCACTATTTTCTTTGGCAGAGGCAACTCTAAAGGCTTCCATTTAGCCTTCCCAATCATAATAGCCTCACTCCACAGGTCAGGGAATCAATGTGAGAATTCTGCCAACTTCTAAGTATGTCTATCCCAATTATACATTCTGGAACTGGGGAAATAACCACAGGATGAGTTTGGGAATCGCCTGGACGTACTGTAAGTTGGACACCAGCCAAAACTCCATTATCACCTGGCCTCCATAAGCCCCTACTTAAACTGGATAGACACAATGTTTCTTGGGGTCTCCCAGAATCAGAGTCAATTCAGAACCAGTATCCAACAAACCAGTGAAAGTCTGATTATTTTCTTTCCCCCCAGTGCACAGTTACCCTTGTAAAAGGCCATAGGTCCCTCTGGGAAAGGACTGGAGAAAGGCTAACAGCAAAACTTTTAGGTGCCTTATCAAGATCTTTCTTCAGGGTGAACCCAGCCACCCCTTCATTCAGGGGGCTCTAGGTCTGCAAACTGCAAAATCTAGGTTTCAGGTCTGGAAATTCATTTGCTGGCCAAGATTGCCTTTTGCTGAGATCCAATGTTGCTTTTTTTTTTTTTCTGCTTACACAGATCAAACAGAAATGCAGTGGGCTTCCTGTCTATTTCATGTCTGGAAACATTGATTAGCCATCACTAAAGGTCCATAACAGTCATGCCGTTATAAAATTCCTCCTGTCTGTGCTCACCACATAGGTCAGTAAGCACACTGCATTGTCTACGCCACCCATTATAATAACTAGGATCAACCGTCTCTGCCACCTGGCCCTTGCTACCCCAGACCCCAATTAAACCCACTGCATTTAATTCATCCAGTTGAGCAGCAGCGTCTTCAACCCTGAGGTCTGACACAAGGAAAAGGGCAACAACAACAACGTTCTTCACATGTGCTGTGCCCCTCTCACCAGTTTGCATCTTGTAGAATTTGTAAAGGGCGCATCCTTCTCATTGTGCAGGATTAGGTGTTACAGAGAATACCCACTCTAGCATTGCAGTCTCCTCAAGCCTTAAACTTAAATTAATTTTCTCAGGTGAAAAGGGAATATTTCAAGGGCTGGGGTTGAAGGCACTACTTCCTCAGATGAGGTAAACCCTTGAGAATCTAAGGATTCAAAGTTCTCAGCCTCCATAGGGTATTCTCACACATCCCCGTCCCAAGTCATAGGATCCCACTCTTTGCCAATTAATGCCCTTACTTTAATGGCTGACACCCTCTGAGTCTGAGAACTGAATTTTCACTATAATTCAGCCAACCTTTTAATGAAGGTTTCAGTTTGATTTTCCATAGGTCAAGCTCTTTGCCTGCCAGAGAGGAGATTCTCTTCAAGGGCACCCTTAGAAGCCTTTGGGTTGTTTGTTTGCATCTGGGACAGGCCAATCGTATCACGTAGCTCATGCCTTTCCCTTATCATTTTATCCAGAGATGCTAAGAGTAACAAGCCGGCAAAATCATTTTCTTTATTTCTTCCCAAACCGCCCCAGTTTCATATACTGGGTCACCTAATCCATTGCTAGTCACAATTGATGAATCAAGATAATCCCAAGGCACTTACCTCTTTAAGTTTGTAATACGCTTTTCACCGTGGGTTTTCAATACTCTCTGAGCGAGCTCACAGGAGAGAATGAGTGACTGGACAGGTTTCAGTAGCTGAAGGTCCTGTTGAATTTGAAAGTGTGGGTGAATTCTAAAGCCCATTACAGATACTTAACGGATCCATCCTTATACTTCTGTTCCTCTAGAACCACTTCTGGTACCAAAATCTGTGTTAGTCGGGGTTATCTACAGTCACAGAACTTATGGAGTGAATCTATACATACATATAAAGGAAATATATTCAAATGACTTACAGGCTGCAGTTCAACTAATCCAACAATGGCCAGCTGTGAATGGGAAGTCCATGAATCTAGTAGTTTCTCAGTCTCAAGAGGCTGGGTGTTTCAGCTGGTCTTCTGCATAAGCTGAAAACCAGAAGGAGTGGGCTTCAATGGAAGTGCTGGCCAAGTGCAAGCAGGCAAAGCAGGGCAAACAACGGTTTTCTTCTTACATTGTCCTTATACAGGCTTCCAGCAGGTGTGACCCAGATTAAAGGTGTTCCTCAAGATCCGGATTAAAGGTGTGTGCTCATCCGGATCAAACTTGAGTCATCATCCCGCCTCAAGATTCGGATCAAAAACCTGTGTCTTCCGGCCTCAAGATCCAGATCACAGGTGTGCCCCCCATTTCCAACCTATATCTCATTCTGGATAGAGTCAAGTTGACAACCCAGATTAGCCATCCCAAGAACTTAAAATAGACTATAGGATAGAACACCTTAAAGAGGAAAAATGAACGAGTCTCTTAAAGAAATCTTCCACCATAAAAATATGGTGGAATGAAATTAATAAAATAGGTCAAGATCTGAAAGCAGAAATAGAATCAACAGGCTCTCTGCTCCTCCCTGTTCCAGAGACAGCCACATCTTCTTGTGCAGTGCCAGCCTGGTCCTGTAGACAAATGGTGAAGGTCGGTGTGAACAGATTTGGCCATATTGGGCGCCTGGTCACCAGGGCTGCCATCTGCTCTCCACATGGCAAAGTGGAGGTTGTTGCCATCAACAGCCCCTTCATTGACCTCAACCACATGGTCTACATGTTCCAGTATGACTCCACCCATGGCAAATTCAACGGCACATTCAAGGCCAAGAGTGGGAAGCTCGTCATCAAAGGGAAGCCCATCACCATCTTCCAGGAGTGAGTGAGACCCCACTAACATCAAATGGGGTGAGGCCAGTGCTGAGTATGTCATGGAGTCTACTGGTGTCTTCACCACCATGGAGAAGGCCGGGGCCCACTTGAAGGGTGGAGCCAAAAGGGTCATCATCTCCGCCCCTTCTGCCGATGCCCCCATGTTTGTGATGGGTGTGAACCCCGAGATATATGACAACTCACTCAAGATTGTCAGCAATGCATCCTGCACCACCAACTGCTTAGCCCCCCTGGCCAAGGTCATCCATGACAACTTTGGCATTGTGGAAGGGCTCATGACCATGGTCCATGCCATCACTGCCACCCAGAAGACTGTGGATGGCCCCTCTGGAAAGCTGTGGCGTGATGGTCTGTGGGCTTCCCAGAGCTGAACGGGAAGCTCACTGGCATGGCCTTCCGTGTTCCTACCCCCAATGTGTCCGTCGTGGACCTGATGAAACCTGCCAAGTATGATGACATCAAGAAGGTGGTGAAGCAGGCATCTGAGGGTCCACTGAAGGGCATCTTGGGCTACACTGAGGACCAGGTCGGTTCCTGCGATTTCAACAGCAACTTCCACTCTTCCACCTTCGATGCCGGGGCTGCCATTGCTCTCAATGACAACTTTTCAAGCTCATTTCCTGGTATGACAATGAATATGGCTACAGCAACAGGGTGGTGGAACTCATGGCCTACATGGCCTCCAAGGAGTAAGAAACCCTGGACCACCCATCCCAGCAAGGACATTGAGAGCAAGAGAGAGGCCCTTGGTTGCTGAGGAGTCCCTATTCCAACTCGGCCCCCAACACTGAACATCTCCCTCACAATTTCCACCCCAGACCCCCATAATAACAGGAGAGGCCTAGGGATCCCTCCCTACTCTCTTGAATACCATCAATAAAGTTTGCTGCACACACCCCCTCCCCCCCCCCAAAAAAAAAAAGAAAAGAAAAAGAAATAGAATCAACATAGAAAATCCAAACTGAGGTGAAATCAGGAAATAAAAAATTTAGGACTGTAAACAGGAACGTCGGGGGCAAGCCTAACTCCAAGAGTACAAGACATGAAAGAGCCTCTCAGGCACTGAAGACAAGATAGGAGAACTGGATACTCTAGTCAAACAAAATGGTAAATTTAAAAGACTCCTGGCACAAAACACCCAGGAAATATGGGACATTATAAAATGACCAAATCTAAAAATAATAGGAATAGAGGTAGAAAAATGGGCCAAGCACAGAAAATATTTTCAACAAAATCAGGGAATGAAATTTCCCCAACCTAAAGAAGGAAATGTCAATCAAGGTACAGGAAACATACGGAACACCAAGTTGACTAGACCAGAACAGAAAATCCCCTTGGTACACAATATGCAAAACACTAAGTGTACAGAACAAAAAACAATGTTAAAAGCTATGAGGGAAAAGACCCTCATATAAAGGCAGACCTGTTAAAAATCACAGCTGACTTCTCAGTGGAGACTCTAAAACTCAGAAAGGCCTAGCACATGTTCACATAATCTAAGAAACCACAAACACCAATTTCCCTGATGAATATTGATGTAAAAATACTCAACAAAATCCTCGCTAACTGAATCCAAGAACACGTCAAAACAATCATCCATCATGATCAAGGGGATGCAAATTGGAAAGGAAGAAGTCAAAATATCACTCTTTGCAGTGGATATGATAGTATATATAAGTGACACTAAAAATTCTACCACAGAACTCCTAAACCTGATAAACAGCTTCAGTGCAGTAGCTGGATATAAAATTAACTCAACCAAATCAGTGGCCTTTCTCTACACAAAGGACAAATGGCTGAGAAAGAAATTAGGGAAACAACACCCTTCACAATAATCACAAACAATATAAAATACCTTGGTGTGACTCTAAGGAAGTCAAAGATCCATATGATAATAACTTCAAGTCTCTGAAGAAAGAAATTAAAGATCTCAGAAGATGGAAAGATCTCCCATGCTCATGGATTGGCAGGATTAATATAGTAAAAATGGTTACCTTGCCAAAAGCAATCTACAGATTCAATGCAATCCCCATCAAAATTCCAACTCAGTTCATTTGGAAATGCAATGGAAATTGCAAAGTCATCTGGGATAACAAAAAACCTGGGATAGCAAAAACTCTTCTCAAGGATAAAAGAACCTCTGGTGGAATCACCATGCCTAACCTCAAGCTGTACTACAGAGCAATTGTGATAAAAAACTGTATGGTACTTGTACAGGGACAGATAGGTAGATCAATGGAATAGAATTGAAGACCCAGAAATGAACCTACACACCTATGGTCACTTGATCTTGGACAAGAGAGCTAAAACCATCCAGTAGAAAAAAAGACAGCATTTTCAAGAAATGGTGCTGGCTCAACTGGCGGTTATCATGTAGAAGAATGTGAATTGATCCATTCTTATCTCCTTGTACTAAGGTCAAGTCTAAGTGGATCAAGGAACTCGACATAAAACCAGAGACACTGAAACTTATAGAGGAGAAAGTGGGGAAAAGCCTCGAAGATATGGGCACAGGGGAAAAATTCCTGAACAGAACAATAATGGCTTGTGCTGTAAGATCGAGAATTGACAAATGAGACATCATAAAATTACAAAGCTTCTGTAAGTCAAAAGACACTGTCAATAAGACAAAAAGGCCACCAACAGATTGGGAAAGGATTTTTACCAATCCTAAATCAGATAGGGGACTAATAGCCAATATATACAAAGAACTCAAGAAGCGGAACTCCAGAAAATCAAATAATCCCATTTAAAAATGGGGTACAGAGCTAAACAAAGAATTCTCACCTGAGGACTACCGAATGGCTGAGAAGCACCTGAAAAAATGTTCAACATCCTTAATCATCAGTGAAATGCAAATCAAAACAACCCTGAGATTCCACCTCACACCAGTCAGAATGGCTAAGATCAAAAACTCAGGTGACAGCAGATGCTGGTGAGGATGTGGAGAAAGAGGAACACTCCTCCATTGTTGGTGGGATTGCAAGCTGGTACAACCACTCTGGAAATCATTCTGGCAGTTCCTCAGAAAATTGGATATATACTACCGGAGGATCCAGCAATACCTCTCCTGGGCATATACCCAGAAGATGTTCCAACTGGTAATAAGAACACATGCTCCACTATGTTCATAGCAGCCTTATTTATAATAGCCAGAAGCTTGAAAGAATCCAGATGTGCCTCAACAGAGGAATGGATACAGAAAATGTGGTACATTTATACAATGGAGTACTACTCAGCTATTAAAAAGAATGAATTTATGAAATTCCTAGGCAAATGGATGGACCTGGAGGGCATCATCCTGAGTGAGGTAACCCAATCACAAAGGAACTCACACAATATGTACTCACTGATAATTGGATATTAGCCCAGAAACTTAGGATACCCAAGATATAAGATACAATTTGCAAAACACATGAAACTGAAGAAGAACGAAGACCAAAGTGTGGACACTTTGCCCCTTCTTAGAATTGGGAACAAAACACCCATGGAAGGAGTTACAGAGACAAAGTTTGGAGCAGAGACTGAAGAAAGAACCATCCAGAGACTGCCCCACCCCGGGATCCATATCATAATCAGCCACCAAGTGCAGACACTATTGCATATGCTAGCAAGCTTTTGCTGACATGACCCTGATATAGCTGTCTCTTGTGAGGCTAGGCCAGTGCCTGGCAAATACAGAAGTGGATGCTCACAGTCATCTATTGGATGGAACACAGGGCCCCCAATGAAGGAGCTAGAGAAAGTACTCAAGGAGCTGAAGGGGTCTGCAACACTATAGGAGGAACAACAATATGAACTAACCAGTACCTCCTGGAGCTCATGTCTCTAGCTGCATATGTATCAGAAGGTGGCCTAGTCAGCCATTATTGGGAGGAGAGACCCTTGGCTTTGCAAAGATTATATGTCCCAGTACAGGGGAATGCCAGGGCCAGGAAGCAGGAGTGGGTGGGGTGGGGAGCAGGGTGGGGGGAGGGTATAGGGGACTTTCGGGAAAGCATTTGAAATGTAAATGAAGAAAATATCTAATAAAAATTGTTTAGAAAAAAAAAAAGAAAAAAATGTGAGAGATCACATACTAATAACTTAATAGCACACCTGACAGTTCCAGAACAAAAAGAAGAAATCATACCCAAAAGAAGATCACAAGAAATAATCAGACTCAGGGCTGAAGTCAGTAAAATGGAAACAAAACCAAACAAAGTTACATTTTTTGTAACTTTTAAATCAATGAAATGATCAATAAGATGAATTGATTATTCAAGAAAATCAATAATATTGACAATCCCTTATTCAAATTAACTAACTGCCAAAATAACTCTAAAATTATTAGAGTTAATTTAATAAAATATAACTCTAATTTTATTAAAGTGTGTTTCTTTAATAAAATTAGAGATAAAAGAGGGAACATAACAGACACTGAGGAAATACAGAGAATCCTAAGGACATACTTTAAAAATCTATACTCCATCAAATTGGAAAACCTAAAAGAAAGGAATAATTTTCTCATTAAAGATCAAATAAGCAATTTAAACCTACATATAACCCCTAGCGAAGCAGAAGTGGTAGTTAAACTCTCCCAACCTAAACTGCCCAGTGCCAGATGGCTTTAGTACAGGATTCTATCAGAATTCCGAAGAAGAGTTAATGACAACAATCCTCAAATTATTCCATAAAATAGAAACAGAAGGAACATTTCACAATTGTTTTATAAGGCCATAGTTGCCTTGATTCTCAAACCACACAAAGACCCATCAACAATAGAATTACAGACAAATTTCCCTTATGAACATAGATGCAAAAATTCACAGTAAAATATTTATGAACTGAGTCCAAGTACACATCAATAAGACCAACCTCAGCAACCGAGTAAACTTTATTCATTCCAGAAATTCCAGGATGGTCCCCATACATAAAGTGATAAATACAACATTGATGAATATCAACAACATCGATAAACCTACAGAACACCAAATAGATTGGACCAGAAAAGAAAATGTTCCCATCACATAATAACCAAAACACCAAATGTACAGAACAAAAAGAGAGTTAAAAGCTGTAAGGGGAAAAGGCCAAGTAATATATAAAGGCTGACCTATCAGAATTATATCTGACTTCTCAACAGAGACTCTAAAAGCCAGAATGTCTTGCAGACCCTAAGAGACTACAGATGCTAGACCAGAGTACAATACCCAGAAAAACTCTCAGTCACCATAAATGGAAAAACCAAGGTATTCCATGACAAAACCAAATTTAAACAATATCTTTCTACTAATTCAGTCCTACAGAGGATGCTAGAAAGAAAACTCCAACACAAGGAGGGTAACTACACCTGGGAAAACACAAGAAGCTGATTATCTCACAACAAATCCAAAAGAAGACACACACACACACACACACACACACACACACACACACACAGAGTACCACCACCACCACCAAAATCACAGGAACTATCAATCATTGGTTATTAATATCTCTCAACATTTATGGAATCAACTCAACAATAAAATGACACAGGCTAGCAGACTGTCCATATGTAAACAGGATCCATCATTCTTCTGTATACAAGAAACATACCTCGGAAACAAAGGTAGAGATTACCTCTGAGTAAAGGGCTGGAAAAGGGTTTTCCAAGCAAATGGTCCCACGAAACAAGCTGGAATAGTCATTCTTTTTTTTTTTTTTTTTTTTCCATTTTTTATTAGGTATTTAGCTCATTTACATTTCCAATGCTATACCAAAAGTCCCCCATACCCACCCACCCCCACTCCCCTACCTGCCCACTCCCCCTTTTTGGCCCTGGCGTTCCCCTGTTCTGGGGCATATAAAGTTTGTGTGTCCAATGGGCCTCTCTTTCCAGTGATGGCCGACTAGGCCATCTTTTGATACATATGCAGCTAGAGTCAAGAGCTCCGGGGTACTGGTTAGTTCATAATGTTGATCCACCTATAGGGTTGCAGATCCCTTTAGCTCCTTGGGTACTTTCTCTAGCTCATCCATTGGGAGCCCTGTGATCCATCCATTAGCTGACTGTGGGCATCCACTTCTGTGTTTGCTAGGCCCCGGCATAGTCTCACAAGAGACAGCTACATCTGGGTCCTTTCGATAAAATCTTGCTAGTGTATGCAATGGTGTCAGCGTTTGGATGCTGATTATGGGGTGGATCCCTGGATAAGGCAGTCTCTACATGGTCCACCCTTTAATCTCAGCTCCAAACTTTGTCTCTGTAACTCCTTCCAAGGGTGATTTGTTCCCACTTCTAAGGAGGGGCATAGTGTCCACACTTCAGTCTTCATTTTTCTTGAGTTTCATGTCTTTAGGAAATTGTAACTTATATCTTGGGTATCCTAGGTTTTGGGCTAATATCCACTTATCAGTGAGTACATATTGTGTGAGTTCCTTTGTGAATGTGTTACCTCACTCAGGATGATGCCCTCCAGGTCCATCCATTTGGCTAGGAATTTCATAAATTCATTCTTTTTAATAGCTGAGTAGTACTCCATTGTGTAGATGTACCACATTTTCTGTATCCATTCCTCTGTTGAGGGGCATCTGGGTTCTTTCCAGCTTCTGGCTATTATAAATAAGGCTGCTATGAACATAGTGGAGCATGTGTCCTTCTTACCAGTTGGGGCATCTTCTGGATATATGCCCAGGAGAGGTATTGCTGGATCCTCCGGTAGTACTATGTCCAATTTTCTGAGGAACCGCCAGACGGATTTCCAGAGTGGTTGTACAAGCCTGCAATCCCACCAACAATGGAGGAGTGTTCCTCTTTCTCCACATCCTCGCCAGCATCTGCTGTCACCTGAATTTTTGATCTTAGACATTCTGACTGGTGTGAGGTGGAATCTTAGGGTTGTTTTGATTTGCATTTCCCTGATGATTAAGGATGTTGAACATTTTTTCAGGTGCTTCTCTGCCATTCGGTATTCCTCAGGTGAGAATTCTTTGTTCAGTTCTGAGCCCCATTTTTTAATGGGGTTGTTTGATTTTCTGAAGTCCACCTTCTTGAGTTCTTTATATATGTTGGATATTAGTCCCCTATCTGATTTAGGATAGGTAAAGATCCTTTCCCAATCTGTTGGTGGTCTCTTTGTCTTATTGACGGTGTCTTTTGCCTTGCAGAAACTTTGGAGTTTCATTAGGTCCCATTTGTCAATTCTCGATCTTACAGCACAAGCCATTGCTGTTCTGTTCAGGAATTTTTCCCCTGTGCCCATATCTTCAAGGCTTTTCCCCACTTTCTCCTCTATAAGTTTCAGTGTCTCTGGTTTTATGTGAAGTTCTTTGATCCATTTAGATTTGACCTTAGTACAAGGAGATAAGTATGGATCGATTCGCATTCTTCTACATGATAACAACCAGTTGTGCCAGCACCATTTGTTGAAAATGCTGTCTTTCTTCCACTGGATGGTTTTAGCTCCCTTGTCGAAGATCAAGTGACCATAGGTGTGTGGGTTCATTTCTGGGTCTTCAATTCTATTCCATTGGTCTACTTGTCTGTCTCTATACCAGTACCATGCAGTTTTTACCACAATTGCTCTGTAGTAAAGCTTTAGGTCCGGCATGGTGATTCCACCAGAGGTTCTTTTATCCTTGAGAAGAGTTTTTGCTATCCTAGGTTTTTTGTTATTCCAGATGAATTTGCAAATTGCTCCTTCTAATTCGTTGAAGAATTGAGTTGGAATTTTGATGGGGATTGCATTGAATCTGTAGATTGCTTTTGGCAAGATAGCCATTTTTACAATATTGATCCTGCCAATCCATGAGCATGGGAGATCTTTCCATCTTCTGAGATCTTCTTTAATTTCTTTCTTCAGGGACTTGAAGTTTTTATCATACAGATCTTTCACTTCCTTAGTTAGAGTCACGCCGAGATATTTTATATTATTTGTGACTATTGAGAAGGGTGTTGTTTCCCTAATTTCTTTCTCAGCCTGTTTATTCTTTGTGTAGAGAAAGGCCATTGACTTGTTTGAGTTAATTTTATATCCAGCTACTTCACCGAAGCTGTTTATCAGGTTTAGGAGTTCTCTGGTGGAATTTTTAGGGTCACTTATATATACTATCATATCATCTGCAAAAAGTGATATTTTGACTTCCTCCTTTCCAATTTGTATCCCCTTGATCTCCTTTTGTTGTCGAATTGCTCTGGCTAATACTTCAAGTACTATGTTGAAAAGGTAGGGAGAAAGTGGGCAGCCTTGTCTAGTCCCTGATTTTAGTGGGATTGCTTCCAGCTTCTCTCCATTTACTTTGATGTTGGCTACTGGTTTGCTGTAGATTGCTTTTATCATGTTTAGGTATGGGCCTTGAATTCCTGATCTTTCCAGAACTTTTATCATGAATGGGTGTTGGATCTTGTCAAATGCTTTTTCTGCATCCAACGAGATGTTCATGTGGTTTTTGTCTTTGAGTTTGTTTATATAGTGGATTACATTGATGGATTTTCGTATATTAAACCATCCCTGCATTCCTGGAATAAAACCTACTTGGTCAGGATGGATGATTGCTTTAATGTGTTCTTGGATTCGGTTAGCGAGAATTTTATTGAGGATTTTTGCATCGATATTCATAAGAGAAATTGGTCTGAAGTTCTCTATCTTTGTTGGATCTTTCTGTGGTTTAGGTATCAGAGTAATAGTGGCTTCATAAAATGAGTTGGGTAGAGTACTTTCTACTTCTATCTTGTGAAAAAGTTTGTGCAGAACTGGAATTAGATCTTCTTTGAAGGTCTGATAGAACTCTGCACTAAACCCGTCTGGTCCTGGGCTTTTTTTGGCTGGGAGACTATTTATAACTGCTTCTATTTCTTTAGGGGATATGGGACTGTTTAGAAGGTCAACTTGATCCTGATTCAACTTTGGTACCTGGTATCTGTCCAGAAATTTGTCCATTTCGTCCAGGTTTTCCAGTTTTGTTGAGTATAGCCTTTTGTAGAAGGATCTGATGGTGTTTTGGATTTCTTCAGGATATGTTGTTATGTCTCCCTTTTCAGTTCTGATTTTGTTAATTAGGATTTTGTCTCTGTGCCCTCTAGTGAGTCTAGCTAAGGGTTTATCTATCTTGTTGATTTTCTCAAAGAACCAACTCCTCGTTTGGTTAATTCTTTGAATAGTTCTTCTTGTTTCCACTTGGTTGATTTCACCCCTGAGTTTGATTATTTCCTGCCGTCTACTCCTCTTGGGTGAATTTGCTTCCTTTTTTTCTAGAGCTTTTAGATGTGTTGTCAAGCTGCTAGTATGTGCTCTCTCCCGTTTCTTCATGGAGGCACTCAGAGCTATGAGTTTCCCTCTTAGAAATGCTTTCATTGTGTCCCAAAGGTTTGGGTACGTTGTGGCTTCATTTTCATTAAACTCTAAAAAGTCTTTAATTTCTTTCTTTATTCCTTCCTTGACCAAGGTATCATTGAGAAGAGTGTTGTTCAGTTTCCACGTGAGTGTTGGCTTTCTGTTATTTTTTTTGTTATTGAAGATCAGCCTTAGTGCATGGTGATCTGATAGGATACATGGGACAATTTCAATATTTTTGAATCTGTTGAGGCCTGTTTTGTGACCTATTATGTGGTCAATTTTGGAGAAGGTACCATGAGGTGCTGAGAAGAAGGTATATCCTTTTGTTTTAGGATAAAATGTTCTGTAGATATCTGTCAGATCCATTTGTTTCATCACTTCTGTTAGTTTCAGTGTGTCCCTGTTTAGTTTCTGTTTCCATGATCTGTCCATTGGTGAAAGTGGTGTGTTGAAGACTCCCACTATTATTGTGTGAGGTGCAATGTGTGCTTTGAGCTTTATTAAAGTTTCTTTAATGAATGTGGCTGCCCTTGTATTTGGCGCATAGATATTCAGAATTGAGAGTTCCTCTTGGAGGATTTTACCTTTGATGAGAACAAAGTGCCCCTCCTTGTCTTTTTTGATGACTTTGGGTTGGAAGTCAATCTTATCAGATATTAGGATGGCTACTCCAGCTTGTTTCTTCAGTCCATTTGCTTGGAAAATTGTTTTCCAGCCTTTTATTCTGAGGTAGTGTCTATCTTTTTCTCTGAGATGTGTCTCCTGTAAACAGCAAAATGTTGGGTCTTGTTTGTGTAGCCAGTTTGTTAGTCTATGTCTTTTTATTGGGGAGTTGAGACCATTGATGTTAAGAGATATTAAGGAAAAGTAATTGTTGCTTCCTGTTATTTTTGTTGTTAAAGTTGGCATTCTGTTCTTGTGGCTGTCTTCTTTTAGGTTTGTTGAGGGATTACCTTCTTGTTTTTTCTAGGGCATTGTTCCCGTTCTTGTATTGGTTTTTTTCTGTTATTACCCTTTGAAGGGCTGGATTCGTGGAGAGATAATGTGAGAATTTGGTTTTGTCGTGGAATACTTTGGTTTCTCCATCTATGGTAATTGAGAGTTTGGCTGGGTATAGTAGCCTGGGCTGGAATTTGTGTTCTTTTAGTGTCTGTATAACATCTGTCCAGGCTCTTCTGGCTTTCATAGTCTCTGGTGAAAAATCTGGTGTAATTCTGATAGGCCTTCCTTTATATGCTACTTGACCTTTTTCCCTTACCGCTTTTAGTATTCTATCTTTATTTAGTGCATTTGTTGTTCTGATTATTATGTGTCGGGAGGAATTTCTTTTCTGGTCCAGTCTATTTGGAGTTCTGTAGGCTTCTTGTATGTTCATAGGTATCTCTTTCTTTATATTTGGGAAGTTTTCTTCAATAATTTTGTTGAAGATGTTTGCTGGTCCTTTGAGTTGAAAATCTTCATTCTCATCCACTCCTATTATCCGTAGGTTTGGTCTTCTCATTGTGTCCTGGATTTCCTGGATATTTTGAGTTAGGATCTTTTTGCATTTTCCATTTTCTTTGATTGTTGTGCCGATGTTCTCTATGGAATCTTCTGCACCTGAGATTCTCTCTTCCATCTCTTGTATTCTGTTGCTGATGCTCAAATCTATGGTTCCAGATTTCTTTCCTAGGGTTTCTATCTCCAGTGTTGCCTCACTTTGAGTTTTCTTTATTGTTTCTACTTCCCTTTTTAGGTCTAGTATGGTTTTGTTCATTTCCATCACCTGTTTGTATGTTTTTTCCTCTTTTTCTGTAAGGACTTCTACCTGTTTGATTGTGTTTTCCTGTTTTTCTTTAAGGACTTGTAACTCTTTGGCAGTGTTCTCCTGTATTTCTTTAAGTGATTTATTAAAGTCCTTCTTGATGTCCTCTACCATCATCATGAGATATGCTTTTAAATCTAGGTCTAGGTTTTCGGGTGTGTTGGGGTGCCCTGGACTGGGCGAAGTGGGAGTACTGGGTTCTGATGATGGTGAGTGGTCTTGGTTCCTGTTAGTAGGATTCCTACGTTTACCTTTCGCCATCTGGTAATCTCTGTAGTTAGTAGTTATAGTTGACTCTGTTTAGAGATTGTTCTTCTGGTGATTCTGTTACCGTCTCTCAGCAGACCTGGGAGACAGATTCTCTCCTCTGAGTTTCAGTGCTCAGAGCACTCTCTGCTGGCAAGCTCTCTTACAGGGAAGGTGCGCAGATATCTTGTTTTTGGACCTCCTCCTGGTCGAAGAAAAAGGCCCAAAACAGGGCCTCTCTCAGAAGCTGTGTTGCTTTGGCAGTTCCCAGAAGCTGTCAGCTTCTGTGGTGCAGACTCTCACCTGTGCAGACTAAAATTCTAAGTTCCAGGGAGTCCTGGAACCAAGATGGTGACCGCTGCTCCTGAGGCCAAGGCCGTCTCCCGAGCCAGGCGGACACCTGTCCTCTGGTCCGGATGGTGGCCGGTTATCTGCGGCCCGCCCAGGCTGCTGCCTCAGCGGCTCTGTGCTTCCGCCCGTCCCAGAAGCTGTCCGGTTCTCTGGCGCACCCTCTCACCTGTTCAGACTAATTTCCTAAGTTCTGCTGAGTCCCGGAACCAAGATGGCGACCGCTGCTGCTGAGGCTGAGGTCGCCTCCCAAGCCAGGCGGACACCTGTCCTCTGGTCCGGATGGTGGCCGGTTGTCTGCGGCCCGCCCAGGCTGCTGCCTCAGCGGCTCTGTGCTTCTGCCCGTCCCAGAAGCTGTCCGGTTCTCTGGCGCACCCTCTAACCTGTTCAGACTAATTTCCTAGGTCCCGCGGAGTCCCGGAACCCAGATGGCGACCCTGGAATAGTCATTCTAATATCCAATAAAATAGGCATCCAGCCAAAAGTAATCAAAAGAGATGGGGAAACATACTTCATACTCAAAGGAAAAATATGTCAAGATGACATCCCAATTCAGAACATCTAGCCCCAAATGTAAGGGCACCCACTTTTGTTTAAAAGAAAAAAAAACTACTAAAGTTCAAAACACACTGAACTCTATACAGTAATAGTGGGAGACTTCAAAACTCCACTCTCACCAATGGACAGGTCATTGAAACAGAAACTAAACAAAGACACAATGAAATGAATAGAAGTTATGGAGCAACATTTAACAGATATCTACAGAACCTTTTACCCTAAAACAAAAGAATATACATTCTTCTCAGCATCTCATGGAACCTTCTCCAAAACTGACCATGTAAGCAGACACAAAACAAGCCTCAACAACAGATACAAGAAGATTGAAATAACCCCTTGTAGTCTATCAGATCACCACTGACTAGGGCTGGATTTTAACAACAGAAACAACAGAAAGCCCCCACGCTCCTGGAAACTGAGCAACTCTCTACTCCATGACAACTTGGTCAGGGAAGAAAGAAAGAAATTAGGACTTTTTAGAATTCAATGAAAATGAAGGCACAGGCTAGTGAGATGGCTCAGCAGGTAAGAACACTTACTGCTCTTCTGAAGGTCCTGAGTTCAAATTCCAGCAACCACATGGTGGCTCACAACCACCTGTAATGAGATCTGATGCCCTCTTCTAGTGCGTCTGAAGACAGCTACAGTGTACTTAGTTATAATAATAAGTAAATCTTTAGGCCAAAGTGAGCAGGGACTGAGAGTGGGGCTTACCAGAGTGAGCAGAGGTCCTAAATTCAATTCCCAATAACTATATGAAGGCTCACAACTATTTGTACAGCTACAGTGTGCACTCATATACATAAACAAACAAACAAACAAACAAATGGACGTTGACACAAAAATACCCAATAAAATTCTAGCAAACTGAATCTAAGAACACATAAAAAAACATCACTCATCACGATCAAGTAGGCTTCATCCCAGGTTGCAGGGATGTTTCAATATATGAAGAAAATCCATCAATGTAATCTACCATATAAACAAACTAAAGGAAAAAACCCACACGATCATCTCATTAGATGCTGGAAAATCCCTTAGCAAATCCAGCATCCCTTCATGTTAAACGTCTTAGAGAGATCAGGAATTCAACAAAGCAAATGGAGAGAAACTTGGAACAATCCCACTAAAATCAGGGACTAGACAAGGCTGCCTACTCTCTATTCAATATAGTATTTGAAGATCTAGCTAGAAGAGTAAGACAACAAAAGGAGATCAAAGGGATACAAACTGGAAAGGAAGAAGTCAAAATATCACTATTTGCAGATATATAAGAGTATATATAAATGACCCCCAAATTCTGCCAGAGAACTCCTACAGATGATAAACAACTTCAGCAAAGTTGGCCGGATATAAAACTAATTCAGTAGCCTTCCTTTATACAAATTATAAATGGGCAGAGAAAGAAATTAGGGAAACAATACTCTTTACAATGGCCACAAATAATAAAAAATATTTTGGTGTAACTCTTACCAAGCAAGTGAAAGACCTATATGACAAGGATATCAAGTCCCTGAAAAAAGAAATGGATGAAAACCTCAGAAGATGGAAAGATCTCCTATGCTTATGAACTGGCAGGATTAACATAATGAAAATGGCCATCTTACAAAAAGCAATCTACAGATTCAATTCAACTCCCATCAAAATTCCAACACGAGTTTTAAAAGACATTGGAAGAGCAATTCTCAATTTCATATGGAAAAACAAAAAACCCAGGATAGCCAAAACAATTCTGAACAATGAAAGAACTTCTGGGGGAGTCACCACCCCTGACCTAAAGCTGTACTATAGAGCAATAGTGATAAAAACTGCATGTTACTGGTACAGACACAGACAGGTTGATTAATGGAATAGAATAGAAGACCCATAATTAGACCCACACATCTATGGACACTTGATTTTTGACACAGAAGCCAAAACCATACAGTTTAAAAAAGAAAGCATCTTCGACAAATGTTGCTAGTCTACCTGGATGTCTGCATGCAGAACAGCTCAAAAAGATTCATATTTATCAGCCTGCACAAAACTCAAGTCCAAGTGGATCAAGGACCTCAACATAAAACCAGATACACTGAATCTATCAGAAGAAAACATGGGAAATAGCCTTGAGCCTATTGGCACAGGAGAAAATTTCCTAAACAGAACACCAATGGCTTAGGTTCTAAGATCAACAATTGATAAATGGGACCTCTTGAAACTGAAAAGCTTCTGTAAGACAAAGGACGCTATCAATAGGACAACACAGATTGGGAAAAGATCTTTACTAACCTTACATCTGACAGAGGGCTAAAATCCAAAATATATAAATAACTCAAGAAGTTA
Organism: Mus musculus; assembly: GCF_000001635.26. NCBI lineage: Eukaryota > Metazoa > Chordata > Mammalia > Rodentia > Muridae > Mus > Mus musculus. The sequence continues at coordinate 22,806,158 of NC_000076.6, forward strand.
TTTATATATTTTGGATGTGCCTAATTGTGTAGAAAGAAAATCTAAACAGAAAATTCACAAAAGAAGAATCTCAATTGGCTAAGAAGGAAATGTTCAACATCCTTAGCCATCAGGGAAATGCAAATAAAAACTACTCTGAGATATTACGTCACACCTATAAGAATGGATAAGATCAATAAAATAAGTGACAATTGGTGCTGGAAAGGATGTGGGGTGTCTTAGTTAGGACTTCTATTGTTGTAATCAAACACTATGACCAAAAAGCAAGTTGGCAAGGAAAGGGTTTATTTGGCTTACACTTCTACATTGCTGTTCTTCACAGAAGGAAGTCAGGACAGGAACTCAAACAGGGCAGGACCTTGGTGGCAGGAGCTGATGCAGAGGTCATGGAGGGATGGAGGGGTGCTGCTTAATGCTTAATCCCAATCCTTTTTTTTTTTTTGTAGAGCCCAGGATCACCAGTCCAGGGATGGCACTACTCACAATGGGATGGAGCATCCCACTGAGCACTAATTGCAAAAATGGCTTACAGCTGAATCTCAAGGAGGAATTTCCACAACTAAAACTCCTTTCTCTCTGATAACTCTAGCTTATGTCAAGTTGGTGATACACAAAACTAGCCAGTACAACTGATCTCTTGTCAACTTGACACACAAACAATTCACTATTAAGTGATAACCATTATTTTTTCATTCATCCCCAAGATCTCATCTTAAAAAACATAAATAACTTTAAAAGTCCCACAGTCTTTACAAATTCAAACACATTGAAATTTCAATCCCTTCAAAACAGTCAATCTTGTTTAAAATTCCAAGTCTCTACTGAGGGCCCCAGTAGAGACTTGGAATACTTTCTTACTTCAAGAGGGAAGAACCAGGGCAAAGCAAAACTAAACTCCAACAATATAAATAATTCGATGTCCAGTGTTTGTGATCTACTCACCATCTTCTGGGCTCCTCCAAGGGGCTGGGGTCACTTCTCCAGCTCTGCTGTCTACAGCACACACAGCTTGTCTTCTAGGCTCTGTCTGGCTTCACTCCACTGCTGCTGCTGTTCTTGGTGATCATCCCATGGTACTGGCATCTCCAGAAGGCTGGGGTTTTCTGCTGCAACTGGGCTGCACTTTCACCAATAGCATTGCGTGGGTTCTCTCCATGGTGCCAAGCCTCAACTTCTTTGCAAGACCCCTGCAGTCCTGGGCCATCAATTGCCACTGAGGCTGCACCTTTACCAGTGGCCTCTCCTGGCCTCTCACAGTGCCAAGCCTTGGTTGTTCTTCGTGAGCCACTAAAACCAGTACCACCTGGTGACTCTTACATATTACCTTGGCCATCTCTGGAACACAACTTTTCTGTGATCTCAGAAAACACTTCCCAGAAGATTTCACCCTAGTGATGCTTCAGGTCTCTTCTTAATCACTTCTAATTTCTTAGCTCCAGCTAAGCAGCACCAATTTTCCCAGTGATATGTTTCACTTGAGTAGTTCTGGTATCTTGTTAGTTGCAGCTGATTATTCAGCCCCAGCAAATCAGAAATACAGAATTTTAAATAGAATGGCAAATGGCTTTGATAGAGTTTATAATCTTCTCTCTAAAGCTTCACAAGCCAGTCCTCCATCTTCTGCACTAGTCTCAACATTCTTATCTTCCAAGCTCCCACAGAATATACTACTGAATTTTCAAAACTCAATGGCTTTTCTAGCCCAAAGTTTCAAAGTTTTTCATAATCCTCCCCAAAACAGGTCAGGTCTGTCAAGCAATAAATACCATACTATGATGGCACCAACTTATCTTGGTTAGAGTTTCTATTGCTGCAACAAAACAGCATGACCAAAAACCAAGTTGGGGAGAAAGGGTTTATTTAGCTTACACTTCCTCATTGCTGTTCATTATTGAAGGAAGTCAGAAACAGGGCAGAAGCCTGGAGGCAGAAGCTGACGCAGAAGCCACGGAAGGATGCCGTTAACTGGCTTGCTCAACCTGCTTTTTTATAGAACCTAGGACCATAGCCTAGGGATGGCACCACCCACAATGGGCTGGGCCCTCCCCCTTTGATCACTAATTGAGAAAATGCCTTACAGCTAGATCTCATGGAGGCATTTCCTCAAGTGAGGCTCCTCCCTCTCGGTTGACTCTAGCTTGTATCAAGTTGACACACAAAGCCAGCCAGTACACAGAGTAAGGGTAATGCTCATTCATTTCTGGTAAAAGTGAGTTTTATACATCAGTTATGAAAATAAATGTGGCAGTTCTTCAGGAGGATAGGAGTCAACCTACCTCAAGATCCAGCTATTAGTATAGCTGGACATAATGTTGGACATATACCCAAAGGATGCTTCATCCTACCACAGAGACACTTGCTCAACCATGTTCATTGCTGCTCTACTCATAATACCCAGAAATTGGAAATGACCTCAATGTTCTTTTAACAAAAGAACAATGGGGAAAGAAAATGTACAATTATGCAATGCAGAGTGTTATCCAGACATTAAAAAAAAAGGAAAAGAAAAGAAAGAAAAAAAAGAGTAACATCCTAAAATTGGCAGGTAAATGGATGGAACTAGAAAAAAAAAATCATCCTGACTGAGGGATTCTAGGCCCAGAGAGAACTAGTATGCATCGGCTTCTATGTAGGTGTTAGCTGTTTGGTAACCAAGTTATAATCCATTAAACCACAGAGGTTCTGTATGGAGTAAGAGACTAGGAATTGGGGACAGATTGTAGGAAACCAAATAGAATAGATAGTCATGGATGGATGGGGGCAGGGATTAGAACAGGAGGATCGAGTTGGGAAAAAGAGGGAAGAGGGAAATGAAGGAGAGAATATGGCAAGAGAACGCTAAGTGTAAGGGGCATTTGAGGGGCTGTATGAAAACCGAATACAGTAGAAGTGTCCATATATACATATACATCTTCATATGTATCATACACACACACACACACACACACACACACACACACGAAGGCAGTATAAATGGAACTGAAAAATAATGGGGGGAGACGGAGCCCCAAATGACTGTCTCTTGTCACCAAATGAAGCTTTCAGTCTTAGGATTGTGTTGTATCTAATTGAGTTGTTGGCCTAAGGGGTCCATAGGAGCCTCCAAACAACCCAGGCTGCTGCCAAGATGACTGGTTACTCCCCCCAAACTGACGACAAGACCCATTGTTGAAGACAACACCTACACAGCTCATTGCACATCATGGAGATGTCATGGATTTGGTTGATTGCTTGCATTATGTTAATTGGATTCCCAAAGTTATACAGGAATTCACAGGTTTGCTTGTAGGACACTGAGGGTCCCTGTACCCAGTTGGCTTTGATCAGTAAATGAAGCAATGAAGCTGCCAGCTGCTAATGGCTGGGCAGGGAGACAGTGGCAGGACGTTTAGGATTCCCCGGGGCAAAAAAAAAAAAAAAAAAAATCAAGAGACGGCACAAGGTGCAATGCTGGGGAAGGAGAAGGTCCAAGCCCAAGAAGTGTAGGACAGAGACAGTCTCCCAACTTGTAAGAGTTGGGGATTGGGGTCCAGGAGGGCTGTAGGCTTCAGTCCAGGGAAGCAAAGATGAGTATGAATTTTAGTAAGTAATAATTCAGGAGTATCAAAGGGGAGGCATTAGCAATGTGGATGTTTGGGGGTGGCCCAGTCATTGAGCTGTTTTAGGCTGTGTGTGTGTGTGTGTGTATGTGTCTTTTATCCAAGAATCCAGAGCATTGGGGTGGCATGTGAGGAGCACATGCGCAGCCGCCGGGGACACTAGAGCAGATTAATCAGCTACCAGCAGATGTTGAGCTGGTACCTACAGAGGGCCATTATCCCTATGTGCTAGCAGCTTTGGTATAGGAAGGCACCCTGCATGGTTCCAAAAGAGAAATGTAAGCATCAGCCCAGCCACAAATCATTTGACCTATAATCATGAGCTACCTGCAAGATATGTTAGGACCATGGTGGCACATAGCTTGTGGGAGTAGCCAATCAAAATAATCCGAGGTATCCCAGACACAGCTGGAGAGATAGCTTAGCTTTGTAAGAGTAGAGGACCCAGGATTGGTGCCTAGCATCCACATCAGGTGACTTGAAATGGCTCTTAAATTCAATTTTGGAGGCTCTGGTATCCTCAGACCTCCAAGAAGACTTTCGTGCATAAGGTACACATACACTCACACAGGTACACGTGAATACACATCAATAAAAATAAACCAACAAAATCCTGAGATAGTTATGCCTGTTTCAAAAATTCATATTCAAGGTATATGTGGTGGATGGCAAAGTCTACAATGGAATCTTGTAGTGTTGAGGCCACAGACAGCAATTCAACCAAACTAGTATGATCTAAGACAATTAGAAGGAGCAGGCTAGCCACCACAGAGAATGGGGCTGCAGAGGAGGAGATGATGAAGATTGGCAGAGGGAGTTGGGTTTGAACTTTCTGACTGTTCACTTCCGTAAGGCCTTGTTACTATTCTGCCAGGAGATGCCTACCACAGATTGCAGCATCATCTGCGCAGTACTTCATTTCCCTTTGATTTGAGACAGCTCTGAAGAACCAAATGGCCCCGGTAGACCTGCACCTCTCCTAGGTTTAGAAACATCTTGAGTTCATTGTCGGAGAAAGCCATTGTGTGGCTGTACATGTAAATAGGTACTTTGTCATTGTCGTGGCTCCTGGCCTAACAGTTTTAAGACCCTTGAAACTTCTTGGGCAGTACCTTTATTTATTTTTTTCTTTCTAGGCAGGGTCTTTAAAAGTACAGACCTGTGAAGATTCCAGAGCAGGTATATTCAAACTCTGTGTAGACAGACACTGTACACTCAGGACCTCTCCCTTGTACCTCACCTGGATTTCCACCTGCAACCAAGCTGGGCATGGTGGCGCACGCCTTTAATCCCAGCACTCGGGAGGCAGAGGCAGGTGGATTTCTGAGTTCGAGGCCAGCCTGGTCTACAGGACAGCCAGGGCTATACAGAGAAACCCTGTCTCGAAAAACCAAAAAAAAAAAAAAAAAAACTAAAAAAAAAAAAAAAAAAAAAAAACAAAAAAAAAAAACAAAAAACAAAAAAAACAAAACAAAACAACAAAAAAAAAAAATTGGACAAAGGCAAATGGTGTCCTGTGTCAGGAGAACCATTATGGCAAATTTTCTGAGGAGGGGGTTATGGGAACCTCTGGCTTACAGACTGTGAGTCAGAGATTTGGCATCTGAAATGGCAAAAACCTGTGGAACTCTGTCTCTTGTGGGATCTGATGCTGACTTTAGGAGGATAGTGTGAATCTAATCACTGCACATTCACTCCATTTAGAGTCAGAGATGTTAGTTTATCTCACACTTGGTGTCAGGAGGCTTGGGGTGTTCCTTTATCACACACTGCGTGTCAGGAGGGCCGTAAATATATAGAAGAACTTTTTTTTTTTGAAATGGAAAGAAAAGGTTGTAATTCCTTATGAGTGGGGACTGATGAAGGACTTTGGAGTGGGGACAAATGTGGGGACGAATGCTTGAGAATAAGATTGAAGGGTACTAAAAGCTTTGGTTATTCACAGAAACCACAGAAAAGAAAAAAACAACTATAGATGAGATTCATTAGCAAATGATCAGATATGTTTAGAGGGGGTTGCCTCTCAGGGCTGACAGAATGCTGAGAAATGTACACTTCAAAGGCACCAAGCTTATTGTGACCTTACCTGGCACACAGTGTTATAAAGTACTGTGGACCAGGGTTTCCAGGTAATGCTCTCTCAATATGCCTTCGTTTTTCTTGTGGACGATGTGACTGTTAAACACCAAGCTCTGTGTTGCGTTCCCAAATTCTAAATTGAAGTGTAACTATATTTGAGCCAGTCTGACTGGAGGCGCAGCATGGCATTTATTAACAGATGCCCCTGTCTCCAAGAAGCACACCCTTTGAACGCTTCCCTGTGCCTGGCACGATGCTAAGTGCCAGGCGAAGGCAGCAAACCAGGCATGCGCAGTCAGCCCTGCTCTCATGGAGCTAGTAGAGATGGACGCAACAAACGGAGCAGCCCAAACGGAGCAGACAAGTGAGCAGATCACTTCTTCTTGAGGTGATGGTCACCGGAATATGAAGGCAAGGGTGGAATTCACTGTAGACAAGAATGGGAAGGTCTCACAGAAGAGAGGGCTGAGGACATTTCTTCAACGCACTCTCAGTGATTTGGTCCAATTTAAGCATCTCAAACACGTAATAGCCATCTTTGATTTCTTACATAATTAGGGGACATCAATATCATTCTTTCAGGTACTTTTGTGACTGAATTTTCAAATGGCTGGCCAATATTTTTTTTTTCATTTTGAAACAGGATCTCTGTATTGTGCAGCTCTGAACTTGCTATGTAGACCAGACCAGCCTGGCCTCAAACTACAAAGATACAGCTGCTTCTGAGAGTGAAGCACGAACCACCACGCCCAACTCCCACGTTTGTAATATAAAGTCCAGAAACCAGCAGAAACAGGCTGAGTACCTCTCATGAATTTGGTGTCTCCTTACCAGAGCGATTACTGCTCTGCACTTTACAGATGGGCGACTGAAGATCCCGAAAGGTTTAGGATTCTCTCCAAGAACCCAGCTAAAGATTTTTCCCCATTAAAACAGAACAAAATTTACATGGGTAACAAATTACCTTCTTTCTCTACAAGTCAAATTACATTAGGTTTTACTGTAGTGTCTTGAGTTATTTCTATAGTTAGACTATCTTTTAAGCCAATAAGATCCAATACTATTTCCACTGGAGAAAGAAAGAACACAATTTACCTAGTGATGATAATCTTGTCTTCTGTTGATTCTATCTGGTTCCATCACAAACATCTTCCTTAGTTTTTCTTTGTCACAGACTTGTGACGTCTTTAAGGCTTAAGAATAGTTTAATCCCAGAATCATCCTTTTCTCTTTCGTTTCTCTCTTTTGTTCCCCACATTTCTAAGAGTAATGATTTCTTTTTGAATCAATACTTAATGAGATCTCCGGCCCTAGGCTAGGTGCTGGGTACAAAACCAAATCAGGTATTCTAACTCTGCTGTGGTAAAAGGTGCTTCTCACTGTCTCCTCTCCTCTCCTCTCCTCTCCTCTCCTCTCCTCTCCTCTCCTCTCCTCTCCTCTCCTCTCCTCTCCTCTCCTCTCCTCTCCTCTCCTCTCCTCTCCTCTCCTCTCCTCTCCTCTCCTTGCCTCTCTCCTTCCTTAGCACCATTGCACAGTGAAGGAGGATCCTGGAGCTGATCCGGGGTAGTTAACTAGGGGGCAGGAGGCTGGATTCAGCTTAAGTCTGAAGATCAAAGAACGTGTTGAGCGAGCCGCCAGGAGGAAGCCAAAGGGCTGGAGGGTGCAGCCTTTGGCTCTGACAGTTTCAAATTTGAAAGAAGGTGGAAGGCTAGGAGGCAAATTCTGCTGATCAGCTGGACCCCGCTCTCTCTTGCGTGTACTTTCCTGCAGCAGTAACCCAGAGCCTTCCCTGAACTGAGCTTGCACCAGTTTTCCCAACACCGCTAAAGGAAGCGAAGCGGAGGCTGTGAGGACTTGCAGGCTGGGGACCCAAGCTTCTCTCACATCCCGCTAACTTCCTTAAACCCGAGATGGCCTTTCCCTCTTCCATATCTGCTCCCTCCCCTCTCCCCCGCAGCGCTCATCCCACGCCCACCCTCACCCCTGGCTTCACAGTCCCACTTCCTGAAGCACAGGGCTGCAAGCCCGACTCTTCCTCACCCGAGAGAGGAAGAAATCTGCAGATCTGGGATTAAGTTGTACGAGGTGTGAGCCTACGGTGCCCAGAGTTCTTTCCTTCTTAGGAGTCTAAGGGATCCAGCAATACCTTGGTCTCTAATCTACACAGCCTTTTGATTCATTGATTGATTAATAACTGGAATTTATCTTCTAGGGAACAAGATGAGAGCGCACCTGGTCGGGCCATATCCTTAGTACAGAACCGAACTCATGTTTTCTAAGGGTGAGCAACTCAAGGCTGACAGTTGTGTGCATTTACCCTAGAGTGAGCAGCAAACTAGAGCATTGAACTGGAAGCATACTCTCTCTCTCTCTCTCTCTCTCTCTCTCTCTCTCTCTCTCTCTCTCTCTCTCTCACACACACACACACACACACACACACGCACGCGCACGCGCACGCGCACGCGCACGCGCACACACACACACACACACACACACACACACACACACACACACACAGGCACACTCTCTTTTCCTCTGCCTTAACCTTTAACTCTTTTTGTTTCCTTAATTATGCATTTCAAATCATGGTTCTCAAACTGTCCCCAGACCAGCAGCAGAAACATCACATAGAAACCTGTGACCCCAGACCTCCAGATTCAGTCTCTCCGGAGGAGGATAGGGACTCACAAAAACAGCGTTGGTTTAACAGTCGCCCTGGGTGGTGTTCTCTTAAGGACTGGAGATTATATATATAACCAGTAAATACCCGAGCTCTGTTTATTATTACTTTTTGGAGTAAGTCTTTGATTTGAGAGTGGGCACACCTGCTAAAAGCACACTGAATTGCTTGTAAAAATTTTAAGTCCTACAAGCAATGGGGGGGGGGCGGGGGGAGAAGGGAGATAGAGAAGGAGGGAGGGAGGGAGGGGGAGAGGTGTCATTTGCTGCCACATTATGAGTCTGTGTCTGAGAACTCAGACTTTTGGAAACACCTCATTTTTCTCCTAGGTGGCTATAGTAATTTGGTCATTTGCCTGGTCCTTTTTGAAAGTGCTTTCTCTAGGATACTTTTTATAGCTTAAAGGTCACATGACACTCCTCATTCTCTCCCCTCTCCCCTCCCAGCTCTACTGGCTTGGGACAAAGATAGTCTCTACTCCTTTGCAACCGCATCTTAAATTTTGGCACTGGAACCTAGGCTGGGTACCAGGCAGCCAGGGAGTTGCAAACTTTGGGGAAGAAGTGAGAACAAGAGGAGCAGGGAAGAAGGGGAACATGGGAACACGGTGAGTGTGGGCAGGGTCTGGTGGAGGGGGTTAGTGGCCAGTGATGCTCTGTGGGAGAGGAAGGACAAGGGATGGAGAGAGGGAGTAAGGGATGAGGGATGTTGGGAGAGAAGGAGAGAGAGAGAGAGAGAGAGAGAGAGAGAGAGAGAGAGAGAGAGAGAGAGATGAGGAGGGAGGGAAGGAGAGAGAGAGCGCGCGCTTATTTCTGAAGAAAGTTTCATTTTGTAGGAGTAATTTCACTAAACAGCTTTATGCAAGTTCAGAGAACGGTTTTCTGAAAAAAGTTTCATTTTGTAGGAGTAATTTCAGTAAACAGCTTTATGCAAATTCAGAGAACACCAGAGGGAGGTGGAAATCTATCTGCTTAGAAGAAACACATTTTAGACCATACAAAGGACCATCACCACCGCTGCTAAAAACACACCCTCTGTTTGGGTGTAGTCACCTGCCAACTCATTCAAGTACTGGATATTTATTTGCTGGATCTGGTCTTTCACAAAGAGGTCACACATATTATAATTTCATTGAGCGGGATTAAAGCTTGGACAGCAACTGGGGGAAACACAAACCCAACTCTTACTAATGTTATCATTATTTTTTTCTTGTAAGGATGAGAAAGCTGGATCTGGCCCTCTGAGAAAACAGCCCCGTGTGGAGCCAGGACTTTGGTTTCTCATGACCTTTCTCCTCAAGCCGAGGCTTCAGATTATAACTAGGATGAACAAAGACTTTAAAATCGTGTATGTCTCCTGTTTATGGAGAAAAAGCTTCTATGGGGCCACCCGCGCAGAGTGCGCAAAACGTCAAGAATTTACTTGGCTGGTAAAAACGTGACTAGAAACTTGGGAATTTTCCTGGGCTAACCGCAGCCTGACTTCTGGTGGTAACACTAACCTTCCTTCCTCTGCCAGAATCCCTGGGTCCGTCTGGCGAGGGCCCCATCTCTTAGGTGGAAGGGAAGGCAGGTGAGCGTATGAGCAGGTGTCACCACCTAGAGTTTGAACTGAACTCTTGAAAGTCAAGTTGGGATAGGTCTGAGGCGTCGCCAGACGCCTTGAAATATCATCCAGTGAAAGTGTGCAAACGACACAGATGAAGAGTCACTGGACAGCGGAGTTTGCACCTGGGGCTCGGTGGCTTCTCAGCTGTGACAAACCCCTGGAATAGGTGTTTCCCGGAAGATCTCACGAAGGCTCCGCCCCGCGTGGTCCTTACGTGGGCTGGAGTCCTGAGTAGAACTTATCCTAACCAGGTACCAAAAGCAGCTAAGAAGTAATGGGGGGGGGGGAGGGGGTAAGGGGTGTCTAAAAGCGAAGCGGAAGTTTCAAGGCCTCTAAGAGGGATAACAGTATAAATAACCGAGGGCGTCTTGTAAACACTGCGGTCATAACCCCGAACATTAAACAGCCGCGGTGGCATCTGGCACATCGCCGCGGCGGGCTGCGCTGGGGCAGAGGCAGCAGGGTCCCAGGCTCCTCTGCCTAGCCTCTCTGTTTATCTCAACTTAATCTTCCCCTATGTGCTGTTCCGCAGTCTGGAAGATGTTTAAGTTACTACCCAGCCCGCGGGAAATCTTGGCGGGAGCTTAACGAAAGGGGTAACCGCACCGAAAAGCAGGCAAGAACGGTTACTGTTGCAATTAATTAATTAATTGCCAGTCAGTAACAAGCAAAATATCTTGCTGCATTTGAAATTCACATGAGAGCTTCAATCTCTTCTTCACTGGATTGCAAGCAGCGTTTGGGTCTGTTTTTAAAATCACAGAAAACACACGGAAAGTTATAAAACTCTCATAGTTTACTATCAGGATCCTCAGAACAAGCACACTGTAAAACAGTGGAGAGTCAAATTTTCTTTTTCTTCGTTGTCCTCGGGTCTGTGTGACTGGATAACTGTAATCCTGTTCATTCTCTATTTACAGTTATAATATCTTTAGTGGGCTTAAAATAACTGGGATGAACAAAACAAGTTTTCAGTAGGAAACATGACTTGTCTTTTCCTAGTTGGAATCAGAGTTAATCTTTTTTCTAGGATCTTGGGCTAAATGTTAAAAAAAACTACCTTTTAATCATGAAATGTCCCCATGGATTCCAATGTTCTTCACAAAATTTTAAAAAAGAAATCACACCAATGTCCAGGCTTTTTTTTTTTTTTTTCAATATAAAGAAAGATTTATTTTCGGAAGTAGCAAAACCTGTTTGAAAAAAATATATTTCTTCGAGTGACTTATTTTATAAATGTGACTGTCAAAGTCAGCTATTCTATGATCTACATTTTACAACATATTGTACAAAAGATACACATTGATAGGCTCTTCTTATCTATTTATATATAATATATATATATAATTACATATTGCACTTGGACCAGCCAGGCTTGCAGTCATTCATGGCAGAAGTTAATCAAGTTAAATAGATGAGAATCGGTAAGTACAGTTGGTCTCCTTTGGTTTGGAAACGAATCTCCTCGTCGCAGTTAAGTGTTCTTGCGGGGTGGGATAGGGAGAGGAGCGATGCAAGGCACCAGCAGAGGCAGGGAGGGAAGGGCAGGGGTCGTCACCCTTGCCGGCCCACTGCCCCCAGAGCTCACGGTTCCCAGACTCGCACCTCCAAGGTCAGGATGCTGTAGTTCCACACAAGCGGTTGGCGGTCACCACTTCCTTCAGGTCATTCTCTGGTTTGCCGGCCACCATAAAGGGCCACGTCTGCAAGAGAGAAAAGGGTGGAGAGGGTGAGTAGACATGGGGAGGCGGCGCAGTGCGCAGGCAGGCTAGGACCAGAGAGGCCACGGGTCTGTCGCTTCCTAGGTGTATTAATGCCAGGCAGGGTAATGCAAACAACCCCAGGAGGTGGTGGTGGTGGTGGTGGTGTGGAGGTGGAGGTGGAGGTGGGGGTGGGTGGTGGAGGTGGGAGGTGGAACAAGGGCAAAACAGGTCTCCTGGGTTCTAACTGGAACCCCGAAACAAGCCCAGACTCAGCTCTGAGGCAGATGTTCCAGGAGTTCTAGCAGGGCGGGTGGGAGGACCCTGGCCCCAACTACTCAACTGCAGATCTGTGGAGGCTCTGGTCTAGCATCCTGGCCTTTATTGACTTCCATTGATCTCCCAGTGCAATCCTAGCTATGGCCACAATTTTAAGTTAGTAGTAACCCCCGAAGGGGGTGTGCACTTATAAAAGACACAGGCACATTTTATTTGAGATCCTCCTACTAGCGAGGAAGCAAAACTGTCTCTTCCCTTTCTTTCTTCTTCCTTTTTCTGGACTGTTATAAAAAAAGTACATTCAAGTTTTTTTTTTTTTAATATTTAAAGATGAAGGTAGCAGCAATTATAAATGTTCTAATTGATAATCTCATTCTAGTTTTAGATTGTAAAAAAAAAAACACTACCCATCACAACAACAACAACAACAACAACAACAACAACAACCAAACCTTGTTATTTGGAAGGAAAATATTTTTCCTGGCGAAAAGTGTTTTAGTATCCCCTCCCCCAATTCCTGAGACAAGCTGAGTGAGAATACAATTCAAGCCTCTTTGTAAGTGCTGGCCAGAGGGATATCTAATCCTTATCATATGTAAACAAAAGTCCTCGTAAGGTGGTGGTATTCTTTGGAGCCTGCACGTTTTAAAATGAAATCAAACGAAAGAGGGAGTTAAAAACCACCTTAAACAGTAAAATACCTCTGAGAAAGTCGATTCAGGAACCAGCACTTGCTTTTCAAAAATTAGGCTCATTCATTGTGACTGGTAGTAGAACCCATGGCTGTTATTTTGTCCAGTACTAGGACCTGAGCGGATTTACTGATTGCGTTGACAGTGGCTGGAATTTCTGGGATTTAAAATGGTAATCTACTTAGCCAAACACAGAATATTTAAGTAGCTGGGGGGGGGGGGGATTTGCATAGACAGTTATGGAGGTGGAAGAACATAAATATGTCTGCATTTAATAGCCCTAAATATACCAGCGGAAAGAACTGACTTAGGTGCTTATAAGAATCGGAGGGGGAACTCAAGTTTGCTCTTAGCCAAAAGAGACAAAGTAAGATAGGTCTTCTGGGTGCCCAGCGTCTGCTCAGTTTCACGACAGAGGAAATGGCACCCTGCGCGGGGATCCCTGGTCTTTGCCAACTGAATACCCTCGGAAATCCCTTAATGGGGTGCCACGTCAAACCCTAGCACAAATCACTCGCGGGCTCGGGGCGCTTGGTGCAGAGAGCCAGGGCGCTGCGTGGAGCCCGCGCGGAGGTTCCCAGAGATGCTAGGGCGGCGATTTAACGAGTCACGCTCTCGCCCGCGTCCCCAGGCCCAGCCAGAGGCGCGGGAGGACTCACCAGGTTGACTGGGTGAATGTAACCGTTCTCGTACTTGTCGTTGGCCAGGATCTGCCTTAAGTGAGCGATGTAGCTGGACGCCAGCCTGAGAGTGTCCAGCTTGGAGAGCTTGGTGTCCGGGGGCACCCAGGGCAGGGTGGTCTTGAGCCTGGAGAAGGCCTTGCTCAGCACCCGCATGCGGGCCCGCTCACGAGCATTGGCCGCGTTGCGCTGGACCTGCTTGCCCTCCTGGCTGACCCCGCTGAGCGGGCTTTTCTTAGTGGGCGCCTTCCTCCTCTTGCCTAGGCCACCGCGACCCTTCTGTGGAGACCCGTTCTCGCAGTTGGAGCCCTCCTCGGTGCTCTCGTTGGAAGTTCCAAACTCCTTGTTGGAGTCCACTTTCAGGGAGTCACAGTCCAGCATCTCCACCTCTTGAAGGTCTTCTACATCGCTGAGGGAGCCAGTGGACATGTTTAGAGAGGTGGAGGGAGGGAGGGAGAGAGAGACGCTGAAACGGAAACGAAAGGGTCTCAAAAGTTTGGAGCTGCCACTTCGTGTGTTGGGTTTGAGGTGGGATCTGGCAGTCCCGTCCCCCAGCTTTCCCTTTACAGAGTCGTGGAAAACGATCACAAGGGATCCCGCGACAGGGAAACCAGTGCTCTATCTCCCCACCACTGGAGTCCTGGCCTTAACGGAGAGTGAAAGAGCGCCGAGGAATTTGGTGGACACTAAGAATTTATCTGGGGAATAGAGAGGCGGATCCATGCAGCCCAGGGGAGGGGCCTGCTAGGCCCAACAGACTTCCCAGACCCCTTTCACAAGCACAGGAGACTTCACGCTCAGACCTGGTTTCCAGCAACCGATTGCAACATGCCTGTACCGGATTCCTTCTTCCTCTCAAGTCAAGGAGTAACTTAGAACCATTGCCGAGACTCATCTCCTAAGGCCCCTTTCCTTTGAGGGAATCCCAACTGATTGCTCTGAGAACTCAGAGAAAGGGCCAGACCCTTTGCTCTAAGTGGCCTTTCCCCCTAAAACATCTCACAGTCACTCTTCCTCCCAAGAAATAACAATCAAAACCCTGCAGCCCTTAGTTAATACCGGCTAAGACCACAGGGCTTTACCAAGACTGCATTACCGTGCACTGGCTAACACAGAAGTCATAGGTCCTATTTGTCCGGACGAGAAGAGGCGTATTTTACCAAACCAAATGTTTGAAAGGAAAATGCTGATCGCTGGGACGATTTTTTTTTCCAGATGCATTTTACTGTTTAAAATTTACCTGAGGTAAATAGGGGAAGGAAGTGGTAGAAAGAAATTACTGGAGAGAAGGAAGGGAGAGAGGGTGAGAAGGAAGGAGGGAGGGAGGGAAAATAAGAAAAAGAAAATCCATTACCATCCAGTCTCTTTGAAGGTATCAGGGAATTGCTAGTGCATAGGAACACACTTGACTACTGAACACACATGTACACACAAACACACACACACACACACACACACACACACACACACACACCATACATGCAGTTGACTGGGAATGGGCAGGCGATGAGAGAGGTTATATGGATTTGTGGAACATATTTTGCGAGCTGAGAATCTTTCCAGTGAGATGCAACTCACTTCTCTCCTGTCTTAAAGAAGACTCTGTGGCTCCTGGCAGCCTCTCTTTGCCTGACACCTTTTGTAAAGACTGTATATTTTCTTCTTGTGCTTGCTTTCTCTTCTCCCATCCTCTGGGCTACTAGGGTTCCTCATAGAGAGCTGGCCTAATAAAACACAAAACAGGACTCATGGCTTTGGAGAAAGAACCTTTCCCATCCTTCATTCCAGCTGGGACTGTCTTTCTCAGGGAATGATAGTCATCTGGGAGGTAAGAAGAAAAGCAAAGGGAACAGGAACCCAGGGACTGAATGAAGGGAGATGAAATGGTTTTTGTTTTTTCCCCTCAGGAAAAAAAAAAAAAAAAAAAAAAAACCACTGTCAGATTTCGTAACCTTACAATTAGGCACTGAGGATTGGGGGCAGGAGCTAAGAGTAACTCTCTCCATGGCTGACTCTGAGTCCAAGCCACTCTGTTACACTTAGATATGGGTCTCTAATCCAGGCTCAGCTGGGAATTCACTAACCTCTAAGATTTTGTTTTGTTAGCAGAGATCTGTTTGCTTTCCCCCTATGCTGCAAACTAAACAGATTGTCAGCAAATCAGTCTCTATTAATGAATTAGTGAACCCTCTCCCCGCCCCCATAATATCTTTCTTGAGGACCCAAAATTTGCTAATCACCAGCGTGGAGATTTATGGGCTCCTATTTTCTGTTGTTTGTGCAGGTGGAGATTTAAATGACTGCATCCACTCCCAAGATTTATTGCAAGAGTGATTGATGTTATAAACCAGGAAAGGACTCTTCCCACAGCAGGGATGACAGAAATATCAAGTTGAAGTTGCCTTTGTCTGCATGCAACGCGTAAGCCAGTGCTACAACACAGACAGCTTTGAGAGAACACCCACCAAGCCTGCTCGATGGTCCCTGCAGATTTCCAAACCAACCTTCCTTGGGTTGCACAGCCATCTCTTTTCTCAGTTTCAGTAGGACCCGAAAGACATCTGCAAAGTGGCCACAAGTCTCCTAATGAGGTGGTGATAAAGACTATTGATTGGGGCATTGTTACATACCAGATTGCTAAGCTGTGGCAATTTTTATCTTCCTTCACCTTTGTCTTTTCCCTCTTTTGGGTGTGTGTGTGTGACAGAGACAACCACAGAAATGCACACATTCCTCTGAAGACTGCTGCTGTTTCTTCTGTTTTGTTTTGTTTTGTTTTGTTTTTCAGTGTTGGAAACTTAAAACTAACAGTTTCTGGAGGGGAGCATAGCTAGTCTTTTATCATAACCAAGTTTTTATGACTGCAATTAATTTTTCTTTATAGCAATGTAAGCAATAATTAAGTCTCTTGTTCATTTATCTCCCGGTGATATACTCAGGCTGGGAAGGAGTCGTGGGTTGATAATGAGGCTTGAGAGAGTCTGAATTTTTGCAAGAAATGACCACCAGTTTGGGGATAGGATGCGCAGAGGGCTGCCAGTTAGTTATCTTGATGCCAAATTCTGAAGAAAGGAAATTAATAATACTTCTTTTTTCCCCCCTGCTTGAATTTTGTATCTATCTCTGCTAATAAACACGGAGGGACAGATGGATGGGGAAGTGAACGATGGCTGGATTCCACTGAGCAGATCAGCTAGGCTGTAACTTAAGCTCTGCCAAATTCTCCCCAAATATAAACTATATTCTGTGAGAAGAAAAGCACTTCGAGGAAGCTAATTAACCCTTACAACAACTGGAGGATTGCTTTGAACATGGTCACTTCGCTGCTGTAAACAGAAGATTCAAGGTTTGAACACAGCAGGTAGATTCATCCTTACCTTGTTTTTAAACCACAGCTCATGTAGGCATCTGGCCAGTTTATCCTGTACCTCTAACAAACTGTCTCCCTAGGAAGGCTCTCTTTGAGAGATTTTAGTGCTAAGGAAAATTTATCTGCAGAAGTTGTAAAAAGAAGATTAGAGGAGGAATGTGTCCTTGAACTTCACTCCTGCTTTATCCTCGGGAGCGCTCTCAGGAAGTTCATACTTGATTCTGTTGCATGTAGATGGTTTGCTTCCTTTTTTATGGGAAGGAAAACATCTCAGGCTTCCTTTGAACTGAATTCTATGCCGTAACCTTACGTTCTGGGGCATGGGGGAAGTCTTCGTTTAAATTGAAGTGTTTGTCCTTTCCTTTCACTCTTAGTTCAGAGCTAGCAGGGATCCTGTAGCCACCTGATCTACCATCAATGAACCCTATGGAGATGGGCTGCCACAGCGCTAAGATTTATGGTTGACAAATGGCAATTATAATAACTAAAGAAAGATTCTTTGTGGTTCTTTGGATCTAAGTGTTAATCTCCGGCCGCCCGTTTCATATTCTGTATGATTTGTATGTAGGGGGTCCTTCTGCCACTCCCATGGGTCTCTGTGCAGCTCAGACTGGCCTGGAACACCCAGTGCTTCCCAGGCTATGTGTTCTGCTTCCCACCTCTGCCTCTGGAGCACTGAGATCTCAGGTCTGTACCACCACACTGAGCTCATAACGTAGAGTTGAAGACAGCTCAGTCCATGCATGCAGTTGAAGGTCTGGGTTTATTCTAGGAGCAACAACTGAATGGAAACCAGACATTTGGAGGAAACACTTTACACAGTTAGATAATATCCTGTTTTCTAATACTAAAATAATTTTTTTTTTACATCTGCTGAATGTTAGGAAAGAACGGGGAAACTGTAGAATAGCTTCCAAGCTAAGTATCACGCAGGGCATTTTGCTTTCATTCTTTTAACTCTTGTTTTTTGGTCATTACTAAATAAAAAAGCTACTACAGGAAATGAAATATTTATTAAATATGTATTCCAGAGGCTCTTCCGTGTCACAACGAAGTCGTAGAAAAGTGGACTGTGATTATTGTCCTGCATTTTTTAAAAAATAAGTGTAACATTTAATTGGGGCTGGCTTACAGGTTCAGAGGTTCAGTCCATTATCATCAAGGCAGGAACATGGCAGCATCCAGGCAGGCGTAGTGCAGGAGGAACTGAGAGTTCTACATCTTCATCTGAAGGCTACTAGCAGAAGACTGGCTTGCAGGCAGCTAGGGTGAGGGTCTTAAACCCTATGCCCAAAGTGAGAGACTTTTTCCAACAAGGCCACACCTCCTAATGGTGCTACTTGCCCTGAACTTATAACAAAGCCTGAGAGTAAATTCTTGTTTTCCTGACAATGAAAGCTCATGGATTATACAGAAGATACCTCTAAAGTCCTTGTAGATTAAATACAAATGTTTGATGGGCATAAGAAAGAACAGGCTGACTTATGGATGGGATTCTTCTTGTCAGGTTAGGAGGGCGTGGCCTGAGACAGGTGCTTCCAAACCTTGAAGAAGAGAGGGTGAAGCTAGGATCTAGGACAAGCTGGAAAGTTTTGAGATAGTGAATCTTGACTTTGGGAGAATGGAATATTTCCAGGTTCCACCCCATTTAAAAAATAATTTATTTTTATTTTTATTTTATGTGCATGGAGTTTGGCCTGCATGTACATGTGTATGAGAGTGTTAGATCCTCTGGAACTGGAATTATAGACAGTTGTGAGCTGCCTTGTGGGCACTGGCAATTGAATTTGGATCCTCTCTGGAAGAGTAGTCAGGGTTCTTAACTGCTGAGCCATCTCTCCAGCCCCATACTATAACATTTTAAATAGAGACATACAGTAATGTATGGTTTGAGTTGGACTAGCCCAGAGCCATAGAAACTTCACATGTTCAAAAATTCTACTTCCATGAAATGTCAAGGACACCAAGTCTGTCTTCTGATTTGCCTTGTCACCCATCCACAAAGCCATGCCACCTTGCAGAGGGGCTATATTCCCAGAACTGGAGTAAAGTATGGTTGTGAGTCAACATGCAGGCGGTGGGAACTGAACCCAGGTCCTCTGCAGGAACAGTGCCCTGAAGCACCAAGCTTTTTTTTTTCTGTTCTTGTCCTCTCAAATCCATTTCCAGCAGAGAGACTCAAGCCACTCTACTGATTAAAGCCTCTCAAAGCTGCCTACTGTGTCTGACATGAAACCCAAATGCCTTTGTGTGTGTGTGTGTGTGTGTGTGTGCATGCATGTGGGGGTGTGTGGGTTAGTGTGTGTGGTTGGCATGACTTTTTACTTTTCTTCCCTCACTGCATATCACACTGGCCATGTCAGTGTCTACTTTGTGACCTTTGTCTGTCTGAGTGTTTTTTTTGCCTGGCTCTCTGTATGACTGAGTCTTTATTTTAGGATAAATCTCAAGGGCTATCTTCTATAAAAGAATTCCCTTGAGTGAAAATCAGGGACATTTTAAAATTCATCATCTTTCCCCTATCTCCTGCCCTGCCATCCCGAGATAAGATTCAACTGTGTAGCCCAGGCTAGCCTGGAACTTGCTATGCACAATAGGGTGGCTTTCATGTCATTATAATGAATCTGCTTCAGACTTCCAAGTTCTAAGATTATAGCACAAGCTACCAAAACCAGTCCCAACATTCATTTTTCTTCAATACTCTGATGTGGTACATTGTGTGTGTGTGTGTGTGTGTGTGTGTGTGTGTGTGTGTGTGTGTTTTCACACCTTGGTGCTTGGTGTATATATGGAGGTCAGAAGAGAATGCTGTGGTGCTTGCTTTTTCCAGCCTTTTTAGCTTGGGTTCCAGTCTTAGAACTCAGGTCTTCAGTCTTGTACAGTAAACATCTTTACCCACAGAACAATCTCACTGGCCTGCCCACCCTTCCATTTCACTCATTAACAATAAAGGATGGCAGCTAATGTTTGCTAACTTGCTGCCACACACCAGGCACTACTGTAGAACTTTCTGGATCCCCTCCTCTAGTTCTCATCACAACTTTGTAAGATTTGAAAGTCCTGGACGAGAACAAGGGAGTACAGAGACATGAAACACCTAGTTCACTGGCCTCGTCTTCCAGAGATCTGTTCATGGGTCACTTCCTGGATCAATGATGTAAGCTGCTCTTACTTCTCTTGCTATTGTGTGGAGACAGGGCTCAGGTTTGTACTTCTCTCCTGGGGCCTGACACACTAAGGTAGCCCGAGCCATGTGGGCCTGGAGTCATTTGAAGGATCCAGTAGGCTAAGGATGAGTGCCAAAGCAAGTTCTTCATGTACTGCAGGCTTGATTTGAGTGGACAGAAGAACGAGGGCATGGCTTTCTTCTCATTCTCTCAGCCTGTATACTGGGCAGTACCAGGGGCTGAATGTCTTGTCAGATGGCTCCCTTCAGTCAGGTTTTCAGAAGACCCAAGTGGGGGGGGGGCGTCAATAGCTTTCAGTTAGCCTTGGAAGCCACAGGTTACTTCTGGCTTATTCCATTGGGTGAAAATGAGTGAAAGGTATGGCTGATAGGGCATCAGGAACACCCAGAGGGTAAATTCAGTGTATAGGTGTGGCCACCATTCAAGGCAAATGCTACCTGGCCAAATGCCAGAGCCTGGTTTTTAACAGCCACTGTGATTGTGAGGCCCCAGTTGAACTTAGTGATGTCCTACAAAAAAAATTTTAAATTTTGCTTTGTTTTTCTGTCTCTTTTTCTCCCCGTTCCCCAACTATATCAAGTATGTCACATGTGCAGGGGGTTGGTGTGTCTGGTTTATTTGAGTACTCAGAACCTAAAGCAGGGCCTCTGCACCTGACACATGCTTAATAAGGGTTAGTAAATCAAAGGATGAATGAACAGGTAGGTGTTGCGGAACATAGAATGTTTTAATTCTCAACTCCATCACACTCTGGAGGTGTCACTTCTGTGTTAAGTTAAGCTTAGACTCATCACTCCCCAGGCACTTCTAGAGAAAGAGTGTAAGAAACAAGCTCGGAATTAACTGTCTCAAAAATGTACTTTGCATCAGAACGGAAGAGACTTGGTGGCCCGAGGCAATGACCAGGCAGATCTCGAGAAGTGGCTATGCAGGAGCCTACCCTGGTTATGGGCCTGCAAGAGAAACTCGCTGGGGAATGAGACTGGACTAAGGGATGGCCTCACTTAAAATATGCAGAAGAAGAAAGGACTCAGATTGCTAGCCACCATACCAACTATTACCTAGAGAAGGAAGGGTAATGGTGCACATGAGAAGGAAAAAACCTATACTCCCTAAAAAGCAAGCAAAAGACTTACTTGGCCAAATGCATAAATGGACTCATGTAGGGGATAAGTGCATCTGAGCAGTTAAGGGATCTAAGGTATATGTAATGGACCTCAGAGTTTTAGCCTGATACAGTAGAACAGAGTAAGGTATGCCAGCAAGTGAATGCTTATGTGGCCCAGAGCAAACAGGGCAAAAGATCTGGGAGAGAACGGCCTGGAGTATATTGGTAAGTCGATTTTACAGAAGTTAAACCAGGAAAATATGGCTATAAATACCTTCTAGTGTTTGTGGATACTTTCTCTAGATGAGTTGAGACTTTCCCCACCAAGCAGGAAATAGCTACCCCATAGCCAAGAAGTTATCAGAGGAAATTTTCCTGAGCTTCAGAATGCCCAAGGTAATTGGATCAGACAATGGTCCTGCTTTTGTCTCTAAGGTAAGTCAAGGATTGGCAGAGATACTGGGGACTAATGGGACACTCCATTGTGAGTACTGTCCCCAGAGCTCAGGGCAAGTAGAGAGAATGAACAGAACCCTATAAGAGATCTTGACTAAATTGTCCTTGGAAACTGGAGCTAACTAGGTGGAGCTCCTTCCCCTGGCCCTGTTCTGAGCCTGGAACACCCCCTACCACTTTAACCTGACCCCTTTTGAGATCCTGTATGGGACCCCTACTCTCTGAGTGACTTTTCAGGCTGACAAGGATCTTATGGCTTGATTGCAAGCTTTCCAGGTCAGCCACCAGGAATTGTGGCCTAAACTCAGTGCCCCGTTGAGTTCTAGGGCATTTAGCTCTTCTCTGGAGCTCACAACCAGTTGAGTGAGCTTTAATAACTCACCTTCAGCTACGAGCCTGAGAGCACTCTCCTGTGCAAGCTTTCCCAAAGGCTGTTATCACTGCCTTACCTATCTCAGAAGAAACAGCTTTATAAAGTCAGTTTCTGAGGGTAGGTCAATACAAATGTGTAAGTTACTGAGTAGTTTTACTAAAGGCCATTGGCATTAACCAAACCTTTTCACATTACTGTTTAACTTAATAGCAGAATACTTATATATCAGGTATACTACAAGATAAGATAGGTGAAACTTCTTTGAAAATATTTTCTAATATGTTTCCAAAGTTTGATAGAAGTTTATTGTTTTAGTAAGACCAGGCTGAGTACAAAAATGAAGATTTTATTTTCTCATAACGCTGCAGTCTGGAAGTGCAAGATCAGACTACCAGCATGGTTTGTTCTGGTCACGGCCCTCTCTCTGACTTTCAGATGGTCACTTGTGTAACGTGTTCTCTTAATTCTCTTTCCCCTGAATGCATACACTGAGGGAAAGATATAGGAAGACATATATGAGGTCTTCCTTATAGAAGACCACCAGGCCAATGGGAAGGACACACCCTTATGAACCTCATTTTAAACTTAATTACTTTCTAAAATCTTCCTCCAAATACAGTGAGATTAGAAGTCAAGACTTCAGCAAGCTAACTCTAGGAATGTAGTCTAATTTCCTTCAGAAAGTAGGACTCCTAGAATGATTCTTCCCTTTTCTAACTTACAGCCAATTAAATATCAAGATAAGATTATGACTTTTCTGTAGCTTTTATGCCATTGATAACAAAACAGTAGCAACAGACCTCAGGTTTTTCGAGGAATCTTTGTGATGAAGAACTGTACATCCAGACTCATGGTCTACGATGAGGAGGGTCCCAAGGACTCCATTCCTGAAATTTGCAAAAAGAGAGTAGGGCCATCCTCTAGCTAAGAGCTTTCAAGAATTATTAGTGATGAGTTTAGGAATTCTTTATCAGAAGAACATTTGAGAGCACCATAGAGGCCCTACATGGAAACAGACATGGGTTAGATCAATTTGCTCATAAAATATGCCAACAAGTGTTGAGGGGTTTCTCCATAGACAAACACAGTTGACTGATGGCTGGGGGCTGTTGAGTTGGTCACTCTGACATGTTAGATAAAGTTAGTTTTATTTTAAGCTAAAATGTTATGCAGATGCTAAACTTCTCTTCATATTGCTAAGTAAGTTCATTTCTCTTTTAGCCTAATTGCAAACTTGACCATGGCCCAAAAGTTTGTATGGGAAGAGTCTAAGGCTTCTCAAAGGAATTTGATCAGAAAGCTGAGGTAAATGTTGAGTGGGGAAGGTGAACCTCACCCCTCCCACCACCACCACATTCTAAAACATCAAAGGCATGAATAGAACCATGATCTTTGTTCTTTTTTTTATCTCTTACATTAGTTTGTCTCAGTATAACACTCCTGAGCTGAGTGACAAGGGACAGTGCCCAGATCCCGTATGCATACTTATCTAGCTGTGTGAACTTGAATATGGACAAATCTTTTAACTGGATGGATCCCTGTCTCTTCCTCCTCAGTGTGGTGACTAAAGAATGGATTCTGTGGTGTTAATTATGGTTCATGCCTAACATGTAGTCAACAGTTATGATATTGGTGATTGTGATGGCAGCTGTTACTATGGTCATCATTTGAAAGGGTTCTCATCTTTGTTTATTTCTACTAGTGGTAAGATTATACATAGACTCAAAGACTCAGCCATAGCAGCAAATCAAAATATCAGAGAGGGCTTAGGACATAGCTCAGTTGGTAGAGTACTTTGTTCAGTGGATACAAAACCTGGACTGGCTTAGCAGAATTGCATGACACTAGATGTGGAGGCTGTGGTTTCACTGGGGAGGTAGAGGCAGAAGGGCCAGAAGTTCAAGGCACACAGAGAGTACAAGGCAAGCCTTTGGGTACATAAGTTCTTGTGAAACTGAGACATAGACAGAAACCAAAACCTGAAGACACTTCCTAACTAGTAGGAGATAGCCCCTAGAAACTTCCCTTAAATTACGCAGGTTAGCAGAATCTAAGTTTTAAAAAATGGACTGCAAATCCTTTTCTTGCAGAACACCACAGTGACTCCTGATCAGACAGAGACCACCACAGTGACTCCTGATCAGACAGAGACCACCACAGTGACTCCTGACTAGACAGACAGCTGTGTAGGTTTTTCTTGCCCCCCTTTAGGGCCTTTTCAAATTGTCTCAATTCTTCTAACTATACACATAAGGGTGAGGATATACTCTCTTGAAGTTAGAGAAACTTTAAAAGACAGTACAAATATGATATGTCTCTTCAGCTCTTATGCTCTCTACTGACGGGCATCAATAACTCACATCACAGAAGGCTTTGGTCTTAGGTACTGAAAATGCAGTCCCCCCCATACCACGTGGAACCCCCTGAAAGAAGAATGCTATCTCTAAGCTTCTTCTTTGTCTTTTATCTATGAAAACACATTCAGCAATAAAGCATTCATTATCTTTCCTAGGATACTCACAATTTTTAAAACAAGTAACTGGTGTCCTTTTTTTTTTTTTTTAAGAGCAGCATTTTAAAATAAAATATAAGAAAGGATAGTGTGAGGTTATTTGTTAGACAGCACCACACAGTTGGCCACCACCAAGCTTGATAGGACGAAGTTGAGGTTGATCATGTCTTGGTTTGTGAGTAACTGTTTCTGTGAGTGTGAGATTTACCAATGAATTTCACTTACATTGCTTCTGCACAGCAGAGCCAGTAGATGAACTTTCTTCACTAGGATAACCCTTGACAGTTTTCTTCAAGAATATACAGGTGATAGGCACACTAGTGTTTTGGGGGAGGGGGAGAAATGGCTTAAATGGTTTATGTTTCTTTTAATGTCCATTAATGTCACCGTAAAATTTCAAATGATGTTGAAACATTTTATATTTATTTTTCTTATAGTTTAGCATTAAGTCTGGGTCATATTGTCATAAAAAATGATCTCTTTCATCTAAAATTATACCCCAAGGAGTGAGCTTGATCTGTCCAAATCATTCTTAAACCTCAGCTTTGAAGACATCCACAATGATTTTCTTCAGTTATCATCTATATCTTTGCCAAGCAAACTTGACTGATAGTTGCAGACTTCTGAAAAAAAAAATTGCAAATGCCCCTGACAGAAGGAAGAGGAGTTCCAGAAGAGCAGGTAAGACCCATGTGCTGGCCATGGGGAAGGAAATTCTATAGTGCAAGTAGCTTTTGACCTGTCCACTAAATTCCTGAAACCTCTGCCAGGTGCCAGGAAGAAAAATAAAGTGGGAGGTGTTTTCTGTAATCCCCCTCATCGTGACATAAGCTCCTCTATGATTCAGTGTTCCTCGGCATCTCTGTTCCCATGTGGTCTGGTCAGTCCCCTTGAGGAAGCAGTTCTGTTTTTTCTTCCCCCAATGTATTTTAATTGATTCTTTGGGAATCTCATATCACGCACCCACCCCTATCATACTCCCTTTCCAGTCCTCCCAGACCCAACCATCCTCCCACCCTTTCTTCTGGCCCCCCACCCCTCCTAATGCTCACAGGAGCATATTTAGACTTCCAGGGGCTGGTCCCTTAAAGAAGCCCGAGTCATTGCGGTCACCGCAATCAGGTTTCAAGTTGTTGTGTTTTTCCACTTCCAAAAGTAGAGTCAAAAGTTTTTTTACTGCCAGTACTTGGGTAGCAGAGTCATGTCGAGCTCTGTGAGTTTAAGGTCATCCTAGTCTACATGGCAAGTGTGAAAGTACCAGGCCAGTTGGAGGAAAAAAAAAAAAGCCCATGGTGGGAGTTAATAAAAATGAAAAAAAATTAAATGAGCCAGACTTAGAGTTACTATAATTTAATTTTAGTAAATTTCTACCCCCGTGTAACCAAGGTCACGGCAATCCAACCTTGCCTCTTGTTTTTGTTCACGCCTTATTCTTGCTCCTGTTTCTGGTGCCAGGCTATTGGTCTGCAGGCTGTGTCTATAGACTTGTCTGAGTGGCACACAATGTGGGGTGTATGTTATATAAATTATAAAGTAGGGAGTCAGAAAGCACGTGACCTTCATTCTTTCACTTCACATGTTTTAGAGGTTCACTGATATTTTGGGTTACATTAATGTTTTATTCCTCTTAATTTGATGGATACTATAATTTTTGATGAGCTGCTTGGCACAATATGGGAGCCCAGACTCAGCCACCAGCCAACATTTAAAAGGCCCTTTTACTTTTGCTTACTTATTTATTTATCTATTTATTAATCTCTCTCTCTCTCTCTCTGTGTGTGTGTGTGTGTGTGTGTGTGTGAAAGTGTGCATGTAGCGATCAGAAGACAGCTTGTGAGAATCAGCTCATTGTCTTCCATGTGTATCTTGGAATTAAACTCAGGTAGTAGGGCTTTTTTTTATTCTTTTATAACTTTCTTTTTGAGAATATCATACATTACTATTCTTTGTGTATAATTTCTACCTCCCTTATCCTTCTCCCTTCAGCTCCTTCCCCGAGCCTCTCTCAAACTCATGACCTCTTCTTCCTCAGTTTCCATTGTTATTTTACACACACACATACACACACACACACACACACACTACAACACAAACAAATACCTCACTGCTGAGTGACACACACTGAGCTGTACCCCCAGCCCAGTGTCAGCATCCTGTGTTTGAGCTTAGCAACTGTATGCTATTTCAGTGGTTTAGAGAGAAGCAAGATAAATGCAGTGTTCTCTGTACTTGTGGTGAGCACAACCGTGGTGTGTGGAGAGTCATTGCGCAGTCTCCATTTGAGCTTCTTAGGCAGACAGCACTCCAGTTTGTTCCAGGAAAGCTGCAGGAGTCACTAGTCTTAGTTTGCTGCCATCAGTTTCTGAGAGAAAACAAACACACAAACAAAACACAAAACAAGATCATTAGCTCAGTCTTGTTTATTTTTAAAGATTAAAACATTTAAATTATGTGCATGCACGTGTCTGAGTGGGGTTATGTGTGTGTGGGTGCGGTCACATTCAGAGGCCAGAAGAGGATATCACATTCCCAGAGTCAGAGTTACCTGTGATGAGCTGTTCAACATGGGCACTGAGAACAAACTTGGGTTCTCTGTAAGATCATACTACATGTGGTTTTCTATGGCTTAAATATTCACTTAACACCTCTATAATTCGACGTATGCACTCTTAAATGCCAACGTTCAGCTAAGTCTACAATGTACTAGTTACTTGTTTGTTTGTTTGTTTGTTTGTTTCTGTGGTCAAATTCCCTGACAAAAGCAACTGAGGGAAGAAAGGGTTTCTTTTAGTTAGAAGTTGAGAGAGAAGTCTGTCACAGGGTGGGTGGGGAGTGGGGAAGGCTGGCTGGAGTTGGAGGCAGCTGAGCCTACGGAATGTGCCACCCACAGTTAGGGGGCTCCTCCCATGTCAATTAGTCTAATTTAGGCACTTCTTCATGGTATGCCCAGATATTTGTCATCCTACTGAATCTAGATGCTGCCAAGTTAGCGGTTAGTCTGAGTCAAATAGGCATAAAGAGCAATGGATTGAGAAGTACAAGATACACAAATAACAGCTTAGTATTAGACAGCAGAGAAAATTATGTGGCTATACCAACATCCAACAACAGGGGCAAATCACTGAACACAATGGAATTATAGGGGTGTTAAGTGAATATTTACGCCATAGAAAACCACATGTAGTATGATCGCCTAAGGATGAATGCATGTGTAATAACACGAATAGAGACATAGGTGTAGGGACTGTGGAAAACAAGGTTCAAAGTAGTGATTATTTTTAACTTGGGGCAAGGTAGAGGAATGTAATTAAGGGTGTGTGTGTGCACAGACAGAATCATTGGTATTGTGGTGTTGTAGTTTTTATTTGAATGACCAGTTCTAGGTGATTTAAATTACTAGACACATTAGTTGTTGTCTCTTGCTGTGACAAAATACCAGACCAAAATAACTTAAGGAAGGAAAGGTCTATTCTGGTTTGAGCCCATCTAGCAGGAGAGCAGGGTATGGGGGAGCATGGAGTGGCTGCCCACGCTGTATATGTAGTTAGGACTAGAGATGCTCCAATGTGGCTGCTTGGTGGAGCTTACTCATTTTTCTACTTTGTTCAGCCCGGGACCCCAGCCAATATTACCACATCTTTCAAATTGATGATGGTCTTTTCTCCTCAGTTAAGTCTCTATTGCACAGTTATACCCAGAGGCGTGTCTTCTAAGCAACTCTAAATCCACTCAATGATGAAAATTAACTGTCACACAATGCTTTATAATGTATAAATGTATTGTATAAATTTCATTATTGTGGATAAAATGTTAGTTATATGGTGATCTCATATAAAACTATGAAACAAACTCAGCTCAACTCCATATGTTTTAGAAAGTCAATCACATCTTGTACATCATTGTGGAAATATTTATATTCATAAAATTAATAGTAGTGAATATTTCACAACTTTAACAAGAAAATTCACCTTTTCGCTCCAACAATATGCTAGAAAGATTAACAGTTGAAGTCAACACCTGCATTAGTCTTGGGCAGCTGACCATCAGCAGTTTTTCTCTTTCCCCTTTGAGACTTTTCACTACTCATTAAGCAAAGGAGGGAAGTTGAAATTCAAACCGCTTAATGTTATTTCAGTGTTGGTTAGCGAGCTGCGCTGGTAAGAGCTGCAGGACCCACACTAAAATTAATAGCCAAAGTAAATTTTTTTGGATGAACGGAAATTCACTTTTAAGCATTTTCTGTAACATTTGTAGACATAGTCTCAAACAAAAAGCAAGTTTTGATGGTGTTTGTATCAAATGGCAGAAACCTGATCTAAGGGTGAAGGGGATTGTTTTTGCTTATGGGTAAAAACCTAAGTCAGAGCAAACTCACACGAGAGGCTTAGCACCTAACTGATCAGTCCACTGTCTCTCTGACTTCTTTCTGCTGTCTTGACTTCTGCGTGTTCAGCTCTGCGTGAACTCAGAGCTGCTAAGTGTTCCTTCATGGACACCCCACTCAGTTCTTCTCCCAGTGCTGTCTTTGTTCGCCATGTGGTGGTGCATCTTAAAGTTCATCAAAAACATTTTTTAGAATCTATTTTCTATTTGTCTGTCTGTCTGTCTATCTATCTATCTATCTATCTATCTATCTATCATTTATCTATCTTCTATCATCTATCTATTTTCTATCACCTATCTATCATCAATCTATTTTCTATTATTTATCTATCAATCAATTTGTCTATCATCTGTCTATCTTTCATCTATCTATCTATCTATCTATCTTCTATTTATCTATCATCTATCGACCTATTGATATTAGGCTATCATTTATCTTTCATCTATCATCTATCAATTAACCACATCTATCATCTATATCTATCAACTTTATCTATCTTCATCATCATCACCAATAACAACATTATCAGTTATCTCTTATTAATATGTATATATATGTGTGTGTGTGTCTAGTTTAAATGACAATTGTATGTAGTTTATTTCAAACTTACCTAAGTAGTAGATATTTTATATATTAAGGCTTAGTACCCCTTTGCTTGCCCCCATTCTCTTTCCATCTTTTTCTTTCTTCTTCCTGCTAGTGCTGACCTGCTAGGCAAGTTCTCTTGAATAGGTGCTCTTCATTTTGAAAGTTACATTATATTCTATGATTTTTTTTCACTATAACTTAACTACTGCCTGTTGTTGAGCATTTTTAGTTATTCAAAGCTTTCCCCCCTGTTATTTCATAGAATGATACATCACTTAAGTTCTTTTCTTTGCGTGTATCCTGAAACATTACAAAACGATGACTTCAAGATGTCATTGATCACTGCACTCCCAAGTGTGTTCTCCTTACACAGCTGTAGTGAGGGCTTGCCCAAGGCTGTGCTCGTCATGTGTTCCCAGTTAATGACTACAAACATTGTTTTGCTCTGTTTCTAAGACAGGGTTCTCTCTGTGTAACTGTCCTGAAATTTGCTCAGTAGACCAGGCTCAGAGATCTACCTGCCTCTGTGTCCCTAGTGCTGGGATTAAAGGTGTGTGGCACCACTGCCAGTCAGCCATTTTCAATTGCCTGAGCGTTTCTGTGCACACAGTTGTATAGTTAGCTCCTACTGTAGATTTAGTTTCTAGGGATCAGGAATCAGGGCTCACCCACTTATGAACACTTCCATAGGAGTATGTCTTAACAAGCACCATGCTCAAAGTAAAGCTCTTTATTTTTCTATTTTTTTTTTTTTCATAGTAGCTCCTGGTCTACCAGTGTCTGTTGAGGGGAGAAAAAAAAAAAAAAAAAAAGCAGCCCGGTTACAAACAAGAAGGAAGAAATGGGCCAGACATTTCAGATTCTGAAACCAGTTCGGGCCTGAAATGATGAAAGTGTGGTTATGTAATACTATAAAGTAAAATCTAATTAAAAACAGTCATCATCAAATAGAAAAATCAATTAGGTTTTAAGATACCAGAAATCATCAGATTTGTCAAGGCTATAACATTCTTTAGAATGTTATGGTGAACAAGATCTACCCATCCAAAGGGACTCTTCATTTTTCTTCTTCTTCCTCTTCTTCCTCTTCTTCTTCTTCCTCCTCGTCCTCCTCCTCGTCCTCCTCCTCGTCCTCCTCGTCCTCCTCCTCGTCCTCGTCCTCCTCCTCCTCCTCCTCCTCCTCCTCCTCCTCCTCCTCCTCCTCTTCTTCTTCTTCTTCTTCTTCTTCTTCTTCTTCTTCTTCTTCTTCTTCTTCTTCTTCTTCTTCCCCTTCCCCTTCCCCTTCCCCTTCCCCTTCCTCTTCCTCATTTTCCTTTTCTTTAAAGCTAGAAGGAAACCCTCAGCCTGTGCATGCCAGGCATATTCTGCAACACTATTTTAGCTCCAGCCCTAACGGGTCCAGTCAGATCACCTTTTGGACAGAGCTTAAGTCACTTCAGATGATGTGAACAGATACTATGTGCCAAACATGGATAAGTTATCTAATAACACAGATGAACCTCAGGTAGTCTGAAAAAGTAATCTTTCTTCTTTGAGTTTTTAATGTAAAAATACAGGACAGTTAAAATGGAAATAGTTGTCCTTAACTGGGTGAACACCCAACTCTAATGGGTCTTCTCAATGCTCATCTGCCCCCAGATTTAGCTAGAACAGCTGCGGGGCCAGCGGGCAGGGGAGCAGAGTGCCGAGGTTTGCTTCTGTACACTCAGCAGTCAGAACTTGGCAGCTAAATATTGTGCATATTTTCTGTCCAGAATGTGAATAACTATTAAAGGAATGAAAATACGTACAAGGGTGATGAAGTCATGATTTTAAATTCAAAGTATAAATCTACTTTAATCTGTGGGACTGTGGTGGAAAGTTCAAATCGACTATGGTTTGTAGGATTTGTTTGGAACATTTAAATACGTCTCATGTTGTTGGAGCTTTCATTGAATACATTTGACATCATTACTGTCACACTTGAGCAACTTTGTGAACGTACAGGTTTTGATTTATAGTATAAGTAGTCTTTGTATTTAGTTAAAATATAAAACTAGCACGATGATCAATATAAAAAGCACAGTTTAAGTATGTATAAAATCATGCTATCAATACTTCTGAAAGCTGGTGTCTGATATTCTAGCTCCTGGGGTCACTTTTCATTTAGCAGATATTCACTACAACCTTCCGCATATCAGGTAATTTATGACCCTGTGGCTTTATCACGTGCATCCTTTGCTCCCCTTCATTTCTACCCATTTCCTGGCTAATGTAGCATGCGCTTTAGTTATGACACCTTATGAGGTGGCAGGCTGTCCTCGCGAATGCTACCCAACAGAGAGAAAGCTGTACTCACATTTTCTTTCTTTCCTTTAACTAACACATGCTTTGAATAACCTTTCTCTGCCGTAAGCAGTTTTATAGATTTAAATCTGGGGTCCAAATCAAAGAAGTGTGTTTGTTGGCTCCAATATAGCCAGTCTAAACCAGCCCTTCAGGGCTCTCTTATTTCACTGAATTTCCTAGAGAGAAACAGGAGAATTTACTAGAAAGAAATGGGTACATAGGAGAGACAGGATAGCACTTAGGTTTGGAGTCAACTGGATGGAAGTTTCCTTCTGGCTGCAGGAGCTGGAGTATATAGTTAGAGTTAATTTGCCTAGTGTCATGTGGTTGTTTTACAGATGAAATGAGCCGCCATACAAAGGTGCACACGCACACGTGTCAGCATGCACGTGCTAATTAGTCGGTGCTAACTCTTGTCACAACATGCTCTGCTTGCATTCTTATATGCTTCTTCCTCTTCCCCTTCCTCTTTCCAATCTCTTCTTCCTCCTCCTCCTCCTCCTCTTCACTATTTCTGCCTGTCCTGTTCTTAAAGTAAGGTGTCTAGTGTTCTGATTGTTTAGATGTATAACTGCAACCAGTGCTGCAAGAGAGGTTAATCATTATGCTCTGTCTTGCATGAATTTTTACTGAGTTATGAGCTGTGAATCTCTATTCTATGTACTTAGTCAAGTACCGTAACTGTGAAAATCTCTGTACTATCTATCAAGATTATTTAAACCATATGGACTTTCTGTATTTTAATAAATAACAACTGAAATGCTAATTTCAAGATCAAGACAATTAAAATAGCTGATATTTTTAGATACTCAAGGTTTGTGTGTGTGTGTGTGTGTGTGTGTTTTCTAGATAGGGTAGATCCGGCTGTCTTGGAACTTGCTCTGTAGTCCAGGCAGGTCTTGAACTTATAGGGATCTGCCTGCCCCTGCCTCCCAAGTGTGTGTGCCACCACTACCCAGTGATACTTAAGATTTTAGTATAATAGAATTAGATCTACTTGTGGGTCTTCCCAGTTTTTATAGAGCTGGAACGCTGTGTTCTGTATGTGAACAGAGATTCACATATGGAACCTTTAAGGAAGCTCAAAAAAAGGAGCACATGCAGAAAGGCTAACTCAGTCAAAAGGCCATACCCTTATCTGATAAAATTAATGTTTTATATTTCTTCAACATATGTGATCATTTTGTAAAAATATAGTCTGTTATAGCAATTACTTCTTCAGTGCATATTAAGTGCTAGTAAAATCACAAATTTGCCTTTACAGTGCTAGTCTCTAAAAAGCACAATTTTTATTTAAAAGGCTGTAAAGTGATTTTCACCCAGCTGGGAAGAGTGGCTGGCTTGCTTTCAGGAGGGCCTTGTGAATTGTTTGTTGACAGCCCAGGTCCCCTCGGGCTTAGAGGGAAAGGCAACAGAACAGCAGGGGGCTGAACAAAGTTCCCAGGCAGGAGTACCAGGACTCTTTACAGACATAAGCTGCGCTCTTCTCCTCAGAGCTATTCCTTGTTCATGGTGGTCCAGGAAAGGCAGGGAGAAGCTGATGGGGCCCAGCTCTTTCTGATGGACACTTCCCCCTGCTTTACACAGCCTTTTAATCACCTCTCATGGTCGATCTGGTCCTTAATGGAGACGTTTCCAAACAGACTATTTTGTCAAATGAACTGGTATTTTTTTCAGAGTTTTTTTTTTTTTTTCAGATCTTCTTTATAATGATTCAGAATATTGTTAGGGACATAGTCTGGAGTCTTTGTAATATATGTAGACACTTATTTGTGTAATATATCTATGTTAGCTAATTAGTTGTGTCCATATGTTCATGAATCTCAAAACCTGATATACTTGTCCGAGGGCCTAGGCCAAGGACAGAGAAGGCTTACTTCATTCTTTGGGAGCAAATTCCATTGCAGAGATTAGAAAATCAGAAATCCAGGGCTGGTTAGTGAGCTGTCTCATCTTCCATATAGGACAATCCATCAACCCTTCTGTGACTCGACTCCCTAAACATCTTTGGAATTGATCCCACCGCATCCATCTTTCCATCCAATGTTACTGTGGGAGCTGCTGCTTTCCTTCAGACTTTAATGAGGTTTAGTTCTACCCTTTTGTCCATTGTTATGATATAGCCAGACTAATCTTTGAACACAAATTTATGCAACTCACTCTTCTGTTTCTATTGCATTTAGATTAGCTGGCTTCCTTTGGCTTGAGCAACCATGACAAAAGACTCTAGAGGAGGTAACACATAAGTAGTCAAAATTTATTGCTCACAGTTTTGGATTATTTATATACTGTCTCATTATAGTCAGAGAAAAAGCCTATATTAGCTCTGCTAGTATAATATGGTTTTGGGAGTCTTAACCAAGGCAATTAAGCAAGAGAGAAATAAATGAATAAAACATCATCATTGGAGGAAATTATACTTTCAGATGATAAATCTGCATATCTGCATAATTAGAAGACCTATAAGAGAAGTAGTTGAAAATATACAGAAAGAATAAGAGAGTAATAAATATGATAAATTAATGTTAAAAGTAACTTTTTTTTTTTTGAGACAGGGTTTCTCTGTGTGGCCCTGGCTGTCCTGGAACTCACTTTGTAGACCAGGCTGGCCTCTAACTCACAAATCTGTCTACCTCTGCCTCCCAAGTGCTGGGATTAAAGGTGTGCGCCACCACTGCTCAGCTGTAACATTGTTCTTAATTCAAGTAATTCTCTTCCATAAAGTAAAGACAAAGGAGGAGAGGTTCCAGGACAGTAACTAGAAAGCAATGGACCCAAGCTCCTTAGTGCTCAGGTCCCAGGGAGGGGAGCACTGTGGAGTAGCTGGAGCACTGTGGAGTAGCTGGAGCACTGTGGAGTAGCTGGAGCACTGTGGAGTAGCTGGTGCTGCCCAGCAGAGTCTTAGGTACTTTAAGGAACTTCTCACTTAACTCCTGTTAGTCTCCCTGAAGGAGAAACCACGGCTGTTGCTTCATCTGGAACAGTCTGTGTCTGCAACGTGCACGGTTACGTTTTCAAGAGCTTTTGCGGAGGTATAATTTCTCCTGTGCAGTATCTACTTCACAGAGAAATATCTAAAAGACTGGGGTGGGGTGGGGGATGGGTCTCACTTAAAACACCCTCAACTCTGAACTCTCAATATTTTGAAGATGCTACTTCTTAGCTAATAAACTTAATGCAATCTCCATGAGAATGTGTGCAGACCTTTAACAAGCTTGAGAACCCAGTCCTCATATTGCCTTAACATTTGAAAGGGTAAGTACTAAGCTTATGCAGGAGAATGGTGCGCTCTATTAGCGCATCTTAGGAATACTCATTAATTTAAATAATTGTTTCTTGATGCCCAAGTAGACAGACACACTTTTAAACTTATATGACTTCATGAATCCAAATGCAGGTGCAAACTTATGGAGTAAGTGAAATTTTAGATGAATGAAAAATGTATTTGTTCATTAAAAAAAAGTTAACTAAGCCAGACATGACAACACATGCCTGTAATCACAATCTTCTGGAGTTTGAAGCAGGAGGACTGCCACGAGCCTGAAGCCAGCCTGGGCTACAAAATGAATTCTAGATCAGCCTGGGTTATAAAGTGAGACACTGTCAAAAAACAAAACAAAACAAAACAAAACAAAACAAAACAAAAACAAAAACAAAAAAAATCTCCCCCAAAACCCAAAGCAAATAAAAGAAATACAAAACCAAAACACAAAACAAAATGAGAAGAATATGACAAAAAACTTGATGTCTTAGGATGTTCTTCTGTGACATAATTGAGAAAGTCATTGATTTTCAGGTTTTTTTTTTTGTTTCTATAACTTTTTTTAAAAATAAGGCAGTTTCATAGATCCTTAATTCTTCCTCTCAAACAAATTCCTCCAAACAGAGTTTAAGTGTTGCCCTGTAGCTCAGGATGGCCTGAAGCTCACCAATTAGCCCGGGCTGTCTTTGAACTCCTGACAATCCTTCTGCTGAGTGTCACAGTACAGTGAGGACAGGAAATGAGCACCACTGCCAGCTTCATGGAATACTATAGAATTCCTACAATCGAGACTGGATTTTTATTATACATGCATATTGATTTTTTTCTTTTGTTGTTTAGGCATCTGTAGAGAAGATCAATGTTGTTCCTTTTATTGGCTAAAATAACTACAAGGATGAGGATAAAAAGGAATTGATTCTTTTAATTTCCATGATGCCTGAAGTACTTTCAGCCACTTTTGAAATGGGTCCCTCAACTCTCCACTATTGTCATAGGGGACCTGGCTGAGACAGGATAGGTCTGCACAGACCCTGGGAACTTCTCCAGTGCTCCTGCTGAGGGTAGCAGACTTAGAGAAGTCCCTACAGTTTATTATCATTCTTTACACAAAAGCGGGATAATTTAGCATTCCCTCTCCAACCAAATTGGTTCTATCTCATCAGCCAACGATGCAAACACCTCCATGTAACAATGTCAAATTAAGCCACCCTGGAGGAGGGGGAGAGCTGGGACTGTGATAAATGACCGGTCAGTTCATTGTTTTCTTTCCAAGAGAAACCACAGCCAGGTTCCACTTTATCTCACCCTGACTTTTAACAAGATAGATAGCCACGCAAAATTTTCAGGTTCAAATAGTTTCCATCAAAGGGACTAAAAACCTTCACATTCTGGCTACACAGAACCTTCATCATTTTAACAGAAGGGATTTGATTTCTCTTACTGTATAAAAAGGAGCTTGATTCAGACCACTTTCCTAATCTCAGGGCTTTAGCCAGAACAAAAGTGAAGAAATAAACCATATTGTTTTAATCTCAGCGAGAGTAACAAAAGAATGTTGTTCCCAACCTTTGACGCAGTTTTTATTTAGAGTTGGGTATTATAGATTCACAGCACACTTGCATTAGCCTTAAAGTTGAGGCAAAACTGTACTGAAAGCAGTACAATGCTGGTAAAATTAATTGTCTGCCTTTGCATTTGATTGTATTACAACTTAGAATTTTATCCACCCATTTTGCTGGTGAATAGAGCAAATGTATTTTAAACAGATTTTAACGCAGCAGTGAATATAACATCGAAAAATCTGAAAATGAATTAAGTTCATAAATATAGAGAAAATGTCGGCAGTAGCTTGAATTTTTCAGATTAAGTACTGGACCGTTAAAGGCAAAGGCTGTAATTAGTGGGGGATGGGGGTGGATCCCGATTCCATGATACCGAGGTTATCTTCAGTTAAGAACCCAAGATATATAAAGGACACCGGGAGGCTGCCAACCCAAAGGATTTTTACTCAGGAAGGCCCTTCCGGTATCGGGTCACTAGTAGGACACCAGAGCTGGATATCAGATTTGATGACCTGACCGGAACCTGGAGAGACAGGATCCAGGGAGAAGACACTGATCCCCACCCTAACTTCCAGGCCCTGCAGGCAGCACAGCCAATCCCCTCAAACAGGGAAGGGGCACCCTGCCCTCAGGGCTGCAGGGACCCGTGCATGTGTGGTCGCTTCTGGGCATGCCCCTTGGGGATCAGCAGTGCGTGGGTGGCTCCTGCCTTCTGCTCTGGCATCTCCCAGGGTCACCCTGGACCGAACTCTTGGGTTGCTCAATTTATCAAGGCCTCACATGCATTGGATCAATAGCGGTCTTTCCCGACCTTTAGGACGACTAGTTCACTTAAATAGCATTCACTTTTGCTGTGCTCTTCAGTCCTTCGCCTGGTTTCAAACGTTCTGCCTTTTCTGCCGCCAGGGAGGGCTCTGTGGAAATGTCAACCAACTTTATGGGGCCCCCAACAGTCTCCTTTCACACTGCTGGGCTCCGGGGATAACTGGGAACAGTGGCAGATGTCCCAAACACTAAGGGGAGCTCAGCCTCTTGGAGTGCCCTCTATGTTGTCCAGGGCAAAGGATGTAGGTAAATCTCACAGTGCAGCTCCTCTCCTTTGTCTGGAGGGTGGGAACCGTGCTGTCTGCCCCACTCTCTCCCGGGAATCTTGGTTATTCCTGGATCATTCCCATTCCCTCTGCACTAAGCCTAAGAAATTATTAAGTGTCTTCTTCAACCTAAAGCCAAGCAACCCGGAGCTTCCGATTTCCTCTGAAATCTTTAAAGCTTTGATCCCACATTTGCAGCTCGGTTTCCCCCACCCTACCGTGCTCCTCTGGGATTCCCTCTGGTTCCTTGCTCAAAATACCTGCTGGCGCCAGAGGAAATTCACTTGTAACAGATACCCAGGGAGTGTAAAAGCAACACCCCATTTCCAGGGTCATGTTCCTCCCCCCACCCACCCCGTCTTCTGACCCATCAACGTGTCGCTTAGCGAGCCCCAACACCCGGAATTACTGTGGGTCCTTAGCGCGCTCTGGACGATCCGGGCCCTTTTAATAGAGTTGATGATTGCTATCTTGCACTCGGCGCGTCTCCTGCACTCCCTCTCCCTTGGTGCCTTCCATCCCCACAGCAGCGCAGGGAACGAGGGGGAGTCTGTGAAATAAACCTGTGGTCAGAACTGATCCGCAGGTCACTTTTGTGAGACTCTGGAAAGATTTTAAGTAAACTTCAAAGCATCTGAAATAAGAGAAATATTACATTTGTTTCTAAAACTGTTATTGAAATGGAAAACAAAGAACCCAACTAACACACACACACACACACACACACACACACACACACACACACACACCAAATCACACTTATAAAGTATCGGATGTAGATTTACCAGGTGATCTCATTCTACAATCTGTTTACTTTGTTTTTTCTTTTTTGCATTTCGCATGCAAAGTGAGCCGCAGGCTGTGAAGAAAATCCTGTTACATAAATGCAAATGGCCAAGACTTGGAAAGAAATAAGCTTCAGAGAAATGACACACAAAGAGACTCACTTTCTATCTAAATATTTGTGTCAAGTGGCTTTTATCTAATGAAATAACATTATTTTATTTCTTTCCAAAGAAGCAAAGAAGGGGTTCCAGCCCATTAGGAAGCCCCCTTTGACGCTGTCAGGGTTTTATTAGGGTTTCATTCCGCAATGCTCTGTTTCATTCGTGATATACTCCTGGAGCACAGGTGTTGGGTCCTGGGATTCCACGCAAGCACCCTCACGTCCAGCTTCTTATTCGGTTTTCTTGTCTAGTCCCTGGTCCCTCTCAATTCTACACCTTACAGACACTAGACATGATTCGGACTGTTGTACAATCCTCCGGGCTTCAATAACACTAAAAGGAAAGAAAGCATATATTTTGTTAGTGTTTGTAGACATCGAAGTCCAGTGAGATAGTTCTAGGTAATTTATTGAAAAAGAAGTTAGGACTCTGGGGCTGTTTTTCCTTGGCCTCAAGGCCCGAGAGCTGCTGAGCAGAGTTCTTAAGTTCCTAGTTGAAGTAGAACCAACCCACCTTGACGGAGAGCCAAGACTGAAAAAGCAAAACAAAACGAACAAAACAATGATTCTCCATGTCTTAATTTCTTTTGCAACATCAATATTTTATGGTTATGAATGTCTGATCTCCCC
The DNA here is from genome assembly GCF_000001635.26 of Mus musculus. Lineage (NCBI taxonomy): Eukaryota > Metazoa > Chordata > Mammalia > Rodentia > Muridae > Mus > Mus musculus. Next base: position 22,845,273 of record NC_000076.6, read on the forward strand.
TGAGCAAATAATTTCCATATTTAAGAGTCTATTTATAGACGGTGCCTGCTTTGTTCAAGATAGCATCTCAGCAGGGTTTAAAGATAAAGTATGGATATACACAGGGGGCTGGGCTAATATGATCTTCCTTCCAGGAGAAGATCTGCCTCCTTTCAGAGGTTGGCGCTCTTGTGGGGACTAAGAGCTAGCTAGAGTGATGGATAGCATTTGTGACTTCAAGTATTTTCCACTGTGTTTATTTGTTGAATGGCAACGTCAGGGGTTGTAATCACACGAGCCACTAGAAAACTATCTTCTTGATCCTAGGAATGCTAAGACTGCTTAAGAATACCAGGGACAGCATGAAAAATACTTTACAAGCTCCAGATAGGATGTCAATGTTGTAATTGCTGTTTTTTGAACCTTCTAGGGAAACCAAGGGAGGGCCAGGGAGTTCCTCTGGGTTACCAAATTAGATTGCTAAGCTGTCCATTACAGAATTTATTTGACAGTTAAACTGTGTAAGGTCAGCTAAACCAATTGAAGAATTTCTTGCTCCAGAATATTTTGATGGGTGACAGAGTACAATAGTGTTGTTTATAATAATAACTTATCCTGAAAATAAATCAGCTTTTGATAACTCCTAAGGTGAATGGTTAGCTTCAGGTTAAAACTGACATGCAGGAAAATCAGGCTTCCTTTGGGCTTAGCTAAGACAAATTAACAGTAGGCTTAGAGAAGAAAAACAGCAGCAGTGAAGAAGAAGTGAACAGGATAAAGTATGGAGATCTAAACAATAATGCTCTCAATAATGGTAATAACAGCACTTTGAGTATCTTCATTTAGCTTAATAAAAAATTCTACGTTGTGTCTCAAATTTTAACGGAAAAGATTTTAAAGCCTGTAGTATTACTTAAAGCCAACATATATTACATTTCTGATCATTTGGGTTGTATAGAAAATGAAATAAATGTTGTACCTCCTAATAAACTCAACTTCAAATAATTAGTTAAATCTCTTGGCTTAAAACAAAACAAAATAGAACAACAACAAAACCAACTTAATTGTGCAACTTACTCAAGATAGAATTTACACATCTGACTTACACAAGTCAAGGATTTGTGTAGAATATTTGTTGATCTAAACAGTCACCACTACAACATAATTTTACATGTTTTTATTCCACTTTCTCCTAGAAAGCTGTGTTCCATTGACAGTTTCTCTCTTTCCTCCCTCCCCAACACTGCCCTGGGCAAACATTAATCTGCCTTATCATGTGTGTCTGAAATTTCATGTAAGTGAAATAATCCAATAGGTGGTCTTTTGTGATTGGATTTTTTCACTTATGTTTATTAGGTGTATATATGTCATGACATATATGTATATATACACACATATATACACATATCTATATACACACACATTTACAATTGAATAGCTTTACACCTCAGGGATGTGCTACATTTTATCTATTGAATATTAGGAACAATGTTGCAACAATTGTAGGCTCTGTTCTCACTGTGTAGATATTACTGAGCTCTGCTTCTTCCTTGTGAAAGAAAAAAATCATCTGTTTTCTGCCATGAAAGAAATAGTTTTATTGGTTGAGCTTCCTGTTATGAGCTTCATGTTATGAACTGTTTTTCCTGGAATATGAACAGAATTTATTTCTAAAGGGTCTTGTAAAAAAATACTTGAAAAGTAGAAAATATGTTTTGGTTGAATAAAGGTGAATTAATCAAGCAACCCAAAGAAAGCTACAGTCAAACATTAGACAGTATTTGCTTGTGTACTTTCAGATCAAGATTTATCTATTATCTATTATTTATTATTTTTCAGTGCAGAGGATCAAACCCAGGGCTTTGTGCATCCTGGGTGCCAGACAAGTTCTCTACCACAGAATTTATCGTCAGATCCTTTGCTTGTAATGTCAGATCCAGTGCAATAGGGATATCCCGCTATCTTTGACTCTCTCACCTTCAAATTCTTGGAAGCTTGCTATTGTGATTCTTGTGTTCCCACACAACAAGGACTTTTATTTTTTCACTGTAGACTTTGTTCTGCTCCATCTGGTGAGGGAGAGTTTCTTTAGTGTTTTGGCTTTCACTGTTGCTCATTATCTGATTTCTGTGGGATAGGCAGAAAACTTAGGATAATCTAGAGTAGCACAAATTTTTGAATGTCTATTGTTTCCCAAGTAACTCCCAGGAGATAGCATGGTTTATATTAGCTGTGAATGTGTTCTCTGTAGAAATGAATCATATGCGGATCTGACCAGTATATATTGATTGCCTTCAACAAAGAGTTGATGTTGTTGATGAGTTTGTGCCAGTTTTATGATAGAGGTAAGAATTTGTATTATTCTTATTAAACATACACACAATTCTGCTCAAAGTTGAACCAAGGTATCAAGGGAGGTTAAACTTGTTTTTATGTTAAAACCAAAGATCAAACCTATAAAACTCAGAGACCTTTCTGATTGAGAATTCATACAGCTTCTACTTTTTTATATAGATCAACCTTTTAGAATACCCAAGACCTTTCAGGCACTCAAACTTCATGGAACACAATCTTTAGCACACTACCATCCAACGCTCCCGACAAAGAACTTAATTTTCACTGAATTAAAAGTTACATTACACAATCTGAATCACTGAGCTGGTGGTAAGATAATAATGAGTACTCAGACTGCTCCCCCACCCCCATCCCAGCATCAGCAGCTACACTGCAAACATCACCATCTCTGTGCTGTTTCATGGGAAATCAATTTCATTCTATTCCCAAGTAGGAATTTTAAGGAGACAGATTCTGTCTGTTCAGCCACTGAAGTATCAGTTCAAATCCCAACCCTCCAAAAGACATCTACACTTTTGAAATCTCAGAAGCTCAAGACCAGGGTTGGGTTTCAGTTCAAAGAAAACATAGTCGTCCCAAGCTACTTGGGATTAGCATTAATGCCTCCTGACTCAACAAGACTTTAGGGCTTTCCTGTTTCCTCTCTTGTGTCTATTCCTAAACCTAGATGCAAGCTATCTCTCTTATCTTGAAGTCTCTTTTAAAATTGGGCGAGGTCAGTGCAATGAAGACAGAATTTCCAACATGGAAGTATAGCTCCTAGGCTATAAAGGGACTATAATAAGTTGACATCTTACTGTCAAAGTTTCTAACTGTCTTTCCCTTTTCAGGACATCAGAAGAGATACAAGCAAGTCTCTGAGCTTTGGAAAGCTTGGCTCCAAGCATGACTCCACAACTCATGAGGGTGTTGTACTCATATTACAACGAAGCACCTGGGATCCATTTGCCAGTATGCTTGAACATTCTCAACACAGGGTGCTTCACTGCAGAATGATTCTCTAGTAATTAATTCCCTTTGTAAACAAGGAAATGAGAAACAAGAAAATAAATCTAAAAAAAAAAAAGATCTGAGAACCTGACCATTTTTCATGGATTTAAAGAAACCGATCCTGTCTAGTTGCTGAGGTTGTTGATTTCCTTAGTTAAGCCAAGATTTAGAACTCATTTACATATTATAACACAAGGAGAATCCTAACAAGATGACTTCAGAGTACAAAAACTATGCAAGAGCGTTGTCTAGAGTCTCTGTCTACCTGCTCCCAGCCATCCTTGGAGAACATAAAATAAGGGCAATGGAGGGGATACAGACACCCGTCTTACAGGAAGCAGGGAAAATGGATCATAACCTTTGGATGGACCTGAGTTACGAAAAGGGGGCGTTTCATCTTATTCTAAGGACACAGCTCCTTGCTTTGTCTCCTTGCACCGCAGTGACAGCTTCCCTTGTTGAGAACTGCAGTTACGTTAGCTTCTGTGTCTTTACACTATATGTAGTTCAAGCCCATGTTTTGGGGTTAAGGACAGAGCAGTTGGAAGATAAGCTTGTGCCCTGTTGGAAGCATAAACATTTTTCTTTGTTTGTTTGTTTTGTCTGTTTTTGAGACAGGGTTTCTATGTGTGGAATTCACTGTGTAGACCAGGCTGGCTTCAAACTCAGAGATCCACCTACCTCTGTCTCCCAAGTGCTGGGATTAAAGGCGGGTGCCGCCACCTGCTAGTTTAAAACTGTTTTTATAAAAGTCTTTGAGACTGATGGGAGTAAATGCAGTGAAGGCGAAGGCCAGCGTGCTCAACAGGAGCCTTCCCACGGTGGGAAGCTGAGCTCTGGGTGTTCACAAGCAGGCCATGGTGGAAAGCAAATGTCCAGTCTGTAAAGATGAGCTAAGGGAGCACGGAGAGGGAGCACTGCTTAACCCAGCAGTGCCGAGCGAAGGCCAGTGACTTATTGAACTTTATTCCTAGAGGCCCAGAAGCACAGCTCTGTTCTCGTGTGCGTGTGTATGTGTGTGTGTGTGTGTGTGAGTGTTTGTGTATGTGTGTGAGTGTATGTATGTGTGTGTATGTATGAGTGTGTATATGTGTGTGTATGTGTGTGTGTATGTATGTGTGAGTGTGTGTATATGTGAATGTGTATGTGTGAGTGCATATGTGTATATGTTTGTATATGTGTGAGTGCATATGTGTATGTATGTGTGTGTATGTATGAGTGTGTATATGTGTGTGTATGTGTGTGTGTATGTATGTGTGAGTGTGTGTATATGTGAATGTGTATGTGTGAGTGCATATGTGTATATGTTTGTATGTGTGTGTATACATGTATGCATGTGTATGCATGTGTGTGTATGTGTGTGTGTTAGCTATCATGAGCTTATGTTTATGTATTGGAAGGCATACATTGCCTCTCTGGGGCAGAACATAGAGAAACTGGTTCTTTCATTGTTCTAGCCTTTGATATTAACACAGTAACTGTAGAGGAGGAAGAGCTAGTAGGTTTGTGTTTAACCAGAAGGTCATTCCCCTGCTATTCTTTGTCCTTCTTCCTCAACCAGTGCAGAGAAGTTCTGTTTCGTACCCAACCATCGAGAGCTCTTACAGAAGACCCAAGTTCTGTCTTCAGTACCCACGTGTGGTGGCTATACTGGATGTAACTCTTTCTCCAAGGGGTCTTACTTCCTCCTCTGGCCTTCAAGGACACTGCACTCAGGAGCACAAACCCACATTACACATGTAATTTAAAGTAAAAAAATATCCCCTCCCAACACACACACACACACACACACACACACACGCACACACACACACCAGGCATATTTAGCTGGGCATAGTGTAACACAGCTGTTAGCCCAGTGCTTGGAGAGAGAGTGGGGAGGAGCAGAGTGAGGCATTCAAGGTTCAGTCAAGGCTGCACAGTGAGTTTGAGGACCTGTTGGGTTACATAAGGTCCCCCCCCCAAAAAAAAGAGGTGTGTACATTTGTTCCATTTGGTAAAAATTTGAAAATGGAGACACCATATAAAAGAATGATTTAATTCTGTGTCAGGGAGATGGCTTACTGGTGAAGTGCCTGTCAGGCAATTGTGAGGATCTGGTTTCGAATTCCCAGACCCCCTATGAAGTCAGGCATAAGAAGTCAGATACATCTGTAGTACCACAGTGAGCTGGGAGATGGATACAGGAGAACACCTTAAAGCTGGAAGGCTGCTGTCCTGTTGTTCGCAACAGTGAATAACAAAAAAAGAGATCTTGTCTTGACCATGATAGAAGGTCAGGGTTGTCCTTGTTTTCACCACACCCACTCCTACACACACGAACACATGTGCACACACAGAGATTGGAATGATGGTTAGTTATTAATGCATTTCTCAGTACATACATACATACATACATATGTACGTACATACTTGCATTCTTCCATGTCCCGGTGAGCATGTAACACCTCCTGTCTTTTCCACATATGAGGGAATATTACCATGCAAGTGTGCAAACCACCACTCCTAAGCCTTTACTTCCCTGCACAGGTAAACTGAATTGACCTCACAAGACATAAGACAAACAAACACAGGCTCCCTGCTATCTTCCATCTTGAAACTAAGAGTTTATACAGACATTGCTATGGGCTGCACACTGTTTATTCTAGAGGAAATGACTTTAAATCTGCTCCTCTTGGCTGCAAAATTTCAAAATATGCACTAAAGCAAGAAATGATGAATACGAATAAATTATTGTTCCTCATAATTCTTTCTTCTCAGGAAAAAAAAAAAACCAACCATGGTAAACTGAAGAATTATTTGTTCAACATAACTGAACATTTCTTGCAAATTATATTTTCTTTATTTTTTTTAAACCCAACCCTGCCAGTCTATACCATTAAGGCTTACTGTGAGAAAAATGCATACTGCCTTTAGTTTCTAGCAAATGCTGTTGTGTGTGTTTTATAATCTGTTTAAGTCGGAGTCTCAAAATGTATCATTGAATACTGAGTAATCCAAAGTAGGCATTTGTCTTTTTAATTGATATTTACAAAAACTTCTAAAAATTATTGAAATGTCTTTATTTGTTTTTTCCTGCCACAGACTCATGGGGTATAGCAAATGAAGATGGATCGCCTCGCCCCTGATAAGAGAGATCTAGAGAAGAGGAGGAAGCGTGAGGAATTTTTGTTCTCAGCAGAAATCAGTGTATACTAAAGAGGTTGCCTTGGGCCCATGGCGTGCGTGCCCTTTAAGTTTCAAGCCATCCCCGGGAAGACAGTGAACATTGGTAAAGATGGAGATTTTATTAGATGTTCATGTCTAAGCATGAGATACAGTGCATAGCAAAATATTTACCCCAGTTTTTAAAAGATCGTACTTAACACACTGTGCTTCAGAAAGTGAGCGAGGGCAGCGAGCGGCTCTTGAGCTTAGACCGCGGCTTCCAGCGCTGTAAATCGCCCCAGTCCCACAAGACTGTTTACAGCTCCACGTTGCTTGATACAAACAATCTTGGTGAGAGGCTTTAAATATTTCTCATTAAATTTTTATAAGAATGTTTGCCTTGGGAAAAGGAAGTGTCCACACTGCGACGATGCCGGATCACTGATTCATCTCAGGAATGGATAATTTCCAACAGGGCGCCTTGTTGGAAGGTTTCTCAGCGACTTGTATACGTGAAGCCATTGACATCATGGGAAGTCACGTCAACGGTCAACCAGCCCCATAAATGTTTAAATGTGGGGATGGGACACTTATTTAGAGTCTTAGTAGGTGTGTGTGTGTGTGTGTGTGTGTGTGTGTGTGTGCTTCTGCTATATTTTAACTTATAGAAATTATATCACCCTTTTTCTCTGTTTCTGATTTGGATGTGAGCATTCTTCTCTCTCTCCACAGCATTCCTTCTACAGTCATTATTCGGAGTATTAGCGCATCTCTAATACTTTAATATTAGATTAATGTCCATATATATAAATGGTAAGTTTCCATGATATGTTTCTTAGTGTTCTATTATTGCAGGGTGGTAATTCACGATTCATTAACATTTGAGAATCCCACGGTGGGAGAATGGTGATGATGTTGATGTTGATGTTGATGGTGATGATGATGATGATGGTGATGATGTTGATGACGATGATGGTGATGATGGTGATGGTGATGATCGTGATGTTGATGATGATGATGTTGATGTTGAGGATGGTGATGGTGATGATGATGATGTTGATGTTGAGGATGGTGATGGTGATGATGGTGATGATGGTAACTACTGTATAGCTTGGGAAAGGCTATTTTTGTGGGGAAAGATTCAATTTTTTGACTCACAGCACTTTATTCTGGACAAACTGGAAAGATTTGTGATGCTGCTGATCTGAAGCTGATCTTCTCACAGTTGTGTTTATTCTTCTTTAGGGATTTGGCATTTATTCAATGAATGTGTGTTTAGAAAGACTACTAAAAAGCACGCTGGGGTAAGATGACATAGAAAACATATATTGAATCAGTCTCAAGACTTTGAGAAGAGACATGCTGTAAAGAGATTTGTTTATATTTATAAAAATTTCCACACTGAATCTTTAAAAATTATTTTTTTTTAATTTGTGAATTTTTATGTGTTGTGTGTGTGTTCCTGTGTGCACTCTTGCATGTGTGTATATTTGTACTCACATTTATGTGCTCATGTGTCTGTGTATATTTGTGGGTGTATACTTGTGTGTGTGTAGTGACTCTAGCTGCATATGTAGCAGAAGATGGCCTAGTCGGCCATCACTGGAAAGAGAGGCCCATTGGACTTGCAAACTTTATATGCCCCAGTACAGGGGAACGCCAGGGCCAAAGAGTGGGAATGGGTGGGTAGGGGAGTGGGTGGGAGGGTATGGGGGACTTTTGGGATAGCATTGGAAATGTAAATGAGGAAAATACCTAATAAAAGTAAAAAAAAAGAGAGAGAGAGAGAATCTGATAAGCATAAATGGAAAAAAAAGAATAACGTTAGGTGTCATGTCTTCAGGCTTGTGTGGCAAACATTTCACACACTGAGCCATCTTGCTGGGGATATAGTGAGTCTTGGTCAATTTCCTGAGTACAAAGCTTTTTTTTTTTTTTTTTTTTTTTTTTTTTCTGATGCAGGATCTTAGCTTGTAGCTGAGCCTGCCCTTGAACTTGCAATGCTCCTGCGTCAACCTGCTGGATGGTGGGCTATTAGGTGAGTCCTACAACTCCTGACTCTAAGTACAGTTTATGAGTCATAGTATAGTTTATGAGTCATGGGAAGTTTACATTAAGATGCCTGTCACATCTTTTGGTGCTTAGCTTGGGCCATGCCCCTGTCTGAGAGCTGGAGCTGGCTGTGGGAAGGGGGATGGTTATAACTCAGGACCCACTGATGTGTGATTATCTTGCAATGCACCCCAGAGACCATCGCTAGGGTGGCTTTCTCATCTGTAAATGAGATCACTGGTCTCTGACTTTTAGGTCACATGTCCAATTTCCCATGGCCGTATAACCAAACTGGATTTAAAAGGCTCTTGTCCCAGTGGTCTCTGGCTTGTGTTGCAGTTCCTTCTGAATGGAGTTAGTGTTTGCATTTCAAAATCTGGAATTTACATAAATATTTAGCTACCTATGCTATCTAGAGAAGTCTTGAAAGCACATGCTTGGTGTTCCTTTCAGTAGGTTAGTAGCACAGGACACTGGAAGGCCACTTTCTGGAGGGCACACACATCTGTTTTCATCTCTGCATGTGAACCACTTCACCCTGTTGGCCTTTGAGTCTGCAACATCTATGACTGGCCTCAGAGAATTCAAAATCACTTAAGGACACAAAGCAAAAGTGTTTATGGGCAGCAATAAGGATCTCTGCACAGTGACTTTAGAATGTCGCAGCTCTCCCCCCTCATCTTAGATCCCTGGGGAATGAGGGCAGAGCAAGGGAGCCTAAACCGCAGCGTAATCAGGGAGCACAGATGGGTAGTATGGCTTATCAGCCTCAGCACGTGTGGGCAGTGAGGGAAAAGGAGCAGCGGAGGCAGTGGCCTTGGCTCGGTGGGCTTTCTGGGGACCTGCTTTATTTACTTGTTTATTTTGGTATCCCTGAGAATGGAACCCAGAGTCTCATGTGTCACTCAAGCTTGACAAACGCTCTACCCAGCCAGCAAGGGGGCAATGCTAGATAGCAGGGGGTGATGCTCCCTCCAGAGAGGCCTTTTCTCTGGCGTCCCACCCCTGAACACTCATTTACACCATCACTAACATATCAACTATGCCTCTGATAGAAAACTCTGAAACAAAACTCATATTTCATGTGAATATGCGCTGCTGAAACTCAGCTGAGGTTTGAAGAGGATGTGTTCTGCTGTGACATCATTTCCGGTCCGTGCCTTCTGAAAACAAACAGTCTGGATTTGTTAGGGGTTGAATGTCAAATGTTCCTTACAGACTCCTGCGTTTGATGACTTGTTTCCCAGAGTGTGGCACTATTTGGGAAAGTTATGGACTCTTCTAAAGGTAGAGTCTCAGTGGATTGAGTGGGGCCTTGGGATAGCCCCATGTTTCTACAGTCCAGTTCAGCTTCCTGATCGCGTTCTGGTTCCTGGTTGCAAATACAAAGTCATTAACTACTGCACACTCTCTTGACCTGAGAGCCAAAAGTAAGTGTTTCCTCCCTTAATTTGATCTTTGTTGGTATTTGATGACAGCAATGAGACAAGCCAGTACACTCACCTACTCATCTCTATTAAATGACCACTTCCTGGGTGGCAGTGGATTCCCTGGTAGATGCTAGCATCATAATTCAGGGTGAACGATGAACATTTTATTCAGAGGCAAAAAGTAAGTCACGTGAGACTTAAAGGGAACCCCAGAGGAGGTTACTTGCATAACCACGATTGCCGAGAAGTCTTCAATATATTGAAAATTTGGATTTGTTTTGAGGTGCCATTACCCACAACTGTGCAGATAATTTGTGTCTGTCTGTGTGTGCGCACATGTGCACATGTGCATTCAGTGGTTCTCTTCTCCAGAGTATTTTTAGTGAGCTGATAGTTTTCTAGTGTAACTCTCATAATGTGGCATTAAATGAATAGAGAGTTTGCTCACTAAAGTACAGCTGCAGATATTTGCTCTTGATCAGTTTTACCTGCAGGAGAACGTCATTCTAGCAGAGACATCCAGAAACGTGTGTGGAATCTTTTCTTTTAGTGCTTATTTGCTTTACCAGTTTTTGTCCACCTCAACTCACCAAGCTCTGTCCAGCACCTTTTTCTCATTGAGCCAAAAGCAGAGAGGTTCCTGTTTAGATTTTTATGAATCCTTATTTCATGAGCATATGTGCGTGTGTGTTCCCATGTACACAAGCATGTGTGTGTATGTGTGTGTGTGTGAAAACAAGAGGTTGACTTCTGCCGTTTTTTTCTTCCCCTTTCTTATTCACTGGAGATAGCGTCTTTGGCCAAACCTGGATCTTATCAGTTTGCCTAGAAAGGCTGTCCATCAAATCCCGCAACTCCTCCCATTTCCCTCCACCCTCTAGTTCCTTGGAATTCTGTAAGTTATCATGGGCATTTAGATGAAAGGGCATGCATAAAGCATAGACTATAAAATGCTTTTCCTGGTTTCATTTATAATCTAACAATAAAAATGAAGAACTGATTTCTAAGTGGGTATTAGCTTAAAAGCATGGATTCTCTGTCTTTTTCTGCTTTTCTCCTTTCTTCCTTTCTTTCTGTTACTTTTTTCTCCACGTGCTCAGCTAGAGTGTTTGGCTGACAGCTACTTCTTGCATGTCATTTGTGGATGCTTTCAGATAAAAAAAAAGTGCAGAGTTGCATTTATTTTGTTGGCTTCAGACAAAGGACGAAAGCTGTTTCTGTGCTTATTCTAAGCCAGCTCTGTAAAGAATGATAGTGCTACTCAAACTTCAACAAGTTGAGGTTCTCAAACATTCTGTATTATGTTCCTCCATCTGGTTTTTCTTTGCATTAAGGAAGATCATTTCCAATGTTTTATAATTCTCACAGTGTGGACATCCAAAATGTCAGTAACGCTGCAGGGCCCTACTGGGTCTCCAAAGGGAAGACAGCACAGAGAGTAAAGAACAACCCTGAAAATGCGCGTGCATACACACACACACACACACACACACACGCATGCTCCCCCCCACGTGTGTCTCTCTCTGTGTGTGGTGTGTGCGTGTGTAGGATCCAATTCTCACCTTCTACTGTGCAGGTTCTCTGGGTGGAACTCAGGTTATCAGGCTCCGAGCCAAGCGCCTATGGAATTGTCTTGACAGCCCTGCAACTGGTTTTTAAAGTTTTGCATTTGTGAGTTCCACTGAGAAGCAAGTGAAAGCTGTAGATCCAAGTTTCCAGAGAAACGCACAAACGGTAAACAGATCTGAACATTTCACAAGGCTCATCAGAACCTCTCAGTTCATGGGTATGAATTAGAAAACCCAAAATAGTATGTTTAATAGATAAATTTACAAGCATATGAATGTGTACATATATATGTATATATAATAAGATGCATATTTAATCATTTAAATTTTTCCTTTTTACATGGGCAAAGAAGATCTAGCATGTGATTATTTTTTTGATTCGGTTTATCTGGACAATTCTGAACTTTTTTGTTATCTAAAAATTTTAAGTTTTCCCTGGAAGCCACGAAGAAACAAGGAATTGTCAGAAAAAAAAATCAACAGAAGGAAATTGCTTTAAAAGACTTATGTGTAGAGGACAGGGGTTGAAGTGAATGAAGTAAATGAGTCTTCCTTTTCTTCCATCTGTTTATTTTTTCACTCTTTGAAAACAATGTTTTCTATATATCTATGTAAAATCTAGGCACCACAGACAAGACCCCCAACATAGCAGTAAATATTTTTCAGTTGTACTACCAACTTTAGGTCACATTCAAATAAAAGAACGCGAAGATGGAACTACTTATCCAAATCACAACCCGAATCATTATCAGTCATCAACTGTCGTTGGGCCAAGTGCTGGCTGAGGCTCTGTAGCCTTGGAGGATCCAAAGTTTCAGAATCCAGCAGGCCTGACCTCCAGGTGCTGTCTGCGCAGTGCAGTGGGGAGAGCTGTGTGCAGAAGACCCGTAACACTGGCCAGACAGACCACTCCAGCTCACAGGTGTGATGCTTCGGAAGCACGCAGTTAACGCTGCCTTTTTGGCTAAGTCTCCTCTCCCTGCTCCTGGGTCTTCTTAATGGATCCCAGCGGGCTGAGGAAGTGAGGCCCAGTGAGAGAGCAACAGGAAAGAAGTCTGTGTGCCTTTGGCCAGGTGACAAAGGAGAGGAGCAGATAGGTAGAGGATGCAAGCTGTGCCTGTATCCCGGGCCCTAGGCACTGATGAGGCGGCAAACGAGAACTAGCACGGAGCTGTTTTAGTTTCATATCACCTTTGCACTGTTTGAAAGATGGTAAATTCCGGATCAGAGGTTCCCATTCCAAGATCTGGGGAGCAGCTAAGGGCAGGATCCCCTGGGGAGCTCTTGGCACCTGTCATCCAAGTTGAAGCCTGGTTATTCATCAAAAAGAGCAGCACTCACAGCCCTGACTTGGTAAAGGTTGGGCACGTATACAAGGATGAAGGAGGCCAAAGCAGAGAGGTTTGGAGGGCACAGACATCCCCCCCCCCCACCACACCCCCCATCTTCCCAACCATACCTTCCCCTGGCAAGCAGCTCACTTTAGACCCCATAGAAACGGCGCCCTCTGGAGGCGATGAGGGGAGGCGTCCAGTGGAAAGCGGCAACAACAAAGCTTGAGACTACTAAATTCAAATAGGAGGCTGGGGAAGCTGAAGACTAAGTTAAAGAGGATGAACACCCATCTCTCTCTGCAGTGCACCCGTTACAGGGTAGGGGGCGGGGGTTGGAAAAACGGAGAAGACAGCTCTCTTAGAGTTCTTCTGTAGGTTGTCTTTTCCTTTCGAGTGTTGTTAGGTTAGCAAGGACAAAGATGAAGGAGTTTAGCCTCCTGGGTTCTTAACCTCAGGCACTGCCAAGCGCCTTTGTGCAGCAAATAGAACAGGTCTAGGAATGCTTTATCCCTACAGTTAAGATCTCTAACTGTGCGCGTCCTAAGGAAATATAGACGAATACCTTATATGCTACACACCTCAATGTCTTTGCGATTCACATGTTATTACTCTAGTCACACAACTTTGCTGAATAAATGTCAAAATATCATCTCTCCTCGCCTTCAAAGGATTTTTATTTTAAGTGACATGTGTGGGTGTGCATCCGTGTGTAGGCACGCACACGTACATCCCTTTGCAGTTGTGAGCAGCCCAGTGTGGGTACTGAGATACCCATTCGGTCCGTGCAAGAGCAGGATGCTTTCTTAATCACTAAGTGGTCTTTCCAGTGCAGATGGTTCCCTTGGAAATAAAGTAAAAGGATGTATCTGACACCTACCAGAGGACAGGTTAACAGCATTGCAGAGTGCTTGCTCTGGAGAGACGGTTAGGAGCAGAGCCCCAGACAGGAAGGGATAAGATTCCAGGGTATAGTTTGGCAGGACATCAGCTGAGGAGGCAGGGAGGACCAGTAGGTAGGGACAGGAGGGAATCAGCAGGTCTAGCAAGCTGCCGTAATTTCATTATATGTGTGATTTCTGTGCGGTTTGACAGATAGAATCATATGCAGAGGTTACCGTTATTATCATTATTATTTCGCATATGAAAGCCTCTTAGTAGTTTTGGTTCATATACCTTTGAAAGTATGGCTGAGACCTAAGCCACAGCAGCAGCGGTCGCCATCTTGGTCCGGGACCCGCCGAACTTAGGAAATTAGTCTGAACAGGTGAGAGGGTGCGCCAGAGAACCTGACAGCTTCTGGAACAGGCAGAAGCACAGAGGCGCTGAGGCAGCACCCTGTGTGGGCCGGGGACAGCCGGCCACCTTCCGGACCGGAGGACAGGTGCCCACCCGGCTGGAGAGGCGGCCTAAGCCACAGCAGCAGTGGTCACCATCTTGGTCCCGGGACTCCAAGGAACTTAGGAATTTAGTCTGCTTAGGTGAGAGTCTGTACCACCTAGGAACTGCCAAAGCAACACAGTGTCTGAGAAAGGTCCTGTTTTGGGCCTTCTTCTTCGGCCAGGAGGAGGTCCAAATACAAGATATCTGCGCACCTTCCCTGTAAGAGAGCTTGCCAGCAGAGAGTGCTCTGAGCACTGAAACTCAGAGGAGAGAATCTGTCTCCCAGGTCTGCTGATAGACGGTAACAGAATCACCAGAAGAACAATCTCTAAACAGAGTCAACTATAACTACTAACTCCAGAGATTACCAGATGGCGAAAGGTAAACGGAGGAATCTTACTAACAGGAACCAAGACCACTCACCATCACCAGAACCCAGCACACCCACTTCGCCCAGTCCAGGGAACCCCAACACACCTGAGAACCTAGACCTAGATTTAAAAGCATATCTCATGATGATGGTAGAGGACATCAAGAAGGACTTTAATAAATCACTTAAAGAAATACAGGAGAACACTGCTAAAGAGTTACAAGTCCTTAAAGAAAAACAGGAAAACACAATCAAACAGGTAGAAGTCCTTACAGAAAAAGAGGAAAAAACATACAAACAGGTGATGGAAATGAACAAAACCATACTAGACCTAAAAAGGGAAGTAGACACAATAAAGAAAACTCAAAGCGAGGCAACACTAGAGATAGAAACCCTAGGAAAGAAATCTGGAACCATAGATTTGAGCATCAGCAACAGAATACAAGAGATGGAAGAGAGAATCTCAGGTGCAGAAGATTCCATAGAGAACATCGGCACAACAATCAAAGAAAATGGAAAATGCAAAAAGATCCTAACTCAAAATATCCAGGAAATCCAGGACACAATAAGAAGACCAAACGTACGGATAATAGGAGTGGATGAGAATGAAGATTTTCAACTCAAAGGTCCAGCAAACATCTTCAACAAAATTATTGAAGAAAACTTCCCAAATCTAAAGAATGAGATGCATATGAACATACAAGAAGCCTACAGAACTCCAAATAGACTGGACCAGAAAAGAAATTCCTCCCGACACATAATAATCAGAACATCAAATGCACTAAATAAAGATAGAATACTAAAAGCAGTAAGGGAAAAAGGTCAAGTAACATATAAAGGCAAGCCTATCAGAATTACACCAGATTTTTCACCAGAGACTATGAAAGCCAGAAGAGCCTGGACAGATGTTATACAGACACTAAGAGAACACAAACTGCAGCCCAGGCTACTATACCCAGCCAAACTCTCAATTATCATAGAGGAAGAAACCAAAGTATTCCACGACAAAACCAAATTCACGCATTATCTCTCCACGAATCCAGCCCTTCAAAGGATAATAACAGAAAAAAACCAATACAAGAACGGGAACAACGCCCTAGAAAAAACAAGAAGGTAATCCCTCAACAAACCTAAAAGAAGACAGCCACAAGAACAGAATGCCAACTTTAACAACAAAAATAACAGGAAGCAACAATTACTTTTCCTTAATATCTCTTAACATCAATGGTCTCAACTCCCCAATAAAAAGACATAGACTAACAAACTGGCTACACAAACAAGACCCAACATTTTGCTGCTTACAGGAAACTCATCTCAGAGAAAAAGATAGACACTACCTCAGAATGAAAGGCTGGAAAACAATTTTCCAAGCAAATGGTATGAAGAAACAAGCAGGAGTAGCCATCCTAATATCTGATAAGATTGACTTCCAACCCAAAGTCATCAAAAAAGACAAGGAGGGACACTTCATTCTCATCAAAGGTAAAATCCTCCAAGAGGAACTCTCAATTCTGAATATCTATGCTCCAAATACAAGAGCAGCCACATTCACTAAAGAAACTTTAGTAAAGCTCAAAGCACACATTGCGCCTCACACAATAATAGTGGGAGACGTCAACACACCACTTTCACCAATGGACAGATCATGGAAACAGAAACTAAACAGGGACACACTGAAACTAACAGAAGTGATGAAACAAATGGATCTGACAGATATCTACAGAACATTCTATCCTAAAACAAAAGGATATACCTTCTTCTCAGCACCTCATGGTACCTTCTCCAAAATTGACCACATAATAGGTCACAAATCAGGCCTCAACAGATTCAAAAATATTGAAATTGTCCCATGTATCCTATCAGATCACCATGCACTAAGGCTGATCTTCAATAACAAAATAAATAACAGAAAGCCAACATTCACATGGAAACTGAACAACACTCTTCTCAATGATACCTTGGTCAAGGAAGGAATAAAGAAAGAAATTAAAGACTTTTTAGAGTTTAATGAAAATGAAGCCACAAAGTACCCAAACCTTTGGGACACAATGAAAGCATTTCTAAGAGGGAAACTCATAGCTATGAGTGCCTTCAAGAAAAAACGGGAGAGAGCACATACTAGCAGCTTGACAACACATCTAAAAGCTCTAGAAAAAAAGGAAGCAAATTCACCCAAGAGGAGTAGACGGCAGGAAATAATCAAACTCAGGGGTGAAATCAACCAAGTGGAAACAAGAAGAACTATTCAAAGAATTAACCAAACGAGGAGTTGGTTCTTTGAGAAAATCAACAAGATAGATAAACCCTTAGCTAGACTCACTAAAGGGCACAGGGACAAAATCCTAATTAACAAAATCAGAAATGAAAAGGGAGACATAACAACAGATCCTGAAGAAATCCAAAACACCATCAGATCCTTCTACAAAAGGCTATACTCAACAAAACTGGAAAACCTGGACGAAATGGACAAATTTCTGGACAGATACCAGGTACCAAAGTTGAATCAGGATCAAGTTGACCTTCTAAACAGTCCCATATCCCCTAAAGAAA
Organism: Mus musculus; assembly: GCF_000001635.26. NCBI lineage: Eukaryota > Metazoa > Chordata > Mammalia > Rodentia > Muridae > Mus > Mus musculus. The sequence goes on from NC_000076.6 coordinate 22,862,428, forward strand.
TAGAAGCAGTTATTAATAGTCTCCCAGCCAAAAAAAGCCCAGGACCAGACGGGTTTAGTGCAGAGTTCTATCAGACCTTCAAAGAAGATCTAATTCCAGTTCTGCACAAACTTTTTCACAAGATAGAAGTAGAAGGTATTCTACCCAACTCATTTTATGAAGCCACTATTACTCTGATACCTAAACCACAGAAAGATCCAACAAAGATAGAGAACTTCAGACCAATTTCTCTTATGAACATCGATGCAAAAATTCTTAATAAAATTCTCGCTAACCGAATCCAAGAACACATTAAAGCAATCATCCATCCTGACCAAGTAGGTTTTATTCCAGGGATGCAGGGATGGTTTAATATATGAAAATCCATCAATGTAATCCATTATATAAACAAACTCAAAGACAAAAACCACATGATCATCTCGTTAGATGCAGAAAAAGCATTTGACAAGATCCAACACCCATTCATGATAAAAGTTCTGGAAAGATCAGGAATTCAAGGCCAATACCTAAACATGATAAAAGCAATCTACAGCAAACCAGTAGCCAACATCAAAGTAAATGGAGAGAAGCTGGAAGCAATCCCACTAAAATCAGGGACTAGACAAGGCTGCCCACTTTCTCCCTACCTTTTCAACATAGTACTTGAAGTATTAGCCAGAGCAATTCGACAACAAAAGGAGATCAAGGGGATACAAATTGGAAAAGAGGAAGTCAAAATATCACTTTTTGCAGATGATATGATAGTATATATAAGTGACCCTAAAAATTCCAACAGAGAACTCCTAAACCTGATAAACAGCTTCGGTGAAGTAGCTGGATATAAAATTAACTCAAACAAGTCAATGGCCTTTCTCTACACAAAGAATAAACAGGCTGAGAAAGAAATTAGGGAAACAACACCCTTCTCAATAGCCACAAATAATATAAAATATCTCGGCGTGACTCTAACGAAGGAAGTGAAAGATCTGTATGATAAAAACTTCAAGTCCCTGAAAAAAGAAATTAAAGAAGATCTCAGAAGATGGAAAGATCTCCCATGCTCATGGATTGGCAGGACCAACATTGTAAAAATGGCTATCTTGCCAAAAGCAATCTACAGATTCAATGCAATCCCCATTAAAATTCCAACTCAATTCTTCAACGAATTAGAAGGAGCAATTTGCAAATTCATCTGGAATAACAAAAAACCGAGGATAGCAAAAACTCTTCTCAAGGATAAAAGAACCTCTGGTGGAATCACCATGCCTGACCTAAAGCTTTACTACAGAGCAATTGTGATAAAAACTGCATGGTACTGGTATAGAGACAGACAAGTGGACCAATGGAATAGAATTGAAGACCCAGAAATGAACGCACACACCTATGGTCACTTGATCTTCGACAAGGGAGCTAAAACCATCCAGTGGAAGAAAGACAGCATTTTCAACAATTGGTGCTGGCACAACTGGTTGTTATCATGTAGAAGAATGCGAATCGATCCATACTTATCTCCTTGTACTAAGGTCAAATCTAAGTGGATCAAGGAACTTCACATAAAACCAGAGACACTGAAACTTATAGAGGAGAAAGTGGGGAAAAGCCTTGAAGATATGGGCACAGGGGAAAAATTCCTGAACAGAACAGCAATGGCTTGTGCTGTAAGATCGAGAATCGACAAATGGGACCTAATGAAACTCCAAAGTTTCTGCAAGGCAAAAGACACTGTCTATAAGACAAAAGGACCACCAACAGACTGGGAAAGGATCTTTACCTATCCTAAATCAGATAGGGGACTAATATCCAACATATATAAAGAACTCAAGAAGGTGGACCTCAGAAAATCAAATAACCCCATTAAAAAATGGGGCTCAGAACTGAACAAAGAATTCTCACCTGAGGAATACCGAATGGCAGAGAAGCACCTGAAAAAATGTTCAACATCCTTAATCATCAGGGAAATGCAAATCAAAACAACCCTGAGATTCCACCTCACACCAGTGAGAATGGCTAAGATCAAAAATTCAGGTGACAGCAGATGCTGGCGAGGATGTGGAGAAAGAGGAACACTCCTCCATTGTTGGTGGGATTGCAGGCTTGTACAACCACTCTGGAAATCAGTCTGGCGGTTCCTCAGAAAATTGGACATAGTACTACTGGAGGATCCAGCAATACCTCTCCTGGGCATATATCCAGAAGAAGCCCCAACTGGTAAGAAGGACACATGCTCCACTATGTTCATAGCAGCCTTATTTATAATAGCCAGAAACTGGAAAGAACCCAGATGCCCCTCAACAGAGGAATGGATACAGAAAATGTGGTACATCTACACAATGGAGTACTACTCAGCTATTAAAAAGAATGAATTTATGAAATTCCTAGCCAAATGGATGGACCTGGAGAGCATCATCCTGAGTGAGGTAACACAATCACAAAGGAACTCACACAATATGTACTCACTGATAAGTGGATACTAGCCCAAAACCTAGGATACCCACGATATAAGATACAATTTCCTAAACACATGAAACTCAAGAAAAATGAAGACTGAAGTGTGGACACTATGCCCCTCCTTAGAAGTGGGAACAAAACACCCATGGAAGGAGTTACAGAAACAAAGTATGGAGCTGAGATGAAAGGATGGACCATGTAGAGACTGCCATATCCAGGGATCCACCCCATAATCAGCTTCCAAATACTGACACCATTGCATACACTAGCAAGATTTTACTGAAAAGACCCAGATGTAGCTGTCTCTTGTGAGACTATGCCGGGGCCTAGCAAACACAGAAGTGGATGCTCACAGTCAGCTAATGGATGGATCACAGGGCTCCCAATGGAGGAGCTAGAGAAAGTACCCAAGGAGCTAAAGGGATCTTCAACCCTATAGGTGGAACAACATTATGAACTAACCAGTACCCCTGAGCTCTTGACTCTAGCTGCATATGTATCAAAAGATGGCCTAGTCGGCCATCACTGGAAAGAGAGGCCCATTGGACACGCAGACTTTGTGTGCCCCGGTACAGGGGAACGCCAGGGCCAAAGGGGGGGAGTGGGTGGGTAGGGGAGTGGGGGTGGGTGGGTAAGGGGGACTTTTGGTATAGCATTGGAAATGTAAATGAGCTAAATACCTAATAAAAAATGAAAAAAAAAAGTATGGCTGGGCTCTGAGGAAAATAACGCAATTTCTTTCTTTGTTTTTTTCATCCTCTCTTCTTTCTTTTTTCCTTTCTCTTTCTTTTTGAGAATTGTTAAAAATGAAATAACTTCCCGCCCGACTTTAGAGGACACTGTTTCTTTTTATTAGGTACATTGAGAATAGAAAATTAGATTTTGTCTATCCTTCGAGGAAGGAAAGAGCCAAGACCCATTGGTTATTCCGGAAGTTACAGGCATAATTAATCTCCAGTCCTTCTCTTGTTGTGAGGTGGCTACTAAGGCCGTGTTAGGCTATGGGACTGTATTCCCAAGCATCCGTGTTTGGAGAACCATGCGTGTGTGAGTGCCTGCTATGCAAGGGAAATGAAGACTCAGACTTAGGTAATCCAGGTCCAGGGAAAAGAATGAGCCAGGAACTGTGTACCATTTGAGCAATGAGGCAAGGTTGTTACAAAAGCTCAACCCTCCTCCAAAACTCTTCTTGCCATGGCTAGAGATGGAATGTCACTTTTACTGGGAAAGAACACATTCCAGACTTGGACTTCGATCAATGCATTGAGAATCCCATTTTTTTTTCCTTTCTTTCAAGAGACGAATAGTACGGAAATCTTCAAAATGAAGATGGAGTTGTTCTGCTCAGTGCTGGTTTTGAAATGGCAATGAAGTTAGGCAGCAGTGAGGGAAGAGTTGCTCTGCACGATCGCCTGCTAGTAACTATCATACCCTTTTGACATCTAAAATATTCTCATTTTATGTATGGGAGTTTTGCCTAGTATATGCCTGTGTACCTAGCAACAGATTCCCTGGAACTGGAGCTGCAGACAACTGGCAGCCACCATTTGGTGCTGGGATTGAACCTGTGTCCTCTGAAAGAGGATCAAGAGCTCTTAACCAGGTCCATTCTCACCGACTATGCTTGTAGTTCACTGTGCATGTTACCGTGGGGCACTCTGCTGTTGCTAGGCAATGCTCATTATTCTTTGGAGAATTGGTTTGCTTTATATTTAAGTTGTCAATACCAATTTTAGTTTTTAGCCCCCAACAAGGCTCAGCAACACACAGAGAGACTTTGCTCAACACTTTTTCTATTAAAAAAAAAAAAAGAAGAAGAAGAAGAAGACAGGAGTATCCAGAGCTCGTAGCATATGACTGTAATCTCTGCTAGTTGGGATTGTGATCTCTCTAACTTGCGGAAGCTGGACTTGAACTCATTCTACAGCTCAGCAGGCTTTGCACTTGTGATCTTCCTGACTCTAAATAAACAAATAAAAAGAAAGACGTGGTTAAGCACACCTGCTAGTGTGTGAGTCCCTAAATTCAGCCTTCAATATCACCCCCCCAACAGGCTCATGTTCACATATAGGGTGTGTGTGTGTGTACACAAAGTTTATCATCTCTTCAAACAAAGGGTTACTGTCCCAGAAAATTTTGCAGAGCTGAACTCAATCAATCCTTTCTCAATTCTGAGACTGCTGGAGATAATCTGTGAACTCTGGCTGCTCTGACTCTTTCTAGGTGATATATTGTAAACTTTAAAACGTGCCAAGTTACATTGAAGCAGTCAGTGGGTAAGCACCAATGCATGTAAATAATCACAGGTGACACGTGTGTATACGTGTGTGTATACGTGTGTGTATACGTGTGTGTATACGTGTGTGTGTGTGTGTGTGTGTGTGTGTGTGTGTGCTCCCTATACTGTCCAGGCCTGGTACTCTCACACAGTGTCTTCCCACTTCCCACTTCACACAGTCTTTACACACAGTCTTCCCCAGCCTGATAAGGTCAACACATTTTGGAGGACTCTGTGAGCTAGGTGCTAAGCTGAGCATGTTGTCATGCATTGCTTCTGAACCACATTAAAAACAGGAACTATTCCTAGCAGTTCTATTTTAAAGACAGAAAAAAGAAGAAGCTAAGGCTCACCGCACTTTTGGCTCAACCACCCCACTGTCATTCCCATTTTATAGAGGAGTTAGTTGAGGGTTTTGAGAGTAAATCCAATCACATTATTCTTGTAATCAGTATTAGCTAGTAGCTCCCCATCCCAGTCAAAGAACAAGCTGTCTCCCAGACTTTAAGCATCATGCAGTTTCTCTGTTTGGACATTATCTTCTGCCTCCTCTGGGTGTCCACCAGACACAACTACCCTTGTTGATTCCCAGTGCTCCCTGCAAAGCACCCACCTCCTGAGCTTTAACTGCTGCGTCCTCTATTGGAACTGCTTTCCCTCCAGATGTCTACAGGCTTTCATTTCTGTCCCCTCGTATCTGGTCAAGCATCTTATTAGGTGATTCCTGATTGTTTTATGTCAAACTCCCATCCTCCATCCTACTCTCAAGTCCCCAACACTGCACCCTCTTCCTTCCCTCATCCTTGATACTGCCAATATTTTAAAATTCATGTACTAATAAATAGCTATCTCCTACTAAAGTATAAGCTTTCTGAAGGGCAGCTATTTTCATTTATTTATTTATTCATCCATTTATTTATTTGTTTATTTATATTATAGCACCAGCATTTATGACAGAACAAAACAGATTAATGGGCTAATTAATAATAGATAATAACAGATAATGATGTAGCAGATTTGTTAAGAATCTGGATGGGTGATTCAAGGTCAATTAGTAACAGGTAAAGTTACCTATTGCATGGTTACATAGTTATAGACCTAGCACTGAGTTCTTATACGCACTATCTTTCTCAGCTCATCTCCCAAGTCCCCTGGGCTTTAATTCTAACAGGCCCAGTGAAAGGGAATAAACAAACCAAACAGAAAAAAAAAAAGGCAACATTTGTTACTGTCTCTTAAAGTGAGATACTTTAAAGTGAGATGGAATCGGAGGCAGGTCAGGGAAAGGGGACACTGGTCTTTAGCAGAAAGGGAGTTGACAAGTGAGGCAGTCAGGAATGTGCTGATGTCTCCGGGCTTTGTGAAGGGGCAAAGTGTGGGAAGGTCCTGGGCGAAGCTGGTGTTGGGTTAATTAATTAGGATGGGATGCCTGCACATTAGGGGGAGGAAGGAATCAAGGCATTGATTGGGGTGGACTGCAGCCTCAAGCTGCGGTTACAAAGGAGCCTCCAGGCAGAGGAAGAACGGGAGAAGTGTTGGGTACAGCTCCATTTGGCCAATGGCCAAAGAAACATGTCAGATATTAGTGAAAACAGGCTGCAGCTGCTGCACTTTACAAGCTAAATGGCAGCTCTTCACTTAGCCCTCCTTCAGCGCCCCCACCGGCCCCCCCTTCCTGGAACGCTTATTTTCTTCCTAAGGCAGCCACTCATACATAACTCAGTTCTCACTTGAGGGTGTACAGGAAGGCCAGTGCTCAGGCCCCACTGCTAATGGAAGAGAGTTCACTGCCCTAATGAGGACTCAATTTCTCCTGAAATGGAGAATTTCAACATTAGTGTCCTGAAGTCTAAACCCTTTTGTTCCCAGCATGGTTTCTGAAGCTGAGGTTAATTTTAACCTCCTGATATCTATACTTGCCATTTCTAAGACTTCTAGAATGCATAAAAATGCCTTTTCTCCTTCTCTTGCATATTTTGTATATGTGTGTATTTCTCAATCCAAGGAAAGAGATTCTAAATCGCCCCAAGTAAAAGATATGCATGTGTGTATGTTTGTATTCATATGTATCTATATGTATATGTGTGTGTATATATCACATTGGAGAGTTTAAACATAGAACAAAACAACCCCAAGTAACATTGTTATTGAGCAACAAAGCTTGGCTGGGACCTACCCTGGATATTTCCTGTACAAAGCTTAGGCAGAGGTTAGATCCTGACAAGACCATGAGCACAGAGCTGGGGTCAGCCTCTCCCACTTTCTAACTGTGTGCTGACACTCCAGCTCTCCACTCTTTATATCCCTTCATTTTGCAGACCTGTAAAACATGGCACCAATATAATTTTTAACTGTAGAGGCTTTTGTGAACTTGAATTGACTCTGTATTTGTGTTGTATACCAGTGTGTTACATATTCACAACAATGCTAAGTGTTACATATTATACTATTATTTACACACGCTATAAATTCTTGGATAGTTGTTCTGTGGGTTTGTCATTTGGGAGCCCTGTTTTGGTTGTTTACTGTATTTTGAAGCTCAAGGGTAGAGGAAAGTGGCTTTTATCTTCTTTTATATGTCACTGAGGAAAGAACCTAAAGAGGGGTACTTGAATATGTATAACCTTGAGGAAAAGAAAAATATAAATTATACATACATATGTATGTATTTCTTGTTTTTGATGAAAGGTATAAATACATTTGAAAAACTTATTTAGGGAACTGAAAGTCAATATGATATAAGGGTGGGTTCAAATCATATTAATTTTATCCATTATCAGCTTTTTTGGGGATAATGTTCAACTGCTGTGTTTGAGCAGCATGTATCTCATTTATATGCTGAGATGGAGTGGGTTTCAGGACTTCCAAGAACTGTATGCTGTTTTAAGTAGGGGAATAATGGTTTGTCAATCACACCTGCTAAGAATGAAGGTTTTCCTCTTAAATCATTTTCTTCCTCAAATTTCTTCTAAGCTGAATGAGGACCAAGCTCACAAGGACACCAGGATGTGTGGAGGAAGACTGGTAAACAAAGAAATGGGACTATGTTCTATAGAAGTTACCAATGAATAAATTTACCTGCAGTCACTTTGGGGAACTTTACTGTTTAATTCCTTATTTTTCTGGCACTTGACTCTTTAAGTTAAACATTTAAAAATTCACGTAAAATAATGGTGCATGCTGTCAAGGGAACTTGATCTGGGAAGCTGAATAACACTAAGCCCTGACTTCAATCGAAAGCAATGGTTGCCGTAAGAGATGTAACTCAGGTCACAGAGCAGGTGGCAGAGAGACAGTCTTAGTACAGATAAATGACTAGAGGGTATCAAAAATCGAAGGGTTAATCCAGATGGAAGTGTGGGTGGTCTGACAGATGAGTAGAAGGAACATAGTTTTAACATAGGGAGCAGCTGGACACTAGCGTGCCAGAGAAAACTTTGAATTTCAGAATTTGTCCTAGGCAACAAACAGGCTGCTGAGAAAGGATACACGTTGGATGGTAGTGGCTGGCATGACACATGGCTAAATAAAGAATAAAGCTCCCAGACACAACAATGACAGCGACAGAGGCCCAGAAACAGTTATTATGTAGACTTTTTTTTTTTTTTGAGGTATGATTGACAAGAGCTGCTGACTAACGGTTGTGAGGTTTCAGGAGGCAGGGACTGGAGACTTGAGGTTATGCCATCAGCCAAGATGAGGAGGAGATCACTGGCGGACTTTTGCATTATGCCTTACATTTCTTAGGTTGGGGCAGACAGAGATTTCTTAAGTTTGAATATTTTGTCACATGCTATCAAACCCCCCATTGCTCTGCCATCTCTGGGGGCCATGAACTCTTGGCATCCTGACTTGCACACTGGTGTGGCCCCTCTCCTGGCCTCCGCTCTACTTTCTGAACAGAATGCGACATCCCTGAGCCAGAGCGCATGAGTTTACCTTTGGTGTCAAGACCTAGAACCGACCAATGCTAAATAAGTAGCTATCTATGATTTGTGTAGACAAACATCTAGGTGATATACCATACCCCTGGATACAGCATTCCAGGTGACCATTCTGACCCTTGCAAATGTCCAGATCTCTAACTGGGCAAAAGACTTAGCAAGGGGAAGTGAACAGTCTATGTGAACACACAAGGAAATGTTTTTCAGCTCAGAGATACATTCCCAGACCTGAGAAGTATAGACTAAAATATTAGCTAAACAGCAGGATACAACTAAATAAAGGTAAGGCTTTAAAAATCACTGAAGAACATGCACGATGTAAGCCACTTGGCAGGACTCAGTACTTCTTTCTGCTCTAGTTCTTAGTACAGTCTCTTTAAAAATCAAATTATGTGTTAAAAGATACTTGAGCATGCTTGTATAGTCACAGTTTTCCTCTTAAGCCCAAAGCTTCAGTTCACATTATTGGTAGATGAAGTTTTTTCTTTTTTCCTATTAAAATACTTTTGAATTCATACCATAAAATGTAATGCATTTCAAGATTCTTTTTTGAAACAGATGAAGGTAAAATTCTTTTGGCTTGTCAGTTTGCTATAGATGTCAGCATGACAGAGGTTTAAAGTCAAGGTAATAGTGGCTTGCATCTAACTGCTCTCTGCTCTGTGCAGTCAAGAGGGCAGTGGCTCCTGAACAATTTCCACCATTTATTTTTATTTCTGTTGTGATCTATTTGCATGTTTTTAAAGGATGAAGATAGAAATGTGTATCGATTTTGCTGTTTCAGCATGACTCTAATGCAAAAGTTGATCAGATGCAGAAAATTTAAATTGCTGTGTTCCATGACTTGGAAAAGCATGTTTAATAATCGATGAATTTGCATTTATTCACATCAGTTCTTCCAGCTACTGTTAATAATGGAAAAATTATTTTAATTTTAGGAATCTTTGTATTTTAATGTTAGAATAGTTTCGTTGGTGTGAGGTATGTATAATGTAATTGTAATGTAATAATATGCTTTCTTTCTAAGTCACTAAAAAGGTCTATTTATTTAAAATCACAGATGTTTTAGGTATCTAAAATACTGTGTGTGTGTGTGTGTTTGTGAGTATGTGTGTGAGTGTGTGTGTGTTTGTGAGTGTGTGTGAGTGTGTGTGTTTGTGTGTGTGAGAGTGTGTTTGTGTGTGTGAGTGTGTGTGTTTGTGAGTGTGTGTGTGTGTGAGTGTGTGTTTGTGAGTGTGTGTGTTTGTGTGTGTGAGTGTGTGTGTGTGAGTGTGTGTGTGCGTGTGACTCTAATTGAGCAATACGAGTTCACACAGTAAAGTTTTCTCTCTGGCATATTTAATTTTTTGCAATTATTTTATTGCATTTTATTTTAGATGAGCTAGGAAAAAGTTATATTTAAAAATTGTGGAAGAGCTAAGATTTAAAAAAGTTTTATTATTTGATGGGTTCATTTAAGGGTAAATTTAAGAAATATTTCAGGCTGGGCTGCTGTTCTTTGGCCGAATTCCTGTTAGTTTTGATTTGTTTTATTTTAAATTGAAATTGCTAGTATCAAGCTCAACAACAGTAAGGAAGTTATTTAATTTTAGTTAAAAGTATCACATGATTCTTGCTTGATCATTTCTCCTTTTGGGGAAGCCACCATCCAGAATCAATCCTAAAGGGACCACTGGCATTTGGAATTTTTCCTCCAAGGCTCTCCCTGTGACAGTGAGGAAGGAGGTCAGGAGACAGACAGTGTTCTCCACTGTAGAACTTCCTGCTCGCAGAGCTGCCTGCCTGTGTCCCCATTGAAACTGTCCTCTTTCCTCTTGGACTCAAACACTAGACAATTAAAACGTTAATGGCCCACACACTTCAGGAATTTTTACTTTCTGGGTAATCCTTGCCTACACAGCAAAGCAGTAGAAACTTCAGGACAAGGCTTCTTTGCAACAGAAACCTTGGCCAGAGTTCCCTAAGTCTTGCAGTTAAGAATGGGCTTGTCTACTTTGATACTGATTTCTCGCAAAATCCCATAGTTACTTTATGCACAGTGTGAGGTCTCCCAGGAGTGCTTTCTGCCCAGGCATCTGAGGTTCTCAATGGAGCGATAACCCTGGTCCAGCCTGGGCCCCACACATCTGATAATGTCTGGGACACTTCTTGACTGTCACAGCAGGAGATCCCACTCGCACTTAGAGGAAACAGGACAGGGACTGCCCATCGAGGATTCAAGTGCAGCCTCCCACAGCAGTGTTTACTCAGCCCTAGTGCAAATGGTGCTGAGGTGGAGGAAGCCTCCTTTGAGGTCCTGTCAGCCTAGGATGTAATCAGTCCGGTAAAATCAGTCCGTCTCATTTTAATCTGGAGTCAAAGCTGTAGTGGATTGTTATTTCATTACCAAGAGTGACCTAGAAACTTGTGAAACCTGTGATATGTTCACACACACACACACACACACACACACACATACACATTTTCAAAACTGGGTTTAAATTTGGCCTAAATAGAATGGGCTTTAGAACTGAGATACTTAACAATATTTTAGTGCTGTTTCTCTCACTCATTGCTTTTCTTTCCTCAAATTTGAACTATCCACTGAGAGGGTCTGTGCTGCTTACTTTCAGTTTTCTTGGACAAATAAAATCCACTTTATGTCAGTCTCTACTTTCCAAGTATCCCAGCTGCAACAATTCTAATGGATAAAGAAAGAAGAGCATGGAGATATGGTCAATCTTATGTTTCCATAGCGACTGGGCTAGTATAATCTGTACCAGCATCATGTAAGGGTTCCACGCATCTTTCATATGATCCAGCTACATCGCTCCTGGGTATTTACACAAAGGACCTCAGGCCCACTTAGCTCAGTGATTTGTACCCACCAATGTTTATTATAGAGCAATTCACAATTGATAAATTATGGAAACAAGCTAGATATCCAACAACAGAGGAAAGGTATATGTACATAACACAATTTTCAGCAATGAAGAACAGTCTTGTTGTTTGCAGGGAAATGCATGCAGCTGGACACAAGTGACTTAAGGCCATGTCAGAAGCATAAATAACATGTTTTCTCTTTTTTCCTTATATTTATATAGATGTATAGATTCATGAGAATATGTATTATAATGTGTCATGCGTATTGTGAATATAAGTATGAGATATGTATGAAAGTAGAAGTAACATGTGATTGTTTTTATGTAGTTAGGAATGTGTTTGCATGTACACATATATGTGCAGAACAGCAATTAATAAAAAAGGAGGCCACGAGTTTGAAGAGGACAGGGAGAAGTATATGGAAGGACTTGCAGGAGGAAAGGAACAGGGTTGAGGAGAATGATGTAATTTTATATTATAATATCAAAAATTAAGGAAATGATAATAAAAATCCCATGTATGTTGGCAAAGGGAAGAGGGCAAAGTAAGAAAAGGAAGAATAGAGGGTATGAGGGGAGCATGTTCAACATACAATGTGTATAAACATACATACATATATATATACATACACATATACACATATGTACATAGACATAAATGCACTTATAGACCTACACATATATACACATATATACATACACACATACATATATATTCACATATACACATATACATAAACACATACACATAGCTGCATATACATACACATATACACATACATCTATACATATTCGCGTTTATACATATACGTACACACATACATATATACATACACATGTATACATACATATATAAATATGCACATATATGTACACATATACACATCTACACACTTACATACACATATACATATGTACATACACATATATACACATACACACATACATTTATACATATATATACATATATACATATTCACATATGCACACATATAAACAAACACACACATATAAACATACACATGTATACACATATACACATTCATACATATATATTCATATACACACACATATATATATATACACATATATACATATACACACATATATACATGCACACATATATACATACACACACATATATGTGAGAACCTTAAAAAACAGGAAACATTTGAAGGAAAAGAAAGGACCATTCATTTCCCTCACATGTATGCCTTTTGAAGCAATTTTCTGTCTTTGACTATTTTTCTATGACCATTCCTTGTTCCTTCATAACTTCCAAGGAGAAGGGAAAGTACCCTGTTTTTATTTTCTGGCTAGTCCACAGGAGAGCAGTTTGCCCTCACACTGTGAAGTAACAGCTCAGCAGTGGCTCTAGACAAGGATAGGGTGGAGGAGTCAGCCTCAGCTTGGGGAGTTTCCCAAACTCCACATTCCTGGTCTCATTATCTCCGTGGAGGCTCTGAGTTTTTCCTACCAACTCCCATTTGAGAATCAGTTATCGGCCGCACATCCGCAAGTTTCTGCTTGCTTCCAGTTGGCAAGATTTAAACTAATAGTTAAAAACTAATGAGGAATTCTGTTAAGTGAAAATATGTCTAGAGCATTAGAAGAGATTAAAGTTTTTTCATCTTTTGAAATCCATTTAGACCCAGACAACCTTTTTGTTTAAACATATTTAGAAACTCAGTTGGAAAACTTCAGTCATTATCCTTAAATGACTATGTATTTTTATCATTTTCTCCCTAGAATTAGTCTTTTGGGAATATTGGGGGGAAGGCAGTGGAGGAAGGTCACTCTGCCCTACAGATGTCAGACTGCTATTTCTCTCTTTCCAAGTATGCTCTCAAGATTCAGCACACATGTGGCCTGCGTGCCACCATGTGAAGTACTATTTGTACTTGACAGTGGCCAAATACACTATTTTCTGTTTTCTCTGAAGGCGCATCCAGTTCTCTGTGGGATAACCCGCATCTTCTTTTTCCACTTGCTTGGTGGGTGGCCTGCTGACCTGAGCGCACACTGCTTAGTACATACTCATTTGGCCAGGCTTTAATTAGACCAAGATTGTGGCATGTTTTGCTTTGTCTACAAGGAGTTTTGGTGATAGAGAGGAGACAAAGACCTAATCGTGTGCACCTGATCTATTTATGGAGACAGCAAAACTATGAAAAGGAAACCCACACAACCAGGAAAACAAACGCATACCCTGGCACACACACAAACCCCAAAGAAAGAAATTAGAGATGCCCGTAACAAGAAAATCGTTCTAGCTTCGCTGTGTAGCAGTAGAATCACAGATTGTACAATTGTTATATAAAGTGCATATCATCTTATTCTGTTGATCCTCAAATGTAGTGGACGTTGAATCCACAGTGTAACCCAGCCAGTAGATAGATTAACTTTCATAACGCCTTTGATTTGTATGAGACTGACGAGCTGTCTGTTGCACTTAGAAGCTGACAACACTTGTGGGTTTAAAATTTTTTTTTCTGTGTAACATACTTCACTATATGTAGTTTTACTATTTCATAATTACTATGAGCTTTTAATATTAAGATTTATTGGGGCACTTAGAGTACTTAGCATTCTTTCCTTCCTGTAGCTTAAGAGGGAGTGACTGTGGCTTTCAGCGACCTCCACAGGTCTAGTCTTTCTTCTGCTTTATAGCCAGGTAAATAACCCACATCTCAGCTCTCATCCTCTCTCAGCATTTCCCTGAAGCACCATGAACGCTGTGCTCCCTAGATCAGTCCTCTCTGATCTTCAGCTTCTGGCAACTGGATGGAGAAGATGCTGCGTTTCTGGAGGTCACAGAGACTTTCACATGGAGGGGGAAGTGGTCCTGGGACAGTGCATATAGAAGAAATGAATCTCCACAGCTTCTGGCTTATGCCAGTTTTCATCACTGTTTGCTACAGCAGTTTAGCATCTTTTAACCCACAGCTTTAAAATGTATTCATTTAGTGGTAACAAAATTAACACCTAGTCATCAAGTGTGTGCTGGATGCTGTGTATGAGGAAGCAGAAGTTCCGATAGTACCCTTGAGGACGGCAGGAAAATACAGAAAAATGAGATGTGAGTTCAAACACACAAAATGAGAGGGCTCAGATTTCTGACTGCTTCACACGGCCTAAAACCTATCTCTGACTTCACTATCAAGTCCTTGTGAGATGTTTCATCAGACAAAGCACTGCTATTTCCAAAGAGCTTCAAGTACTTTTGATGAGAGTATTGCTGTAGTTTTTGAGCCAGGCTTTGAATGTAATTATTTAAAAGAAATTGTTAGTAGTTCTCTCCTGTTATGACTGGCTACTGTTGCTATGTACAGTGGCCCTGCTTTGTGACTTGTGAGTGGAACTTTATCACACAATCTTCAAGGTACAAAATGAACAAAGTGTAACCTCTTGACTTTCTCCCACCTGCCTGCTCTATGTGTTGCTCTTCAATTTGCAAAATTAACGACAAGGCACTTACATTTATTTGTGTATTTAATGGCATGCTGAATATACATATTTTATATCTAATAGCATATTGGATATGCTTAATATTATTAGTAACACTGAATAAATGCTTTTAATGCCCAGGTCTAGGTCATGATGACTAATTTGAATTATTGGCTCTGAAATTCTTTTTTAAGATCCAGGAGACATTCTTCAGAAAGATTTTTGCCCAAGTGCCCTATGGGAGAAGCAGGGGCATGAAAGAGGTGGACAGGCTCCAGGTCGGCTTTCAGACTGCTTTGGGCTACAAGTCCTGGCTCTCAGTGGAGAATTCCTTTTCAGTCAGGGCAATGGAGTTTGGACTCATTTTCCCTCTGGCTCTCTCTGTAGTCATGTTTCCCAGTGCCCACAGTCTGACTTTGGTGCCCACCTCCTGGAAAATCTTTCTTTCTCCATGCAGGTAAGTTCTGGGCATGGTCCAACGTGCTGCGAACAAAGTAGGAAGTACTCCAGTAGGGGCACAGGCCATACTATATTTGGCTAACATAAAATTCCTGTTGAAAGCACTGTAGAAGTTATGTAATGAATTATTTCTGTAAGCAGTCACCCCTTAAATTCCTTCCTCCCTCCTTCCCCCTTCTCTCCCTCTTCCGCCCTCCCTCTCGCACTTCCTTCCTCCCCCTCCTCTTACTCCCTCTCTCCTTTTTATCTTACTGAGGCAATATTTAATTCTGAATGCCTAGGCTGGCCTGGATTTTACTACGTATCCCAGGCTGGCCTTGAACTCACTGCCTTCCCCCTACTGCAGCCTCCCAAGTGCTAAAATTACAGGTGGTAATGTCGTTCCACTAGTAATTAGATTTAATATAAACAGAAGAGCGTTTGGGTTCTGTGTTCTAAGTAGAGAATTAAGCCTTTGTTTTAATATATTAACTCTGGTGAATAAACTTCCAATTTCTTAAAAGGTGAGGGCAGTTTGCTCGGAGTGGGATGCCCAGACTCTGCAATGGCATTAGCCACCGTGTAATAAACCTCTGGAGCCCCCTCTCTTCCCCTTTATTAAATGTAGACAGTGGATTGCACAGGTATCCAAGGCTCATTAAATACACAATAAAACTCTGGGAAGGAGGAAAGGGGGTCAAAATCCATCCAGGACCCTCCCGAGAAACTAAAAGGCAAGTGGTCAAAGTCTCCCTGCATGTGCTTAAGTTGTTTTGAGTGAAAGAAGACACTGTTTTTACGGCCTGTGTTAACAGGAAGAGGAACAAGCTGCGTTCATATTCTCTGGTAACCTTGAACTGAGAATGTCGGGGCCTGTGCCTTTCTCTTTCCATGCATCCCACAAAGAGGTTAGCCACATACACTTGGCAACGCTCAGACAAGCCATTTCCTAATCCTCAAAATAGTTTTTGTTTTAAGTGTTTTCCAAAAGTCTTAAAATATGTTCATGAGCTGTATATATATTTCATTTGCTAAACTGTTGGGTTAAAAATTCCTTAAAGGAAAAGCAAAACTTGCAGAGCAAAGATGTTTAAATATTGTAAGATATAGATGAATGGAAAACACTTTAAAATATCACAGCTTTTGGTAACAAGTAGAGGGCATAAAACATTTCCATTCAGACTAGAAACTCAATAGGACTAGAAAGCCTATTTTTTAAAAATTGTTTCTGTTTCGATTCACACTAACTTGCTGATAGTCAATGTAGAATATTTTTACTTAAAATTATTCACCGAGTAGCAAACAAAAACTAGTATGTGAAGGGGTTCAAAATTCAGCATTATTTCCCATGAGTGTCCCTCCAATGGCCATATACTCTTATTTACTGAAATTGTAAACTCATTAATAAAGTATTTGTTGAATGTCTGTTACTAGTGTTGGTGATACGATGGGGGGGGTAGGCATTAATCCAACAACTATATACACAAGTCTGTCAAAGACTACATGAAGAGGGAGAAATGTGGGGAGCCTTGAAACACCTGAATTGGGCTAGAAACTCTCGAGAAACCACCAGGATAGGAGGCCACCAGGAAAAGGCTGAAAAAAGTGGAGGACTCAGAAAGTGCCTCTAGCTCAGCCGGTCTAGACTGGCTTATGACATTGAATGTGATGACAAAACAGCCCAAAGTACTGCTTTTTAAAAATGTGAAACTAAAAATTTTACTCCAATGCACTAGAGAGAATATTTCAGTTAAGGGATGTAATATAAACTACAAAGATAGCTACTAAAATATCTGAGTATCTCTAAAACCACATCTTCCTTGCAACAGATTTGACCTCATGTTTAACTAACAGGTTGGTTGTGTCCAAAGGTATTAAATGATAGTTTAGATTCATTTAAATATATTCTCGTATAAATCTATGTAGAATCAGTGTCTCCCAAAAACATTGACAGCAAACACGTTTGAGTTCTCCTGATTTGGACAGAGGGGAAAGAGCTGGTTCCTTGGCTGAGGACAGGGACTCCGGAGCTCAGCAGGGGCCCCTGATCTCTCAGCAGGCAGCAGTAGGAAGGAAATCGCTGCCATTGTCACAAAAGGTCACATTTACTCAATTTACATCACATAGCTCTTGGAACAATTCCTAAAAGACTAGTGCCAGCAAGTTTACCTATTACTAACTCCAAAGTAGGTCTTTAAAAGTTTAAAAAGGTGTTGAGACTAAGCATAGATGCACATCACAACACCACCTGCTGTTGAACTGCTGGACAGTAACTTAGTGTGAGAGAGATAAGGACGAGGAAAGGCCGGGCAGGGCTCCATCTTCGTGGTCCAGCGAGAACTGATGTAGAGGTGGAAACGTTCGGAAGCAGAGGAGTGCATGAGATGTTCAGAAAATAAAATTAACTGAAAGTTCCTAATATTTTCCCTTAGTGAATCTTAGAAATATGGGCAAAGTCGAGGTTGGTTAGGCACCTGTCACCTTCATGTTAAGGGCAGGTGACATCTAGGTGACATCCTCAGAGGTGGTAAACGTTTCAGTCAGAAGCAGGGAAGCTCGTGTAGGGTCAGGCAGCAGCCAGGCCGAGGCTGACAGCAATGGCTGGGGGCTCTCTGAATAGCGGAGCCAAGTTTCTCCCTGTTCCATATGTGGGCTGGCTTGTGATCCCCAGGCAAATCTGCTCATGCCTCGGTGTAAGCCAAAAGCTCAAACTGACCAATTGCTTGGTTCTCCTTGAGTGTCTTGAGTGTCTCTGCTCAGCATCCTGCAGAAATACCTCTCTCCTGCTGTGACAGGAGTCAAGGCTCCTTGGCACCCTTCCCTCGGTAACTAGAGGTTAAAACTAGAGACTAAAATTCAAGCAACTCACAGAGTTCCCTGTCATCACTAGTTCAGACTTTTTTGTGATGCAGTCTCAAACCCAGGGCCTTGAGCAATCAGGAAGATGCTCTGTATTAAACTACATGCCCAGGTGAGATGTCTTTTTCTTTAAATTTTCTATATAGTTTTTTGTTCTCTCTGTCTCTGTCTCTCTCTTTCTTCCTTCCTCCCTTTTTTCCTTTCTCTCTTTCTCCCCTCTCTCTGTCTCTCTGTCTCTCTCTCTCTTCTTTATTTTGAGGCAAGTCTCACTGTTATCTCCAGCTGGTCAGGAACTCAGAATGTAAACTAGGTTGACCTTGAACTCATAGAGATTCGCCTGCCGCTGTCTCCCCTGTGCTGGGATTAAGGGCATGAGCCACCATGTCCAGTGCATCCTCTTCTTTTATCTCACCCATGGCTTCAGCTCTGCCTTTTTTTTTTTTTGGCCAACACCACACACTTGCCAGGCACCTGACATGGCAGACAATAACATCATAATGGTGGTTGAGTGGAGAATTATCTTTGTCCTCACAGATTCTTGACTCTGCCAGCAAGGACAGATGTTCAGAGAGCTCCGTTCATCAAAAATTTTATCCTTTTCTTCTCAGGTATGTGACGGATGACAACTCTCAGTCTTTTGCAGTAACTATCACTAGTAATGGGAGTTCAGGTGACACGTATACCATTTCCTGGCCAACATTTTAAAGACACAGGCATACTTCCTCTGTATTCTTTTTGTTTCTTTGGTTGATGGGTAGAGATGATAATGCCATATCCCAGGAGACAGGAGATAAGGTTTGAAAGAGAAATGTCACCCAGAGACTCCTGATTTTGAACACTTGGTTGCTGATGCTGTCTAGCTGGAGAAAGGGAGTCAGTGTGGACGACTCTTCAGGTTCCTTAGCCCTGCTCCCTTCCTGTCCTCTCTCTGGATACCATATTCTCCTGCCTTGCCCTCCCCATCATTACAGGGTCTATCCTCTCGTGCTGTGACCCCTGACCCCTTACCCTCCAAATCTGCCTCCTTCAGGATGTTTGGTCACAGATCCAAGGAGGTCAACTAATACAAAAGTCAGAGGCAAGAGAGCTCTCAGGTTCCTGATGTGGAATGTGAAAGAGGCCTTTCCAACCCAGGAAGATGAACTTTGCAGTTTCCTGAGTAATCGCTAAACTAATTTTTATTATGCATTTGCTACTGCAATCAGATACTCTGCCTGCAATCAGATACTCCGCCTGCTTCTGCCGTTTCTGAAGCCCTGTTGTGCTATCCTTGGTAGCCTTTTTTGCCGCCAAGTCACTTTAGCCTCCAAACGTGTCACAGCACTTAAACTTTCAAAACCTTTTTCTGACCTGGTAGTGGCACCAACATTGCTCATGTTGCCCAGGCTTCATTCAGAGGAGCCAGCTCCCCCCACCTCTTTCTCCTTACCTCCATTTCTCCCTCCATTCCTCCCTCCCTCCCTCCCTCCCTCCCTCCCTCCCTCCCTCCCTAGAAGGCACTGACCTACCCAGCAGGCTTTCCTTCATATTATCTAGTAAGCCTCTGCATCAATTGGCCTGACTAGTTTAGGCAAGGATGGAAAAATGAGACAGCCCCTTGGCTTTGTTTGGGAGACAGGGTCTCACTCTGCAGCTCTGGCTGGCCTAGAACTTGATATGTGGACCAGGGTGATCTAGAACTCATGGAGAGTCACTTATCTGTCTCTGTTTCCAAGTACTGGGATTAAAGGTGTGATTCACCATGCTGGACATGAAACTATCCTTATTTCTGATCCTTGTTTACAGGAACTCACTGAGCCTTAAAAATACCTTCCTACAACTCTGAAAAATTGTGATACCAATTACACCAGCTATTCAACTGTATTTTCTTCCAGTCATCCATCTACCCATTTTCCATCCTTCTTTTGCATGCTTCTATTTATACATTCATCCATGTACTTATCTATCCATTCATCTCTTAATTATAGAGATCTGCAGCTATGAGTAAGAAGTCATCTTTCCAGACAGAAGGGGACATGGGGAGAATTTCAGAGGAGTTGGGGGAGGGGAAACTGTAATCAGGATATATTGGATAAAAACATAATTTCAATAAAAGGGAAATAGAAAAGAATTCTCTCTCTCTCTCTCTCTCTCTCTCTCTCTCTCTCTCTCTCAGAACACTGTCTTAGTTAGGGTTTTACTGTTGTGAACAGACACCATGATCAAGGCAAGTCTTATAAAGGACAACACTTAATTGTTCAGAGGTTCAGTCTGTTATCATCAAGGGGGGATCATGGCAGCATCCAGACAGGCAGGGTGCAGAAGGAGCTGAGAGTTCTACATCTTCATCTGAAGGCTGCTAGTGGAAGACTGACTCCCAGAAACCTAGGATGAGGGTCTTATAACCCACACCCACAGAGACACACCTCCTCCAACAAGGCCACACCCACTCCAATAAGGCCACACCTACTCCAACAGGGCCACACCTTCTAATAGTGCCACTCCCTGGGCCGAGCATATGCAATCCATCACAAGCACTGTAATAATGGAAGACAGAAATGTAATAAAATGAACACAGTCATCAAGCCAATGACAGACACATGTATGACATTCAAAGTCATCTTTGGTCGTTCAGCCTTTGATTCAACTGAGGATTCTTTGTAGTGTTTAAGGGAATTATTAGAAAGAATATTGCTTTGCTAAATATTGAGAAGTGAGTGATTTAAATGAGTTAAGTGGATTATAGCTGTGCAATCTTGGATTTAGTTGAAAATAATAAAAGCTCAGTGGCTCTGGCTTACAGCAGCAGGAATCATTGTGAGGATAAGGGGTATTTCATGACACCAGTACCCTCAAATTGTTATGTCTCCTCATCTGTTTTTTTTTTTCTATTTCATAACTTGCTCACCTTTTCATTCAGGATATATTTGATTTAAGTTCCTTGGAGGAAACACTGGCTATCTCTCTTTTGACCTTTTTTCTCTCAGGAGGAACCTGATGGGTTCAGATTGGAGGAACATTTAACTCCAGGCCAATCAGCTATGGCAAGTAGGAACAGGAGGGAGAAACACACCAGGGGGCTGGGAAAACACACAGAAGTGATCTCACTAGATGCTGACCACAGCAACCTATGTCTACTACCAGGCAGATGACTCCGGAGTGTCAAGACTCATGTGCAGCTCAAATGCAGGACAGATGACACTATGGACAAACCGTTTTTCTGTTTTTCCACTATTTTTATAATATTATTGTACTTTTCTATTTTGGCACTCACTTACAGTATTATGTTATGCTAGGCAATGTATTAGTATAACTAAGACATGGCATTTAAATACAGAACCACAACCAAGGCCAGTAACATGACTAATTTAACTATTTCTTTTTATCTTTTGTCACCTTATCAATAAAACAGAAGAATTTCCCACTCATGAGATTATAGTGACTAGCACATGAGATTACGCAGGGAAAGCATTTCCCAGTAAGCCAAGCACACACCAATGGACTGTTAGCATAATTTTTAGCTTAATTTAAAGATTTCATATTTTGTGCAAGTGAGTAAATATGTATGAAATGAGTTTAACACTTTCACAATGTTGAATTGTTCACGGAACCAAGCTTCTCTAGGGAACTTATACAAGTTTTCAACAATGTCCCCATCAAGAGAGATGGTTTACTGTTGTTACTAAAGAGTGTGGTTGGAGATAATGCAATGTATTTTCATGTTTTTTCAGAATTCTTCAATTAAGTTTTTAAGAGCTCACAATGTAAAGCATTGGTTTTTTTTTACCCCCCTTAGGAAGAAGAAAACAGATTTAATACCATGATAGAGCAATTTGTGCTAATACATTAAAGGGTTTGCTCTATTTTTTTAGTGTGTGTGTGTGTGTGTGTGTGTGTGTGTGTGTGCGTGCGCACGTGTGAGCACACATATTTCCTGTAGTGCGTGCATGTGTCTATGCATGGACCTGCAGCTGGAGGAGGACGGTGGGACTTCGGGTGTTTTTCTCTATCACTTGCCACCTTATATGTTGAAGTTCACTGTTGTGGCAGCGAGGTTGACTAGGCATCAAGCTCTGGGGACCATTTGACTCTTTCAGTGAATTCTGGGATTACAGGCATGCACAGCCATGGTGGACTTCCACATGGAGGCTGGGTATTTAATTCAGATCCTTTTGCTTGCATGGCAAATGCTCTTTCCCACAGATCTGCTCCTCAGCCCCTGGCCTACTCTTTTTTCAATACAGTGGAGAAGTTATTTATAAAGTTATAGAACTTATTTCCTAAGGTTCTATAGCAAGGGAATGAACTTTTCTGCATTTTAAAGGTATCAAATATAAAGAGCATATTTTACTTCACCTTCTTGTCTAGAGCCCTTTAACTCAGTGGCTGTGAGCATTGCCTCTCCTATAAGAGAGTGTTCTGTCTTCCCCAAACATCTTCTGCTGATAGCTCCTAGATCGCCTGTGAGCTTTCTGCACAGTTCACCAGCGCTGTCCTACTCATTGCAGCCCCAGGGAGAGACAGGACAGCTTAGGAGTTTTATGTCCATGGCTCCCGAAGTGCTGATGTTTTGGACTTTCTATTTGTTATTTTCAATGGCCACTGAAGAAACCGCTCCCATGATGGAGGAGCACAGCAGCTAACATCAGCAGATACAGGCTTGTTCTTCACATAAGGGTGAGGTTGGAAGTCTGTCTCTCTAGCTGCTCTCATCTGCCCTTGTAGCAGCTCAGAGAGCTGGGTATAGAAGAATTTCCAGCCACAATGACTCGCTCCAGATCTTGCCCACACCACACCAGGGTGCATGATATTCTTTAGAGAAAGTTCCATTTGTTACCAGGAGATGTAGAACACGCACTCTGTTTCTCAAAGATGTTAAACCAACATATCCACAATGGTTTATGGATATTTTGTTTTAAAGCTAGAATAACTGCTTTACTTAGTTTGCAATGAAGTAAGTGAAATCATGCTTTGTTATCAGTCACATCCTTTGCTTGTGTGACTATTCAATGCTTGGGACAGCTTGGCCCCATCATGAAGATAATAGATTCAGTGAGAAACTCAACTGGAAAACTGACAAATGACATACACAAGTTTATCATGGTTCCAAAGGGAGAACACGAGACTTCGCCGATGGGATGGTAGGATCTGTTGGCTTCCGTCTGAGTCAATGTGTAAAACAGGTTCCAGGACTTTCTCCCACTTCATGATGCTAAGTTACAGAGGGGGCAGGTGAGTAAGAAAATTATTCACAGACAATGCGGAGCACATTTTGGGACCTTCAGTATTTCACCCTGTCTTTATAATTGCTCTTTTTGGGCCTTTGCTCTCTTCCCCCAACTCCCTCACTGGGTCACTGTGTACTTCCCCCAGCCCTCTTCTTGACCTCAGCCCTCCCTCTTCTCATAGTTCCTTTGCACAGCATCAAATATCAGAGTCTTGCTGACGGTAGGCAGGCTAAGCACCAAACCACATTGCCTTTATCTCCTGATAGAAGAATATCTCATTTGTTTATTATTTAAAGCAGGAAGATTTCCCCTGAAAACTATGTTCTCACATAAATAATGAAATAATGGACATTGGTTTATTTCAAAGCTGCCAAATAAAAGAATGTAAATGACATTAATAATAATAGTATTATTTTTAGATTTATTAATTTATTTAACTTATGTATACGAGTGCTCTATCTGCATGTACACCTGCATGCCAAAAGATGCCAGCAGAACTCATTAGAGATGGTTGTAAGCTATCAAATAGTTGCTGGAAATTGAACTCAGGACCACTGGAAGAGCAGCCAGTGCTCTTAATCTCTGAGCCATCTTGTCAGCCTCTAGACATTAGTCTCTGCTTTTTTAGATTTGTTTAGGTGACTGGCTTTAGGTATAAGACCTAATTGTGAATCTAAGTAAATATGATGTGCTAAGTTCTGCAAGAACCCTTTGGGTGATCCCTTTAAGGGATCCCAAAGCTTTCAAGAGTATGTATGATGGGGCTGAGTTCCTTAAATAGCTTCAAATACACATTTTCTTTTTGGAGAGTCAAGCCAACATTGGACATTAAGACATGCCTAATCAAGAGACTCCTATAGCTGAAAGGAGATACCTGAAAGTTGAGTATTCAATACATGGTGCTACCACAATGGACATTTCATACCCTTCATATTTGTGGTCAGTTCCACACAGAAAGAGAATTCTCCCTGACCTGGATGCTTTTATGTGTCAATGTGACACAAGCAACAGTCTTCAAAGAGAAAAGAGCCTCAGCTGAGGAAATGCCTTCATGAAATCCAGTTGTAGGGCATTTTCTCAATTAGTGATCAACGGGGGGAGGGGCCAATCAATGGTCAGCGGTGCCATCCCTGGGCTGGTAGTCCTGGATTCGATAAGAAAGCAGGTTGAATAAGCCCTGGGAAGCAAGCCAGTAAGCAGCACCCCTCCATGGCTTCTGCATCAGCTCCTGCCCCCAAGATCCTTCCCTGTTGGAATTCCGATCCTTACTTCCTTCAGTGATGAACAGTGGTATAGAAGTGTAAGATGAATAAACCTACATATTGCTTTTTAGTCATGCTGTTTTGTTGCAGCACTAGAAACCTAACTAAGGCACTCGTGGGAAGGAAGGATGTTGGCTAATCACATTTCACCACAGAAATAGAGAATCTGATTCTCTTTTCCTCGGATTTTTGTATTTGCTACTCAGAATATCAGTGCAACATCCTCCAAGCTAGGAAAAAAAGGAGCGTTCATTGCATGTGATGCAAGGCACATCTCAATTCCGAACATCCGTGGGTGCTCTAAAAACTCATGTTCTTAAGGACCTGGAAGCTCTGTTGCCAGGATGGGCTATGAGCCATTGAATGAGAGAAGGAAGAATGGTAATTAGACTGCCTGCACTGCCCTGGACCAAGATTTTCTTTCCTCATCTCTGGGAAGGCGAGCCTTTATCATCCCCTCTGTCACCAAACATCTAGCTCCACCTTCTATTCATCAGTATCCGCTGCTGACCTCACTTGTTATTCTCTTGAGGAAGTAGCAGCTTTCAGAAGAGATGACTTCATCTCGGCGCCAGCAGATTTGTCAGCCTCCCTTGGGATGATGCTGGCCTCTGCTAAGGCCATGGGTCTCATCCTTTCGTTTGCAACTGTCCTCTTTCCCCGAGTCATTATTTCACCTATTGTCAACTAGAATTCTCAAGCATTGAAGCTGGTGTCTTAAATAAAAAAAGCTTACACCCATCTCTAATCTATTCCTTAAGTTTAGTAAAACTAATGGTGTGATTTGTATATGTTCAATATATCTTAATCCTCTACTTACATCCTTTTTCTAAGAATCGTTGATTTAAAAAAAGGTACCTATGGCATTCTTTCACACTAACTTTCAAATGTCAAATGGATGCTTTATACTTTCTATTTCATAAAAATGCGTTGAGAATGCAGTATTTTTCATAATAGCAATCCATACACTATTTAACACAAAGGATAATATGCTTGTGGATCAGGACTCCCCTCCCCGCCATGTTCTCATTCTATATAGAGTATACAGAGGCATCTATGGAATTGTAGCCACAATGGCAATCGTTTGCCAACCCCAGTCCCAGATGATTGTCTTTTCATTTTTAAAAAATCATTACTAGCATCTCGTGAACTATAAAATCCATGTTTAGTTGGTTTCCATTGGTCAGATGGTCTTCCAAGACAGTAATGAGGGATAGGTATGAAATCTCTTCATGTTTTGCACTTTAGTTGATACAACTCACAATAACTACTTCTTTGTAAGAATTGTGGATGCCACTTAAGGTTTGTATGAAATCGTTTGAACTTCTTTAAGAAGTTTTCTGCTTTTGGAAGCTCAAGTGTTGCTCAAAGAAGGTTCACACCCAAAATATAAATAAATATAATCTGCTTGGCCATGACTCATTTTCTTCCTGGTGACTGCTTCTCTGTCATTATTAAAGATTTGTCCCAAGAAGAGTTAGAAAGCATTGTATATGAGGAGGTAGCTATAGAAAATTAGGATCTTCTCTGGTCATTCACTTAACCCAAAGGTGGTGGTGGATTTACAAGGATATGATCTCTCTACCCAAGCTTCATGAAGACTTTGCTGAGCTAGTCTGCCACATAGACATATATCTTTTAAGACAAACACATCTTGCACAACTCCTACTTCAGAGTTTTCATTACCTTTTTATGTTTTATTCAGTTAAGGACAGTGCAGGTCTTGTAATATAATAAATGATAAGCTGTAAAATTATCCAGAAATGGAAAGCCCTGCATCTGCATTCTGATTCTTTGATGAGAGGAAGTCATATGCCTCTTGTAAGGCCCATGGACTAGTCATGATCACCACAAATTTGCAAATTGCTACTGTTTTGTAGATTGCTCACACTGGGCAGAAAGTGGCTGCTGGGTGCCTTGCTGAAGGACATACCAGTAGGTGTGTACACATATGGCAGAAGGTTAGAGTCAATATTTCCAGCTGGAGTTCAGCAACTGGAATCAAAGGCAAGATAAAGAAATACGTGACTGGATGAAAGTTCTGTGAAAAGGGAGGCCACTTGGTTAGGTTACTGTTCCTCTCTTCAGAGATAAGCAATCCCTTTTGAGAAGCTTCAAGCTAAATAGCATAGCTGGTAGACAGGGAAAAGGGCCCTAAATGCCCATGAATTGCTTTGGAATCAAAACATTTATTCCTCAAGGAATGTTCAGGAAGAATCCTACAAGATTCATAAGTCCCTCTCCTTAAGGTTTTATAAGTAGTAACAATTACTGTAGGAAAAAATCCTCTCTTCCATGCTGAGCTGTCTGCAAGTCCTACTGGAGCTACAAGGATACGCCCATGCTCTAGTGGGCTTTTTGGTGATATAGCTTATTTTGAACCACCTGTGACTTTCTAAGTAATTCTTCACTCTTGATCAATAAGTAATCCAACAATCTCTCTGGTAAACTATCTCTTGTTTCCTGTCTATTGACAGACTTTCTTTGCCCATTGAAAACTGAAAATGTGAATATTCATTGCTAGGGGATACTTGTGCAAACACACCGAAGACTTCATTGTTAGAGAGGGCCCTCCGTCCTTCCTACATCTAGACACAAGTCTTGCCAAGGATGAGGGCAGCAGTAATTGCTGGACAGAGTCACGAATACAAACAACTGGTAATTTGCTATGGGATAATGGTATGTTTGGAGATTAAGAGGTGTCAACTGCTGGCTCATCCTACATTGTCTCCTCAGATAAGACCTAGAAAGCACACATCCAAAGGTAACATTATGAAGACCATCAAAGTGGTGATTGAAGCACTGGGATGTATAGGATGGGCACATCCTGAGTTGGTCCCAATCACATCTTCAGGAAGCTGCTCCTGTGTCCACATCAACAATCCCAAGAGTTTCCCCTTACTGGGAAATCACTTTGTAGAAATCTAGTAAGTTCTTCAAAATCTCATGTAGAGCTGCTTATAAATAAAGATTTCTGCATCCACTGTGGACATTTCTGTCAGCTACTTTACCCAGTCCCTTTTCCTTCCATGTCTGCGGAACACACACTAGGCTCTAAGCTTTGTGGAAAGTTTTATGAATAGGTAAAGTGGGTGGCATTCATCATCTCTGTGCTCAGGAGCTGTGCAGGACCCATTGGCTGGAGGAGTGTTAAGGTTTTGGGTATGAGATATCCTTTGCTGGCTCATGCTGTTGAAAACTTGGTCTCAAGCTGTTGGCACTGTTTAGAATGAGAGTAATCCTTTGGGAGTTGGAGACTGGCTGGAAGAAGGAGCTGCTCTGTGGGTGTATGGATAGGGGCAACTATGACAATTTCTGAGGGTTGTGCCTTATTTGTGGCATGAACTCTCTGCTTCATGGTGGGAGGGGGCATCATACCCAAAGCAGCTGTTCCAGGATCCCACCTCCATGAACTAAGCCCTGTGTCGTGCCTTCCCTGCTACGATAGACTGAACATTTGCAACTGTGAGCCAGAATAAGTTGTCCCCACTTAAGTTGCTTCTATTAGGTATTTTGTAATAGCTGAGACACTGGCCTAAAAGAAATATCAAACCAAAAGTTCCAACATAGAGAGAGGAAAGGGTGGTGAAGGAGGAACAAGTGTGTGTATGTGTGTGGGGTGTTCAGCCTGCAGTGAATGGTGGGTGATATTGAAAGCCTGGAGTGAGATTCATTTCTGATTATTTACACAAACCTTTTCAAGAAATTCTGATGATTAACAGGTGTGGGATCGAGTAAACTTTGTCTGCTCTTTGTACCCTCAAAGCCAAAGGGACTTGATGAATGTTCCTCCTTGAGATGTATCACAAAAGCAAAAAGCAATTAAAAATGTTATAACAGTGAGTGTACTTTTTTTTTTATGTGATCAGTGCCCTTTGGATACTTTCCTATCCCACTGCTTGTGTGAGATTCTGCAATTCCGTTGATCTTCCATATAAGGATGACACATTTCATAGGCACCAAAGACTCGATACCAGTTCAAGCAAAGTTGTAGTGTGACAGAAACATGACCTAAAAACCACGTCTTCTAATTCTCAGCTGTGAAAGACCATGTCTGTCATCACATGTTCCTGACACTTAAACTCAAACACGAATTATGCCTGTGCCTTTCATAGAGTCACTTAAATATGCTATGGTGTAATTGATAGTGGCTATGGAAAATTAGTCTGTTTCAGGAAAGTGACATTTTTCTTTTTCTAATAAAGAAAGCTGTGGGAGTCAGTGCAGGTCCCTGATATGCCCAACAAGCTCTATTGATACCAAGACAGAGAAAGACTCCAAGAACCATCAGATCTGTAAGCCCATGTTAAAGACCTAGGGATGGAAGCCTGGCCTTTCCACATGAAAATCCTGGATGTTTTAGTATCACAACCATCTTTTCACCCGTTAATGTTATTATTTTGGGGGTGGTATCATTTCATGGGCCAAGGCCTTTGGCTGAATTAAAGACCGTGCGTGAATAGAACACCAGCATTCATTGATCACTGCTTCTTGATGGTGATGCCATGTGACAAGTTGCTTAAGCTCCGCCCCCATGGCTTCCCTGTCAATGTGGACCATATTCTCTGTATGTGAACAAAACCAAACTCTGCCTCCAGTAAGCTTGCTCACTGTCATCCATTCTGTCACAGCCCCAAGACAAGTAAGTAGTGCAGACATGTCACAAAAAGCTCAATGTATATGCACATCTTGTTGGAGTAATTGAGTAAAAAGACAAATTAAAAATTACACTTGTTGTTTGTCCATTTATTTGTGTGTAAACATGTGTGGGACATACATGAATCATGGTGCACGTATGGATATGAGAGGACAGCTCTCGAGAACAGTTCCTCACCATGTGGGACCTGAGTATTGAATTCAGGCTATCAGGCTTGGTAGAAAGCTCCTTTAGCCACTGACTGAATCATCATGTCAACTCCAAGAAATAATTTTTTTTAATAAAAATTTTGAATTTGTGTTTTTGTGCATGTTTGTGTAAATGTATGCCACATGTGTTTAGTTACCTGTGGAAGTTAGGAGAGGGTGCCGGATCTTCTGAAGCTGGAGTTAAGGGTAGGATATAAACTCCCTGATATGGGTGCTAGGATATACACTCAGGTCCTCTGGAAGAGCAGCAAGTGATCTTTACCACTGAGAAATTTCTGCAGTCAATCAAAAGACCATTCGCAATCGCATCAGAAGAAAAAAAGAAAGAGAGAAAGAAGGAAAGAAGGAGAGAGAAAGTAAAAGAAAGAAAGAAACGAAGAAAGAAAGGAAGGAAGGAAGGAAGGAAGGAAGGAAGGAAGGAAGGAAGGAAGGAAGGAAGGAAGGGGAGGAAGAGGAGGAAGACGAGGAAGACGAGGAATAGTATCAGCAGTAATTGCAAAATCAGTTGTAGTACAGAATAAAATATAGCCATAATTTCATAT
This sequence comes from Mus musculus, assembly GCF_000001635.26. Taxonomy (NCBI): domain Eukaryota; kingdom Metazoa; phylum Chordata; class Mammalia; order Rodentia; family Muridae; genus Mus; species Mus musculus. Next base: position 22,892,559 of record NC_000076.6, read on the forward strand.
GTGTCATCAATAATAGTTATTAGAAATTCAATAAATTTGGTATTTAAAAGCCATTTATTGTTTATTGAGAGGAAGAGAAATAGCTAAAATATATATACACAGAGAAGTCAAAAGGAACAAAAAAAGGTATATAACCCAAATCTACAAAAAAAAAAAAAAAAAAAAAAAAAAGACACATGTGCCAGTCAAGATGGTGTCTGGGGGGAAAAATCATTAAGCATTGGGAGAATCTATGGTCATTAAAACTTAATTCTTTGGATACATTGTGTATGGACTTCATAGCAAAGCCTCAAAAAATTTAAGGCCCACGGTGGGCAAATTTACGATATGAAGATAAGAATTTAGAAATTTCCTCCAAATTATTGGGAAATCAAGTAACAAATTTTTGACTAAACATTTGATTACCATCATTAACAGCAGACTATGCAAGGTAGGTAACTCCTAATAAAGTCGTCTTATTCTCAACCAGCACAGAGGAGCTATGGACGCCAGCTCATTCTTAGGCATGATTGCACGTGTTTTAGCTCTGAGAACATTTGTAATCAGATACATGTAAGTATCTGAATATTCGGAGAAATGTGTACCTTTAAATATCTATTTAAACACTTTTCCATGAACTCAGTTAATATCAAATAATGTATGTACACACACACACACACACACACACACACACACACACACACACACATTTTGACATTTATATTTAAATAGCCTATGAATTTATGTGAAACCAGTTTATTCAAGTGTTTATTTCTGATTTTTAATTAAATTTAATAAGTAGAAAATATCATTTTTTTTGCTTTTATTTTTGTTTTCCTAGTAAACTCCCACTTTACCCCAGTTTTACCCAAGAAGTTGAAGCTCCTTCCTCCTGAGGCCTCTGCATTATCTACTTATCTGACTCTTCATTTTTAAGATTGTTTATTTGTGTCGTTTCATATTTTCAAAGATCCTCAACATGTCTATTTTATTAGCTTTCTTCTTCACAAATGAACTTTTGCCTTAGGCGATTCCCTCCTCTGTATATTTGCTTTTCATGTGATTGATTCCCACTCTTATCTTTATAGTTTCCTTCCTTCTCCTCTTTGTGTTTATTTTGTTGTTCTCTTCCTTAAGTTGCTTAGCTCATTTATTTTCGGCCCTCTTCTCTTCTTCTATAAGCATTCGGAGCTGTAAATTTGGCCTGCAGTGTGCTTCAGTTCCAGCTCACTATTCGGGTGTGCGGCGGAAAGTGACCGCGTTGTGTTTTATCCTGCAATTGGCATGGAGGCAACTAAGCAGCCTTTGCAAGAGTGTTGCACAAGTGCAGCAAGCATGGACAGATGTGCGTAATCAATGCTGGCATCCTGGGCCCCATTTGCTGCACAGTTTTGTTTTGTTAAGAAGAAGTAAATAGAGGGCAGAGCTGAATTTGTTGATTGGGGCTGTGGCATAAGGGCGTTCACATGATTATTGCTTATGTTTCCCTGAGCATGCCTTAAAGGGGAAACCGACAGAAGAGCGTATAACAGTGCAGCTAAGCATCAAGGAACTATCTAGAGAAGAAAGCCAATGGCGGTCAACAATGAACAGGGCTTGCTAACGGTTTGCTCAAGCAAAGAAGAAGACTACAGGACAAAGTTAGCAAACGCAGACTAAATAGCCACAAACCAAATCAACATGAAAAGACAATAAAAGAATTTATGAGGACTTCATGCAAACCTGAAAATTGCAGGAATAAAAAAATATCAAATGACACTGGAATAAAATTTAAAATATGGAACATATGAATGATAATTAAGTCTATCTAGAAGAAAAGGTACCACAAGGAGCCTCAATTGTAATCTTTATTCTGAGGAAGTTCTAGATGAAACTCACCATATTCTTAATGTATAAGAGCAGCAAGTGGCTTTTAGGATGAAGAAACTGCAAGTGGACTTTCAGCCTGGGACAAAGGCTCTAAAGATCCAGCTCTAGAGAATCACAAAATATGTCGGAAAACGGATGCACATAGAACGTATGATAGAATTATGTGAGGTTATACAGTCTCAGAAAGAGTTAGACAATCTCCCTCATGTACAGGATCAGCCATCAATGCATGTGCATATGTCAATGAAGGCACATGTGAACACAGTATTATAACACACAGAAGAGAGAACAAGAATTTAGTCTAAATATTACAGAATGAGGGAGGTCTGAGTGCAGGAGATGGGCATAAGTTATGGCGGAGGTTATAAAGCTAATTGTGTTTCTAGTTCTAACCCTGTGGTGGATCTTTTGTTTGAGGTAGTAGGTAAGTGAATAAAGTATGTTTGAGAGTAAAAGTATGTAATCAAATATAGGGCTGCAGGCACGGCTCTGTTCCAAATGGCCATTAAAGTGAATAGAGGTTTATTAATATGCATACACCTTGTGTCCGGCTAATTCCTGTGTGCATTTTTTTTATTTGTAAGTTTCTTTTTTTTTTTTTTTGTTTTTTTTTTTTTTTTTTTTTTTTTGTTGTTTTGTTTTTTTGAGACAGGGTTTCTCTGTGTATCCCTGACTGTCTTGAGACTTACTCTGTAGACCAGGCTGGTCTTGAATTCAAGATCTCTCTGCCTCTATGTATGCCACCACCTGCTGGCTATTTGTAAATTTTTAAAAATATAATTTATAAAATTTACCTTAAAGAAGATAAAAACCCTAGACTAAAATGGTACAGGAATCAAAAATTATGAACAACTAAATATTAGCTAATAAAATAAATGCAATTAACATCTCCAGAACGTTCCACACAACAGCGACAGAGCGCACATCTGTTTCTCCAGGGAGGTCACAGAACAAGCAGGTTTATTAAGCCTGAAATCCTATCAGTCCGCTTTTCTGACCAGAGTAGAATGAAACCAGGAATCAAGCACAGAAAGAATTGTAGAAAATTCACGAACACACGGAGATTAAACAATGATGGTCCTCATCAACAAAGGGATCCAAGGAAAATCTAAGGAAATAAAAGATGATCTGAAGACACCAGCGCACAGAAACATCACACTTGTGGGACGAAGGAAAAGGTTTTATAGCATAAACACCTCTGTCATCAAAGTCGACTTTAGCTATATATATATATATATATATATATATATATATGTGTGTGTGTGTGTGTATATATATATATATGTATGTATATATGTATATAGATATATTTCTGTGGAATATATATATATATTCCACAGAAAAGGAAGAAATTAACCCTGAACACAACTGAACAAAGGAAATGGAGAATACCAAAGCAAAATAAGTGAAATTTGGACTGAAATTACAGTAAAAAAAAAAAAATCAATGGAAAAGACAGACACAATTGAAGAAGCATTAGCCAGACTAAGGGGGGGGGGGAAGGTTTAAATAAAGCCAAAAAGGAGGATCACTGGCGCTACCGACTGAAGTGGGAGGAGCACAGGGGAGCACTGCGTCTACGAATTGGACAACCTTATATAGAAATGGGCCTTTCCTCCGTGGACTGTCCTGTGCAGACTGTGACTCTCTGCCCGCTGTCTGCACATAACAGAGAGATGACCAGTGCACCCGCTGTATCCTGACAGAAGTGACAGGGGCGTCAGGCCAAGGGACTCCTTCATTTTAACTAGAATTCTTCAATATTATCTTTTGCCCTCTGACTCCTTTCCATCCCACCTCTTTTACTCTTTTGCCCTACTTCCTTTCTGTGTTTTCATCCTGTCCCCTAGACAACTTCCTCTTCCTCCTCCTCCTCCTCCTCCTCCTTCTCCTTCTCCTCCTCCTCCTCCTCTCTGTCTCTCTCTGTGTCTCTCTGTGTCTCCCTGTCTCTCTGTCTGACTGTCTGTCTGTCTGTCTCTCTTTCACTTTTTTTCTTCTGATCTAAACTAAAAAGATCCCCCCACTGCAGATAAGTGTTTTAGATGTTCATGCTGAAGACCAACCTTTCCCAGTAAATGAAACTAAAAGTGAATAGCTTTGAATTTGGAGCATTGGGACTGTGGGCGTTTGTTATATTATTCTTTGTACTTGGCTACCTTTCGAATGTTATTTTTCAAAACTAAGAAAACATCTCATGGAAGCCCAGCTTCGGCTCAGAGCGGATGCTTTCCGTGAAGGTCTTTGCACCCCAATTTTTTTATTAGGTATTTTCCTCGTTTACATTTCCAATGCTATCCCAAAAGTCCCCCATACCCACCCACCCCCAATCCCCTACCCACCCACTCCCCCTTTTTGGCCCTGGTGTTCCCCTGTACTGGGGCATATAAAGTTTGCAAGTCCAAAGGGCCTCTCTTTCCAGTGATGGCTGACTAGGCCATCTTTTCATACATATGCAGCTAGAGACAAGAGCTCCGGGCTACTGGTCAGTTCATATTGTTGTTCCACATACAGGGTTGCAGTTCCCTTTAGCTCCTTGGGTACTTTCTCTAGCTCCTCCATTGGGGGCCGTGTGACACATCCAATAGCTGACTGTGAGCATCCACTTCTGTGTTTGCTAGGCCCCGGCATAGTTTCATAAGAGACAGCTATATCTGGGTCCTTACAGCAAATTCTTGCTAGTGTATGCAATGGTGTCAGCATTTGGAAGCTGATTATGGGATGGATCCCTGGATATGGCAATCACTAGATAGTCCATCCTTTCGTCACAGCTCCAAATTTTGTCTCTGTAACTCCTTCCATGGGTGTTTTGTTCCCATTTCTAGGAAGGGGCAAAGTGTCCACACTTTGGTCTTCGTTCTTCTTGAGTTTCATGCGTATAGCAAATTGTATCTTATATCTTGTGTGCAACCCGATTTTTAGAATTAGTCTAAACCTAGGCACCAAGGCTTATTAATGGCCCCCAACGGAGGAGCTGGAGAAATTACCCAAGGAACTAAAGGGAACTACAACCCTATAGATGGAACAACAATATGAACTAACCAGTACCCCGGAGCTCTTGTCTCTAGCTGCATATGTATCAAAGGATGGCCTAGTCGGCCATCACTGCAAAGAGAGGCCCATTGGACTTGCAAACTTTATATGCCCCAGTACAGGGGAACCCCAGGGCCAAAAGGGGGAGTGGGTGGGTAGGGGATTGGGGGGTGGTGGTGGGTATGGGGGACTTTTGGGATAGCATTGAAAATGTAAACGAGGAAAATACCTAATAAAAAAATAAAAAAAAAGAAAGCATTTTACTGTGGCTGCCTCTAGTTTTTATTCATAAGCTCTGAATTGCTCAACATAGTATTTAGTTATTATTTTTAAAAAGTCAAAACCAGACAAGAAAATATGCATTCATGTGAAAACTTCTCTGAATACCGGAAATAAATTCATAGTCTCAGGGCCAAAAAGAAGGCATTCAGAATCCTTAAAAGGAAGCTTTATCTTGCCTTGTAATAAACGCGTACATGTCAGTTTTCTCATAAAATTCATCCCTCCCGACTGACACCTTTTCCCACAGTCTCTTTCAGACACTGGTGATGCTTGATGCCTGGAAGATACCCTGTGTCCCAGAAGAGAGTGGGGCACAGTCCCACGGGGATAGCATCTTGAGGTGACAGTGACAACATCTTCCTTTAGGGCAGCCACTCTCAGGCACAGGAAGGCATCCAGTGGGAAGCTGTATTCATGAGGTACTTGCCAGAGAACCAACAGTAACTGTGATTTTTATCTTTCCTAGGAAACAAACACAATATCATGATTCTGATTTTCAAACTCTGGGAACAGTGATTACGGGAGCAAAACTTGAGTTTACTGGAACCCTTGTTTTTTTTGCGGGTGGCACCTATGTCTGCACCATGAGAAAAATACTAAGATCTTCTTGAGTGTTTTAAGGCCAGGAAAGTCAAAGGTGGGCGTAAAATAGAACTTACAACTTGCGACTTGATTGATGTCCAGAGTGCAGACTCCAGACTCAGATGATGACCTGGGCGTTTTTCGTGTGTCGATCTTCTGTAGTCTTTTTAACTTCATTTGTAGATGACGATGATTTATAACCTCTCAAGGTCATGCTGATGACATCATTAATGAAACAATGAATACAAAACTCTGCCGATTACCATGGGCTCCTATTTGGATCAGCAGCTCACCCGAGTTGTTGCTTGGGTTCTTATTTGTCTCCCCTTATCCTATCCATTCAATACTCATTCGCAGCTTACGGCATTTTCCTTGAACAATTTCTTATTTAAAACATCCTTCTAGAGTTGACCTTTCCCTTCTCCACTCTTTGATTGAGTTTGGGAGGTGAACAGTATTTTATATTTATCATAAGCTTTTGTTTTTCTCATCGTAAATGTCTGTTGATCAAGACTGAATGTGGGTGAATTAAACTAAATAATTCAGTGTGTCGTGAACTAAATATATATGCCAGTTTTCCAAACAAATGTAGAGTTTGGGGAGGAAATAATAATTTTTTTAGTATTTACCATAAGATATATACTAGTGAACAGGAGCATGGGAAATTTCTGGCATTACAAAACCACAAAAAATTCTATTTCATTCGTTTTTAGTAACCAAAATGTATTGGTCTTCAATTAATATCTTGCATGTCATACTTGTTTGTAAAATAATACATATTATAGTTAGAAGTATTTTCTTACCAAGCATTACAATTTCTTCAGGGTTTAACCTTGTACTTTTATCTCCATAAATGAGTTTTTTTGCTATTCTGGAAACAGGCTTTAAAACAATACAGCAAGAAATATAGTAAAATTCCACAGTTACAGCCATTTTATACCCTAGCCTTTTAAAAACTACAGACCAAGTGATATTGAAATAGTTAACTGCATACATATGTAATCTATATTACTGCAAACAGCAGCCAGTTCTAATACTGATGCCGCTACTTTAAGACCATTGAGTAATGTTCTATGGTTGACTATATTTCATTACAGACTGGTGGAAGGTGAATTCTGAAGATCTTCTGGATTAAAGGAATAAGTGTTTTAGTTTAGAACAAACATGTGTCTTGTATATTAACTAACTTTAATAGCTAGAAAATATTTCCCTATTGAGTATCGTCTTAAAATCTTTTATGTTAATCTATTGTTGTAGTAAGCTACACCAGTAGAGTTTGACAAGATAACTATTATATTTGTTGAAATTAGGTTGTAGAAATAATGGTTTCTGAACAATTCCAAGAATTGCTTTGTTCCAACAAATTTTACTATATTCTTTAGATTACAGAGCCAATTCTGAAACTTTTGGGGGGCATGATGTATATTATAGATACTATTTAGGACGATAATCTTTCCCCCCTTTTTTTTCTTTGAAAATATACTCTTCTCAATGGATCTATCTCAGAGGATATATATATAGCATATTTGAAGAATTTCTGAAGGGTTTCCACCTTCTGGAAGATGCTCCTTCTTTCTATGATAAACTGCTTCGCTCTGCCGCCTTTTGAGTCTCTAGCTCTCAGAGTGGTCACTCACGAGGGACCACAGTCCAAGGAATGTTGCCTGTTCCTTGCAAGTAGTACTATTCTAGAGCTCTCTGGCAAGGTAAGATACCAAAGTCCATACATGCCTGGTGGGTCTCTGTACTGGCTGGTTTTGTGTCAACTTGACACAGCTGGAGTTATCACAGAGAAAGAAGCTTCAGTTGAGGAAATGCCTCCATGAGATCCAACTGTAAGGCATTTCCTCAATTAGTGAGCAAGGGGGAAAGGCCCCTTATGGGTGGGACCATCTCTGGGCTGGTAGTCTTGGGTTCTATAAGAGAGCAGGCTGAGCAAGCCAGAGGAAGCAAGCCAGTAAAGAACATCCCTCCATGTCTTCTGCATCAGCTCCTGCTTCCTGACCTGCTTGAGTTCCAGTCCTGACTTGGTGATGAACAGCAGTATGGAAGTGTAAGCTGAATAAACCCTTTCCTCCCCAACTGCTTCTTGGTCATGATATTTGTGCAGGAATAGAAACCCTGACTAAAACAGTCTCGCACAGTGGTTTCTTCTCAGGTTCACTCTGTGAATCTTATCCTTGTCTTAGAGCCTGAGACCTATGAATGCTACACTTACGTTTTCACAGGGAGAAAAGTAGGGAGATTCTCTGCCTTACTTTTGTCTTGTTCTCTGATGGCCACTCTCACAGTTCCAATTTCCTCTGCTGTTCTCTGTGACCTACTCTCACCATAGGTTCTTCAATTTATCATAGCTCTGTTAGCATTAATCTTCTGAAATGTGGTTTATTCTGGGATGAGCTGGCATCACACCTATGCCTTTGTGTCCTTTTCGTTTGACTATAGGTACATTTAGTGTCTACTGTTTCTGATTGTCATCTAAAGAAGTGGCTCCTATGACTCAAACTGTAAAGCATCTAAGTATATATAGGCACCTGAATTGTACATATGTACATACGTTTTGTATGAGTCTGTAAATGCACGATCATATATTTTTCCAGTGTTAGAGATGAAGCTGAGGATCTCATGTACTAGGTTGTTGTTGTACAGTGCAATTCTGTCTCCACTCTTCATTCTATATTCCTATGCTCTCACCCTTGCTCATTATGTTCACAATATGTTGAGAATTAGGAATTCAGGAAGGGACCTTTATGGCTGGGTGGCCCTCATTTGAGGTCACTCATGAAGCTGTGGTCAGATGGTGACTAGAGCTGCAGTTCTCTGTAGACTTGGCTTAGCATGATGTTCAAGACGGTTCACTCCCAGTACTAGTGTGAGTGCCAATGGGGAGCTCTTCCACGTGGTTGTCAGGGTAATTTGTATGTTTTTTGTGATGGTTGGCTTTCTGTTTTATACAACATTCAAGAATTCTAGGCAGACATTGTACAAGATTTTTCTGATCTGGAGAGTCCATCTGTATGCATCTCAACTTCCAATGGAAGGAATATCATTCAAATTGGTGGCAAAGTTATGAACTGTGATTGTTTGTCTATGTTTTAGACACAAACAGTCATTCCTTTCGCATTCAAAATACACTCATCTCTCCAAATTCCCCACAAAGTGCCCCTGTCTGAATCTCATTTGATGTGAACAGGAGTTCAGAGGTCCAGAATCTCACATCATATGGCAAATTATAAGGAGGAGTCTGTGGGTGGAGCTCCTAGCTCAGTCTAGCCCTATGAGTACCATCCTAGATCTAGAGACTATAACACAAACACAAAAGTAGTAATCCAGAGTTTATTATTAATTATATATTATTTATCATGTTCTACATGACTAATAAGAAAGGGTTAATAGGCATCATGTGACATCACATGATAGCACAAAAGGAAAACTACCAAAGGCATTGAAATATTGTACTTGTACATCTCAGGTATGCTTATTGTACATTTTAAAATAAGAATCAACATTATTCTTTGGCACTAATTGTCTGTGGATTTTGGGTTATTTTTGGAATCTTACTTCAATCTAAACGTATCTTTTCTTTCCGTGAGCAATGAGGCTTATCACAAGTGAGTTTCTTTTCTAGTTCACACCTTAATGTAAGGCATCCCTGAATTTTGTATCATGTCTATTTCAATGCAAGATGATGGGATTTCTTTAAAATCTTAGAAGCTTCCTGAAACTCTTCCACAATCACTGTTTCTACGTTGGGATGCCTGGGACACTGCCACAGAGCAGACCCACGGTCTTCACATACATTTAGAAGTGAGACCCGGGGAGTGTGCTTGAAGATACCAGGGAGGCCTTTTGCTGTTTGAAAATGACTCGAATTCAAACAATCTTAAAATTTAGTTTCATGTAGTTTTATATTATTATATGACCTCAGTTTAAGAGATTTCATAACAATCATAAAAGATTTTTTTTTGAAAGAGACTGGGAATCATTTTACATTTGGGAATGAAATCTTGATATGAAACCCTCTCTTTGGCCTATCTTTCTCTGGTCATCTATTATGCATGGTCATGAAAACCAAGCTGAATGTCTTATCTTACGTGCTCCCAGGACAGCCCCTTACTTGCCTATATTGTCCATATAATTTTTCATTTTGAATTTTGTATAATGTTTATTTTTAAACTCTACAATGTAAACTTATTTTATCTTATTTTTGTCTTTAATGACCTTAGTAACTTTATTTAATTTTGAGTTTTTAATATAACATATTTGGATTGTGGTTCTCTTCCCAACTCTTCTGAGATTTTCCCTCCCTCCCCTCCCATTCAAATATCCACCCCTTTTGTTGCTTTTAGAAAACAAACAGGCATTTAAGAATAATAATGGAATAAAATAAGGTAAAAGAAAAATGAACAAACTATAACATAAAAAAACAAAATTAAGAAAAAGAGCCAAAGGAAAAAAGCACAAGAAACCTATAGATACACAGACCCTATAGATACACAGACCCTATAGATACACAGACCCTATAGATACACAGACCCTATAGATACACAGACCCTATAGATACACAGACACACTCAGAAATGCTATAAAACCACAAAAGCAGCAGCTGTAGTATATACAACAAGGACGTGTAATAGTAAAAACATTATAAGACAAAGACCCTGCAAAGATGCCATTGTTTTATATTGAGCACCTACTGCTGGGCATGGGGCCTGATCTTAAGAACAGTTTGTCCCCAGTGTTACTCCTCTGGAAAGAACTAATTTTTCATTTGTGAAATGATTGCCAGTTTGAGATAGCTTCTGGGGTAGGGATGGGGACTGTGTTAGGACCCCATCTGGCACAGATCTGTTTCCTGACCTGTCAGGGTAAGGTCTGTATTGTAGATATCACATAGGGTGAGCACTCCGTGGTCAGTCATTCTCTGTGATTGACCTTGTTATTTCCTTCATTGGATCCATTGTCATTTCTACAGTCGTCTTTTTAAAATTTTTTTTGCTACAAAGAGAAGTTTCTTTGAAGAAGGTTGAGAGCTTATCTGTGAGTATAAGGATAAAAATTTAGGATGCAGTTAGGTATTACACTGGTTTAGTGTCAATAGTAGGAATAGCCATGGGTTTTGGGTGAGGGTCACAGTACAAGGCACAAATTCCCTCCTATTGACTAGAAATGAAGTCCAATTAGATGACTGTTGGTTGCTCCTAAGATATAAGTGCCACCAGTATATTCTTGGGGCTCCTTTGACACGGTGGTCAATGTTGTGATTTGTGGGCTTTAGAGATGGATAGGCAGTTGATTGCTTTTCCTTGTTGGCAGCTTGCACAGTACCTTTGGGCTTTGTGCTGGGATCTGTCAGGGCACTCGATTGTAGTAAGTTGTAAGATATTTCATGGGTTATTATGAAATGCAGCCAGAGTCAGCTCGCTGCATGGGTTGACTCTGGTTCCATCTTCCAGTGTGTTTGTTTCAATAATAATAAAAAAATTGAACAAATAAATTAATAATAAATAAATTTAAAGCAAATGGAGTAGATAAAAAAACAGTGGAAAATACATGAGTAATTGGTGTAAATAATACCTTGTTGAATAAGATCCAAAGGTACAAAAACAGAGGCAAAAAGTAAGCAAATGAGATTGGGTAAACGGGATTAGATGCCTCTGGTTACACTTCATAATATATTTAAAAGACAGGTGGTACATGCCCAGTATACATTTTTTATTTAAATTGTTTCTGCTTCAGATACCAGTTTAGCTAGCTGGACACTCTTACTACAGAGAAGGGGCTTAGCTCCTACAACGTTTAGTTTTATGTTTTTCTCAATTCTTTTTAAGCTCTGATCGACAAACTCTTCAATGGCAATTTGATTTCCACCAGTAGACTCCTTAAGGCCTTTCCATTGTTCACTTACTGCCCAGTGCTCAGTCTCAGAGTCAAAGCCAACTCTTTGGGTTGTGGCTCTGCTTGTTTTTACTACCCACAGCATACCACCTCCAGAATACTCATTCAGGCTTGCTTACTACTGTCGTGTAACCCATGATCCAAAGGTTCAGCTACTTGGAACTCATCTTTTATTTTTTCTCATAGTTTTGAAGAGTGGGGGTTGGAAAGGCCCTTGAAGACCCACTTTTTCTTGGCATCTTTTATAGAGTCAGAGGTTGTGTTAGTTGGGATATGCGGACTGAAAGTTCAGTTGCACTGGATATTTACGATGCCTCCCTTCCTTCTGACAGGTAACTGACATTGACTGTCCACACAGGTCTCAGCTGGGCTCTGACAGTCAGTGAGTACACTCTCCAGTGTGCTGCTTGCAGGAGTGAGACTGGCTGCTGCTTGAATTCTTTCACAAAGTGTCTCAGAAGGATCAGGCTCTAGCTATGTGGCCCTTTCTGACTTATTTGTGTGTGTGTATTTATATTGGTGTGTGCATTCGGGTTCTTTTGTGTGTATTTATCTTGTGTGTGTTCATGTTGTTCTTGTGTGTGTATTCATATAGGTGTGTTGTATTGATGCTGGAGTGCGTATGTGAGAGCGTGTGTTCATGTTGGTGTGTGTGTGTGTGTGTGTGTGTTTGTATATATGTTTTTGTATGCTTGTGTGGCACAGGGAGCAAGAAGACAACCATGAGCCTCATTCCTCAGAAGGACCTCTGCCTTTTTTTTTCTTGAACCCTTCTGTCACTGACGTGGACTGCACTGAGTAGGCTAGGCTTGCTGGTGAGTGAGCCCAAAGGATGTGCCTGACTCTGCCTCTCCAGAGTTTGGATTACAAGCCTATGCTGTCATGTGAGCCTGTGAGTGGGGATTCTGGAAATCAAACTTCATGCTTGTAAGGCAAGCACTTTACCAACTGAGTCACTTCCCAAGCTGTTCCCTGAATAAGCTTAATATTCTGTTTGTTCATTAACTTGACAGCACAGCACCCTGGTCACTTGAGCAAGGTCCTTCATATTCTTCTTGAAGGTGGTCTAACTGTGGCAATTTTGCCAATGCGTCTTTTACTGTAACAATTGATGGTTGAAAAAGCTGGCTGTAAAATATTAGATAAAGCATACTGGCAAAAGAAAACCACTAAGGCAAATATAGTAGTAAGGGCAATTTTCTGAGGTTTATCTTTCAATGTAGACATATGGTTTAGCCAATCTTTTTCTGTTAGTTTAATGAATAACTATAAGGGCACTCATAGACTATATATACTGTACACACACACACACTCAGCTAGAGAGAGAGAGAGAGAGAGAGAGAGAGAGAGAGAGAGAGAGAGAGAGAGAGAGAGAGAGAGAGACGGGGTGGGAGTGTCCCAGGATAATGCTTGGCTCAGCCAGTAAGTAACAGTTCTATATGTGTTTTGTAAAGATAAGAAGTCAAATCAGAAGACTACAGATTTGGCTTTCCATGCTGGAAAAATGACCGGGGTCCACTGTGAACAGATATCTACATCATATATATCAAGACTGTCATTAAATGCAGAGGTGACACTTGAGGCACTCACATAAAGAAGGTGACTTTTGACATGATCAGCAGAATTCTTGTGAGTTCAGACCGACCTGACCTTGCTTTTGCATTATGCTGGTTGGGGCCCGCTGTTGCATAGACTGCCATATTGCCTTCCCACACCCTGTAGACCTGAAGGAGCACAGCTATTGAGTTAATGTGGTGTCAAGAAGGAATTAAAGCGCTGAAAATTATTTCACTTAAGACAAAGATAAAAAGAATCGGAGTTCCTTCATCATTAATCCCCATGTATCCTTATCTTTATCCAGCCCAGTCTTGTTCTTTCCTGGTGGTCTGAGGCCTCCTTCCCTCTGCTGGCTCTTCTTCAAATCATTTCCATAGCAAACTTAGATCTTTTTGCTAAGCTTTCCACAGAGTGCTTGCTTTGCCTCCTCAGATTAATTGAAACATGTACTTGCTCTGATGCTCTGAGACTCTGTCCTTCAAACCCAACCAGAGAGGGGTTAGCACACTCTCTCCTCTAATCCTGGGGCTAGGAAATTGAGCCAACATTCCCTAAGCAATCTGACTTGCCTGTCTGTATAGTATCATGAGTCTTCAATTCCCCCCTTGAAACTCTCTGTTCTTTTAATTGCCAGTCTATTGCTCTGTGACTTTCACCTCTTCATCTAATCAATAAAGCAGAATGGCTTTTAGATTGCTGTGTTTTCTCCTTTCCTGTGTCCTGCTTTCCCAGGACTGGTATTTTCTTAGGGTCTTCCCTGTTTAAATTATGCCCCAAATCATCAGCTTTATCTCCTCACTCCTTACCTCACAATGTGCTTCCAGTTCTCATTTGAAGTAATATATTGATCTGGCACCAAGATTCTATCTCCAATACCTTCATGATGAACATTCTCTAAAACAGTCCCAGTCTTTGAATAAATGGATCAGATGTGATTCTGATCTGACGTTGTGAATCTCCTATTTGAGTCTATGCCCTTTGAAGCTGTGGAATCACAAAACCATTTTCTGAATGAGATTATTGTGATCTTATGAATATACAAGTAGAGTAATACTATGTTCTCATTTAGAATTACCTACTGGTTCTCTGTCTTCTTCAGGATGAGGGCCATAGACACAGCCTACATCTTTATTTCAAACACTGTCTGACTTGCTGATTTTTCTTTTTCTATTATAACATGTAGGGAAGAAAAGAGAACTAACAATAGCTTTTGAAAAGTAGATATTTACCAAAACACCCGATCAAATGTAAAAGATTAACACTTCATTTAATCTTTACCAGTAATTATTGCCAGTCTGTTTTTAGATGAAGACCTTACTTCAGGGTGGGTGGATAACTTCTTGAGTATGTTAATCTAGGTGTGACAGAGACTATATCTACCTAGCTCCATGTCCATAGCACAGAATTCACTGGCTAATCACATAAGCACTCAGTGAATCTTCACCAGATAAAGAAAAGTAGAAGGCTACTGCATTAAAGCACTGACTATGGGGAAGCAAACATCTACAACAGAAACTATCAGGATAACTGGGACTGTTGTAACACAGAGTAAGAAATAGCAGTACAAAACTACAACAATCACAAAATAAGATGAATATTTAAAAAATAGAAATGCAAAATAAATAGGAAACTTGAGGATGAGTAGGTGGTGTTTGTCAAATCTCTTTGAATTTTAGTGTAGGGTTTTGAGAACACTCTAGTCCAGACTCTTGGTTGTTAAGTAACTGAAGCAAGGCACAGCAGGTAAATGATTGATTACAAAACAATGCAAGAACACCCGTTATCAACAAACACTTCCAGGTTAGAGTTTGATTTATGGTCACTACTAATTTTAACAACATTTTGTATTATATTTTCAGAAGTTCATAAGTGCATGCAATGAACTTTAATCATCCATCACACACAGCTCCCTCTGACTTCTACTGACTCCATTTCCCCTTCCAAATCCACATTCTTAAAAAAAAAAAAAACAATAAACCATTGAGTCCAATTTGTGTTGCATGTATCCTCATGGGTATATTGACCTATCAATTGTCTGCATATTGACAGAAAATTGGCTCTCCCTCCATAAGAAGCCACAGCTTTTCAGTGGTGGTGATGGTGGTGATGGTGGTGATGGTAGTGATGGTGGTGGTGGAGGTAGTGGTGGTGGTGATGGTGGTGGTGGTGGAGGTGGTGGTGGTGATGATAATGGTGGTGGTGAACCTCCATTCTCCATGCTGGAATGCTGACAAGCTTGATCTTGTCCAGTTCTTGTGCAGAGACCTATAGCTGCTGTGACCTCATACACGCAACCCTGTCATGTGAAGAAAACACATTTCCTTCTTGTCTGTCTGTTTCATCTCTGACTCTTACAATCCTTCTTTTCTAGAGCCTTGGGCAGAAACGCAGCTTCTGTTAGAGCTGGTGGTTGAAACCATAGCTTTACTCTGCCTAAGTCCACACTCCACCATTGGGATGCCACTCAAAGCCCAGCCTACTGTCTTTATGGTTATAAAGTGAACCGAGAGCATCATTTTCAGAGGATGAACATAGGTGTCCGATGGCAGCAGGACACTGGCACTCATGTGTTGGCCAAGGGAGGAGGGGTTCAGCTAAGTTTCCATCACCTTCCAGTGAGATAGAGATGTAAAATGTGGTAAATAAGCCCCCAAATATGCTTCAAGCCTTCACGATGAGTTATAAATAACACAACCTAGAGAGGCAATTAGGAGGGCATGCTTACTTCAGGGTTTCCAGATTACAGACAACCCTACATTTCAGAAGAACACTGTTGAAACCAGCAATACTTTGGTTTATTTTGGGGATAGGGGTGAAGAAAGAAGGCAATCAGAAAGTCAATTAAAAGAAGAAATTCTTGCTTCAAAATTATCTTTATGGATCGTAGTTGTAAACTCTTCTATACTCTTTACTTGTGAAATAAAAATTATTATTCACAGTCTTTCCTCTCCTCTCATGCTCGAATCTTAAGTTTTCCTCTGAAGGGCCGAAGGGTCTGCTTTTACTCAGGGCTTTGAAGAGTTCCAGAACCCGGGTCCTTGCTTTTCTCCCACTAGTACTTATCCAAAGCCGAGGTATCCGGCTCAGGGCTGTTTGAGAGAAAGCCCTTTGATTTGTCCTGTGTCTGGCCAGCTTCCAGCTCTGCTGCAAGATGATTAAGTGTGCTTTTACCCCCAAAAGTTCAGAAAAGCCTCAATTATTCTCAAAGACCAGCACGTCTTATCATCAGACTTTATACACAGTTTGAATCCCAGATAATGCTCACTTTTTTTCCTTCTTGAGTTAGACTCTGTTGTGAGACCAATCAATATCTATAGGGCAGAAACTCAGGTTTAAACCACGAGATGGCAACTCACATGCCTGAAATCACCACCAGGTGCCCCTGTGCCCCGTCCCTCTATGGCTTTCCTTTCCAGCCCTCTTTTCTGGCCTCTCTCAACATCCACATATTATGTGAACTCTCATTATGACAAATGCACAGCTTTATGCTTGTGAGTTTATAGAATTCATTTGGCTTTACTGGCCACACTGTTGCAATCAGTTCAAGGACTCTAAGAAATTCGGCGGAGATGCTACAGTGAAAAGACCTGTGCTGAGAATAGAGGAGCCGAGAGAAGCCTTGGAATTTAGGAGACACTGAAACTTGCAGATCTTTGAAATGCTTGGGACAGAATATTTATGGGGTAGATTGTTACACTGCTTATCACTGGTATTTCCATACTTTAGGTATTATCTTTTCATAGAGAGTAAAACAAAAAACAAACAACCACCACCACCCCATTCTGCCCCACGCAGAAAACCAAAACCAACTCCCTCCAACATGTCCTGTTTGCGTCTTACTGAGTCAGGTCACGTTCTAAGCCCCACCTTGGCCCCGCATTTGAGTTTCAGCTTTTCTATTTTCATGACATTCGTGTTTTCCATGCCAGCTAGGAAGAACGCCCCCCACCCCCACCCCCTTTTCCAATGCTGGTCACTTTGGTTTTTGGCTTCTGTTAGAGCACACGGTTGGATCTATGTAGGTGGAACAGCACAGCAGTTCTGAGCTTTCTTTTGCTTGGATTTGTTCTGTCAGTGCATTTAAACCTGAGTGGTTTTGTCACTATTTTATCCTATTCAGTGTTTATTAATTTATTGGTCTAATATGGACCAGCTATTGAGAGACTGAGCAGGATGGCTATGGTCTTAGAACTCGAGGTGTACTTTGGAATGCAGCTAAATAAGCAAGCAGTTGCACATATTTAAATGTTGGGAAGAAGAAAGGATAATGTGTTCTATAATCATTCCAAAATGAATGCATTATCCAACCAGGAACATCAGGGAAGGCTTTCTTAGGAAAAGGTGACAGAGAAATTGAAACTCCCAAGATAAACAGGACTTAACAAATGAAACCGAGAAAAAGAACAGTTTGGATAAAAAAAATAATGGCATGGTGAGTCTGGAATACGGAAGATGCATTCACAAGAGGAAAATGTGATGGTCAGTTCTTAACTCGTCAACTCAACACAACCTCAGATTCCCTGCTGTGATGTTAACTTTAACTATTAACTTGACACAACCTACAGTTGTGTCATACAGTATGGTAAACAAGCCCCCAAATATGTCTCAAGCCTTCAAGATGAGGAGTTATAAATAACACAGACTAGAGAAGCAATTAGGAGGGACATTCCTACTTGGGAAGAGAGCCTCAGCGAGAGATTGTCTTGATCAGCTCGGCCTGTAACAAGTCTGTGGAGGATTATCTTAATTAATTTAATGAATATGGGAAGACCCAGCACACTGTGGGCAGCACCATTCCCTAGGCCTCTCTAGGCCTGGCTGTATGAGAGTGGAGAATTCAAGCTGAGCACTGGCAAGCAAGTGAGCATGCATACATTCGTTTCTTTCTGCTTTCGACTGTGTGTGTGTTGATCAGCTGTTAGAATTTTCTGTCTTTACCTCCTTTCAAAAGTACATTGAATCCTTTCTCTCCTTGATTCTTTTTTTTTTGGGGGGGGGGCAGTGTGGGAGGATATTTTGTCACAGCTCCAGAAATGAAATCATACATAAAGAAGTCAACATTAAAGGATACTACAGGACTTGGGATGCAAGCTGAAGAAATGGAATGGTGGGAGCTTGAATAAGAGAGTAAGTGAAGGGAGAGGTCTTTGCCCATCACAGCAAAGGAAAGTTGGAACTTTACCTTAACTGTAACATGGTTAGAGTCTTCCTGTGTCAAGATCACACTGGCAAGGCAAAGCAGGATGTGCAGGGGGCTGTACATTTGTCTGAATGGGAAGTAGAAGGTTTGACTAGTTCTGTAGCATCAAGGCAGGCAGAGGAACAGTGAGGAGACAAAGGTTTCAGAAGGTGAATGATAGATGTTCTGGCTGAGGAGATGCAGGGGGTGAAGGAGAGTAAGCCATGTGCCTGCATCTTGGCTTCCAGATGTATCAGATGACATTTTCTTATGTAGTACAGGATAATCACTAGGTCCTTCTGCAAGGAGCACTGTTAATATATTTTCTCTTTTCTCCCCATCATTACTGTTACTAGTTTGTCTTATTCTCTTAACAAAGAATTACTTAAAATGTCATCTTCTCTCTCTCTTTCTCTCTGTGTAGGTGTGTGTGCGTGTGTGTGAGCATGGCTATGCATGAGCCATAGTACACCTGTGATGGTCAGAGGACAACTTTCAGGAGTCGATTCTCTGCTTCTGCCTGGTTGAATCAGCTCACTCTTGTGTCCATCTCAGAGTGTACTCCAGGCTAGCTGGGTCCATACACTTCCGAGCACGTCTAGTCTCCTGTCTTTGCCTCCTGTCTTTCTGTAGGAGCTGGGGTTGGGAATGCACCCTACCCCACACAACTTCTTGTGCATTTAGGCGATCAGCTTGGTTGTTAGAAAGTTACTTTATTTGCCCAGCCACCTCACTAGCCCTACTTTCTTGGAGTTGTTGGTTTCTCAGTCTGTGGCCACACTTAATTGAAGTTAGACATAGGGCTTTCCCATTTTAGAAGTGGTTGACTTCTTATACTGAAACCTTGCCTCATAAACTTTGTTCTTCCACACTGGCTTTCAATTTTTGGTGAGAAATACTATCTCTGCGTATTGTTTTCCAGGTAAAGTTTTGCTACTCTGTATAAAGCCAGCGCAGCTCTGACCTCATCCATGAAGCTGTGTGTGAATCCCACAAGCATGGGTAAACTCCCTGTGACAGTTACTTTCCCTGTTGGTGTGATTCAATACCCAGACAAAAGTGACTCAAGGAAGAAAGGGTTCACTGTGGCTTACAGAGGGGTACAGCCCTTCATGGCAGAGAGGACATGACAACAGGCTGGGAAGACATGCAGGAGCTCGAGGGTGGATGGATGCATTGCATCCATAATTGAGAAGCAGAGAGTGAAGAAGAAGTGAGGCCAGATTGTAAGGTCTTAAGCCTGATCCAGTGACACTCTTGCTCCCAGGAGGTTCTACCTCCTGAAGGTCCCCCAAGCTTTTTAAAGAGCACCCATGAGCTAGAGATAAAGTGTTTGAACACCAGAGCCTGTGAGGGCATTTCAGGGTCACCCCCACCAATCCGAACCTCATCTTCCATGTCACCTGTGCTGTGCCTGGCTCCATAACAGAACTTCCCATTGTTTATATCTCCTTCCCCAGATTTACAGTCTTGCTGCCTAGTCCAGGCTTTTTGCATCTCTCTGAAGTCAGAGATCCATATTCGTATTGTCACCAAGAAAAAGGTTTGCTCGTGTTAGTCACTAAGAGTTTAGTGCAAAATAATGAGTTGACATGTTTTCCTTACAATGCACTTCCATGTACAGCTCCCTCAAGACCATCTTTCAATCACGTTTGCTAGCCACCTTACTGGGACATCCTGAGAAATGTTATATTCAATAAGAACAAGCTGTGTGTACTATTGAGCATACTAATTCCCCAGTACCATGTACTGTGCTGCAGATGTGGCATTAGTGTGACATCTAAGATGAATTACTTAAGTTTTTTTTTTTACATTGAATTATTGAAAGCTTTTTAAGCCTAACACATTTAAAATAGCGATTATTCCCAGAGCATTAACTTATTTAAAGAGTTGAGAAAAATGCCTTCAAAGTACTTAGCAAAATACCTATAGCAGTAAAAATGCCCAATAAATAGAACCTATTAATCACCAACATCTCTATAAATAAAATGCATACATTTTATAATTTGTGTTCTTCAACTTTAATAGACCGTGTTTGTGTGCGTGTGTGTGTGTGTGCACGCACACACACACACGCATATACACATATGTGTGCATTTTGCATATGGCGAATATCTTTCTAAATAAACTAGTGAACATTAAATACGTTCCAGTCAGTCCGGAAAGTTCATGGTTTATGTGTCTGCCTCTGGCAACTACTTTGTGAAATCTCTTGTTTTGCTGTTAACTTTCGTAAATGTTCTTGTTTCTTTTTTGCTGCAGCAGGAGCCATATCTGCTGTCTGGATCCCCCCAGTGCCAAGCACTATGTTTTGTGCTTATTAGGCACTCAGTAAACATCTGAACAACTCCAGCCTTGCTCTCTTGACCTGGAAACATGGGAGAAACTGTCTAATCTCCCTAGTTATGTCTGCAAAGAGCCCTGGGCCTCTGGAGGAGAGAGGAAGAGGTCAAGAATGGTCATTTCCCATTAGTTCAGAATGTTTTGTGTCCTCTCATTCATTTCCTGAAGTTGTAGGGAGTTCTTTTTGCTCTTACCAGTGTTCATTCCAAAGTGAGTTTAAAAAAGAAGGAGGAGGAGGAGGAGGAGGAGGAGGAGGAGGAGGAGGAGGAGGAGAAGGAGAAGAAGAAGAAGAAGAAGAAGAAGAAGAAGAAGAAGAAGAAGAAGAAGAAGAAGAAGAAGAAGAAGAAGAAGAAGAAGTAGTAGTAGTAGTAAGGGAAGGCAAATGTTGACCCATGGTCCTTGTAAAGCTGATGGTTTCAGTATTCAGAGACTCAACACTGTTTAAAGGTGATGAAGAGCTTCAGTGAAGCGCAGGGTTGAAGCCACTACATTGTGTACTGATGCACCACACATCCTTTCATCCTGCCTCCTTTATTGTTTTTTTTTCCTCGCTTTCTTCCTGCTTTTTTATCTTCTCCTCCTTTCTATTCCTCTGCTGTCCTTTTTTTTTTCCTGGTTAGAAATATCTTTGTAAAAATTCTGGGTACTTACTACAAAAAATTCAAGTGGTATAGTGAAATAATATATTTTTTCTCATTTAAAGTGATCCCAGGCTTTTACTAGATCACCTCTTTGGGACAGGATGAAAGTCTTGTTTTTGTGGTCCACTCATGTGACAATGACAGCACTGCTACAAGGCAATGTGTCCAAACTGGCTCCGGAGTCTTCTCTATGCTATATCATGGTCTATATTGGATTCCCAGGATGCTCTGTTGGGGTGTAAGTTCTGTAGTGATCCTACAATTTATCCATTCATTGGAAAAGATTCATTTAATGTGTAAAGTTATGGAGCCATGATATTTACTGACAACATAGGATGCGCTAGCATGTGTGCTTCTCATTACCCTCAAGTTGGTGTTTGGTCAGACCTTTCTGGAGTTCTTATTGCCATTCCAATGTATATGTGCGAATGTCCTCTCTGCAAATGAAGTTTTAAGCTGACTTGCAAAAAGAATGCTTTATTAAAGGAGTGAAAGAGCTGTATGCTTCTCCACAAACTGGTCTTCCTTTTCTTTTAGAATGTGTGTTCATGTTTCAATTCAGAGAAACAGCCCTCAAGTTTAAATACACTTAGATCCTGGGTCTCAAAGCTCTGCTCTCTATGGTTTCTTGGTGGGGGCTGCGTCCTACCAAGTGTTGCCAGACAGATGCTGTGGCTTTCTCATTTCATTCAGTTATGTATGTGATATCTAACTGCAAGAGGGAGAAATGTGCTCCCATCTTGCAGAAAGGGCACAAACTGAACATTGTTGCTGGATGTAGGAGCCAGCACTCTACCTAGAAGGCTCTTACCAAGCACAGATTTAAAGGTAGGTATAAGCATATAGAGACAGGAAGACTAGGACTATCTTGTTCAACCCAGAGTGTCGATAAATGTCAAAGCAACATCACCTCACACCTAAGTAAGTTTTTTTTTCAATAAATGAGAATCTTTCACACCTTTGATAATTTACTTTGCAGTGAAGACCCTATTAGGGGCCATTAGAAGTGCTCTGGGCTCCCTGAAAAACATTTCTTCATGACTTGGCTGCTCCACTTGGATCTCCCTTTTCTATTTGGACTTGCCCCCTTTGTCCATTTTTTTCTTGGTGACACCCAAAGAATTACCTGTTTGTGCTTCTGCACCAGTCATCTACCTTCCTTTTGAGGCAAGGCTTGAGAGTCACACACTCACGAGTCATTGGATGTCCATTGACTCTGTGGCATACACAGTCATGCATCCTAAGGCTGCCTCTAATCGTGTGGAGCACTGTACAAGCCGGGGACGAAATGGGACACTGTTGAGGAAACTTTGCTTCAGTTTCTTTTCCACATTGCATATATGCACCAGGTCAGGTGCTCTGATACATACTGGGAAACGGGCAAATGAGGTTGACATGATCCTTATCCTCACAGCTCTGATAGTCTGTGTGGAAGGGTATAGAGAAAAATTAATTACAGAAGTAGAGACTTCCCTTCTTTCTCTTTGTGTCATCCTTCATCATTTCTTCCTCTCTCTCCATTATTTCCTCCCTCCATCCATCCTTTCTCCACCCTTCTTTCTCATCCCCTTCCTTTCTCCCTTCCTTCTTTTTCTTTGGGCTGAAGTTTGAACCCAGCACCTTACAACATGATAGGCTAGCTATCTGCCTCTGAGATATGCCCCTGTCTCCTCCTTAGTAACCAGATTTGAAAACAAGATGAGAATATGTACACTCTGGAGAAAGAAATGGGATCCCCTGTGATGATGATGATGGTGGTGGTGGTGGTGGTGGTGGTGATGATGATGATTTTATTATTGCATAGTGTCTAATGAACACCAGTATTAAGCCTTTGTAGCCAAATCCAGGCAGGCACGTTCTGAAAACCATTCATCACAAAGCACTAGCATTTCAGGAACTTTTTCTTTTATCTACAAATGACATGTGAAAGAGATATTTTTAGAAATGATTCACCCATTTTACAGATTGAAATATGATATTTGGAAATGTTCCCAGCTTTTACAAAGAAAGGCTGTGGCAGATAAAAGCTAGAAACTTGGGAATTTATTTCTTCATCTTGCACTGAACCAATTGGAGACATGCTGTCTCCAGACTATATTTTCTTTTTAATAGCTCTGAAGTGAATGAACTCAGTGGAAAGTCTAGTGTCTCGCTGCGAGTGATATGAACAAGGAGAAGGCATGAAAAGATTCCTCATTAATGGATGTGTATTTTAGCGATAGGGCTGGGGGTGGAAAGGGCATTGTGAAAAGTAAAATGAAATATGGACAGTGTGCAGAAATTATCTCCTTATCTGACTCAGAGGCACGAGGCTGCACGTTATCCTCTGTTCGTTTATTTTTCTGCTTGATTTTCCTTTTATTTTTAGATAAATGTGAGCCAGACAGATGAGACTGAGAGCAATTTTTAGAAGCCTTCTCTCTCCCCCCACCCCCAGGATTTGTGGGAGCACAGTTTTGCTCTTCTTACACATTCTGATTAGAAGTGCCATTTGAAAGTTAAGGAAGAGAATCTAGGTGCATGAAATCCAGTCAAAAATCTTGGGGAAGATTGGCTGGCCAAGCTACCTATAAAGGGCAAGATTTCAGGCTTTTTAAGTGAGTTCGATAACAACCAGGCAAAATCTAAAACAGTCGAAGTGAAATTGAAGTTCTCTCTGCTTTTTTGCTGTTGTAGTTGTTGGTTTTTTGTTTGTTTGTTTGTTTGTTTAGAGAGAGAGAGGGAGGAAGTGAAGAAAGGCAGGAGGGGGAAGAAGAGAAGAGATAAAAGGGGAAGAGTGGGGGAGGAAGGGAAGGAGGGAGGGAAGGAGCAGAAATAACTAATGGAGGGAAGCATGGGTTTAAAAGGTAACAATTTAGGTAATCCTGTGCAACATTTTTTTGTATTATAATCAACTTCATTTCACTTTCAAATTCTTGACCAGGAATGTTTTCTTTTCTTCTACCTTTTTCACTTTCTCTTCCTCTTCCTTCTCATCCTCCTCCTTTTCCTTCTCCTTTTCCTTCCTTCTCTTCTTTTCCTCTCTCCTTCTCCTCCTTCTTCTTCATTTTCTTCTTATGTCAGTGAGGACTTTAGGTGCTGTCAGCAGTGTCCGAGGTTCAAGTCCAGCTTTGTGAATGCTCATCTGGCTGCTCTTCAGCATGCTCCAACATCCTCCAGGTTTCTCCTAGTTTCTAGTGTCAGGGTATAGGTGAGTTAAGCTCATCTCAACCTCCAGTCTTCACATCCAAATATCTCCATGAATGAGACACAGCTTGCGACTTAAGTCATAACACAAAGGTGGAAAAGATCAGTTGTGTTACATTTGGGGTGAAACTAGGTAGCCAGACTATCATGAAGGGGGAAAGAAAGCCAATCTGGATGAATCTTCCTGTCAGAGGACATAGTAGGTTATCTGAGATGGCTGGGAAAGCCTGGGCAAAAAGGCTTGGAGTAGCATGCAGGGTCTTCTTAGGACTGCACAGAGTTGAACTTCAGATAAACGACACCTAATGGATTAGTGTAAGAGTTTATGCAAGATTTGAAATATGCTTCTAGTTACTCATTGCGTGCTGCTCATTGACCATTCATATTGAACGGATATTCAGTAAGCTGTGCTGTGCCCTTGGGCATATTGGCCAGTAGCATTTAGAGCCTGGGATCTAATAGGTATGAAGAGAGCCTGAGGTTGAAGCTTACTCTTCAAAGGCCCTGTTTTGTCCATGTGCAGGTAAGCAGGATTAAAACATCATCCCTCCACATCATATATACCACCCATCAATTAAAAACAGCAAGCGATTAGAATATAGTGTCATTTCTACTAAAAAAGGACTTTTGGGTTTAAGGAGTCCCACGGCAGAATAGCTTACAACAAACTTTAGTCTTGTTATTCTTTCTGACATAAAATAAATGTGTGAGAAGAGAAAGAAATGCTTGGGTTAGAGAGGGAGGAAAGTTAAATAAAACCAGCAGGATACAAAGCAGACACTTTTGTGTCATCTATACCATGCATGTGTGTTTCCTGTTTAATTTGTAAGTGGGGAAAAGAGACAGATGGAAGTGGCTCCCTCCATCTAAATCCCATCTAAATCAAATCCAAGCCATGTGGCTCTGACTCAGTAGCCATGGAGACAGGCACTGCATGAGGGCAGCTGGGGGCCACTCTGAGTATGGTAGGTAGTGCCTTCACATTTATTTAAGAGCCCAAGTTTATGAGAATGCTCCAGAAGATATTCTGATTGCATTTGAACTTTAGGCTGTCTACCATGTCTGTGACATGTCTCTGCGCTGCATCTCTGCTTGTGGTATTGGTTCCACTGAGGCTCCTAAACACCTCCACAGTACATTTGCACAGCACAGAGGTTGGGGGAGCAGTGACTGCAGGCCAGTGTGACAGTTCTCTCCCTCCTCGTTAAGTAAGTGGCTGTGTCTTTTCTTTGCTCTTCATTCTCTAGAAAGTATTTAAAGACACTCATAAACGTGAGTGCGAGTGGCTGCTCCCACACGTGCGGTTCCTCAAGCATTTTAATAATTGCTCCTTTTAAACGTCAAGACTCACGATTCCTGTGTACGCTTCAGGGAATAATATGATAATCATTATATTTTATCTGCACTACTTTTTAATTGTTAGTTTGTTTTATCTAGTAAACACATGCCATTCAACCCTATATGAGTTGTGGTTTAGCAAACATACTTTGAAAACTATTAGATGCAAAAGACTCTATTTGACTTGGGGCAACCTGTCTTGGTTTCCTTTTAATTTAATAGGACACTTCCCTGTAATTTGTTGAAATATGTCTTCACTCTACACAAGGTCATTAAGGTCAGACAAGATCCAACTGTGGTAAACACAGTCTGAGATTCATCATTAACACATTTATAGATAGAACAGACCAATAATCATAATGGCATAATGAATGATTTTGATTCATTAAGCTTTCCTGGAATAGTTTTCCATTAGTAGTAAATTCTAAAAGGTACAAGTAGTAATGGATTTGCATTGGATGTGGCAAAGCTCAGGGCTTGGGGCTTTTAACTCGTGATGAGTTTAGTGGAAGTGAAGACAGGGTAGGGCTGCTATCAATCATGAGATGGTTAGAGATGACCTTTAGAGCAAACTTGTTGGCTACAGAAAATATGAAAACCTGAATCTAATTTCCAAAGTGCTGTGGTCCAAACTGATTTTTTTTTTTTAAAGCTGAGTTTGTAGCTGGCCACTGTATTTTAAGCACATGCTCTCTGCTTGTTAAGAGGATATAAAAACCATGTCTAAAGAAGAAAAAAAATCACTGGAATAAAAAGTATTTTACACAGAGGAAAGAACCTTGTTGTTAAACGTAAAAGGCTTATGCTTTCTGCTGTTAAACGTATACAAGGACCAAAGGGTTGATATCTCACTGTGAGGAAGGAGGGTGGGAGAGACAGTTCTTATGCAGGTGGAGTGGAAGGCTGTGTGACTTCAGGATATCTCACCTGCTGGTGGGGCTAGAGAGCTTAGACCTTTCAGCTTGGATCTAGTTCTAAAGTCTGTGTTCCTAAAGATGCTTAGGATTTTTATGTATGTTTCGTGGTACACATATCTTCTAAAAGAATTTCAGTAAATTTACTGATATTAAAAAGAGAGAGAAAACTTCAGTGAATGGGGTCTTTGCTATCCTACAAAGAAACTGGTTGATTTGACTGCAAGTTCTGCTCCCAGTCTTAGAAATCTGTGTGGTTGTGAAGTTCTCAGGCCTGTGTGTGCAGCCTTTTCAGCACAGTTAGTTATATAGAAGGGCAAAATGAAAAGACCCAGAATCACAGCATCACAGCAGTTTCTGGGACTGGAGACCCAGCTCAGTGGTAGTGGGCTTGGGTTCAATTGCCGGCACTGACCACAATAGAAACATCCCCTGCAGTTTGTCCCATGCAGTGCCCACCATAATCAGAAATTCTGCACTTCGTGCTCTTATGTGCACTACTGTTCTTTTCCAGATTTTTAATCTGTAGCAAAATGTGTTCAGACAGCAAGTTCATGTCAAGCCACAGCCAATGGTTCCCTTATCCATAGGAATAGTTGATATTATAAGATATTTACATGGAAAAATAAGTCAGCTCTTTGGCGTTTGCTATGGTAGGGTTCATGAAATCACTTTGATTCATTGTTTTCTTCCTCTTAACACCATGTCTGTCCCAGCTCTGCTTGCCACCAGCTGGCTTCTTTTGGTTGTTCCCATCACAAAATGACTTTAAGCTGAAAGATAATTATACAACAAGAAATTTGCTCCAAAAGTTGCACAAAGCCAACTATGTTAGCAATGCAAAGAACTAGTACATTTTGTTTTGAAAATTAAAAAAAAAAAAAAGACCTGGAAATTTGTCTACTTAACCCCTTAGTAGTCTTTTCAGCAGAATTTCTAGTGAAATAAGTCACTTTCCTCCCCCCCACTCCTTTATCTCTGAAACTTCAAGGTCAAATTCTGGAGGTGTTATTGAATAGCATCTTTTGTAAAGTAACTATAAGAATATTAACTATACAAGAATATGTGTGTATGTGTGTGAGAGGGGGGAGAGGGAGGGAGGGAGACAGAGAGCTGCACACACCACACACACACACACACACACACACACACACACACACATACACACACACACACACAAAGAGAGAGTGAGAGAGGTGGGGTCAGGACACAATTCACAAATTGAACTGTATATAATTAAGAATCAGAATCATGACAATAATTCAATCCGTTTCTCATCTATATACGGCAGGCATTCATGTCCTCCCATATCTTATTTTTGTTTCTTTCCTAATCTCTTAGTGCTATTACAATGTACACTTAGTTCCAGAGTTCAGAGAGCAGTTCCAAAAGCTCAAACCAGAATTTTCCAGTCAGCATTATCTCAAAATAATGTTCAGAGAGATGAATCTTAGGGCAGAAAAGCAGATGCTATGTTCCCTCCTTATCGATGAACAGATCAATGGAGTGTGGGGCTTCCTAGGTGAAACACCTACGAGAGCCCTGTGCGCTGTGTGGCAGCGGCAGGGATAGCCAGAACACTGGAGCCAGAGAGCTCTGTGGAATGACATCAGACCTCTAGACCGGGAGATTGAAAAGCAATGTTCCTGCTCTGGTGTTTAAACAAACTTCTACCATGAAAAGACTTTGTTTTACACCACTGTAGTGTGTGTTGTGCTGTCTAATGGAAGTGCAACATGGTCCGTTCCAAGTGTGCATCTTGGAAAACCAAAGCTTCGCTGGAATATGAGGTCTTGTGGGTTACATATCATTTTAATAGCACCACATGCAGAGCAGCATAGCTTCAGGTCATGAGAGTGCTTACAGCCTTCAGGTTGTAAGAGATTAAGCTCGAGCCCAATTACTTTCTCAGCAAAAGCCAGAGGAAGATTAGATACATCCCACTAGGCAATAAATATATCACACTAAACAAAATTTAAAGGAGAGAACAATCGACCTCTTTCTTTGTTCTTTCAAAGAAGTAGTGGATTAGACCTTTTAAGAAAAAGATCAAGAGTATTTTATGGGAAATTCATGGGGAAAACTATTTGGACTGAAATCAAAATGTTATGAATAGTACTTTCTAAGTAATGACACAGATCAGCCGTATTTGTAGCTGTAAGGACAGTGTGATAAATTTTAATCACTTGGGACCCCAGCTCTGTGGGAAGGGCTTGCTATACAGGCATCATTTATAGGTTTCCAGTTATGACCTACGTCTAGAAGACATTTTAATGATAACTGGAGAAAGTAGATGGATTGTGTTCCTCGAGTGTTGAAATCCCTGCTTGCTGTCATCCTCAGTTCTATTAAAGGCTTTCAAAGGTACGCTTCATCCTAGCAGTCAGGGTGCAAGACCAAAGGGATGGAGCTATCGGAGATAAAATATGCCAGCAACTGACACTCCTCAGGATTTCCTGAGGGAGTCTGACCAAAATAAAGCAATATTAATAAATATAAATTCTGGAACACTGTTATCAACAGAAACAGCGTCTTGAAATGTACCCTTGAAATTCTTCTAGTTTCCTCGGGCAGGTCAACTATTTCAGTGTAACTGTGGAAAATGTCTGACCTTCCTTCAGGACAATCGCTTTAAATTATATTAAAGACTCAAAGACTCTAATATGTCTGTGAGAGGAAGGAGCTTAATTTGCAGGATGCTTTAAATCTTTCTGCTCACTCGGGGTCCTTTAGTCCCCTGACCCTGAAAATATTTTGACGGGAAAAAAGTGCTTTCAAAGCATCTTAACATTAAAAGACGTGCAACTGGCCAAATTACCTTTTTTAATGGTTTCATCTGTCTTTTTGTTATTATTGTTGTTTCTTTTTTTCTTTTTCCTTTTCCTTTTCCTTTTCCTTTTCCTTTTCCTTTTCCTTTTCCCTCCCTCCCTCCCTTCCTTCCTTCCTTCCTTCCTTCCTTCCTTCCTTCCTTTCTTTCTCACTCTTTCTTTCCTTTTTTTTTTTTTTTTTAATTTCTGGAGTTTGATTCTAAAGCCTTGAGATTGCTGAGCAAGTGCTCACCCACTGAGCTACACTTTCAGTCTCCTTTGCCTGGGTTTCCTGGCCTTGCTTGGAGAGACAGCAAGTTCACGTGGTTCCGAAGGAGTAAAGGCAAGATGAAAACATTCTCCAAGCACATTTGTGCTGTAAAACTCCGAAGAATTGTCGCACTCCTTAAGGTTTTAGCCCAGCGGTTTGAAAAGCTTTCATTTTCTTGCACTGCAAAGTCAAACAAAACGCCCTGTCCCAGACTTGGTCGCGTTGGTCAGGCATTCTTAGGGGTTGAGCCTTCAGTTTCTCACAAGCAAATCTTCCCCCAATCAGCAGGATGCCTGCTTGCAACCCTTCTTTTCTTCCTACTGTTTGTCCACCAGTAACATAGGGAATTTTTTCTCTTATTTTACTGAACACATTGCTTATGTCTTTGGTAAGTTGTTATCTTTATATCCATAGATTAGTACATCTCTCGATCTTCATGCAAGATGTTTTTGTAGCAGGTGGCAGTTAATAGAGAGACTCTCAAGCCACCAACTTGTAGTGCAGAGAATACGAGGTTGGGGAGTTGCCATCTCTTCATGGGACTTCTATATCACACCCTTAGACCAAGGCTCAGGAACAAGTGCACAAGAGA
The DNA here is from genome assembly GCF_000001635.26 of Mus musculus. Classification (NCBI taxonomy): domain Eukaryota; kingdom Metazoa; phylum Chordata; class Mammalia; order Rodentia; family Muridae; genus Mus; species Mus musculus. Next base: position 22,923,027 of record NC_000076.6, read on the forward strand.
TTGTAGGAGCCAGAGAGAGCAGATGGCTGCAGTGACATCGGATTTGTCAAACTTGACAGTGCCATTGTACATATGAACTCCCATGGCTGTGGTTCCATGTGTAAGACCAAGCCAAGGCCCAGAATGGATTAGGGAAAGTCTTAAGTGTCACCCCTATCAGGCAGTTGGTTACTTCTCAGGCAGAGAGAGTGATTTTCTTTAATGCTACAGAGCCTTAGAAACTGCCTGTGTACATAGTACTCACAGGCAGCACTAAATGAACTCAGAGGGTACTAAACACACACACACACACACACACACACACACACACACACGAAAAGTAGAGAAGTAGAGAGATAGGGAGGGATTGGAAGTGGATGTGAATTTGACCCAAACATATTATATGTATAAAATAAAATAAAATCTGATAAATAGATAGAACATGAGACAGAGAAAGACAGACACAGACAGAAGACAGAGTGAATGAAAAACATTTGGCTCTTTCTTATTAAAATCTGCTTTCCAAATATTTTTTTTATCCCACAATATAGTTTTTCTTAATATAGTTAATGAAAACATTGGGGGAAATGTACTGTAGTCTTAAATTTTTTTCTGGCTAATTTTGGCCCAAATCTTTTGCTTTACTGTTATTTTCTCCGTAGGACTACTCATTAAAAAAAAGCTTCATTTCTCCAGAGCTCTGTGCAGTCCATAAGAATTAGCATTAGAAAGTACTGTATATAACAAGAAGAACAACAGCCACCGCTCTCCCTTTACACGGTAAAGGGGCTTGAGAGAAGGCTCCGTGGCTAGGAGCGCTCGTTGCGGCAAATGACTTGGGTTCAGCTCATCGTGGCTCACAACCATGTGTGAGCACAGTTCAGAGGATGTGATACTCTCTGCACGCAGAAGATAAATACATCTCAAAACCTTTGCACACACTCAGAGCTGAAGAAACTTCTCTTTTCCGGGTGGCGAACTCTAAAGTTTGTTCCTTTGCAAGCTACCTTCCTTAAAAGAATGGGTGAAGTGGTAGAATGTCAAAGATAAACTCAGAAAATAGAACATGTTACAAAAGAGCCAGATTTCAGGCTTTTAACAACTCTCAGAACTATTGTCTTTTATTGTTTCTATATGAATACTTCGTCTTAAGCCAACAAGATAACGTATTCTGAGTAGAGGTTTGTTGGGCACACGGATGCAACAGAGTTCACTCCATCATCAGGTTACTCGATAATTATAAAGTTGGGCCTCTGTCCAGCTAATTTGACCATCAAACGAGAGACCATGGCTCAGTTCATTGAACACACGCTCTTGAAAGCATAGACCTATCCAACACCACTGATTGCGTTAAATAAAGGGGCTCAATTTCGATTACAGAATTTTCTTCTTAAGTGGCCAAAGGTCTGGACCCTTTTCTTTTCCTTGCATGTCCCTGCTCACCCCTACCTTGGGTGAGTCGTGAGTTCCTTGTCTTCCAATGGCAGTGTGCAGAATCAGTGGCTTATTTTAATTAATCATTATTATCATTATTATCTTTGTTGCTAGAAACCCACAACTGTAATTAGGGTTTTTTTGTTATAATTTTTACCTTGAAAATATTTTTATTGTTTTTAATATTTTAGGGAGGAATTGTTTAAAAAGTCTTTCAAATTTTATTAATTTATGTGTATAGGTCTTCTCCTGCATGAATGTCTGAGTGTCATGTGTGTGTCTGGTGTACACAGAGGTCAGAAGAAGGCATTAGATTTCTTGGAACTGGAGTTCCAGACAGTTTTGAGTCACTATGTGGGTGCTGGGAATCAAGCCCAGGTCTACTGGATAAGCAGTCAGTGCTCTTAGCCACTGAGGCATTTCTCTAACTCCTAGGGAAGAGTTCTTTAACATATTGGAAACTCATTCAGTGGGAATATTCTCTTTAAAGCTTTTTATTTTCTATCAATCTATTCTTTCCAGAATGATTATCAGAGGAAGAAAGGAAACAAAGGACCTTATCATGAAATGAACATCTGTAAATGTATTGAACTTAGAAAACACAAAGATGGCAGGTTATTTAGACACCTTAGGACTAGAATGGTAAGCAAGAACATCCAATTCGGACTGCACTGGACGTTAGAGCTTCTCATCTTAGTGGGACGGTCTTGTCAGAGAGAAGTCTGAATGCGTACAGAGTAGAGAAGGGGCACTATACTGTGTTTCACAGTCTCTAAAGTACAGGCTCTCCGTGAGTACAACACATATCATTCCAACACACATAAAGTTCAGCTGTGATGCACAGTCTCACTGAGACTGAAATTATTCAACCATCTCCTTGCCTCATCAGAAGCCCCCTTCAGGAACGGTCCCTTTGAAGGTCTCTGTGTCTAGGGGAGAGATGTAATCTCACCAAGGATCAGGAATCAATCAAATTGATTGCCTGCTATTGTCACCTGGGAACTGACCTCACAAATCTTAACTCTGCAAAGGCAAGTGGTCGGGTCTCATGATGTTTGCCCTTAACTGAGGAGCATCACAGATTCACTTTTATTAAAATTGTATCCACATTAAAACACCACCAGACCTTCTAAAGGTTCGTTAGTCAGAGATGCCAATGTGAAATGCAATTTTAAATATCGAAAACCAAGAAACTTCCAAAAGATTTCTGTTCCCAAAGTTCTCTTTCCTTTTGTTAGTCTGTTTAAAATAAACCTCAGCTTAACCTTCATCAGTAAGCCTGATTTTAGAAATGATGTCCTGGGCCAGAGAGATGGCTCAGTGGTTAAGAGCGCTGACTAATCTTCCAGAGGTCCTGAGTCCAATTCCCAGCAACCACATGGTAGCTCACAACCATCTGTAATGAGATCTGATTCCCTCTTCTGGTGTGTCTTAATGTATTCACATACATTAAATAAATAAATAAATAAATAAATAAATAAATCTTTTTTTTTAAAAAAAAGAAAAGCAGAAAAAAAAAAGAAAGAAATGATGTCCTTGCTGCTTATGTAAGCACATCTTACTCTTTCGTAATTATCTTCAAATTTCATGAAACAATCACCCACTGACTGTCAACTTTGCTTTTAAAACATAGTAGGATGTGCAAGGTCTTTCTTATTGTCCAGGTGGAGAGATCACTGCAGTCAAAGCACACAATTTCATTTTCAAGTAAAACAGTTTCAGATCTCCGTCATGAATGCTTGGAATTTTAAAACGACAGCAACGAGCCACTGAGATATTTTTCCAAGGCCTGAAATCTGAAGCCTTCTCATTTACCCAAACCTCCCACCAGACAAGTAGGAAAGATAAACAAAACTGCAGCCCTCTCGGGCTGTCCATATCCACAAGGCTGTGGGACTTCAGATTAGAAGGCTCATCCCTGTATCCAGTGTCTCCCAGAAGGACCTCTTGTAGGAGGAGGGAGGAAGCACAAGGTTAGGAATTTCAGAAGATTAGACAGATAGTCAAGTCCTGGATGGATGGAGCAGCCTGTAACTCATTAGCGGAGCATCTCCCAGGGGTCCTGTAAACATCCTACTGCCGGCAAGGAAAGGTGGGGTCTCTGGTAGCCTGGATAGACAAAGTCTCTGTGCCCATGGGCATCAGTGCTGTTTACAGTAAGGGAGACTCCAGGACATGTGGCCAGTGTAAAGGTTTAACAACTGCAGAGCTGAAGATATGGTGGGAAGTTCCACAGCCGAGGTGCTTTTCAGGCAAGAGGCAGGGGGTAGATGATGCATAATGTGAATTTTTAAATGTCTATTTATTTGGCTATGCTTAGTCCTTGTTTGGCAGTGCTGGGAATGGAACCCTGGGCCTTATGTGTGTTGGCACATGCTTTCACAATGAACGGTCCTTTCCACTCTCTTTTTCAGGCAGATTTTACCTAGTGGTCCAGAGCAGACTAGAACCCACTCTGTAGCCCAGGCAAGCTTGGATCTTGCAGTCCTCACATCTCAATATGATGAGTACCTGTACCTGGGCTTATGGGATGGGGCTGACAATGCCACCTTAAGTGGATGGTTATGAGATGTTACAGAAATCACAGGATGCCAGGTACATGCTTCAAGAAGGGAGAAGAACTTTTTTTTTTTTTTAAGCTTAGTTCTTGGAAAGATGCTTAGGGTGGTTTTTGTTAATTTCTAGTGACAGAGAGTATTGTAAGGACAGGCACAATCTGGTACCGAAGGATGAATTCTTGTTGACTTTTGCTCTTTCAGTCTGTCTAGAGTCATTAAATCTCCTATGTCTGTGTTTGTATGGATGTACCAAGCGACCGAGTGTGTTAGAGCAAGGTCCTCCTTTCCTCAGCAGGCTGAGGAGGGCTCGAACCACAAGAGCTTACAACTCACCCACTCATGGTTTTCCGTAGCTGAGTGTCTTCTTATTCATAAAAAATATTATCTTCGCTCTCTGAAATAAAATTCATAGTTTTCCCATCTCTGTGCATCATTCTGAAAACTTAAAAAATCCTTGGCCTAATGAAATGGTCTCTATTTTTTGATATTGTACTCAATAAGTATGTATTTAAGACTGACAAATCTACATATATAGGTACTTATATGTAAAGCCAGCTACTTTTTAAAAATGTACTTTTGAACTCATGGTCTCTGTGTGTATGTCACACGTATTCATGGCCACATATACTGCGGAGTCAGTAGGGAGAGTTGGATCCCTTGAAGCTATGGTTACAGGTGGTTGTGAGATGGATGGGAATTCAGGGAGCTGAACTCAGATCCTCTGGGAGAGCAGCCAATGTCTGCTGAACATTGGCCCCAGACAAAGGCAGCTTCTGCATCCATCTGTCTACATGTTGGGCATCCATAGTCTTGACCCTCATGGAAGATCAAGAAACATCTTGGTAGGAACCAAACCTCACCTAACTCTGTGTTCTGTAGTCAGCTTTTGCCAGCACTCAACATTTAATACTCCCCTAGACTTGCTTCTCAGTGGTATCATTATATCACTACAGTGTATGTAATCCCAACCACAGGGATACTAATAATTTAAGATAGTTGATGTTGCTGTCCAAGACTGAGGCAAACCGTAAGTGTCATGCAACATGGCTGGGCTGAGGGAACATCTGGGAAGGAACAACAGAGACCCTGGGCTGACTTTCTTTCAATGGTCAGGAAATGAAGAGGTGCATTCCTAGCAACGGCCGGCCCACTTTGTATTTTGGAGGCAGAGATATAAACAATGGCCGGCTCTATGAGAAGCAGCTGCAGTTAGAAATCTCTCAACAAGCTTCGTATGTGCAAATGACAAGAAGGATTCCCGGTGCCATATTGGGCTTCTCAGTGTCACAAGCAGCCCAGGGTAATCACTGTCAGCGGTGTTACTATAAGGACCATGTAGAACAGTGTGTCCGCATCCTACTGGCCTCATGGCTGAAGGTGAGAGATGGATGGGGTGGGTGGGGCCACTGACATTCACTGGTTATTTTTTTTAACTTGTTTATTAACCCTGTGAATTCTGAACAAATTCCATATTGAGAAAGTCATTTTTGGGAAAAAATCATCTTCATATTAGATAGGCACCAATTTTTTATAGATCATTTCTACTTCCTCTCTTCTTCTTCTGAGTGTCTGCTGATTGGCTGTCAGGTTCCTTGGTTATCACCTTCTCATCTGATCACTTTATTGTAAAGGACAACACATGAGACCTAACATGATGTATTGAACTTGTAAGTAACGAAGCAAACATGTAGTTCAGCTTATGGGTTCTTTGGAAACGTGCACAAATATTTACAAGTATAAAAATAAATCCAACTTTTTAAAAAATGAACTGTATTCCTATTTATTTACCTATTTATTTACTTATTTATTTATTTTTGTGAAAGAAATAGCCAATTTCTGGAGAGCAGAACAGCAAAAAGATTCTGGAAAAAGTGATTCATTTTACAGCCTGGATGCTTGGTAACTGTGGTAACCAGACAGCATTTTTTTCAGAACACTTTCTCTCAAAATCTTTACAGATTTGCAAGTTTTAAAATGCACGTCTCTCTCTCTCTCTCTCTCTCTCTCTCTCTCTCTCTCTCTCTGTGTGTGTGTGTGTGTGTGTGTGTGTGTGTGTGTGTAGCTCTAATGAAGGAGCTAGAGAAAGCACCCAAGATGCTGAAGGGGTCTGCAGCCCCATAGGAGGAACATCAATATGAACATATGAACTAATCAGTAACCCCAGAGCTCCTTGCAACTAAACCACCAATCAAAGAAAAAACATGGTGGAACTTGTGGCTCTAGCTGTATATGTAGCAGAGGATGGCCTAGTCGGTCATCAATGGGAGGGGAGGTTCTTGGTCCTGTGAAGGCTCTATGGCCCAGTACAGGGGAATGCCAGGGCCAGGAATGGGAGTGGGTGGGTGGGAGGATGGTTTTTTTTTTCGGAGGGGAAACTAGGAAAGGGATAACATTTGAAATGTAAATAAAGAAAATATCTAATAAGGAAGAAAGAAAGAGAAAAAGAAAGAAAGAAGACATCATTGCAATAGTGTATTCAAAAAGTATAAAAATATTAAAATATAAAATCTGAAAAAATGCACGTGTGTGTGTGTGTGTGTGTGTGTGTGTGCGTGCATGTACACATATGTGCTCACGTGTATGTTTGTAGTGTAGGTGGGCTGAGGATACATTTTAATGATTAAATTCAGCACAGGGCCCGTTGAAGTCACTAGGTCCTTCACTGTTAACGCTATTGATCATGTCTCCAGCCTCTCAAGTTTGCAAGTTTGCGAGTCACAGCTTTCAATGCTAGATTTGCCAATAGTGGGAGTGTTTCAAACCTACTTCCTTTTAAGATTCATTTTATTTTTAAATTATGTGTATTTCTCTCTCTCTCTCTCTCTCTCTCTCTCTCTCTCTCTCTCTCTCTCTGTGTGTGTGTGTGTGTGTGTGTGTGTGTATGTGTATCTGTGTCGGGGGGCATCTGTGCATTGAGTAGAGGAGCCTGCAGAAGGCAGAGGACCTGCATCCCCCTGGAGCAGGAGTTACATGTGCTTGTGATCTTCCGGACATAGGTGCTGGGAACTGCATTCTAGTCCTCTGCAAGAGCAGTATGTGCTCTTAACTGCTGAGCCACCTTTCTAGCCCCCTGCCTGTTTCTTTCTTGTCCTAGAATATGCCTCCACTCACAGACATGAAAGCAATTAATTTACATATCATTAGTGTTGGTAGAGATAAAATCCAAGGAATGACCCATCATGCACAGGTGTGAACATTCTGTTCACTGCTTGTCTGCAATCCCTTATGAAGGCATTTTCTCAGCTGAGGCTCCTTTCTCTCAGATAACTCTAGATGGTGTCAGGATGACATAGAACCAGCCAGCACAGTGTGTGTGTGTCTGTGTGTGTGTGTGTGTGTGTGTGTGTTTTGCACGTGAGGGTTAGTGTTCTCACCTATGGGCCAGAAAAGACTGCTGAGTATCTCCCTCTACCACTGTTTCCTTAGTGAACTACAGATTTTATTAAGCTGTGGATTGTGAGCTCCTGGGGTCTGCTTGCCTTTTTACCTTCCACACTGGGGTTATAGGCACTCACAGTCAATGCTGATATCTTATGTGGGTATTTTTGTATTCATGAAGAAGATCACTTGGGGCAACTTTTGTGACAGCCTGGTACCAAGAATTCTCAGCTCAGAGCACCTAGTGGAGGGCCCCATGGCACATGACCAGTAGGTGAAAGATACATTCCCCAGGCCTCATTACAGATTAAATATCAACTCAGAAGAAAGCTGCATCCTTATGGAGAAACTCAACCTCCTCTTCAGAATGATGAAACCACGTTTTTAGATGCTATCCTATCTTTCAGCGTCATATCTAACGTGGAGCCTGCACTTGCTGCACCTCAAACTGAGCTCACCTCTCCCATACCTCAGGGCCTCCTGCACTCCCAACCAAAAGTCTACCATCTTTTAAGACATAAAAGGCTCGTCTTGAGGAGTGGTTTCGCTATCATTCCATCTGAGCTAAGCCCTCTCTCTTCCCTATTTATATATATTTCATGTTAAATAGTTGAGCAGGTTTGGGGGAGAGAAGTAGGGAATGTTGTCATCTACTCAAGATTTTTTAAAAATTATTTTATTAGATATTTTCTTTATATACATTTCAAATTTCAAATGCTATCCTGAAAGTTCCCTATACCCTCCCCCCGCCCTGCTCCCCTACCCACCGACTTCCACTTCTTGGCCCTGGCATTCCACTGTACTGGGGCATATAAAGTTTGCAAAACCAAGGGGGTTCTCCTCCCAGTTCCACATATAGGGTTGCAGACCCCTTCAGCTCCTTGAGTGCTTTCTCTAGCTTCTCCATTGGGGGCCCTGTGTTCCATCTTATAGATGACTGTGAGCATCCACTTCTGTATTTGCCAGGCACTGACATAGCCTCATACGAGACAGCTATAACAGGGTCCCTTCAGCAAAATCTTGCTGGCATATGCAATAGTGTCTGGGTTTGGTGGCTGATTATGGGATGGATCCCTGGGTGAGGTAGTCTCTGGATAGTCCATCTTTTCATCTTAGCTCCAAACTTTGTCTCTGTAACTCCTTTCATGGGTATTTTGTTCCCTATTCTAAGGAGGAATGAAGTATCCACCCATTGGTCTTCGTTCTTCTTGATTTTCTTGTGTTTTACAAATTGTATCTTGGGTGTTCTAAGTTTCTGGGCTAAAATCCACTTATCAATGAGTGCATATTTAATGACTTCTTTTGTGATTGGGTTACCTCACTAAGGATGATTTCCTCCAGATACATCTATTTGTCCAAGAATTTCATAAATTCATTGTTTTTAATAGCTGAGTGGTACTCCATTGTGTATCCATTCTTCTGTTGAGCGACATCTGGGTTCTTTCCAGCTTCTGGCTATTATAAATAAGGCTGCTATGAACATAGTGGAACATGTGTTCTTATTACCAGTTGGAATTTCTTTTGGGCATATACCCTGGAGAGGTATTTCTGGATCTTCCAGGAGTATTATGTCCAATTTCCTGAGGAACCTCCAGACTGATTTCCAGAGTGGTTGTACAAGCTTGCAATCCCACCAGCAGTGGAGGAGTGTTCCTCTTTCTCCACATCCTTGCCAGCATCTGCTGTCACCTGAATTTTTGATCTTAGCCATTCTGACTGGTGTGAGGTGGGATCTTAGGGTTGTTTTGATTTGCATTTCCATGATGATTAAGGATGTTGAACATTTTTTCAGGTGCTTCTCAGCCAACCAGTATTCCTCAGTTAAGAATTCTTTGTTTAGCTCTATACTCCATTTTTAATAGGGTTATTTGAATTTCTGGAGTCCAGCTTCTTGAGCTCTTTGTAAATATTGGATATTAGTCCCCTATCAAATTTAGGATTGGTAATAATCCTTTCCCAATTTGTTGGTGGCCTTTTTGTCTTATTGACAGTGTCTTTTGCCTTACAGAAGATTTGCAATTTTATGAGGTCCCATTTGTCAATTCTTGATCTTACAGCACAAGCCACTGCTGTTCTGTTTAGGAATTTTTCCCCTGTGCCCATATCTTCGAGGCTTTCCCCCACTTTCTCCTCTATTAATTTCAGTGTCTCTGGTTTCATGTGGAGGTCTTTGATCCACTTAAACTTGAGCTTTATACAAGGAAATAAGATTGGATCAATTCTCATTCTTCTAAATGATAACCGCCAGTTGTGCCAGCACCATTTGTTCAAAATGCTGTCTTTTTTCCACTGGATGGTTTTAGCTTCCTTGTCAAAGATCAAATGACCATAGGTGTGTGGATTAATTTCTGGGTCTTCAATTCTATTCCATTGATCTACCTGTCTGTAACTCTACCAGTACCATGCAGTTTTTATCACAATTGATCTGTAGTACAGCTTAATGTCAGGCATGATGATTCTACCAGTGGTTCTTTTACTGTTGAGAATAGTTTTTGCTATTTTAGGTTTTTTATTATTCCAGATAAATTTGCAAATTGCCCTTTCTATCGCAGTGAAGATGGCCAGTTTTACTACATTAATCCTGCCAATCCATGAGCATGGGAGATCTTTCCATCTTCTGAGATCTTCTTCAATTTCTTTCTTCAGAGACTTGAAGTTCTTATCATACAGATCTTTCACTTCCTTAGTTAGAGTCACACAAAAGTATTATATATTATTTGTGACTATTGTGAAGGGTGTTGTTTCTCTAATTTCTTTCTCAGTCCGTTTATCCTTTGTGTAGAGAAAGGCCATTGATTTGTTTGAGTTAATTTTATATCCAGCTACTTCACTGAAGCTGTTCATCAGGTTCATCTCTGGTGGAATTTTGGGGGTCATTTATATATGCTATCATATCCACTGCAAAGAGTGATATCTTGACTTCGTCCTTTCCAATTTGTATCCCCTTGATATCCTTTTGTTGTCAAATTGCTCTGGCTAGAACTTCAAGTACTATATTGAATAGTTAGGGAGAAAGTGGGCAGCCTTGTCTAGTCCCTGATTTTAGTGGGATTGCTTTGAGTTTCTCTCCACTTAGTTTGATGTTGGCTACTGTTTTACTGTATATTGCTTTTATTGTGTTTAGGTATAGGCCTTGAATTCCTGATCTTTCCAAGACTTTTATCATGAAGGGGTGTTGGATTTTGTCAAATGCTTTCTCAGCATCTAACGAGATGAACATGTGTTTTTTGTCTTTGAGTTTGTTTATATAGTGGATTACATTGATCGATTTCCGTATATTAAACCATCTCTGCATCCCTGGGATGAAGCCTACTTGGTCATGATGGATGATCGTTTTGATATGTTCTTGGATTCGGTTTGCGAGGATTTTATTGAGTATTTTTGCATCGATATTCATAAGGGAAATTGGTCTGAAATTCTCTTTCTTTGTTGGGTCTTTGTGTGGTTTAGGTATCAGAGTAATTGTAGCTTCATAGAATGAATTGGGTAGAGTACCTTCTGTTTCTTTTTTGTGAAGTAGTTTGAGAAGAGTTGGAATTAGGTCTTCTTTGAAGGTCTGATAGAACTTTGCACTAAACCCATCTGGCCCTGGGCTTTTTTTGGTTGGGAGACTATAGATGACTGCTTGTATTTCTTTAGGGTATATAGGACTGTTTAGATTGTTAATCTGATCCTGATTCAACTTTCATACCTGGTATCTGTCTAGGAAGTTGTCCATTTCATCCAGGTTTAGTTTTGTTGAGTATAGCCTTTTGTAGTAGGATCTGATGATGTTTTGGATTTCCTCAGGTTCTGTTGTTATGTCTCCTTTTTCATTTTTGATTTTGTTAATTAGGATACTGTCCCTGTGCTCTCTAGTTAGTCTGGCTAAGGATTTGTCTATCTTGTTGATTTTCTCAAAGAACCAGTTCCTGGTTTGGTTGATTCTTTGAATAGTTCTTTTTGTTTCCACTTAGTTAATTTCAGCCCAGAGTTTGATTATTTCCTGCTGTCTACTCCTCTTGAGTGAATTTGCTTCCTTTAGTTCTAGAGCTTCTAGGTGTGCTGTCAGGTTGCTAGTGTATGCTCTCTCCAGTTTCTTTTTGGAGGCACTCAGGGCTATGAGTTTTCCTCTTAAGACTGCCCTCATTGTGTCCCATAAGTTTGGGTATGTTGTGGCTTCATTTCCATTAAACTCTAAAAAGTCTTTAATTTATTTCTTTATTTCATCCTTGACCAAGGAATCATTGAGTAAAGTGTTGTTCAGTTTCCACATGAATGTTGGCTTTCTATTATTTATGTTGTTATTGAAGATCAACCTTAGTCCGTGGTGATCAGGTAGGATGCATGGGATAATTTCAATTTTTTTATTTCTGTGGAGGCCTGTTGTTTGACCAATTATGTGGTCAATTTTGGAGGAGGTAACATGTGGCGCTGAGAAGAAGGTATATCCTTTTGTTTTAGGATAAAATGTTTTGTAGATATCTTTTAAATCCATTTGTTTCATAACTTAGGTTAGTGTCCATGTGTCTCTGTTTAATTTCTTGTTTCCAGGATCTGTCTATTGGTGAGAGTGGCGTGTTGAAGTCTCCCACTATTATTGTGTGAGGTGCAATGTGTGCTTTGAACTTTACTAAAGTTTCTTTAATGAATGTGGCTGCCCTTGTATTTGGATCATAGATATTCAGAATTGAGAGTTCATCTTGGTAGATTTTACCTTTGATGAGTATGAAGTGCCCCTACTTGTCTTTTTTGATAACTTTGGGTTGGAAGTCAATTTTATTCAATATTAGAATGACTACTCCAGCTTGTTTCTTCAGACCATTTGCTTGGAAAATTGTTTTCCAGCCTTTCATTCTGAGGTAGTTAGTCTCTGTCCTTTACCCTGAGGTGGGTTTCCTGTTAGCAACAAAATGTTGGGTCCTGTTTGTGTAGCCAGTCTATTAGTCTATGTCTTTTTATTGGGGCATTGAATCCATTGATGTTAAGAAAAATTAAAGAAAAGTAATTGTTGTTTCCTGTTATTTTTGTTGTTAACGTTGGGATTCTGTTCTTGAGGCTGTCTTCTTTTAGATTTGTTGAAGGATTACTTTCTTGCTTTTTCTAGGGTGTAGTTTCCATCCCTGTGTTGGTGTTTTCCCTTTATTATCCTTTGAAGGGCTGGATTCGTGGAAAGATATTGTGTGAATTTGGTTTTATCATGGAATACTTTGGTTTCTCCATCTAATGGTAATTGAGAGTTTTGCTGGGTATAGTAGCCTGGGCTGGCATTTGTGTTCTCTTAGTGTCTGTATAACATCTGTCCAGTATCTTCTGGCTTTCATAGTCTCTGGTGAGAAGTCTGGTGTAATTCTAATAGGCCTGTGTTTATATGTTACTTGACCCTGTTCCCTTACTGCTTTTTTTTTTCTTTCCATTTTTTATTAGGTATTTAGCTCATTTACATTTCCAATGCTATACCAAAAGTCCCCCATACCCACCCACCCCCACTCCACTACCCGCCCACTCCCCCTTTTTGGCCCTGGCGTTCCCCTGTTCTGGGGCATATAAAATTTGTGTGTCCAATGGGCCTCTCTTTTCAGTGATGGCCGACTAGGCCATCTTTTGATACATATGCAGCTAGAGTCAAGAGCTCCGGGGTACTGGTTAGTTCATAATGTTGATCCACCTATAGGGTTGCAGATCCCTTTAGCTCCTTGGGTACTTTCTCTAGCTCCTCCATTGGGAGCCCTGTGATCCATCCATTAGCTGACTGTGGGCATCCACTTCTGTGTTTGCTAGGCCCCGGCATAGTCTCACAAGAGACAGCTACATCTGGGTCCTTTCGATAAGATCTTGCTAGTGTATGCAATGGTGTCAGCGTTTGGATGCTGATTATGGGGTGGATCCCTGGATAAGGCAGTCTCTACATGGTCCATCCTTTCATCTCAGCTCCAAACTTTGTCTCTGTAACTCCTTCCAAGGGTGTTTTGTTCCCACTTCTAAGGAGGGGCATAGTGTCCACACTTCAGTCTTCATTTTTCTTGAGTTTCATGTGTTTAGGAAATTGTATCTTATATCTTGGGTATCCTAGGTTTTGGGCTAATATCCACTTATCAGTGAGTACATATTGTGTGAGTTCCTTTGTGAATGTGTTACCTCACTCAGGATGATGCCCTCCAGGTCCATCCATTTGGCTAGGAATTTCATAAATTCATTCTTTTTAATAGCTGAGTAGTACTCCATTGTGTAGATGTACCACATTTTCTGTATCCATTCCTCTGTTGAGGGGCATCTGGGTTCTTTCCAGCTTCTGGCTATTATAAATAAGGCTGCTATGAACATAGTGGAGCATGTGTCCTTCTTACCAGTTGGGGCATCTTCTGGATATATGCTCAGGAGAGGTATTGCTGGATCCTCCGGTAGTACTATGTCCAATTTTCTGAGGAACCGCCAGACGGATTTCCATAGTGGTTGTACAAGCCTGCAATCCCACCAAAAATGGAGGAGTGTTCCTCTTTCTCCACATCCTCGCCAGCATCTGCTGTCACCTGAATTTTTGAACTTAGACATTCTGACTGGTGTGAGGTGGAATCTCAGGGTTGTTTTGATTTGCATTTCCCTGATGATTAAGGATGTTGAACATTTTTTCAGGTGCTTCTCTGCCATTCGGTATTCCTCAGGTGAGAATTCTTTGTTCAGTTCTGAGCCCCATTTTTTAATGGGGTTATTTGATTTTCTGAAGTCCACCTTCTTGAGTTCTTTATATATGTTGGATATTAGTCCCCTATCTGATTTAGGATAGGTAAAGATCCTTTCCCAATCTGTTGGTGGTCTCTTTGTCTTATTGACGGTGTCTTTTGCCTTGCAGAAACTTTGGAGTTTCATTAGGTCCCATTTGCCAATTCTCAATCTTACAGCACAAGCCATTGCTGTTCTGTTCAGGAATTTTTCCCCTGTGCCCATATCTTCAAGGCTTTTCCCCACTTTCTCCTCTATAAGTTTCAGTGTCTCTGGTTTTATGTGAAGTTCTTTGATCCATTTAGATTTGACCTTAGTACAAGGAGATAAGTATGGATCGATTCGCATTCTTCTACATGATAACAACCAGTCGTGCCAGCACCAATTGTTGAAAATGCTGTCTTTCTTCCACTGGATGGTTTTAGCTCCCTTGTCGAAGATCAAGTGACCATAGGTGTGTGGGTTCATTTCTGGGTCTTCAATTCTATTCCATTGGTCTACTTGTCTGTCTCTATACCAGTACCATGCAGTTTTTACCACAATTGCTCTGTAGTAAAGCTTTAGGTCAGGCATGGTGATTCCACCAGAGGTTCTTTTATCCTTGAGAAGAGTTTTTGCTATCCTAGGTTTTTTGTTATTCCAGATGAATTTGCAAATTGCTCCTTCTAATTCATTGAAGAATTGAGTTGGAATTTTGATGGGGATTGCATTGAATCTGTAGATTGCTTTTGGCAAGATAGCCATTTTTACAATGTTGATCCTGCCAATCCATGAGCATGGGAGATCTTTCCATCTTCTGAGATCTTCTTCAATTTCTTTCTTCAGAGACTTGAAGTTTTTATCATACAGATCTTTCACTTCCTTAGTTAGAGTCACGCCAAGATATTTTATATTATTTGTGACTATTGAGAAGGGTGTTGTTTCCCTAATTTCTTTCTCAGCCTGTTTATTCTTTGTGTAGAGAAAGGCCATTGACTTCTTTGAGTTAATTTTATATCCAGCTACTTCACTGAAGCTGTTTATCAGGTTTAGGAGTTCTCTGGTGGAATTTTTAGGGTCACTTATATATACTATCATATCATCTGCAAAAAGTGATATTTTGACTTCCTCCTTTCCAATTTGTATCCCCTTGATCTCCTTTTGTTGTCGAATTGCTCTGGCTAATACTTCAAGTACTATGTTGAAAAGGTAGGGAGAAAGTGGGCAGCCTTGTCTAGTCCCTGATTTTAGTGGGATTGCTTCCAGCTTCTCTCCATTTACTTTGATGTTGGCTACTGGTTTGCTGTAGATTGCTTTTATCATGTTTAGGTATGGGCCTTGAATTCCTGATCTTTCCAGAACTTTTATCATGAATGGGTGTTGGATCTTGTCAAATGCTTTTTCTGCATCTAACGAGATGATCATGTGGTTTTTGTCTTTGAGTTTGTTTATATAGTGGATTACATTGATGGATTTTCGTATATTAAACCATCCCTGCATCCCTGGAATAAAACCTACTTGGTCAGGATGGATGATTGCTTTAATGTGTTCTTGGATTCGGTTA
This sequence comes from Mus musculus, assembly GCF_000001635.26. Classification (NCBI taxonomy): domain Eukaryota; kingdom Metazoa; phylum Chordata; class Mammalia; order Rodentia; family Muridae; genus Mus; species Mus musculus. The sequence goes on from NC_000076.6 coordinate 22,938,618, forward strand.
GCGATCATTTTATTGAGGATTTTTGCATCGATATTCATAAGAGAAATTGGTCTGAAGTTCTCTATCTTTGTTGGATCTTTCTGTGGTTTAGGTATCAGAGTAATAGTGGCTTCATAAAATGAGTTGGGTAGAGTACTTTCTACTTCTATCTTGTGAAAAAGTTTGTGCAGAACTGGAATTAGATCTTCTTTGAAGGTCTGATAGAACTCTGCACTAAACCCGTCTGGTCCTGGGCTTTTTTTGGCTGGGAGACTATTTATAACTGCTTCTATTTCTTTAGGGGATATGGGACTGTTTAGAAGGTCAACTTGATCCTGATTCAACTTTGGTACCTGGTATCTGTCCAGAAATTTGTCCATTTCGTCCAGGTTTTCCAGTTTTGTTGAGTATAGCCTTTTGTAGAAGGATCTGATGGTGTTTTGGATTTCTTCACGATCTGTTGTTATGTCTCCCTTTTCAGTTCTGATTTTGTTAATTAGGATTTTGTCTCTGTGCCCTCTACTGAGTCTAGCTAAGGGTTTATCTATCTTGTTGATTTTCTCAAAGAACCAACTCCTCGTTTGGTTAATTCTTTGAATAGTTCTTCTTGTTTCCACTTGGTTGATTTCACCCCTGAGTTTGATTATTTCCTGCCGTCTACTCCTCTTGGGTGAATTTGCTTCCTTTTTTTCTAGAGCTTTTAGATGTGTTGTCAAGCTGCTAGTATGTGCTCTTTCCCGTTTCTTCATGGAGGCACTCAGAGCTATGAGTTTCCCTCTTAGAAATGCTTTAATTGTGTCCCAAAGGTTTGGGTACGTTGTGGCTTCATTTTCATTAAACTCTAAAAAGTCTTTAATTTCTTTCTTTATTCCTTCCTTGACCAAGGTATCATTGAGAAGAGTGTTGTTCAGTTTCCACGTGAGTGTTGGCTTTCTGTTATTTTTTTTGTTATTGAAGATCAGCCTTAGTGCATGGTGATCTGACAGGATACATGGGACAATTTCAATATTTTTGAATCTGTTGAGGCCTGTTTTGTGACCTATTATGTGGTCAATTTTGGAGAAGGTACCATGAGGTGCTGAGAAGAAGGTATATCCTTTTGTTTTAGGATAAAATGTTCTGTAGATATCTGTCAGATCCATTTGTTTCATCACTTCTGTTAGTTTCAGTGTGTCCCTGTTTAGTTTCTGTTTCCATGATCTGTCCATTGGTGAAAGTGGTGTGTTGAAGTCTCCCACTATTATTGTGTGAGGTGCAATGTGTGCTTTGAGCTTTACTAAAGTTTCTTTAATGAATGTGGCTGCCCTTGTATTTGGAGCATAGATATTCAGAATTGAGAGTTCCTCTTGGAGGATTTTACCTTTGATGAGAACGAAGTGCCCCTCCTTGTCTTTTTTGATGACTTTGGGTTGGAAGTCAATCTTATCAGATATTAGGATGGCTACTCCAGCTTGTTTCTTCATACCATTTGCTTGGAAAATTGTTTTCCAGCCTTTTATTCTGAGGTAGTGTCTATCTTTTTCTCTGAGATGTGTCTCCTGTAAACAGCAAAATGTTGGGTCTTGTTTGTGTAGCCAGTTTGTTAGTCTATGTCTTTTTATTGGGGAGTTGAGACCATTGATGTTAAGAGATATTAAGGAAAAGTAATTGTTGCTTCCTGTTATTTTTGTTGTTAAAGTTGGCATTCTGTTCTTGTGGCTGTCTTCTTTTAGGTTTGTTGAGGGATTACCTTCTTGTTTTTTCTAGGGCATTGTTCCCGTTCTTGTATTGGTTTTTTTTCTGTTATTAACCTTTGAAGGGCTGGATTCGTGGAGAGATAATGTGTGAATTTGGTTTTGTCGTGGAATACTTTAGTTTCTCCATCTATGGTAATTGAGAGTTTGGCTGGGTATAGTAGCCTGGGCTGGAATTTGTGTTCTCTTAGTGTCTGTATAACATCTGTCCAGGCTCTTCTGGCTTTCATAGTCTCTGGTGAAAAATCCGGTGTAATTCTGATAGGCTTGCCTTTGTATGTTACTTGACCTTTTTCCCTTACTGCTTTTAGTATTCTATCTTTATTTAGTGCATTTGTTGTTCTGATTATTATGTGTCAGGAGGAATTTCTTTTCTGGTCCAGTCTATTTGGAGTTCTGTAGGCTTCTTGTATGTTCATAGGTATCTCTTTCTTTATATTTGGGAAGTTTTCTTCAATAATTTTGTTGAAGATGTTTGCTGGTCCTTTGAGTTGAAAATCTTCATTCTCATCCACTCCTATTATCCGTAGGTTTGGTCTTCTCATTGTGTCCTGGATTTCCTGGATATTTTGAGTTAGGATCTTTTTGCATTTTCCATTTTCTTTGATTGTTGTGCCGATGTTCTCTATGGAATCTTCTGCACCTGAGATTCTCTCTTCCATCTCTTGTATTCTGTTGCTGATGCTCAAATCTATGGTTCCAGATTTCTTTCCTAAGGTTTCTATCTCCAGTGTTGCCTCACTTTGAGTTTTCTTTATTGTGTCTACTTCCCTTTTTAGGTCTAGTATGGTTTTGTTCATTTCCATCACCTGTTTGTATGTTTTTTCCTCTTTTTCTGTAAGGACTTCTACCTGTTTGATTGTGTTTTCCTGTTTTTCTTTAAGGACTTGTAAATCTTTGGCAGTGTTCTCCTGTATTTCTTTAAGTGATTTATTAAAATCCTTCTTGATGTCCTCTACCATCATCATGAGATATGCTTTTAAATCTAGGTCTAGGTTTTCGGGTGTGTTGGGGTGCCCTGGACTGGGCGAAGTGGGAGTGCTGGGTTCTGATGATGGTGAGTGGTCTTGGTTCCTGTTAGTAGGATTCCTACGTTTATCTTTCGCCATCTGGTAATCTCTGGAGTTATTAGTTATAGTTGACTCTGTTTAGAGATTGTTCTTCTGGTGATTCTGTTACCGTCTCTCAGCAGACCTGGGAGACAGATTCTCTCCTCTGAGTTTCAGTGCTCAGAGCACTCTCTGCTGGCAAGCTCTCTTACAGGGAAGGTGCGCAGATATCTTGTTTTTGGACCTCCTCCTGGTCGAAGAAGAAGGCCCAAAACAGGGCCTCTCTCAGAAGCTGTGTTGCTTTGGCAGTTCCCAGAAGCTGTCAGCTTCTGTGGTGCAGACTCTCACCTGTGCAGACTAAATTCCTAAGTTCCAGGGAGTCCTGGAACCAAGATGGTGACCGCTGCTCCTGAGGCTGAGGCCGCCTCCCGAGCCAGGTGGACACCTGTCCTCTGGTCTGGACGGTGGCCGGCTGTCTGCAGCCTGCAAAGGGTACTGCCTCAGCAGCTCTGTGCTTCTGCCCGTCCCAGAAGCTGTCCGGTTCTCTGGCGCACCCTCTAACCTGTTCAGACTAATTTGCTAGGTCCCGCGGAGTCCTGGAACCCAGATGGCAACCACTGCTGCTGAGGCTGAGGCCGCCTCCCAAGCCAGGCGGACACCTGTCCTCTGGTCCGGACGGTGGCCGGCTGTCTGCGGCCCGCCAAGGGTGCTGCCTCAGCAGCTCTGTGCTTCTGCCCGTCCCAGAAGCTGTCCGGTTCTCTGGCGCACCCTCTAACCTGTTCAGACTAATTTCCTAAGTTCTGCTGAGTCCCCTCCCTTACTGCTTTTAATATTCTATCTTTATCTAGTGCATTTGTTCTGAGTATTATGTGTTGGGAGAAATTTCTTTTCTGGTGCGTTTGGAGTCTATTTGGAGTTCCGTGGGCTTCTTCTATGTTCATGGGCATCTCTTTCATTATGTTTGATAAGTTTTCTTCTATAATTTTGTTGAAGATATTTGCTGGCCTTTTAAGTTGAAAATCTTCATTCTCATCTACTCCTATTATCTGTAGGTTTGGTCTTCTCATTGTGTCCTGGATTTCCTGGACGTTTTGAGTTAGAATCTTTTTGCATTTTGCATTTTCTTTGATTGTTGTGCCATGTTCTCTATGGAATCTTCTGCACCTGAGATTCTCTCTTCTATCTCTTGTATTCTGTTGCTGATGTTCGCATCTATGGTTCCAGATTTCTTTCCTAGGGTTTCTATCTCCAGCGTTGTCTCATTTTGGGTTTTCTTTATTGTTTCTACTTCCCCTTTTAGGTCTTGGATCGTTTTGTTCAATTCCATCACCTGTTTGGTTGTGGTTTCCTGTATTTTTTAAGTGAGTTATTAACGCCCTTCTTGATGTCCTCCAGCAGCATCATGAGATATGATTTTAGATCCAAGTCTTTCTTTTCAGATGTGTTGGGGTATCCAGGACTGGCTGAGGTGGGAGTGCTGATTTCTGATGATGATGAGTGGTCTTGGTTTCTGTTAGTAAGATTCTTACATTGCTTTTGACCATCTGGTAATCTCTGGAGTTAGTTGTTATAGTTGTCTCTGGTTGGAGCTTGTTCCTCCTGTCATTCTGTTAGCCTCTGTCAGCAGACCTGGGAGTCTAGCTCTCTCCTGAGTCTCAGTGGTCAGAGTACTCTCTGCAGGCAAGCTATCCTCTTGCAGCGAAGGTGCACAGATATCTGGCATTCATACCTGCCTCCTGGTTGAAGATGAAGGCCCAAAACAGGGCCTGTCCCAGAAGATGTGTTGCCTCTGCAGTCTGCACGCTCACCTGCACAGACTTGTCTCCGAGGGACACAGGACACCAGATGGCTCTCTCACCTGCTCTCGTGGTCAGAGCCCTCCCAGCAGACACCTCTCCTCTGGTTGGGAAGGTGCCCGGTTGTCTGGAGCCCGAAAAGGGGTCTGTACCAGAAGCTGTGTTGCTTCTGCAGTCTGCTTGCTCACCCTTCACAATCCATGAGCTGACCTCTGCAGACTGGTCTCTGAGGGATCCGGGACCCAAGATGGCCCCCTCACATGCTCTGAAAGAGCCCGCTTGGGTAACACCTCTACTCTGGTTGGGAAGGTGCCCGGATGTCTGGAGCCTGAAACGGTGTCTGTCCCAGAAGCTATATTGCTTCTGCCTGTCCCAGAAGCGGTGTCGCTTCTGTAGTCCACACTCTCACCTGCACAGACTAGTCTCTGAGAGATCCCAGACCCAAGATGGCTCTCTTACCTGCTCTGGCTGAGCCCTCCTGGGTGGACACCTCTCCTCTGGTGGGGAAGGTGCCCGGATGTCTAGAGCCCGAAACGGGGTCTATCCCAGAAGCTGTGTGGTTTCTCCCTGTCCCAGAAGCTGTCCCAAAAGCTCAAGATTTTTAACAGTATTGGAACATTTGAAATGTATTGATTTGTTTGTATTAAATTAGTAATATGTATTCAATGAAAATAAGCACAATAGAATTTTAGATGTATGTTTAGTGTTGAGCTTTTCATTTATTTTAAGCTATGTGTGTGAATATATATGTATAGATTGAAAATTACCTTTTGAATATTGACCCTATATGGTAAAAGTTTATTGATGTAGGGTATGCACTGTTTGACGATTTAACTTAGATGTTTTCAAGGCTTCACAGTCCAAAATTTTATTGTATAGAGATAGCAAAGTTTATTGAACTAACCCCTTATCCCAATGTCTATGTCCATGACCATGCAGCAGCAGGGGGGTCTGTGTCAATGCCCATGCCTTACATTACCTCTAAAGACATGAGGATGTCCCTGGTCTGAGCCACTGACTGGAACCATATTGATGTCTCAGGACTGTGCAGAGCTGCCCCCTTCCCTCTATGACTGTGGCATTCTGGAGAGCTGGCCCTACCTCTTGCCGGCTGCTGTACTCTGGAAAGCAGACCCTGAACCTCACCTGGGCAGCACAGTAGAGTTTGGTTTGGATGGTGTGGGTGTGAGCAAGCTAGCTCTGAGGGCATGAGGACAGGAGAGCTGGCCCTGCCTGCCCCTGGCTGGCTGCAGCATTGGGTGAGCTAGCACCAGCAGTGCTGGAGAGCTCTCCCTGGAGATGTGGGTGCAGGAGAGTGGGTTGGCTGACCAATTCACCTGCCACCCAGGCCAAGATCCAGGACTTTGAGTTGGCCACCCCCATCTATGACCTGGTGGAGCACATGAAAGGGCCAGTCCTGCAAATCCAAAGTAGCAGGATCTCATGACACAGGGCAAAAACAGGATGTCTAAGAGGAATACAGGTGAGGATCTACTATTGATAGTGTAGCAGAAGCCAGAGGCCTCGATCCAGACCAATGACTCATTGCAATGAACATTTGCAAGTAAAGACATGTGGACAAAAGGGTGTACTGTGCAACACACTGCAATACACTACAGCTTGGACAACAAAGTTTTTATTTTTTTTCTTTTTAAATTCTATCTTATTTGGGGGGAGGGAGGTTGCAAGGGCAGAGGGCAGATGTGAGAGGATGGGGAGATGAATGAGATTGGGTTCATGATGTAAAACTCATAATGTCGATAAAAACTTAAAATCTTTTTTCCCCTAGCATATTTCATAGATATTATATTATTGGGTATGTTTTAGTCATCTAGATGACAGACTATAAAAACATTGACATTTTCTCGTGGTTTTTTTTTTCAGCGTCATCGTCAAGCTAAGATGTGTATCTATTTTTACATTTCTACCCAAAGGCTAAGAAAGCATTTTACATTTGCATTTTGGTTTTTAGTGGGAGTTAACATCAAATGTGTGTAAGTTCTTTATGCAGGTTTTCTTTTGCGAATAAGTGGTTCTTATATTTTAGACATTTAAAATATTAGGCAGATATGTATTAATCAGTGTTCTTTAGACCAAAAGAACCAACAGAAGGGGAGTTTATCAGATCAGTTTATATAGTGGTGCAGAAGGCCTGGAGGGTCCTTAGAGAGCTTTCGGTCTTCCGTCTATGTTGGAAGGCCGAAGAAGCTGGGCTCAGATGTTCCTGAAGTCCTGAAGAAGAGCAGAGGCATAGGTGTCAGTTGCAACAGGGTGGATGGGCTTGCCAGCACACTGGGAAGGAACTGCTAGGGTGAGCCAGGGGAAGCACAGTTGTTTCCATTGGGAATCCTTCTACAGGCATTTTCCACCTTCACAGAGGATCTTTCCACTTCATAGGACCTTCAAAGGCTTCTCTAAAGGCCCCAGCATATACCATTTTGCTGAGATATTAGCCACACCTTTGCCTCCCAGAATCGTAATTGTGCTGTCTCAAGAGCTTGGACCTTTCAGCAAACTCTTGCTAGTGTATGCAATGGTGTCATTGTTTGGAGGCTGATTATGGGATGGATCCCTGGATATAGCAGTCTCTAGATGGTCCATCCTTTTGTCTCAGCTCCAAACTTTGTCTCTGTTACTCCTTCCATGGGTGATTGTTCCCAATTCTAAGAAGGGGCAAAGTGTCCACACTTTGGTCTTCGTTCTTCAGTTTCATGTGTTTTGCAAATTGTATCTTATATCTCGGGTATACTAAGTTTCTGGGCTAATATCCACTTATCAGTGAGTACATATCATTTGGGTTCTTTTGTGATTGTGTTACCTCACTTAGGATGATGACCTCCAAGTCCAACCATTTGCCTAGAAAGGACCCTGATATAGCTGTCTCTTGTGAGACTATGCCAGGGCCTAGCAAACACAGAAGTGGATGCTCACAGTCAGCTATTGGATGGATCACAGGGCCCCCAATGGAGGAGCTAGAGAAAGTATCCAAGGAGCTAGAGAGATCTGCAACCCTGTAGGTGCAACAACATTTTGAAGTAACCAGTACCCCTGAGCTCTTGACTCTAGCTGCATATGTATCAAAAGATGGCCTAGTCGGCCATCACTGAAAAGAGAGGCCCATTGGACATGCAAATTTTATATGCCCCAGTACAGGGGAACACCAGGGCCAAAAAGTGGGAATGGGTGGGTAGGGGAGTTGGGGGGAGGGTATGGGAGACTTTTGGGATAGCACTGGAAATGTAATTGAGGAAAATATGTAATCCAAAAAAAAAAAAAAAAGAGCTTGGACCTAAGCAGGGAGTAGAACTGTGGGAAACCTGCTTGCAGTGTACATACACCACAGTCAGAGTTTCCAAGTCCCACCCAGCGAGTCCATCCTCTGTGCTTAGTGGAGGTCAGCAGATCTCTCAATCCCTTTGCAATGTTAAAAGAAAATGTGTGCTTGCTTCTCCTAAGAATCAAAGAGCTGGGGTCAAGGAAAGCTGCTGATTCATAGGATAATCAAAAGGGAACCTGGAGTAAATGACTGGATTGATACAGAAAATAAAAAGACTGGGCTTTTGATTTGCAAGAGATGAGCTAACCAGAGAAGTTTTTAGAATAGCAAGAAAAAGCTGTCTCATGCAGAGAGCTGTCTGGAGATCTTGAGAGCACAGGGAGAGCAGTCAGGAAGGCTGTCCTGAGCAGACCACAGCCTGCCAGCTGGACCCATGATTCGACTTCCAGTCCTTTGTTTTCGCTGCTCCCAGACACCCCTTTCTCCCAGAATCCTTCTCCAAGCTGAGTCTGGCCTTTGGCAGTGGCTCAGGTTAACTTTGAAGCCCTGATCTTGTGTCTCTACATCCCACATAATGGGAATATTTCATTTTATAGTTGTTATTATAAGTAGAAGTTTTAATTTTCTTGCCTTATAGATATTTTAAAAAGTGCTTCTACAATATTTTTCATGATTTTTTTTTCTTGGTGTATTCAGCTCAGGCTTATCAATTGTAAGATTTAAAAACATTTTTGGCTTTCTGATGGGACTGTCCAAATAATGGTGCTTTGTGCTTTCTTCTTAGCATATTTGTAGAATTTAATTTATGGTTTCTGTAGTGATAAGCTAAATCATGAAAAAACTTCAAATTTTTATACTTTATGACTTTGATGTCTAAAGGCATATTAATTTCTCTAAAACATACACAATAATGTAATACCTATCAAATATTCTATGGAAGAAAGACTAATTTTCATAAATTTTTATTGACTATGAGTTTCACATCATGCACCCAATCTCACTCATCTCTTTATCCCTTCATATCTGCCTTATACCCTTGCCACCCCCACCTCCAAAAGAAACGAAAATAAGATAGAATAACAAAAAAAAAAAAAACCTTGTCATGGAAGCTGTAGTGTGCCACAGTGTGTTTTACTGTGTACCCTTTTGTCTAAGCATCTTTACTTGCCTATGTTTATTATAATGAGTAATTGGTCTGGTTTGAGGTCTCCGTATTTTGCTGCACCACCCATACTGGATCCTCGATTGAATTCCTCTCATATATCCTGTTGGTGATCCATGTCATGGAGATCCTACATCTTTGGATTTGTAGAACTGGCCTTTTCACATGCTCCAACAGCTCAGAGATGGGATAGATGTTGTGGTATTAGCCTTGTGTGATGGTTTGAATAGGTTTGGACTTCATCAACTCTGTGTTTGAATGCTTGGCCCATAGGGAGTGACACTATTAGTAGGTATGTCCTCGATGGAATAAGTGTAGTCACTATGAGCATGGGCTTTGAGGTCCTATTCTCAACCTCTGCCTGGTGTGGAAGAGACCCTATTGTCTGCAGAAGATTGTCCTTCTGCCTGCCTTAGGATCAAGATATAGAATTCTTAGCTCCTTCTCTAGCACCATGTCTGCTTGGATGGTTCCGTGTCTCCTATCATGATCAAAATGGACTGAACCTCTGAAACTGCAAGCCAGCCCCAAATAAATGTTTGCCTTTGTAAGGGTTGCCTTGGTCATGGTGTCTCCTCACAGCAATAAAACCTTAACTAAGACACCTTGCTTATTCATGGAATTCTGTAACTGATGTCAACAGTATTTTTCTCCAAGGCTAGACCACATCAGAGTAGTAGCTAAAACTAAACGAGCTTAATTATACAATAATTGTGTTTGGTGATAATATTCATTTTAACTACATGAAGAAGACAGCCTTACAAGACAGGTAGCACAGAACTGTGACAGAAGAACAAACAGTAATGACGTCTCCGCTTGGCCTTATCCCTCCAGTGATGGGGAACTCTGTGTCCTGGTCCTTGAGGTCATGAAAGCCAGGTTTGACACAAGAAAAAGAGTGTTGAGCTAGTCTTCCTGAGAAAAGAAAGTGAGGAGAAATGACCTGAGAGTTTCTGGACACTTAGATGTGAAGTGTGTGTATATGTGTGTGTGTGTGTGTGTGTGTGTGTGTGTGTGTGTGTGTGTGATGTAATTTTGAGAGTTGCCAGAGGCAAGCCTCCAGTTAACTATAAACCAATAAGCCACATTACACATCTTTCTTTCTTCTTCCTTTGTCTCTGTTCCTGTCACTACCCAGTCAGGGTGGTGAGTACATTGTCCCAGTCTTCATGGAGAGAATTGTGTCAGAGACTTCAGTATTTTATAACCATCATTTAGTTCTTAGTTTGGGGGCAGCATCCTTCTATCAACTGAAACTTCCACTCTCCCTTGCTAAATACCCAAACTACTGATCCCCACCAAACCATGGTCTCTCTCTTTCACCTCTGCCTCTCTTAGCTCCAGGTAATCTGCAGAGCAGCAGTACTTGTGGTCTCTTGAGTTTTCTTAAAGTTTGACTTAAGAAGTCAAATGTGTAAGAAAACTTTTGCCAGGTGGATATCAAGTTTTCCCAGGAAGAGATTATTTAAAAGAATGTCTTAACCATTTTGTCAAAGATCCTCTGACCAGATATGCCAAGATTTCTTTCTGGGTCTTTTTTCTATTATATTCATGTATGCCCTTGCCTTCCTACCAGCGCTGTGCAGTTTTGATTAGTTTTTTGTTATGTTTGAAGCATGAACATTCCAACTCTAGTGCTCTTCTTTTCCAGAGCTGTTACTGCTGTTTTAGGTGTCATGAGATTCCATAGCATTGGCCACGATCGTGTCAGTGCGTCTCAAATACAAGACAAATATCTCAGAAGAGGAACAGCTTGTTTGGGCTTACACATTCAGAGGGGTTTCAGATCTGGTTGGTGTCATGGCAACAGGATCGTCTCTATCTGGGATAATAGTGTGTGTTAGAGACTTATATGGAGGTAGACTAGAAAGTAGAGAGAGTGATACTGTGGCACCAGGGGTAGGTATGACCTACATCTTACCCTCTACATTTGTTCTCAGGCCACACCTCCTGGAAAAGTCACAGACTTCAAAGATGGAGACTGAAAATTCAAAATTTAAAGCCTGTGGGAGAAATTTCAAACTCAAACCCAAAGTATCATATACATTTTGGATGGGTTTCCTTCTTCCTCTGCAAAAGTTTCTTTGTAATATGACAGGAATTTTATAAAACGTATAGATTGATTTGTCAGTATTGACACTTTCGATGATATTAAGATTTATAGTCTTGAACATAGGCATATGTTTTCAAATTTTGCTCAGTAATTTTTAAGGTAGGTTTCAATGCATGAATATTTTATATCTTTAATTAGGTTTACAACTACCTTATTTTTCTTGATATTGTAAATAGAATTGTTTTTAAATTTCATTTTAAAGATGTTGATTGCTAGCATCAAGAAATATGGTTTTTGTATGTATTGATTTTGTGTCTGAAAATTTTGCTGATTTTTTTTTCCCATTTGGTGGCTAATCTTAACTATCAACTCAATTAGACCGAGAAATGCCTGGGAGATCAGTGGAGCCTCCGAGGGGGTCTACTGGCCTATTTACTGATATAGATCATGAGGGTTCTGAACTAATGAATGGGTGGATCTCTTGTTGGATACAGTACATCATGGCATTGAGATGTGGCTAATGGTAGGAGGTGGGTTTGGCTGGAGGATGTGGGTCATTTGGGGATGTGCCCTTCCAGGATTTCTCTGTATCAGTTCCTTCCTCTTTCCCCTTCTCCTGCTTGCTAGCCACCATGCTACGAACTGCTCTGCTCTGCCTCGATGGGCATTGTCTTAGTCAGGGTTTCTATTCCTGTACAAACATCATGACCAAGAAGCAAGTTGGGAAGGAAAGGGTTTATTCGGCTTACACTTCCATACTGCTGTTCATCACCAGGGAAGTCAGGACTGGAACTCAAACAGGTCAGGAAGCAGGAGCTGATGCAGAGGCCATGGAGGGATGTTCTTTACTGGCTTGCTTCTCCTGGCTTGCTCAGCCTGCTCTCTTATAAAACCCAAGACTGTGGTAACTCCAGCTGTGTCAAGTTGACACAAAACTAGCCAGTACAGGCATGCCATGCTGGACTGAACCATCTAAAATCTTTTTTTTAAACATTTTTATTAGGTATTTTCCTCGTTTACATTTCCAATGCTATCCCAAAAGTCCCCCATACCCACCCCCACAATCCCCAACCCACCCACTCCCCCTTTTTGGCCCTGGCGTTCCCCTGTACTGGGGCATATAAAGTTTGCAAGTCCAATGGGCCTCTCTTTGCAGTGATGGCCGACTAGGCCATCTCTGGATACATATGCAGCTAGAGACAAGAACTCCGGGGTACTGGTTAGTTCATATTGTTGCTCCACCTATAGGGTTGCAGTTCCCTTTAGCTCCTTGGCTACTTTCTCTAGCTCCTCCATTGGGGGACGTGTGACCTATCCAATAGCTGACTGTGAGCATCCACTTCTGTGTTTGCTAGGCCCCGGCATAGTCTCACAAGAGACAGCTATATCTGGGTCCTTACAGCAAAATCTTGCTAGTGTATGCAATGGTGTCAACATTTGGAAGCTGATTATGGGATGGATCCCTGCATATGGCAATCACTAGATGGTCCATCATTTCGTCACAGCTCCAAATTTTGTCTCTGTAACTCCTTCCATGGGTGTTTTGTTCCCATTTCTAAGAAGGGGCAAAGTGTCCACACTTTGATCTTCGTTCTTCTTGAGTTTCATGCGTTTAGGAAATTGTATCTTATATCTTGGGTATCCTAAGTTTCTGGGCTAATATCCACTTATCAGTGAGTACATATTGTGTGAGTTCCTTTGTGATTGGGTTACCTCACTCAGGATGATGCCCTCCAGGTCCAACCATTTGCCTAGGAATTTCATAAATTCATTCTTTGGATACAGAAAATGTGGTACATTTACACAATGGAGTACTACTCAGCTATTAAAAAGAATGAATTTATGAAATTCCGTCTAAAATCTTTAGCCAAAATAAATAATTACTTCTCTTAAACTGTGTCTCTGAGGGATTTGATCACAGTTCAAAGTCTGAGGTGTGTGTGTGTGTGTGTGTGTGTGTGTGTGTGTGTGTGTAAATCATTGTGGGGTTTGTACATATGAAATTATGCTATCTGAAAATGGATGATCTTTTCTAATTTTCTTGATTTGTTTTTTTAAATTTTTACTTATGTATTTTTGCTTATGAGCTTCGTTAGGACTTTTGTTTGTGTGTGTGTGTGTGTGTGTGTGTGTGTGTGTGTGTGTGTGTGTGTGTTTTGAGACAGGGTTTCTCTGTGTAGCTCTGGCTGTCCTAACTCACTCTGTAGACCAGGCTGGCCTCAAACTCAGAAATCTGCCTGACTCTGCCTCCCAAGTGCTGGGATTAAAGGCATGCGCCACCACTGCCCGACTTTTAAGACTATACTGAACAGCAGTGGTAACAGTAGCCATCTTCTGTGTTTCAGACATCATTTGAGTACATAGCTAGGAGGTTCTTTTGTGAAAACCTGATCTCCAGTGTGGTATTGAAGGGTCAGGACCTTTAAGACATGGGTCTTGTTCAGAGGGTCTCAACTTGTGCATCTCAACCCTCTTGGCAAACCTCTATCTCCAAAGATATTTACATTACCGCTCACAACAGTAGCAAAACTGACAGTTATGAAGTAGCAATGAAAATAATTGTATGATTGGGGGGGGTGGGTCACCTCTACACGTGGAACTGTATTACGGGGCCGCAGTATTAGGAAGGTTGAGAATCACTGGTCTAGTAGAAGGTGGTTGGGCCATGAGCACATTTGACTGCAGAAAGGATTATGTTCTCCTGCAGTGGCGCCACCCTTGAGGCTCCCCTCTTGCTTCCCGTCTCAGCACTGGCTGTGCTGTCTGCGTGTACTCCATCCTGGCGATGACATCCACCACAAGCCCTCATGAAGTCTGAGTCGGTGCCCATACCACAGTCTTAGAGCTGTAACCCACAAGCTACATTTCTTCCCTTTCTCTAGTACTCTGCATTAATTATTTTGTTTTTACAGCAGAAAGTAGACTATGGCAACATTTCTCTCTTGTTCATGATCTTAGAGAAAGTTCTTTCAACATTTACCATTGAGCATATTAGGTAGGAACTTTGCATGCATAGCTTTAACTTTAGTTGTCTGTCTCTACTATGAGTTGTAGAATATTCTTATGAAGAAGAATGTTGAGTCTTATAAAACACTTTCAGCATCTGATACATTTGTCTTGGTACACTTCGTTTTATTCATACAATTCAGATTCAAAGTAGTATTATTTTGTTAATATGAATTGAATCAAAATACTCTTAGCCCATCAAAAATATCTCCTTTTTTACAGCTACTCACCAAACATCAATTAATAGAATACTCTAATGTTGAAAAACTACAGGTTGAGTTAGGCCTTTAAATCTGGCCCGTAATGGAAGGAGTTTATCTTCCAAAGTGAAAGTTTATAACACTTTCCAACCTCTACAGAGAGCTGTGACCTGAAGGAAGACAGGTAAGCAATTAATCTATTCAAACAATTTAAATTCGGTAAATATTTGTGAAGAATTCACTGCACAAGCGTGGACAGGCAGGAAAGAGCCAAGTGCAAGAGGCTTCCTGTGTTTCTAAGGAAGGTTAAATGTAAATGGAAAACAAGCACTCAGTGTTAAAGACAACACAAAGTCACTGAAAGGGGAGGAGGGGGGTGGGTGATCGGGTGGGAGTGGACAGGCTCACTGTGTATGTGTTTAAAGAGGTGAGGACTGGTGTTCACGACATCTCTTTCAAGGGTTCCGTAATTAATGAGCTGCTAATAATGGTTGAATCTTTCTCATTGATAACGAGGCCCGGGGAGGTAATTCTGCTGCAATGTTATAAAAGTGAGGGGAGCAGAGTGTGGTCAGAGCAGTGCAAAAGCAAGCCACAATAGAAAATAGAGTCTAGCTGAAGGGTCTGAGCAGGGCGAATGGCTTCCGAGAGCCAGCAGGTCACAGAGAAGCACCAAAAATAGCTTCCTTCCTTCCTGTGAAGGAGGGACCCACTGTTCTGCAGCACAGGCTCACTATTATTTATGTAAATGTTATTAAATTTAATGAGTGTTTTATAGTCTCCATTTTATATTTCCCCTGTAGTCCTCAGTGCTGTTGAACACATCCTTGTTCTCACAAGACTCCCTTCCTTGGGCTCCTATGAACTTCCGGTTTTCTTTAGTTCCAATTTTTGGTTTTATTTGGAACTTTTGAAGGACATATCATCTCCTGATATTTTTATATTCTCTCGCACTCGCTCTCGCTCTCCTCTCTCTTCTCTCATTCGTTTCACTAGGCTGTCCCACGGATGCCTCAAACACGTCATCATAGTGCAGACTGGTGACGAGGATGCTTCGTCTTCTCTACTCCGACCCCGTCTCTCACTGGTTCCTTCTTCAGTAAGTGGTAAGCAGCAGCCCTTACAACCCCACACAGAGTTGTTCCAGTACACACGCGTCTTCAAAGCTCAATGGTCAATCACCAGGCCTGTTGCTTCTGGGTCCTTGGAGCTGCTCAAGCCTGCTAACTTCCCGACATCTTGTGGCTTCTTCTCAGGAAAAGTGGTCATCATCCTCTCCTGCATGATATGGCGAGGTCTCTGTGTCCAGCTTGGCCCCGCATCTATTCTCTGCACTGACATGACATTTTAATCATGTTTCTTCTGCTCTCTGCTGTTCTCAAGATAAAATTGCAGGCCGAGCGCACGGTGTACACGGCTGTCCGGTAACTGCGCCTCGCTACCCTCTCACCCTTCCTTCTCTCCCGCCCCTTTAGTCTTGTGTCTGCTCTTCACACCGTAGCACCCCTGCTCTCCTCCCCGTGTTTCTACGACATAAGTTCTTCAACCACGGTGCAGGCCAAGTGATCTTTCTAGAAGCATCGCTAGCAAAACATTCCTCTCTCTGTATCCTATTGCTCTGAATTGTGTCACCTCTCTGATTCTCCCAACCCAAGCTAAACCTCAAAAAGAAGAGACTCTATCTTATCGAATGCTGTTGCTTAGGAATTATAGCAAAGGCTCAGTGAATGTATTTACTTGTTGAATGAACTGCCAGGCGCTGTAAGGATTGCTCCATTTACAGAACCAGGGGCTGCCAGGCGCTGGGCACCTCTGTCTAGCCCACTGCCTTTTCACATGCCCTCTGGAACATGCCTTTGGTGCGGCTCTCCTTCATTCTATAAAAGCAAGCAAGCTTCACTTCCTGTTCCTACTGTCCATTCATATTTCACATTGCTCCAGCCAGGACCAGTTTCCTGAGGCATGGCAATCCAGCTCTGTTAATAGCTTCAAATAACGATAGGATGGATACCTAAACCTCTGTTTGCTATTTAACTGGGCTTTCACTCTGACAAGGCCTATTTACTAACCGTTTTCTGTTCTCCATTTACTTTGAAAAGCAGAGCTAGCCTGGCGATTTCTGCTTTGTGCTTTGTGTTGTACCAGGAAAGTTTCATATGCTGTCCTTCTTTTCAAAGTACTTTTCATAAACGCAGACAATGGCACACATTGCTCCGTGCCGGTCAGTTTATGGTTCAGGGTTGCCATTTGACTATAACTCTGGCTGCCGAGACATCGTCCTTTATCTAAGATTTGTGAGGTTTTTAGGTACTTGCACAGCCTATTACATCTTTGTGCCGCTTTATAAAAATAAACCTCCCATCCCTTAGCAGGGTCTAGTCCTGTGTTTAGATTGGTAAGGTAATAAGTTCAAGGAGCTCTGCTGAGGTCTTTATATGCTAACCACCCCGGCTCGGTGTTTACACTTTGTACTAAACACGCCTAGGATATTCTATGTTTTATATGCTCACATTTTACAAGGTCTGGATGATAAGGAATACCACATCTGTACATTGGGAAATGGCTTATGCTTCCTCTTGGAAGGATAAGTCAACTTTTTATGACATTTCCATCTGTTGAATTATTTCTGTCTCTTGAAGATTCAGCTTCCTTAATTGGATATATAAACATTTGAGTTGAGCAGTGACTCTAATTTTAATATATATATTTTTTTGTGACAAAGCCCTTCCATCAGGAAGAAAAGGATGTCATATTCAGTTTATAAGCCAGGCAAATGTTAAATGACAGATGCCTGTGGTGTTTTAAAAGACCGTGGCTGCATTGGAAAGAGTCCTCTCTTCTGACATTGCCTTTTTTCCTCTTAACCTCGTTCTCATGTAATTTAAGCAGATTTCTTTAGTAATTCTTATTTTCTAAATATACTATGTCAGCTCATCTACAAGGATGGTTCCTTTCTTGCAAGTATGACTTGGAGTAATGTGGAGTAAGTCCTGTCGACTTGTCATTGGACTTATGACATTGTCACATTGGACTGAGAAGCAGACATTCTCAGAGGAGACAGCCTCTGTCTCTTGATGATTTGTCTCTGGAGTTTTATTTGGCTTCTTTCTTTCTCTTGGCCAAATGTTTAGGACATTTTGCAGGCTCCTTCTTGTTTTTCTTATGTGTTGTTTCTCTGGAGTAATATATCCCGGTCTGTGTGCAGCACATGGGGAAGAACAACATGATGAATCTTGGGTGCCTTGGATCTGGGCTTCTCACCTTCTTTGTTAAGGGCTTTCTGACAACCTGTCTGTAGACCTTTACAAGATTTGCATTCTGCTAGCTCATTTGCACCCACCTGCTGATGCACAGTAGCACTGGTCAGCCCAGGAATATCCTTCTCTCATTTTTTTTTAAAATAATAACCAAGTTGTGAACACTCAGATTGACACCCAACCATCTCACAAGCAGATTTACTCTTTCTTTTCTCCAGTTCTCCTTGATCTGCAACAAGATGCCTCTTACTCAACAGCAGGCACACTCTGCATCTTGACCTTTGCCTCCTGGGAAAACCTTGTTTGTGATCCCCACCACCTATTCAGACCACTCTCTTTACAGCAGCTACTTTTGTGGCCAGGTGCTTCTCATTGGAAGGATGAAGCGTGTGTTCATCATCCACTTCCATGTATTTCTGAGAGCTGCTGCCTGGGAAGGGGCTATTCAGCTTCACCTTGACGGAGCCAACCACTTAGCAGGGGCCACAAAAGTGAGCGGCGCCAAAATCTTGGTGGAGGCTTCTGACTTGGGTCACGTTATAGTAGTTTCATTTTTAACATGAGTGGGGTATAGCACATGTTAACAGTATGCAGATCTTTGTCTTCGCCTGTCATGGAAATTAATCCACGTTGTTGGGTATGTGTGAACTCTTCGTCTCTCTTTTGGCATTTAATTATATCCACACATCATGGCTTGTGTATCCATAATCTCATTGATGGACACTTGTTTCTAGTTCTTGACACTTATGTGTAAAGGTGGCACAAACATTTATCTGCAAGTCTTTAAGAGTGAAAATATTCCCGTTTTTTTTTCCCTTGGGTGAAAGTTTAGGGAAAAAACACAGTTGAAAGGATGTGTGTAATTTCCAAAAAACATTGGCAAACTATTTTCCAAAGTATCTCCCCTGCAACGTGTAAACAGTCCTTAGCTTCACATCCATTGCCAAATGCTCAGCCTGTCTGATCATAGTAAGAGTCACATGAGAATTCTTTACAAATTCAGAATGCGTACTGCTTGGAAACTGCGTCGTTAGGCAAACTACAAACAGCCAGTTAACACTGATTTTCAGGTCAACATTGACAATGTTTCAACACAGACTCATGGTTTAAAAGCTGCATGGCATGAACGGATTCAGACACCCATTGCTTCCAGCTGACACCGACTCACACCTATGCCATGGCATGAATGGATTCAGACACTCATGCTTCCAGCTCACTCCGACTCACACCTATGCTCTTTATCTTTGCTTTGTAAGCTATGATAAAATCGTGATGCATAAATGTTATTTTCTAGTTCTGTGGTTTGTTTTCAGTTATTAAGAGTAGTTTAAAAAAACCAGAGTTTTAAAATATTTATATCACTTCCACTGATATAAAAGCATTCAAAAAGTTTTCAGATTCGTACTTCTTATATCTTTTTTAAAAAGAGAACTTTGCCTACTCCATGATCACAAAGACTTTATATTTAAAAAAATACTACTTTTACTTATAATAAGTCTTTTTTAATTAATTTTGTGTAGTTTTAAGAAGTGTGGTGTAAGTAGTAAGTATAAAAAGGACTTTACCTTCCATGGTAAAATGTCTTGGATCCCTGTCAAACTGTTAAAGCTGTACATCACCTTCGCTGCTTATATTCCAGTCTGTCCTCTGCCCTAGGCCACCAGCATCTGTGTCTTTCATTTTTATATGCCATTACATCACAAGTAGATATTACTGATTACCATCATGTTTAAAGTCAGTTTGAGACTTCCAATTGGAGTTATATGATAGTTTGGCATTTCTTTCCTACTGCTTTGTTTAGTTTCTTCCATTTTGTTCTCTTTGTAAGATGCGAGTATAGCTTACTGTTCCCACATATTACTTTTTATGAGATACAAATGTTCTACTTACCACCACTTCAGCGATGACCTTTAATGTTGGTTCGTTGTGTTTTCATTTACCCAAAGTATTTTCTAATATCTCTTGTGATTTCTTTTAAGATTTCAGAATGAATTAGGATTGTATAAATTTTAGTTATTGGAAGATTTCTTTCTAGATATTTTCTTCATTCCAAATTGTAACATAATTCCCTTGGGGTCAGGGAGGACATTTTGTAGAGTTCTAATTTTTTATAAATTTATTGAGATTGACTTTATGGGCCAGAAGGTAGTCTATAGAGATGAATGTTCTATGCACACTTAAAAGGAATGTTTATTCTACGTGTAGGAGGTTGAATGATGGCTCTGAAGATATCAGGGCTTAATCCACGGGGCTTGTAATTTTTGCCTTATTAGGCAAAACGGCTGGGTGAATGTGGGGAAGTTAAGCATCATGAGACAGTTGGGGATCCTGGATGTCCAGGTGCATCTATGTAATCAGAGGGCCTTGTCATCCTTATAAGGGTTACGAGGAGGAGACAGGAGAGTCAGTGAGGCACATGTGGCTGGAAAGCAGAGGTTAGAGTCCTGTGTCTGCTGACTCTAAAGATGGGAAACAGCCATGAGCTGTGGAATGTGGCAGCCTCCGTAAGCTGAGGAGGCCAGGAACTGACCCTGACCCCTAGTCTCCAAATTTCAGAAAACTGTACAGGTTTAGCAGCAGCACAGTATTGGCACAGGGAGAATTCTGTCCAGTGGTATTATAAGCTCTATATAAACGTGTAATTATATTTTTGATTAGTAGGATTTGCTATCTTAGTATTTCTGAAACTTGTCCTAAGAGGAAAAACAAATGCCTATGTATGGGCCAGGTGGCCGTTTTTGATAACGTTATGATCCTCACTGTCGATGAATTATTAAAGAAAAGGTAGTGATTATTTGGCTCATAGGTCAGTTTTGAGAATTAATGAAAATACCATGTGGAAAATTCCTGCTACAATTCCTGCTACAAAAAAATTCCTACACAATTCCTGCTACAAAGTGAGCGATGTGCAAAATTGATGACTTCAGTGCTTTCTAAGCCAGCATCACTATGGGCGCTAACCTGGTGGATGACAGCTGAAGCAAGGCTTTACATAGTAAACCTTCCAGCAGTCATGGTGGGTGAGCACCCAGTGGTTGACTCAATCATGCAGGGATGAGCTGATGAGCTGCTGGGCTCATCAAAGGGGACAAGAAAGAAAAGAAATATTCCACAGGAGTGGATGAAACAGTAGATCTAAAGAATGGGAGTAGCAAGAGCCAAGGCTGCCTATTGGCAAAATGTCCTGACTGCGGTTAAGCCCATAGTCTTCATAAGTGACTGGGCAGATGGCTCAGCCTGTAAGAGCACTTGTTCAATGATAAGGCAAGTTACCCACATACAAAGCTGGACACAGTCCCACATGCTACTAACTTCAGAGGTTGGCCTGGGGGATACAGGAGGATCCACGGGGCTTGTTGGCTGTCAGCCTAGCCCCATGTTTAATGATCATACCTTAGGGAATGTGGAGAGGGACAGAGCAGGCAGTGGGTCTCCAGTGTGAGAGCTTGTATTCCTGCTCCTCCCCCTCACATATGTGAGTAAATACCACATACACACAAACTATCACACACACACATACACACACATGCATGCACAAACACACACCTATACCCAGAAAATGGAGAGAAAGACAAACACACACATATGCACACACATGCCTAGACAGACACACACTCACATGCATAGACAGACACACACTCACATGCATAGACAGACACACACTCACATGCATAGACAGACACACACTCACATGCATAGACAGACACACACATGCACACATACACTGACATACATGCACAGACAGACAGACAGACAGATACACACGGATACATAGACAGACAGATACATAAAGACAGACAAGCAGATAAAAAGGCAGACACACACACATGCACAGACACATAGTATGTACAGACAGACATATACTCATGCATCCACACAGAGAGACAGACAGACAACCAGATAGACAGACAGACACATGCACGCACGCATGCATACAGCTCTCATCAACCCATCAGGATCTAGGGAGTAGGTTAGCACTTGGAAGGCCACTGTCATCTTTGAGTCTGAGCTACTATGAGAGGCCTCTGTAGCTGCTATCCAGGATCATCAATGTGAATGTGGTCTTCTTAAGAACTTGACATAGCAGATATGACCTAAGACATACCTGTCAAAGTATAACTGTTCTGAAAATTGGTGCTATGGAAACAGAATTTAAAAATGTAATAGAGCGCCTGGAAAAGTGGTTCAGTAGGTAGAGGGGCCTGCAGCCAAGTCTGATGCCCTGAGTTCAATCCCTGGAACCTATGTGACAGAAAGAGAGAACTGACTCTCACAGATTGTCCTCTGATTTACACATGTGTACCATGGTGTGTGTGTGTGTCTCAACGCCATACACGTGCACACAAAACAAATAAATAAAAATTTCCCAAACTGTAATATAACAGGGTAAAATAATGAAAAAAGAATATATATATGAAACTGTAGCATTTTTGGAATTATTTTACTTTTATGGGTATGCAGACAGTTTACATTGCAAAGTTTACTTCTTATAGGTCACTATCAATGATCTTAGCATAAGAGGCATCAACCCACCCCCACCCTTCTTACAGCACAGTGGAGGGCGCACTCCAGGGCTGCTCAGTGATTCCAGGTACCTTTCATTCTCCATGTCTAAGATTGATCTCAGGTTAGCAAATTAGTAATAACCATTTAGAATCTTTATTAATTAATGCTTACAAGGTAAGCCCATTAAGACTACATATTTATGGGGTGTGCTCTTAGATAATCTATTGTTCACTTCATAAATAACACTCATTATTTATTAGCCATCTAAGAGATATATATTCCCATGAATAATTGGGTTGGCTCATTTTTCATGGTGAACCCCAAGGCTTTTCATATTTATCTTTACAGTACGATGTTCCAAATTCTGACACCATCCAACATCCACTTTTCAAGCATGGTATAGTATTTGCATTTAGATTTAAAGTTATAATAAAGACTTCATTAGCCAAAAATCACATGAATTTTGGCATGCTTGATCTAAAGAGTAATCTGCCTATCTATCTATCTATCTATCTATCTATCTATCTATCTATCTATCTATCTGTCTGTCTAGGCATTAGGATTGAAACTCTCAACTAGGAATTCAAATGTATGTATATTTGCAACTAAACCAAGTTTCAGAATATTTAATATTTTTCATTCATTTATGCTCTTTGTTTTATGAAAAATACCATATTTTAAAAAATCAACAACTCAGAATATTAATCACAATCACTTATGGTTACATGAGTAACAGGTTTCTTTTAGAGAAGAAAATAGAAGTTGAAATGAGATCAGAATCAAGTACTATTTGACCCAGGACTAGTATGCTTTGGGGACTTGGAGCAGAGTGATTGATGAGTGACACTAAGTTTTTAAAGCAGAGAGGGAAATCTTAAAGGGGCATCAGCAGATCTAGATTTCAGAATGTCACTGTCTATTCAACAGCCCAGGTAAAAATCTCGACAGAACAGCAGGCATAGGTTGTTCATTCTCTGATCCACTTTCTTATTGCTTTGTAGTCGTCTTACAAAGCACACATCTTGCTTACACCTAGGGAGGACGGTTCTTGGAGAAGTCACAGTGGCTCTGATTCTTCTTCATAACTTTTGGGGAGTTTTGATTTCATTTTATAGGGATTAGTGTCACCAGCCTCTAACATTTCAGTTTTGAACAGAGTTTTAAAACAAATCTACAGGCACATTGGGACACTGGTTACTTTAGCCTCATTTCAGAAAACTGCACACTTGAGGATATTTTGACACTGGGCCAGAAGCCTCTATGTCTAAGGCTGAATTGTGGTTTCTTCTTATGAATCTTTGACATCTGCCAAGAGGGACACTTTTTCCTATTATTACACATTGCTACATTCATAGATTTGTCTACAGAGAGGTGGGTAGAGGCCAGTCCAGTCTTGGGTGCTGAATAAATTATATCATAAGGTGTTTGAGTACGGATTGACTTGTTCTCAACGTCTTAAAAACTAAACACAGAGAAGAGAGCCAAATCCTGTGACAAATGACAGGTCTGCACAAAGATCAGAAATGGTGTATAGTAAATGGAAAGTCTAAAAGCCGCACTCTCCTCTGATATGCACCTGATAAATGATCATGCAAAACTGTAATTTGGGGAGGAGGGAGAATTCAGTGTTGCTGATTTGGGACTCTAGTGTTACTTAAAAAGTAAAAACACAGCAGCAGGCAGGGAGAAGTGTTCAGTTCCTCATTCAGCATAATGGAACCCAGAGCAGAGAACAAGAGATTAGGATCAAGTTAATGGATGAGGCTGTCCCTCCTGATGTCACTGCTAAAAAATGTGGGAAGAGTCCGTTAACAATGGGAATAGATGCCAGGCAGTGGTGGCGCACGCCTTTAATCCCAGCACTTGGGAGGCAGAGGCAGATTTCTGAGTTTGAGGCCAGCCTGGTCTACATGGTGAATTCCAGGAGAGCCAGCGCTACACCGAGAATCCCTGTCTCGAAAAACCAAACCAAACAACAAAACAATGGGGGTAGATGTTTCAAAGCATATATCTTATTAAGAATTAGTTAAAATATGTAATGCATCCAACTGCAAGGCAACCAATGAGCAGCCAATGAGAGCAAATCAGGGCTCTCTCTAAAGATAGAGACGAAAATGTGACTGTGCTTTGAAAACGTTCTCCATGTTGCTATTCACCACAAGGAGCAAATTTTAACCACAACAGACACCACTTCACACAAATTAGGATATTTTATATGTTTATTTTTAATAAGAGAGAGAGGATCAAATTGATAAGGATGCTGGAGAAGGCAAGCCATGCATCTACACTCGTCACTAAAACTGTAGATGGTGCAGACACCGTGGAGAGCAGCAGAGGCACTTAAGGACATTACAAATAGAACGATGGTGCTTTCCAGTAGCTCTTCTTCCAGGAATATGCTCAAAGGAACGGGATGCACCACTCTCCAAGGACAGCTGCACTCCCCCGTCCATGACCACACTACTCTCAATGGCTGCACGAACCACCACACGCCCTTACAAGATTCTAAGCTTAAAAACCTTAATCTTCAGACTGTACATTTCTTCAGTTCTATGGTTTTAACACTAGAAGAATGATCAAGCCGTTACATCTATACTTTAAACCAAATCTTGAGTGAGCAATAACGGTAACAAAAAGATATATACAATCATTTTCCAGTGCAAACAATACTTATTTCCAGTGTGGCACTTTGGCCATGATGTCTGTTTACAAGACCCCTTCCAGGACAGTGTCTTAATTGGCTTTTATGTCACTCTGACAAAATACCCGAGATGATCAGGCCAAGGAGAAAAAAATTTACTTCGTTCCAGGATTTCAGTCCACAGGCACTTGGATGTGGTGACTCGGCTCTCCGTGGCAGAAGAAAATTGCTTTTCACAGGTCAGCCAGGAAAGGAAGGCTGCTTCACAACAGAGAAGAATCATCTGGGTGGAGCCGAAACCTCCAAAGCCACGCCCCCAGAGCCGTACTTCTCCGCATAGGCCCCGCCTCTTAGAAGTCGGTTCCTCTGTGCACTCAGCTGTGGATTGAATCCATGGATCAAACCAATGCCACGTAAGCCAGTCACCTCTCTCTCTAGGCATGAGATGTGCCTTTTTGTCGGACATTTCATATCCAAACCAAAACAGAAGTACTGCGAACCCCTTTACAGATGAAGAAGCCAAGCCAAAGCGTAAGAAGTTACCCCAAACGTCACATACTCAAAGGTTAGCCTGAGTAGCTTCAAAGGTCGCATGTTCTCCTTACTATATATGTGAATTGAAATTATGGGAGCATAACTAAACATATCAGGATAATGCGCCAAGCCTGTTTCTACTGTGTTTTCATAGTAGCAAATCCTAAGACATTCCCTTGTGTCCCCTTTAACAGTTTAACCATGCCCAGGAAAGCGATAGGATTTAAGTTTGCATTTGATGGGAAAACACTTGGTAAACCTTTAACAAGAGACATAGTGTCACTAACACTACAACAACTCTCAAATAACTTTCCAGATAAAACAAATCCACAAAGGATCTTTCTTGATCCCCCTTTGCGCGTTGTCCTGTTGACGGCCTCCTCAGCTGCACGGACTCCGTCTTGTATATAGTCTCTATTTTGTACGAGGCTAAATTCCAAGAAACAACTGAATATCCAGAAATGGCTTCAGGCCTCAGGTATCCTGTATGAATTTAGGGCACACTATCCCACCCTATGCTTTGTTGGCTAGCACCCAGCCTGGATTGAAACCCAGCAGCGGCTAAAGAGCTCCGATTGGCTGGTTTGCATCCAGGCCATGTTATCAGGAATGCCATCTGAGGTACTTGATGGACAATAACCCATAAGGTGCCAGGTTGTGAAACCGGGTGAAAAACATACAACGTACGCATTACCTGAATAGTTGTCTCTATCCTTACCCCTGCTCCTACCTTAGCGAATTTGTAGCTTTTTGTTTTAAAAGGTTGCTCAGTTCCGACCAACTGACGCCCGCTGGCACTGTTTGGATCCCAAACCCAGCCATCTCCCCACTGCATCGGCTTTCTGAATAAAGAAACTTACTTTGGCTTGAAGTTAGTTTTCATAGTGGGTTATTTCCCACGTTCTCGGACCCTAACAATCTCAAGCTGTGAGAGGCAACAACCCACTGGTCTTACACAGCTGATGTCTGTCCTTTCTCCTGCCATTCTGCCTTTCCATTTTCCCTCGTATTTTATGTTTTTCTGGATCCCGATAGCCAGGGTGATCCAGAAAGCCAGATTCAACCATCACTTCCGCTTCTGTCTCTTGGGCTTTTCCGAGCATTCAACTGCATTAGATTCTCTGGCTAAATTTTATCATCCGTGTTCCCTCTATTTTGAGAAAACCTGGACAAGCACAGCTTAATTTTCACACTTCAAATTATTAATTGAGAAATTAAACACGGGGTAGATCAGAAAAATTAACACTGTTGCTTCCTAGATGGTCTGAGTAATTGTAGTGAGGTCATTTCCCTAGAGATTTGAAAACAAAATACTTTACTTAAAGCTAAATTACCCACATCACTTATCACCTAGCAGGCCAACCAGCCAAGTGAGACACTTCTTCCAGAAAAAGCAGTTGCATAAAGATGATTCTAATAACTCAGATTAAAAACATGAATTATGAGCCCCAAATCCATTCCCCTGTGGCTTTTGTGAGTGACATACTGTCTCTGAAATGTTTACTGAGTCCATATAGTTTCCCTTTCAGAAATCTATCCCTGTTTCTCAACTGGACCGCTACTTGGAAGGGCTTTCTGAGGGTCCTCTCTGCTGCTCCACTTTTACCCTGTATGTAATCTTCATAAAGTGACATGGCCTCAGGTCTCCTTGTTAGCTGCCTCACCAGTGATTTCCCACAGATACAAAGGATTGGTTCTCAACCATCTTAGTCATTGTGCGGCTCAGGCTGGGGAGATGCTGTAGTCAGTAAAGAGCTTGCTGTGGAAGCATGAGAGACCAACTGTAGACCCCCCACTCCTCACCCCGAAGGCCAGGCACAATGGCGTAGGTCTGTAATCAAATGCTGAGGGAAGACAATAAAGACAGGACACTGGACAGACAGACAGTTTAGCCAAATAGGCAGACAATAAAGACAGACTCACTGGACAGATAGTTTAGCCAAATAGGCAGACTTTTGGGAACGTGTCTCAAAAGATGATGTAGAGAGCTATTGAGGAGGATACATCAATTTATCTTTACACGTATACATACACACGAACATCCAAACACACGAGGTTAACACAAAAGATGTTAAAAATTGTTCTTTACGGGACTTTTAGATTTTATATCCCCCAAATGGCCACAGCAATATCCTTCATTCTACATATTCTTGTCCTTTTAAGCTCAAGGAGAATTTGGTTGGAGTTGAAAAGAAAAATCAAAAAGCCAGCAAGCTATAAATATGGCAGCTCCCTAGAGGAGGGGCACAGAGAGAGAAAGAGAAAAAGCCACGCCTTTGGAGTTAAGCCGAAGAGAGAACTGCTTATCAGCCCCCCTTAGCAGACAAGCAGTCTCTCAGGAGAAAAGAGAACTGTGGAGACAGAACAAGAGGTCCCAAAGCACCAGAAAAACTGTACCTTTTCTTCAGAAGAGAAGAAAAAGAGAATATTGCAGCAAAGGCATTGCATGGACTTTGTTTTATTTTGAACAGGGCAGACAGAGGTCATTAGATGGATAAGCCAATGTAATTTTCAAGTAGCTTTCCTGAAAGATGATTGACAGGTAGCATATGTGCTGAATGTCTACACCTTGATGAGCTGCTCTATGTACGTCTGGGAGTCCACCCCCACAGGGAAGGTTATGGTCATACCCTCTCCAAATATCCCATGTTGTTATTTTACCTCTAGCTGCTATATGTAAAACCACGTACCATCTGCTCCATCCTTCCCCTCTGCTTTCTTTTTTTTTTTTTTTTTGGTATTTTTTTTAATTAGGTATTTTCCTCATTTATATTTCCAATGCTATCCCAAAAGTCCCCCATACCCACCCCCCCAACAACCCACCCACCCACTCCCCCTTTTTGGCTCTGGCATTCCCCTGTACTGGGGCATATAAAGTTTGCAAGTCCAAAGGGCCTCTCTTTCCAGTGATGGCTGACTAGGCCATCTTTTGATACATATGCAACTAGAGACAAGAGCTCTGGGGTACTGGTTAGTTCATATTGTTGTTCCACCTATAGGGTTGCAGATCCCTTTAGCTCCTTGGGTACTTTCTCTAGCTCCTCCATTGGGGGCCTTGTGACCCATCCAATAGCTGACTGTGACCATCCACTTCTGTGGTTGCTAGGCCCCGGCCTAGTCTCATAAGAGACAGCTATATCTGGGTCCTTACAGCAAAATCTTGCTAGTGTATGCAATGGTGTCAGCATTTGGAAGCTGATTATGGGATGGATCCCTGGATATGGCAATCACTAGATGGTCCATCCTTTTGTCACAGCTCCAAATTTGGTCTCTGTAATTCCTTCCATGGGTGTTTTGTTCCCATTTCTAGGAAGGGACAAAGTATCCACACTTTGGTCTTCGTTCTTCTTGAGTTTCATGCGTTTAGCAAATTGTATCTTATATCATGTGTTTCCTAAGTTTCTGGGCTAATATCCACTTCTCAGTGAGTACATATTGTGCGAGTTCTTTTGTGATTGGGTTACCTCACTCAGGATGATGCCCTCCAGTTCCTTCCATTTACCTAGGAATTTCATAAATTCATTGTTTTTAATAGCTGAGTAGTACTCCATTGTGTAAATGTACCACATTTTCTGTATCAATTCCTCTGTTGAGGGGCATCTGGGTTCTTTCCAGCTTCTGGCTATTATAAATAAGGCTGCTATGAACATAGTGGAGCATGTATCCTTCTTACCGGTTGGGACATCTTCTGGAGATATGCCCAGGAGAGGTATTCCAGGATCCTCTGGTAGTACTATGTCCAATTTTCTGAGGAACCGCCAGACTGATTTCCAGAGTGGTTGTACAAGCTTGCAATCCCACCAACAATGGAGGAGTGTTCCTCTTTCTCCACATCCTCGCCAGCATCTGCTGTCACCTGAATTTTTGATCTTAGCCATTCTGACTGGTGTGAGGTGGAATCTCAGGGTTGGTTTGATTTGCATTTCCCTGATGATTAAGGATGTTGAACATTTTTTCAGGTGCTTCTCTGCCATTCGGTATTCCTCAGGTGAGAATTCTTTGTTCAGCTCTGAGCCCCATTTTTTAATGGGGTTATTTGATTTTCTGGAGTCCACCTTCTTGAGTTCTTTATATATGTTGGATATTAGTCCCCTATCCGATTTGGGATAGGTAAAGATCCTTTCCCAATCTGTTGGTGGCCTTTTTGTCTTATTGATGGTGTCTTTTGCCTTGCAGAAGCTTTGCAATTTTATGAGGTCCCATTTATCGATTCTTGATCTTACAGCACAAGCCATTGCTGTTCTATTCAGGAATTTTTCCCCTATGCCCATATCTTCGAGGCTTTTCCCGACTTTCTCCTCTATAAGTTTCAGTGTCTCTGGTTTTATGTGGAGTTCCTTAATCCACTTATATTTTACCTTAGTACAAGGAGATAGGAATGGATCAATGCTCATTCTTCTACATGATAACCGCCAGTTGTGCCAGCACCATTTGTTGAAAATGCTGTCTTTTTTCCACTGGATGGTTTTAGCTCCCTTGTCAAAGATCAAGTGACCATAGGTGTGTGGGTTCATCTCTGGGTCTTCAATTCTGTTCCATTGGTCTACTTGTCTGTCACTATACCAGTACCATGCAGTTTTGATCACAATTGCTCTGTAGTACAGCTTTAGGTCAGGCATGGTGATTCCTCCAGAGGTTCTTTTATCCCTGAGAAGAGTTTTTGCTATCCTAGGTTTTTTGTTATTCCAGATGAATCTGCAGATTGCCCTTTCTAACTCGTTGAAAAATTGAGTTGGAATTTTGATGGGGATTGCATTGAATCTGTAGATTGCTTTTGGCAAGATAGCCATTTTTACTATATTGATCCTGCCAATCCATGAGCATGGGAGATCTTTCCATCTTCTGAGATCTTTTTAAATTTCTTTCTTCAGAGATGTGAAGTTCTTATCATACAGATCTTTCACTTCCTTAGTTAGAGTCATGCCAAGGTATTTTATATTATTTGTGACTATTGAGAAGGGTGTTGTTTCCCTAATTTCTTTCTCAGCCTGTTTATCCTTTGTGTACAGAAAGGCCATTGACTTGTTTGAGTTAATTTTATATCCAGCTACTTGATTGAAGCTGTTTATCAGGCTTAGGAGTTCTCTGGTGGAATTTTTAGGGCCACTTATATATACTATCATATCATCTGCAAAAAGTGATATTTTGACTTCTTCCTTTCCAATTTGTACCCCCTTGATCTCCTTTTGTTGTTGAATTGCTCTGGCTAGGACTTCAAGTACAATGTTGAATAGGTAGGGAGAGAGTGGACAGCCTTGTCTAGTCCCTGATTTTAGTGGGCTTGCTTCCAGCTTCTCACCATTTACTTTGATGTTGGCTACTGGTTTGCTATAGATTGCTTTTATCACGTTTAGGTATGGGCCTTGAATTCCTGATCTTTCCAAGACTTTTATCATGAATGGGTGTTGGATTTTGTGAAATGCTTTTTCTGCATCTAACGAGATGATCATGTGGTTTTTTTCTTTGAGTTTGTTTATATACTTGATTATGTTGATGGATTTCCGTATATTGAACCATCCCTGCATCCCTGGGACGAAACCTACTTGGTCAGGATGGATGATTGTTTTGATGTGTTCTTGGATTCGGTTAGCAAGAACTTTATTGAGGATTTTTGCATCGATATTCCTAAAGGAAATTGGTCTGAAGTTCTCTATCTTTGTTGGGTCTTTTTGTGGTTTAGGTATCAGAGTAATTGTGGCTTCATAGAATGAGTTGAGTAGAGTACCTTCTGTTTCTATTTTGTGGAATAGTTTGTGAAGAACTGGGATTAGATCTTCTTTTAAGGTCTGATAGAACTCTGCACTAAACCCATCTGGTCCTGGGCTTTTTTTGGTTTGGGAGACTATTAATGACTGCTTCTATTTCTTTAAGGGATATAGGACTGTTTAGATTATTAACCTGATTTTGATTTAACTTTGGTACCTGACATCTGTCTAGAAACTTGTTCATTTCATCCAGGTTTTCCAGTTTTGTTGAGTATAGCCTTTTGTAGAAGGATCTGATGGTGTTATGGATTTCTTCAGGATCTGTTGTTATGTTTCCCTTTTCATTTATGATTTTGTTAATTAGGATGCTTTCCCTGTTCCCTCTAGTGAGTCTGGCTAAGGGTTTATCTATCTTGTTGATTTTCTTAAAGAACCAGCTCCTTGATTGGTTGATTCTTTGAATAGTTCTTGTTTCCACTTGGTTGATTTCACCCCTGAGTTTGATTATTTCCGGCCTTCTACTCCTCTTGGGTGAATTTGCTTCCTTTTGTTCTAGAGCTTTTAGGTGTGTTGTCAGGCTGCTAATGTGTGCTCTCTCTAGTTTCTTTTTTTGGAGGCACTCAGAGCTATGAGTTTTCCTCTTAGAAATGCTTTCATTGTGTCCCATAAGTTTGGGTATGTTGTGGCTTCATTTTCATTAAACTCCAAAAAGTCCTTAATTTGTTTCTTTATTCCTTCCTTGACCAAGGTATCATTGAGATGAGTGTTGTTCAGTTTCCATGTGAATGTTGGCTTTCTATTATTTATTTTGTTATTGAAGATCAGCCTTAGTCCATGGTGATCTGATAGGATGCATGGGACTATTTCAATATTTTTGTATATGTTGAGGCTTGTTTTGTGACCAATTATGTGGTCAATTTTGGAGAAGGTACCATGAGGTGCTGAGAAGAAGGTATATCCTTTTGTTTTAGGATAAAATATTCTGTAGATATCTGTTAAGTTCATTTGTTCCATCACTTCTGTTAGTTTCACTGTGTCCCTATTTAGTTTCTATTTCCATGATCTGTCCATTGGTGAAAGTGGTGTGTTGAAGTCTCCCACTATTATTGTGTGAGGTGCAATGTGTGCTTTGAGCTTTACTAAAGTTTCTTTAATGAATGTGGCTGCCTTTGTATTTGGAGCATAGATATTCAGATTTGAGAGTTCTTCTTGGGAGATTTTACTTTTGATGAGTATGAAGTCCCCCTCCTTTTATTTTTTGATTACTTTGGGTTGGAAGTCGATTTTGTTAGATATTAGAATGGCTACTCCAGCTTGTTTCTTCATACCATTTGCTTGGAAAATTGTTTTCCAGCCTTTTACTCTGAGGTATTGTTTGTCTTTTTCCCTGAGATGAGTTTCCTGTAGGCAGCAAAATGTTGGGTCTTGTTTGTGTATCCAGTTTGTTAGTTTATATCTTTTTATTGGGGAGTTGAGTCCATTGATATTCAGAGATATTAAGGAAAAGTAACTGTTGCTTCCCGATATTTTTGTTGTTAAAGTTGGCATTCTGTTTTTGTGGCTGTCTTCTTTTAGGTTTTTTGAAGGATTATCTTCTTGCTTTTTCTAGGGCATGGTTTCCGTCCTTTGACTGTTTTTTTTTTTTTTTTTTTTCTGTTATTATCCTTTGAAGGGCTGGATTCGTGGAAAGATAATGTGTGAATTTGGTTTTGTCGTGGAATACTTTGGTTTCTCCATCTATAGTAATTGAGAGTTTGGCTGGGTATAGTAGCCTGGTCTGGAATTTGTGTTCTCTTAGTGTCTGCATAACATCTGTCCAGGCTCTTCTGGCTTTCATAGTCTCTGGTGAAAAATCTGGTGTAATTCTGATAGGCTTGCCTTTTTATGTTACTTGACCTTTTTCCCTTACTTCTTTTAGTATTCTATCTTTATTTAGTGCATTTGTTTTTCTGATTATTATGTGTCAGGAGGAATTTCTTTTCTGGTCCAGTCTATTTGGAGTTCTGTAGGCTTCTTGTATGTTCATGGGCATCTCTTTCTTTAGATTTGGGAAGTTTTCTTCTATAATTTTGTTGAAGATATTTGCTGGTCCTTTGAGTTGAAAAATCTTCATTCTCATCCACTCCTATTATGCATAGGTTTGGTCTTCTCATTGTGTCCTGGATTTCCTGGATATTTTGAGTTAGGATCTTTTTGCATTTTCCATTTTCATTGATTGTTGTGCCGATGTTCTCTATGGAATCTTCTGCACCTGAGATTCTCTCTTCCATCTCTTGTATCCTGTTGCTGATGCTCGCGTCTATGGTTCCAGATTTCTTTCCTAGGGTTTCTATCTCCAGCGTTGCCTCACTTTGCATTTTCTTTATTGTGTCTACTTCCCTTTTTAGGTCTAGTATGGTTTTGTTCCTTTTCATCACCTGTTTGGATTTGTTTTCCTGTTTTTCTATAAGGACATCTACCTGTTTGGTTGTGTTTTCCTGTTTTTCTTTAAGGACTTGTAACTCTTTAGCAGTGTTCTCCTGTATTTCTTTAAGTGAATTATTAAAGTCCTTCTTGATGTCCTCTACCATCATCATGAGATATGCTTTTAAATCCAGGTCTAGCTTTTCGGGTGTATTGAGGTGCCCTGGAGTGGGCCAAGTGGGAGTGCTGGGTTCTGATGATGGTGAGTGTTCCTGGTTTCTGATAGTAAGATTCTTACGCTTACCTTTCGCCATCTGGTAATCTCTGGCGTTAGTTGTTATAGTTGTCTCTGTTTAGAGATTGTTCCTCTGGTGATTTTGTTACCCTCTATCAGCAGACCTTGGAGACTAGCTCTCTCCTCTGAGTTTCAGTGGTCAGAGCAGTCTCTGCAGGCAAGCTCTCTTCTTTCAGGGAAGGTGCACAGTTATCTGGTGTTTGGACCTCCTCCTGGCCGAAGATGAAGGCCCAAAACAGGATCTTGCCGAGAAGCTGTGTTGTTTTGGCCTGTCACAGAAGCCATTGTTTCAGTAGTCCACACTCTCACCTGTGTAGACTACTTTCCGCGGAGTCCTGAAACCGAAAATGGCGCCGCCTCAGGAGCTCTGTGGCTCTTGCCTGTCTCAGAAGCTGCTAGCCTCTTTACTCCACACTCTCACCTGCAGACTGCCCGCCGCGGAGTCCCAGAACCAAGGTGGCTACCCCGGAACCTGAGGCAGAAGCCTCACAAGCCGGACAGACACCTGTCCTCTGGCCCCAAAGGTGGCCGGTTGTCTGGAGCCGAAAATGGCACCGCCTCAGGAGCTCTGTGGCTCTCGCCTGTCCTAGAAGCTGCTAGTCTCTGTAGTCCACACTCTCACCTGCAGACTGCCTGCCGCAGAGTCCCGGAACCAAGGTGGCTCCCACGGAACCTGAGGCAGAAGCCTCACGAGCCAGGTGGACACCTGTCCTCTGGTCCCGAAGGTGGCTGGTTTTCTGGAGCTAAAAATGGCGCAGCCTCAGGAGCCCCCTCTGCTTTCTTATGCTGAGGATAAAACCCACTGCCTTGTATCCTCAACAAGTGCTCTACCACTGAGCTCTAAAGCTGTCCAGAGCAAGAGAAGGAGGAAAGATTGTAGGAAGGAGAGGCATCTAGGACACCATGAGAACGCGGCCCACAGAATCAACTAATCAGGGCTCATAGAGACTGAAGCTGCAATTACGGAGCCTGAATGGGTGTATGCTAAGTCCTTTGCCTACAAGCTGTGGTTGTTTACTTTCAGGTTCTTGTGGAACCCTAACAATGTGATTGGAGGGTATTTCTGACTCTTTTGCCTGATTCTGAGAGCCTTTTCCTGCCCCATCCAGCCTTAGTGTGAGGGTTTGTGTCTAGCCTTATTGTATGTTATGCTGTGTTCAGTAAATATCACTTCTGGAGGCTTGCTCTTTTCTGAAGGGAAGTGGAGGAGTAGGCCTCCAGGGGAGGTGTGTGTATGTAGGGGGATGATTTCGAGGGTTACAGAGAGGGGAAACTGTGGTTGGAATGTACTGTATGAGAGAAGAATAAATAAATTAAGAAGGAGGAGGAGGAAGAGGAAGAAGAGGAGGAGGAGGAAAAGAAAGAAAGAAAGAGAGAAAGAAAGAGAGAGAGAGGGAGAGAGAGAAAGAAAGACAGACAGACAGACAGACAGACAGGAAGGAAGGAAGGAAGGAAGAAAGAAAGAAAGAAAGAAAGAAAGAAAGAAAGAAAGAAAAAAGAAAGGAAAAAATTTATAAATGGGAAAACAGTAAGTGTATGATGTGATGTGGTATACCTAATTGGGTGCACAATGTTATACAGCCAATCTTTTTACCTTACTCATATTTGTAACTAAAACTTTATACCCATTGATTAACTCCCTCTCCCCATTTCAGCCTCAGCCAACTGGTAATCTACTATTTGTGTCTATGAACTGCCTTTGACAGTTTGACATGGTCTCTAAAACATGTTGAAGTGGATACCTAAAACAGTCAAATATAGAGTGGAATGGCATTGACTTTAAAATGTATATATTGAGGGAATGGGGAGATATCTCAGTGAATAAAAGAACTTGTGTGGAAACAAGGGCCTAAGGTCAACTCCCTGGCACCCCCATAAACTCCAGCCATAGCTGTCCTTGCCTGCAGCCCAGAAATGGCCATCCAGTCTCATCTGAGAAATGTTTACATGACTCCTAGTATTTAGGTATATAAACTACATATATAAGTAAAACATTTTATTTATTTTTAGGTCATATGTATGAGTTTTTACCTACTGTATGTAAGTACAATTCTGTGCATGCCTTGTGCTGTCAGAAGCCAGAAAAGGGTGCAGGATCCCTGTAAACTGGAGTTACCATCAGTGTAAGCCACCATGTAAACTGGGAATTAAGTTTGGGTCCTCTGCAAGAACAGCAAGTGCTCTTAACCGCTGAGCCATCTCTCCAGTTCCAATGATTTTTATTTTACACATTATGTATAATAAGTTAAAAATGACAGAAGTATTTATGTTCATTTCAAAAACTATTGGAAATTCTGTCCTTATCCAATGCCCAAATTCATTTAACTTGTGGCTGGATGTCATGTGTATAGTTCACTGTGCATGTCATGTATTTAGAATCATGACCACAGTGAAGAAGGTGTAACCCAGATGAGAACTGGCAGAAACACCTTGGATCTACTTGGTATTTGATTTTAAATTAACTTTGGCTTGTTGCATGCCTGGGATCAGTATGTATCTGTCAGAGATTTTTTTTTCCCTTCTTTTTTTTTTTCTTTTTTGTCAGTCTCCTCATTTAGTCACATGTTCCACAGTTTGAGAGACTGAGGTCTGGCCTGGAAGAGGGCTCCACATGGTAAGAACATGTATTTACTCTTGCAGAAACCCAGAGTTCGGTTTCCAGCAAACACATCAGGTAGTTCACAATCACCTCTGCCTCCATCTCCAGAGGAACCAGTGACCTCTTCTGGCCTCTGCAGATGACTAAACTCATACTCACATTTCTCCACACAGTTACAAGCACATGCACATATTTTTGAAATAAAATAAAAACGAATCTTAACTAAGAGAAGTGGAGAGTAGCAGAGACCTTGGCCTTCGGGCTGGGAGATTTAATTTATTCTACAGTCAATTGAAGTCTAGAGGCCTGCTTTGCTGGTGACAAATTTTAATTATCTTTCCTGGGATACAATTTTGTCACCGTACAAATAAATAAGTTTCTCTAGGATCATGTCTGGCTCAGTGATAAAACTAAACTTTTGGTTGATTAATCTATGGCACTGAAGGAAGGAAGACATTGGAGTCATTCCATGTGTTGGTTTGCATGAGAAATGTCCTCCATAGTCTCTGATATTTGAATACTTGGTCCCTAGGTGATTAGCTCTGAGTAGAGGTGTAGGAGGTGTGACCTTGGTGGAGGAGGTATGTCGCTGATGGTAGGCTTTGAGGTTTCAAAACACAGTTACCATTTCTGGTTCCCTCTCTGTTCTGTATTGGTAGTTTCGTATGTACATGCTCAGCTGTCCCTGCTGCTGTGCCTGCTGCCACTGCCACGCTTCTCTGTCATGATGGTGATGGGCTCTTACCCTCTGGAAACATAAGCTCAAAATAAGCCCCCCCCCCATAAGTTACTGTGGTTTTTTACTGTGGTCACTGTGTTTTACCATAGCGATAGAAACAAAAACATGACAAAAACTGGTAACAGGGAGTGGACTATCTCAGTGACAGACCTGACACTGTGGGTTTTTGTAGAGATGTGGAAGTCTTTGGAACTTTTGACTAGAAAAGCCATTGCATATTGTAAGCAGAGCTTAATGGGCCTCTTAGTAGAGGCTTGGAACACAGCAATGCTGAATGCTTATGCAGGCTGCAGAGGCCCAGGTCAGAAGTTTCAGAAGGGAATAATATTAACCAGGCTAGAGACTTTGCCTGTGATAGTTTGGCAAAGATAAAAAGTAAAAAGGTGGCTGTATTCTGCCATTATCCTAAGAGCTTGCCTGAGGCTAAATTTAAAAGTAATGGCTAATTTATTTGGTAAAGGAGATTTAAAGACAGCCTGATCTTGACTCTTTTGCATGGTTATACAATAAAAAAGATCTAAGGAGGCAAAACCAAGCAACACCCAAGTGAAAGAGAGAAGAAGAACACCAGGGAACTTAAAGTCTCAGCCAGGGACTGTGAAATTGCTGAGGGGCCTGATTTGCAGTAGAATGGGAAGGACCCCACCCAGATAAGCTTCCAACCTGTGAAAGGAAAAGGCCTAAGGGTTTTCCATTCCTACAAAGGAGCAACAGAGAAAATCTGTTGCAAATGTCATTCATGAGGGCCAGTTTCCAACTATGCTGGCAGTTGAATTTGTCAGTGACGTCCACGTGACTAAAGCGTTGTAGAATCATCTATCCTCTGCAGTTACAGAGAACTGCCTTGGCTAGACAACTTGTGGCTGGGTAATCCCTACCAAAGGCTCTGAGAGGTCCTTGTGTGGCTGTGCGAGGGTGAAGCCTGAAAATCCCAAGTTAGAGGTGCCAGAGCCATGGGACCTTCCAAGGTGAGCTACATGCAAAGACGAGGCCACCAGAGAGAGTTCAGAAGTGTGTTGCAGGCAGCAAAGTAAGAAAGGAGAGGCCCTCTGACATCAGACACCGAGCTACAGAATTTGGAGTTTATGCTAATGAATTCTGGGCTTGTGTTGGACCCTCACTATGCCCTCATTTCTCCCTTTGGAATGGTAATGTATTTTTTGGGCCATCACTTATTGGAAGTATATAATTTGTCTTTTGATTTTACAGGGAGTTATAGCTACGAGATTGCCTTGGATTTTTAAACTGTTGAGACTGAAAGTGTTGTGTTTATAAAAAAGACAAGGAGAGAGGGAATATGTTTTGGTGGAGGTTTAGTCAGGTATGTTGGAAGGGGGTGCCTCTGCTGGCCCATGCTGAGGCATCCCTTCCCCCTGGGGGACCAGCCACAGGATGGTATAGTATAGAATAGAATTTATTCAGGGCAAGGGGAGGGAAGTTGAGAGGGTAGTAGAGTCAGGGAAAGGGAGAGAAATAGAGAGAGAGAGAGAGAGAGAGAGAGAGAGAGAGAAGAAGAAGAAGAAGAAGAAGAAGAAGAAGAAGAAGAAGAAGAAGAAGAAGAAGAAGAAGAAGAAGAAGAAGAAGAAGAAGAAGAAGAAGAAGAAGAAGAGTAGAGACAGGCCATGAGCACATGGAGAGAGAGGAGGGGGAATGGGGATAGAGTGGAGGGGAGGGACAAGAGGACAGAACAGGAGCAAGAAGGCAAGAGCAAGAGAGAGGAGGGGGCAAGCAACCCCTTTTGTAGTGGGTCAAGTGCTGTTGCCAGGTAACTCTGGGGCAGAGTTTAGACAAAATGCTAACAGAAAGACCATGGGGACTTTTGAAATTGGGCCAAATGCACTTTGTTTTATGATATGGCCAAAACCAGTGGGGGTCAGAGTGTGGAATGTGGTGGTCTGGATTAGAATGTTTTGTCCTCATTTGGTGGCCTTTTAGTGAAGGCTCACGAGGCGTGGTGGACTTGCTGTTAGAAAAATGTCACTGGGACTGGGTTTTGGTGGCTTGAA
Source organism: Mus musculus (assembly GCF_000001635.26). NCBI lineage: Eukaryota > Metazoa > Chordata > Mammalia > Rodentia > Muridae > Mus > Mus musculus. Next base: position 22,977,558 of record NC_000076.6, read on the forward strand.
GACTTGTGCCATTTTGAGATGGCCTCTTTCTACTTCATCTTGCAGTTTAAGATGTGTGCTCTCAGTAGCTCTTCCAGAGGCTCCACTTTCTATCCTGGTGGTGATGGTCTCTTATACCTCAGAACTGTTAAGGTCAAGTAAACCCTCTGTCTTAGGAATTTACTGTGCACAGACACCATGACCAAGGTAACTTTTATAGAGGTCGACATTTAGTTAGGGTTAACTTATAGGTTCAGAGGTTCAGTTCATTATCATCAAGGTGGGAGCATAGCAGTATCCAGGCAGGCATGGTGCAGGAAGAGGTTAGAGTTCTATATCTTTGTCCGGAGGATGCTAGAAGACTGGATTCCACGGGACTAGGAAGAGATTCTCATTGTCCACCCCCACGGTGACACCATTCCTCCCACAAGGCAACACCTCCAAATAGTGCCATTCCCTGGACCATACATATTCAAACTACCACACCTTCCTTAGATAAGTTTTCTTGGTCACCATGTGTTTTTTTTTGTTTGTTTTTACAGCAATAGTACACTAACAAATATAGTCAAACTTAGAAATATTATGATTATTTGTTCTAGGCTCAAAGAGTAACAATACTAGCATTCATTTTGTAGAAAACTACAAAAGGGTAAGTCCTCAATGGTGTTCTAAAGTCATTAAGCCCTGCAGCTTCTTTCAAGATGTTTCCAAACTCACAATGGATGCAAATGAGCTTCTCTTTGAGGTTCTGTTGGTCAATAGTTAACGTTCAGAACAGGGCACAAATGTACACAAAACCCATGCACCTTTGCTTTTCCTGTTATAGGGTCCCTCAGCTCCACAGAACACAAATGGATACATCTCCATGGAGTTGGAGATTAAAGGTTCATGGAAAAGATGATTTTGTTGGAGTACTTTGGATTGCGTCTAGCAAATGAACTACTCAGATTTTTATGCTGCTAAGCCAAAGAATTCTTCATTGTAAATTATATGGCGGAGCTAGATGACCTTTAAAATCCTTCCAGATCTAGGATTATATTCTGCCGTGATTCATCCTGACTGGCCAGTTACACTGTCCTGATTTCAGGGCTGTGTCACACCATCTTGACTTTGTTCAAGTTCTGTCCAGTTGGCCCCACACTTACACCCCAGGAACTAGAGTCATAAATTTATCTTCCAATTTCCTTTGCTTAGTTCGTGAAGCATCTAGTTAACTGAAAACTCTATTCCGGAGGAATAAAAAGTAATGACGAATAGTTTATTATACACATACATACTTCTAACGTCAAAGAACAAGAGATAAAATATCTTTTGGCCAGAGTGCTTCATTTTTACAATTCAGGATTTTTCTAGCCAGTAAATTTTGATGTTTACTTCTTTTCTACAATGCTTTCCCAAAGGGGAACAGATTCCTACTTAAAAATAAATGACATTTCCATCCATGTGTGCATACCAGATGAACGGCAACCACTCTGTCTGGAAGGACTCTATCCCCTGATATAAGTCAGCATAAAGCATGTAGAATGCACAGAAATTTCCAGAAATGCTAAGAGCAAACTGTGACTTTGAATATACCCCAAGGTTTTTCAGGGACATCGGAGGAAAAACGGGAGTTAGATTATTCAGTAAAAGCTACATTTGAGTTCATGGAAAACAAGACGGGAGTGAATCCCAAGGATTGCAGCTTCGGATAAAGGCTTTCTAAACACAGAAATGCTCCGCAGTGGGAGAAAACATGCTGGGGCTTTGTTTTCTTTTCTTTTCTTTTTTTTTTTTCGATATTTTTTTTTAATTAGGTATTTTCCTTGTTTACATTTTCAATGCTATCCCAAAGGTCCCCCATACCCACCCCCCCTAATCCCCTACCCACCCACTACCCCTTTTTGGCCCTGGCGTTCCCCTGTACTGGGGCATATAAAGTTTGCAAGTCCAATGGGCCTCTCTTTGCAGTGATGGCCGACTAGGCCATCTTTTGATACATATGCAGCTAGAGACAAGAGCTCTGGGGTACTGGTTAGTTCATAATGTTGTTCCACCTATAGGGTTGCAGTTCCCTTTAGCTCCTTGGGTACTTTCTCTAGCTCCTCCATTGGGGGCCGTGTGACCCATCCAATAGCTGACTGTGAGCATCCACTTCTGTATTTGCTAGGTCCCGGCATAGTCTCACAAGAGACAGCTATATCTGGGTCCTTTCAGCAAAATTTTGCTAGTGTGTGCAATGGTGTCAGCATTTGGAAGCTGATTATGGGATGGATCCCTGCATATGGCAATCATTTGTTTTCAAAGCTTGAGGTTAAATACAAAGATGAACTCCAAAGCTCTGAAGAGAGCATGAAGGGGAAACAAACCTTCAGCTTTGCTGGAAAGTGAAATCAAATGTGTGAGTCACCAAATCCAATTCTCTGTTTCAATTTTCTAAAAATGAGATTTGGTTTGGCCTCAAGTTTAAGTCAACTGTCACCACAAGTTTTATTACCACCATCCCCCCCACCCCGCCCCCGTCCCAGTTGCTTTTATGCCTTCTTATTTTTCTTGCTTATTTCAGAATTTATTCTATGTGCAACTGCTGTGGTGCATCTGTGGTTGTTTGTAGATGATTGGTCCATGAGAAGTGGCACTATTCAGAGGTCACCTTGTTGGAGGAAGTGTGACACTATGGAGGCAAGTTTTAAGAGCTCCTGATGTTTAAGTTCACCTTCACATCAAGATGTAGAACTCTTAGATCCGTCTCCAACACCATGTTTGCCTGGATGCTGGCATGCTTCCTGCCATGATGATAATGTAATAAAGCTCGGAAGCTGTAAGCCAGCCCCAATTAAATGCTGTCCTTTCTAAGAATTGCTTTGGTCATAGCATCTCCTCAGCAATGAAACCCTGACTAAGACAGCACCCTATGTGCTGACTCATTAATACCGAGTCTAGTAGGCATCAGGAAGGTGACACCTAGTTTCTGATGATGACACACATATTCTAATGTGAAAATAAATAGTTGAAGCCTTGACGCATATAGAACCCTCCAGTATGCCTCTGACCTCTCTGAGAAACCAAAGTATGAGTGACTACATGGCAAAGGAGAGCTAAGGGCATTGGTTTAGGAGAAGCTGGAGGCCCAGGAAGGCACTAACTACCTGTTGTTGGTTCTTTTCACGGTCACAGCAAGGGTCAAAGGTTTCATTACATCAAACTATTATTTTCCCTCAAAAGAAACATTCTGAGTATTTAAATGAGTCAAGTGTTGAAAGAATATAGATGAATGGGACCTGAGACAATGCTGGGGATAGAACAACTGATTTGGAAAGGCAATTCTCTCTCTAAAGTAATGAAACACACACGTGCTCATCCAAAGCAGTCCATTTGTTGGAGGTACTCACGAATCTCCTGAACCAATAGCCACGCACCAACTGCCAAAGGTGTGTGCTCAGAGCACCAGAAAGAGCACACCATGGCAGGGACCCAGGTACGTTTTAGTCCAGTCATACAGAAGCCTACTGAGCTCAATGGTCCAAATGAGGGATCCCCGACCTTCAGGAACATGTGAATGCACCTAGAAAATGTTTAAGTGAAGACATGGTGTTGTGGTTTGAATATGGAATGCCCCTCATAGGAGGGATACAGTTGCACATTTGGCTCCCACCTCCTTGGGAAAGTTATGGAATCTTTAGAAGATGAGGAAGCCTTGGTGGAGGAAGCATCACAAAGGGTGGCTCTCCTTGCTGTTTTGTCTGCCTTCAGACTGCTCTGGCAATAGAACAAGCTTGTCTTGTGCTCCTGCCACCATATCTTTCATACCATGGCTGAGTTTATCTCTCTGGAACAACAAACAGGAGCAATGCCTTCTCTCTCCTAAGTTGTTTTCATTGGGGTATTTGACTGACAGCCACAAAAACCTGGTAAATCCCAGAAAACTATAGATAGCGTGATACTGTGGTTGAAAAACTCAGAAACTGAACACTTTGTGGTTTAAACATACATACCTAAATAATGGAATCATTCTTAAAAGCATGACAATTTTAAACATAAAACTGTAGATAATAGTTAGCTTAGTGGTAGGGAGAGGCATGGTAGATTAGGATAAAGGAATCAATTATTATTGATACTGTCAATCTTATTGGAGATACTTTCTAAGTCACAAAGAGGTCATATACATTCATATATGTGTAAAAATATAATCCCAGGATGATAAAGAATAAAGGAAGAATTTCGGTATCATCGCCTTTTCTTTCTCTCTACTCTTAATAAAGAGGAATGAGTGACTGAGAAGTGTTGATTACTCACAAAAATGGATCCGTGTCAATCTTGCTGTCTGCAACACATGACTTCCCTTGCAGGAAGTGTCTGCGTGGAGCCTCACTATCAGCTCCAGACATGAGACCCACATCCAACAGGACATGGGAGGCTTTTAGTTGTCACAGGCTTCCCCTAGAGAATCCACCCAGTCCCTGGACTTGTCAGCTGTGTCATAATTTCTTTCAGAGCAGAACACTTCCAGCTGTTGTGGCTAGGCAGCAGCAGGTTCCTATCTGAGGACAGCAGGGTCGTGTGGCACACCACAGCTGGGGCAGTGTCAGGGCAGCACGTGGTCTCCATACACAGTAGCAGAGCGCAAGAGACAGCAATTAGCACCAGGAGAATGAAGATGAACGGGGACATACACATAACCTTCATAAAAGTGTCACAGGGAACAGAACTCACAAACCATATGGATTTGTGCTGGGAATGCAATGTCCTTCCACAGCAGTGTTCCTGGCCAGTTCTATCAAGAGGAGTTTAAAGAAGGACACTTCTCTGGTGACAGAAGAGAAGAACAGTTATATCTTGAGGTTTTGAGGTGTTCTGTATTCTGAGATTCTGTGTCAGCTACGACATCTGCACAAGTCAGCGACAGCTCTTTAGGTGGTACTCCTCTTTTGTAATTTCTCCTTGTTGATGTTTGGCAATGCTGTTTAAACCATCTTGGCAGTGCCCTCCAACGTACTTGAAAGATCAATTCTACATGCTCTTAGTGTATGGCAAATGATCCCTAGAAGCTCAGGGTGACTGCTTGAAGCAGAAAATAAGCCAAAGTGATTTGTGTTAATTTGTGATTACTGGGAGGACTGGAGAACAGACTCCTGCACTCAGACCTGGGAGGACCGGAGAACAGACTCTTGCATGCTGACTCGCACTAAAGAAAACGCCAAGTGATAGCTTGACATCACTCACAGGCAATACTGCCACTGCTGGTGACCACAAGGTAATGAGAATGTCTGGTAAAACAGAGGAAGTGGCCACCAACACCATGAGAGGAAGAATTGTTTTCGCTTTCTATGGTGGTACTGAAGGTCAACTCTAGGGCTTCATGCATGTTGCTCTGGTACCGTACCACTGGACCTCATTCCAACCTTTACCAACTTTTATTGAGATGTTAGCTTCTGATTTAGAGTCAAACAGTCTTTATTTCTGTATTTATAGTGTACCTGATGCCATTCTAGGTGCTTGTGATGTATCACAGAGAGAACTAAATAGATTCCTATATCCTTTTTTAGAAGGAATGGTCTAGCACCTATGGGGAGAAGGAGCACTGAGAGACTGAAGAATCGAATCGCTTTGTACAGAAGTAAGTGTGTAGATTGACATGTGAGGGGCAATGAGGGCAGCAGAGGGGCTGGATTGTTTACATGTTTCTGGGGAGACAGGTCTACACACCAGTTAGCCAAAACAGCGGATAAGAAAGAAGTAGTAATTTATAATTAAGGTGGCCAGGACAGTCTCACGAACTAGGTGGCATTTGAGCAAAATTTTCTAAGACTGTAGATCTGGGAGATCCTGTCTCAGTCAAAGAAATTAAAACCTGGCACATGGACCATGGATTTTAAAGGACATGATTAAAAGATTTAAAAAAAGAGAGAGAGAGAAAGACAGAGAGACAGAGACAGAGACAGAGACAGAGAGACAGAGAAGAGGCAGGTGTGGTGATGCTTTTAGTTCCAACACAAGGCAGAGGCAGGTGCATCTCTGAGGTGGCTGTGAAGTCAGTCTGGCCTACTGAGTGAGTCCAGGCAAGCCAGGCTACCTGAATAACCTTGTCTAAAGGAGAGAGTCAAGGCACAAAATTGGGATGCACTGAGCCTCATGGGAAAGAAAACCTGCATCAAGAGTTTCATAGCCAATAGACTTTCTCTCCCTCTCTCTGCTTTCCTCCCTCCCTCCCTCCCTCCCTCCCTCCCTCCCTCCCTCCCTCCCTTCTTTCCTCCCTTCTTTCCTTCCTTCTTTCCTTCCTTCTTTCCTTCCTTCTTTCCTTCCTTCCTTCTTTCCTTCCTTCCTTCCTTCCTTCCTTCCTTCCTTCCTTCCTTCCTTCCTTTCTTCCTTCCTTCCTTCCTTCCTTCTTTCCTTCCTTCTTTTCATCATGGTGATCGATATATTATATATATATGATGACTACACATGAATATTTTCAGACTAATCCAAGGCAGAGAATGTGCAAGACAAGTAAAGAAGTTTGGAGTAAGCCACATCCTACTCTGAGGTTGTACATCCTTTGCTATTGCATTGTTAGCAGTGGAAAGGACCTGGGCACGATGTGCTAATTGCTCGGTTACTAATAGCTCAGTGCATTTGGAGAAGAGGCTCAATAATGATGTTTGTGATCTACCTAGATATTTGATTTAAAAAAAAAACACTTTAGAATTTTGGAGAAGCTGTTGACTGTTCTCAGCAGGGGACCCTTCCTGGCACATGATGAAAAAGAAGTCTATGTGAGAACCAGTGATACGGCTCAGCTGGCAAGAGCACATCCCAGCAAGCCTGATGGCTTGAATTTGGTCTCTGGAACCCACATGGTACAAGGAGAAAACTGACCTCTATAAGCTGTCTTCTGACTTACAAACACACAAACGTTTTAAAAGGTCTAGGCCACATGATCTCCAAAGAGACTTAGAAAGAGAACATCGGGTTTTCATGACTGAGATATCCCTATGTGCTGGGCCAATAAAGGAAGAAGGTGCACGGGTGCGGAAATTGGTGTTCACTGGTATCTCAGTATATTTATAAATGAAACCAAACTATCTAAGTATCTAGCTAGCTAGCTAACTAACCCAGTGGCCTTATGGTGTCCCTCACAATATAGGTTTACATGTCCTAACAGTGCTACTTGTGAACAATGTATTGGGTGGTGATCCTGGCTATTAGCCCTGTTGTCCCTGTCTCCTGGATTTGGGGAATCACACAGTTATGGTGTCTTGTGACATGTTCCTCTGCCTTCAGCTATCATACCAGCTGGCAGTGGAACCCAAGAACTTGGTGTGACTTTATCACTGTCAATTTTAGAAAAACACACGTAGTGTTCTTTTGGAGCATTGTGATGTCTTCCTGACTTTCTGTGGGAGATGTTAGTTCCTGCTGATGCTAAATGCCCAGGTCAATGCATTCATTTCAGTTGCAAAATGGTAGTTTTCAAGGACATGACTTTTTTAAAAAATATTTGTTATGTTTGTTTGTTTATTTATTTGTTTATTTATTTATTTATTTGTGTGTGTGTATGTGCATGTGTGTGCATGCGCATGTGCGCATGTGTGTGTGCATGTGTGTGTGTGTGTATGTGTGTGTGTGTGTGTGCTTACCTGAGTGCATGTATGTACCGTGTGTATGCAGAAGCCTCTTGAGCTCATATGAAGGCATCAGGTTCTCTGGAACTGCAGTTCCAGACAATTACAAGTCATCTTGTGATGTTAGGAACTGGACCCCAATATCCTGCAAGAGCAGTGAGTGTTCCTAACAGCTGAGCCATCTCTCAGCAATCTGATTTTCTGGTAGACTTTCACTCATTTTAGTATTGGGTAAGTAGTCAATTTTAAAACAGAGGATATGTTAAAAAAAAAAAAACAAGTGAAAAAATGACAGGCGTCACCGTATTCTTTTCTTCCTAAACAGTCCACTTTCACTCTTACTAATGTATTCCTTAGTATGGTATATTTATTATAATTTCCAAATCAATATTGATTTGCTATTATTAGCCAAAGTTCATACTGTTCATATTTGTTCCTCATTTTGCACCAAATTCCCCTTCCAGTCTCATGATTCCATTTGGGATACCAATGTCCTTGTCATCTTAGTCTGACAGAGTATCTATCAGTGACTGAGTGAATTACACAATACATGTTCATTTCTTGTGTTTCTGTAGACTGAAAAGTCCAAGATTAGAATGAGAAACTACCCAGTTCTTCCCAAAGACCCTGCTTCCTGGCTGCCATACTGCCACCATCTCTGTATTTTCACATAGTAGAAAAAGAGAGGGGAGGTAGTTGGGGATCTCTTCTGAGGATCTTAACCCTGCTGTATTAAGTCCCATCCTTTTGACTTCTCCTAACCCTTACTGCCTTTTAAGAGCTTCATGTCCAGACATCACCACACTGGAAGTTATGGCTTCATTAGATAGGTTTTTGGATGTGACAAAAATCCAAAAGTTTGACTTTCAGGCAGAAACTTGTTCCTAGCTCCAACAATTTGCCAAGACCACCAAGCTTCTCTAGTGTTTTGTGGTTCCACAGGCATGTGCTTGACATGAGCAGATGTTGCATGCATCTTTGTACTCTGATCAGGATAGCAATTTGCCCTGTGACCTCAGTTCTCTGTGAGATCCAAAAGGTTAGCAAGACATGCCATACAATCTTTTCTTGTTACCCTAGGGTGATGGTTTCCAGTCTCTTATGTCAGGATGACATTAGTAGAGAAGGTGACAGGGGCTTCTAGGGTCTTATAAGACTGATACATGGCAGAGAATGGGAGAATTAAACTCCTTACAGATTTAGAAGTCTAGTATGTTGATGAATTTTTGTGGATCCAGTGGCCTGTGGCATATACCTCATATAAGTTAAAGAACTATTATCTGTTTTGTGTAGTACTTCTTACCTACAAAGGAAATTTGTTTTGCGTGCTTCTGGAGTTTGAGGCAGTACAGATTCACTTGGGATGCCTTGCAAAATCTTGTTTTGTTACTTTGGTTTCCTCACAACTGCAAAAGGAGTAACTGAAAGTAATAATGTTCCTGAATTTAATGTCCCTTACATTTAGTGATGAAGGCTTCATAGACGCTTATAAGAGTGACTTCATAGGAGTCTTGTGAGGAACTCAGGGTTTCTTGTTAGCTGCATGCTCAGTGGATCATTTTTGTCTGCAGGTTTGAGAGGTACCCATGATGGAATGGTAGCTGAGCCAGTATACCTACTATGGTAGCTGAGCCAGTGCACCTACTATGGTAGAGACTGAAGTAGTCATCCACAGTGTCTCATGTGGTTTTTATCCCCTTGCTGAGATTGAATGTCTACTGGTGAGACTCCAGTGACTATAGCCTGCACCAGAGCTGGTCAAAGGGCTGGAGTGACAGTCCCTTTGATATAGCAAATACTTGTCTAGTGATAGATTGATGACTGGGGCAGCAATGATATTCCTGACCAGGATTCATACTGGAGTGATAGACACCATCCGGTAGAATCTGTCAGCACCCCCATTTGAGGAATTATGGCTCCAATCAAGCTACTCATTTGGGAGAAAAGAAACATATTCTACTCAGAAGTGACAACAAAGGCACAAGCAATGCCACGGCGTGGGGAGTTGCTGTGCTTTATCTAGTAGTCATATCCAGTTGGTGAGTCATACTGGACTCCAGATCACAGAGGAACAGAGACACATGGGACCCTCTCCACATCACAGTGCTCCCCTACAGTGCTCCCTTTCAGAACTTGTGATCACTAAACAAAAAGTCCAAATTCCCAGGAAGGAACCACTTTTGCTAGTGAACAGAATGAAGATAATTTTGAATTCTTAGTTCCAGTGACCCCATGGTCACTTTGGCTTCCTTATAACTGCAAAGGGAATAACCAGAAGTAGTAATGTACCTGGCGATGGTGAAAAAGTACGTGCTGGAAACCGAGAAGGGTATCCAGATCATGGACTATCTGGGAGTTGTCACTTGGTGTTGATGACGTTGGAGACATGACACAGCCCCCATTTCAGACTGGAAAGGTCTGAGGCTCCTTAGGGAGGAGAGGATAGACCGCTATACTAGGTCAACTGTGGCAGAGCAAAAGTGATAGAATTCTAGAATGGATTTTAGAGGACGGAGATAACAAATGGCAGTTTTGGTCCATGGACTGATTATGGTAGTGAGTGGAGCAGCTTTTTGCTATAAGCATCTTGCATCATTGTCCTGGTAGAAACAGCAGGTAGCTGTGGCCTAGAAGGGGACTCCTATGGCCTTGATTTCAGGAAAGTCACAAGCAGATAGGACAGACAAATGGAAGGAGACTGTACACATCTTATACTTCTCTGCACGTCCTCACTGCAGATTTCCTCATGCTGTGGTTTCCAGGCACTGTTTCACATAGCCCTCACTTCTTCTCACAGAATCCCTCTGCTGCTTTGCTTCAGGATGCTTATGTGAGCTTAGCTGGCCTCCATCCATGCACACACAGGACATCAGGGGCCTGACACACTATATGGAATTCCATGGAACACCAGCTCCCTGTAGTGAAGGCGATCCATCATTTGACCTGTGTTCCTCTTCTCCTCCTCCCTGTTTCACTCCATCATTATCCTCCTGTGCTTTCTTGGATAACCCCTTAAAAACATCAATAAGGAGGCCTTTCTTAGTGGCTTTAAAAAAAAAGAGAAATCAATGCTAAAGTAGATTAGATATGAGACGAGAGCTGGGGAATAAAATGGATAAAAATGGTAGTTTTTCTTTCTTTCACAAGAGACTAAAAGTAAAAAATGTGACAGATATAAGTCTCATGCGTTTATTCTGTGGACCCTAGGCATAAAGTAAAATAATTTTGTTGCTTGAAAAAGAAAAAAAAGGTGAACCATTATCACCCTCCAATTTATTTTCGATTGAGTGAGTTTCCAGCACTTGGCCTCGACTCAGTCCCGGTCCCAAGGGAAATGAAAGAAGTGTTCTCATTGTTGTATTTCTCAAGAAGCCACTTCGAGCCAGGCTCAGAGCTATGCTCACCTTATCAACATTATAAAATGGTTTCTCCTTTATATGACAAGCATTTATCAACAAATCAGTTTTAGTGTTTTAACTTTACAATCTTGTCTTCTTGGTTGCTGGGTCTGAAAGTGATAGCTTACCATTTATAATGCTTTCTGAACTAAGAATGCCCCCTTATAAAAGTCTGTTTGTTTTGTCTTCGTAGAACAATATCCCTATAACCTGCAGAGAACCCATTGTTAAAACCCGATGAGTTTAACTGTCCTAAGTAATAAAGTGATTTAGGTCCAGATGCAAGACAAAACTCTCTCCCCTCTTGTCTCATTAAATGAGGGTTTAAGCATGAGTCCGGTGAACCACTAACTCTAAAGGATGAAGAAGATGAGTATTTAGGTACCAATAATTCTAAAAACATATCTTGAGCATGTCAGCATTTGATAAGAAGAAAGACTGATGAGGCAATTAATAATTTTTAATGTTATATCCCAAACATGTTTTAAACAAAGGCAGCATGTCTGTGTTTAATTTCAGCCTCACAGACAGATAGAGCCTCAGGAATCATTAGACAGCAGGCTAATCATATGGGATCTACATTGTCTCTACTTGGTGGCTCAGCCTGGCTCCTCTTTTTCTTTTGCTTCTCCATGATCACTGACAAAAGATGTGGCTAGAAAAGACACGGAAGAGCAGTTAATTTATCAGATGAATTCAGGTTCCATAAAATTATGTTATTAATAACTCCAGTCTTGCCATAATGTGATGAGGTCTGTCTTTTTCTTTCAGCACTGAAAATGTTTATTAAAATATCCATCTGATGACCCAAATGGACTATTAAATATGGAAAATCAATCAAGATGAATACGGACTGGTTCCTACATGAGAAAGCAAAGAAGCTCTGAACTATGAGAGAGGTTTACACACTTCATGTAAGAGCCAAATGGTTTCTTTCATCATTTACATCATTATAAAGAATGAAACACAAACTTCAACATTTTAGTCAACTAATCCTGCCATGCAATCAATGTTTTCTAGATTTGTGTAGTGATGTTGTATGTAGGAAATATTCCAACAGTGATGGTGGGGCATTCGATAGTTTACAAAGAACAGGAAGAGTAACAATATGGAGAAACTCAAGAAATCTATTCTGTATTGTCATTGTGTTTAAAGGGGAAATTTAGATCATGTTGACAACTTGGAAAGGCATACAAAAAGCCATATACATTAAATTTCTACCCTCATGCTAAATGTTTGTTGAAGTCTTACCATTACTGGTCAGCATTTTATATTTATAAACTGTTGAGAGCCAGGCTATTCTTAGGCTTTTTCTGGGCCCCTATGAAAGGACAAGAGGAACCTACTTCTGTGTCTGTGTCCAGGGGCAGATGTGGCAACATCCAGTCTGGGGTTGGAGCCTGGGCTTCATAGGGGTTAAGGTTTGGGTTCCATGGGACTTAGCTTTTCCTCCTGAGGAGAATGGAGCTATCATCCCTGAGGCTGCTGTGTGCCCGGCTGATGCACGTGAGATACCACCCTGTTTCTCTGTACGGCATTGCTTAGCCTCCTGCTGACTTAGTTCCATCATATAACACTGCCTATTCTATCCCATGTTCCCCTGGAAACTGCATATAAAATGCTGTACTTTTGATAAACTTGCTTGTTAAGCCATGAGCTTATATAAGACCTCCCAGACCTCAGCTTTCCATCTTTATCTTATCTTCTGGTTCTTCCAATTAGACCCTGTCACTGAAGAATGGATGGCCTGCTGGGCCAGATCAGTGAACATCACTATTATATGTGTGTTAAATACTTACTTTATATGTACTAAGTCACAAATAATATATATTTTTGTGTCTGTGAAATATAATAAAAATTACTTTATCTTACGGGAAATGTTTCAGAAACTTCTTTTTTAAAAAATAAAATGTTACCTCTCTTTGAGATTTTTTTCACATTCAATTTTAATTTTAATGGCTGTGGACTGTCCCTGATACAAGTAAATCATTTATGTTTATTCTGTACTAAAGATGTGCAGGATTGATTTTGTTCTTGTTTTATGTTTCTTGTTTTATCAAACAATGTTGCAATGAACAGCTTTGTACTGATCTCCTTATCCTGGTGCACTGAGAGTGGCTGGGTTATAGATTATACACCTTCAGTTCACGCTTGGGTGTGCATGTGTTCATGTGTGTATGTGTTATGCAGCTTCATAGGATATCAGTGATACACGCCTATGAGTATGCTTGCCTGTTTTCTTCTACTACTGAGGAAATAGTGAGAGAGAAAAAAAAACAACAACAAATGTTAGTACCAGTGATGGACTCTCCATATCCAGCACAGAAGAGTTGCCCTTTTAGCCTCTCTTGTTTGTTACATGGGAAATTATCAGACATCGTTGTTATTTAAAGTTTGAGGTTGTATCTGGGTACATGGTTCAGTAGCCAGAACACATGCAGTTAGCATAAGGATCTAACTGTGATACCCAGCACTTAGGTAAACATACACAAAATCACATACCTGTAATCCCAGTGTTCAGGATAGACATGTAGATGCCTAGGACTCCTATAGAGATAGGTGGATGCTTTAGGGTTCCTATAGAAACAGGTGGATGCCTAGGGCTCCTATCCAGCCAGTATGGTTGAGTTGGCTAGTTCCAGGTTCAGTGAGAGACCCTGACTCAAAATGTAAGATGAAGATGAGACTTAATATTGACCTATGCTCTTTACATGTTTGTGCACAAATATGCATGTGCACCTACCAAATGTACATGTGCACACACAAGTGCGCATACACCCACCACACACACACACACACACACACACACACACAGCTCCAAAGTTTCTTCTTAGCTCTTTGGTGACAAATGTCCTCACCCGACGAATATACTGTTTACATTTCTTCATTTTTTATTACATGTTTTATATTTCAGCAATCTGGAAAATGTGACTGTGTTTTTATTAAACACATTTATTAAAATATACACATTTTTATCTTGTTGAATTATCTTTAAAATGCAGAGCAATAAGAACTTCTAAATGTTTAGTAATCATAGAGTCAGGTTACAGAATGCTTACAAAGTAAACATTTATGCATGGTTTGCACCTGAATAATGGACTTCATACCTTCTCCAGTCCACTGTGTCCAGATGTAGTCCTCTTCTCAATGATAAGGCCCCTGTGCTATGAGCTAAATTATTCCCTAATGTGAGTATTTGAATCCTAACCCTTGTACCACATTAGATGACCGCATTTGAAAGTGTAACCTTTAAGGAGGTGGTGGTATAGTTAAAATGAGGTTGCTATGAGGTTCTTATTCAACTTGAAGGGAAATTAGGTCAAAGATACAGAAACAACTCTATACAAAGACACAGGCAAGAGGGATAGAAGCCAATGAGAATGGCCTCAGAAGAGTCTAGCCTGAGGACTTCTTGATCTTAAGAGTTTCAGCTGCCAGAGCTGTAGGAAAATGAGTATCTGGTGTGCACACCATACCTGTAGGATGTTGCTATGGCAGCTGGAGGCAGCAAACAGAGCAGACCTGTTTTACCCAGAGCTGTAGGGCTGGAGTCAGAGTGATCTCAGGCTGGAATTTTTCGGGGGAGACTGTGATCCAGTAGGCATGGCTTGCTCATTCACAATGCTCTGTGATATTGTGCAATCCATGATAACTTATTTATCCTTTTAATACAGAGTGACTTTCAGTTCTTATATGGAATGAAGACTTTTTGCATATTATCTGGTTCATAGATGGGATGAATGAGCTCTAATATATGTAGATAGTTGAATTTTTATAGATTTTTGCTAACACTTTACTGAGATGGTAATATATACCCCGCAAAAGCTGTATAATCCAGTTGGTCCACAATCTTTTCAGTATTAGGCATTTTCTGTATTTCTCATTTTGGCCAATCTGGCATGTATTCTTCACTGTGATTTTTGTTTCTATGAGTCTGAACGCTCATCTGTGGGTTAGCATGTGGACAGTTTTGATAAGGCTCCAAGTGTCTTAAAAGATGCACCTTTTATAATGCTGGTGTGCTGCCCTGTAAGACTGGATCTCCCATTTTCCTGTCCCTTCTACATTCTTAGGTTTTGTAATAAAATGTTTGATTATTATTAATTTATTGCTTCAGTCTTAATATGCCAGTTATTGATTTATATATTTTAAGGCTTAGTGATTTGCTGTATATGCCTCAATAGACTGGGGCTTCTTTTATTTTTGAATTTTTTTTTTCTTTCAGTGACTCTTCACTGAGGTCAACTTTGTCTTGTTAGTACAATTAGATCAGTGGTTTTTGTGGTTAATATCTCTTTGTAGTTTTTCATTTTAAAATAGTTTCTTTTATAAAAATTGCATTTATTATTTTGTGAGTATGCATGTGTATGTGTGTGTGGGTATGTGTGCTGAGGTGTGAGTAGACTGGTAAACGTTTGGGAGTCTGTTCTCTCGGACACATGGCTTCCAGGGGTCTAATTCAGGTTATCAGGCTTGGCGGCAAAACCTTGACGAGCAGTCGCACTGGCTGTACATTTAAGGTGAACTTTGGCCATTGTTTTCCGTGACTTTAAGAAGTCCAACTCAACAAGCCTTGTCTTAATCACAATCTCCACACTGCTTACATTTAATTAAACAGTGCCCTTACTTAAACCCAAATTCATCATCTTACTAGATATTTTTTAATTATCATTTTTATTTTTGTTTCTTATCTTCTTTGTATTAATTGAACATTTTTATAGTTTCCTATTTATGTTCTATGGCTTGGTAGTTTATTACTGTTCTTTTTCACTGCTTAAATAGAGATTAAAGCCTGAGTCTGTGATTTATTGCTTTTAAACTTGGAGTTGTGTCTGCACTTTCCAACAACACATAGGCTCTTTTCCCATCTTTTGATCTATCGGTTGTCATGTTCTTGGCATTTTTGAGACCACACAGTGTGTCAGACAACAATTAGCATCCGTGCATACGTAGTACATTTATTCTTTTTGGTATTTTAAAAAAATTATTCTTTTTGGTATTTTAAAAACTTTTTTTTTTTTCTGAGCATGGTGGCCCATGCTTTTAATCTCAGCACTTGGAAGGTGGAGGCAGGCAGATCTCTGAGTTCAAGACCAGCCTGGTCTATATAGTGAATTCCAGGACACCCAAGGCTATGTAGAGAGATTGTCTCAAAACAATACAAAAGAAAAGAAAAGAAATAAACTCCTAAAGTTCACAGCACAGTTCACAGGTGATCAGCTTAATTTTTATACACCTGAAACTATTTATTTTGCTTTAAAATGGGAAGTTAGTAGAATTCTATTTTGATACCTTTTCCTCTCTCACTGATTTTTTTTAACTCTCTCATGTTACTTTCTTCAGTTTCTATTATTTGCATCAAGTAGTCAGCCATCAGTCTTTTTTTTTTTTTTAATTGAGCAAAAGTCTTTTTTTCTCAGGATTCATTTAATATTTTCTCTACACCTCAGAATCTGGTGTTTTGTAGTTTCAATTTTTGTATACCTATGCAAGCATCGTATTTTTTAATTTTGTGGTCCTTAAAACTATATGAGACTGTGTTTTAGTATTCTCTAGAAACCGATGAAAATTCCTCCCAGTTTCTCAAATAGTGTTTGTATTCCACTGTGTGGCTCTCTCCCAGTCTACACATTATACTTCAGATGCACGTTGTATGCACACTACTTCTGGGGAGATGCAAACATGTCTGTTTACCCCAGCTAGAGAACCAAACACCATCAAAAGTCCACCTTGGTGAACTGATGTGTTTTATTGGGGTCATTTATGGGATTGTGGGCAAAGGGTTATTTTACTGAAGCGGGAAGGACTTGAAGGCAGCTGCCTCATCACAAAGTAACCCAGCAGAGGTGATGACTCAAGGATACTGCTCAAAGTGCATGCAGCCTGTCAGGTCAGTGTCTCGTCCATGCTGTCGAGTTGGTTTGAACCTCAGTATACTATACAGCTTGAGTGATTCAAGCCTCTTCAGGCAGCCTGGCTTGTCTGAGAGTCTCAGCAGTGCTTGTATAAGCTTCATGGGGCGAGGTGTCTAATGCCTCAGGCCGCTTTCAGGGACTTCCTACAGCTTTAGAGTTATTTACCTGCAGAGCCTCAGTGAGTCTCACTTTACAGCATCCCGAGTTTTAAGGTTTTCCCAAGACGCTCGGAAAGGGATGCAAACACCACAATGACCTAGGGAGCTGACCGTCCGTTCTGCTTCCTGAAGCCCATTCTGTACGTTTACCCTGCAGTGTGCTGCATTCAATCTAGTTCTTACTTCTTGATCTGCTAATCTATTGGGTCTCTTTTTATCAATATTTACTACTCGATCAAACCAACGTATTGGGTTCTTAGCCTGTTTTATTTAATTCTAGTTTTCCCGAAATCAAACTTTTTATCTCACCTTTTTCCCTAGATTTTTTGTTTGTTTTATGTTTTTTTTTTTTTGTTGTTGTTTTTTGTTTTTTGTTTTTTGTTTTTTCGAGACAGGGTTTCTCTGTGTAGCCCTGGCTGTCCTGGAACTCACTCTGTAGACCAGGCTGGCCTCGAACTCAGAAATCTGCCTGTCTCTGTCTCCCCGAGAGCTGGGATTAAAGGCGTGTGCCACCACTCCCAGCTTCCGGAACCTAGATTTTTATTTTCAGTTGAAAGTCCTTGTCTTTCCGGGGATTTTCCTTGTCAGTGATCACGTACTTGCCTAATATGGGCGAGACTTTCTGTGTAATCGTAAGCCATTGTCAAAAAGTCTTGTAATTTAAAAACCTATTAACTGTACTTACTTTAAACTCTGTTTGAGTTTCCCATGGAACTATTTTATGTTTTCTCCAGTTTCTTCCTTGTTTGTTTATTTATTTTTTAAATTCTCTATGTTTTCTTTGTTTTCAATGTGACTTTGTAACGATGGAACGATTTAAAGATAATTTGGGCATCCTGACACACTTTAGCTTTGAGCAATCAGAAAAACAAAAAAACAAAAAAACAAAAAAACAAAGCCTCTGCCTTCCTGCCGCTGAGCATTTTTCAGTGATGGTGAGACCCGTTCTATCCCCCTTTCCTTTAGCCCAGAGCATGGCTTGTCCAGCATCCCATAGAGTACTTGAGGTGCTTTGAGACTTTCTTCTGTGACAGGAACTGAGCTCCAGTTTGATTGCGCTTTCCTCCACCTGCATTTGAGATCATTGGCCACCGTTTTCTTAGATAGCAGTTTTCACTTGGCTTTACCCTCATGACTCTTAGTTGTGGATTGGCAACTATTCCTGTGATCTAGGTAGCAGTGAATTTTGCAATTCTCATTCTTTCTCCGTCTCTGTCTCCGTCTCCGTCTCCGTCTCCGTCTCTCCGTCTCTCCGTCTCTCCGTCTCCATCTGTCTCCGTCTGTCTCCCCCCTCCCCCTCCCCCTTGCCCCCCCCCTCTCTCTCTCTCTCTCTTTCTCTCTCTCTCTCTCTCTCTCTCTCGTGTGTGTCTCTGTTCTTCCTTTCCTTTCGGAATCTTGGCTCCCAAAGTCCCATTTTGGTTTCTTGTTTTAAAACAGACTAGAAACACTTGCAGAGCTTTTCTTTTTTTTACATTAGCAGACTAAATCTCATGAAAGGCTGTCCTGCTGCAGTAGGAAGTGAAGCCCACTGGTATTATTTAGTGTCTTGCCATCCTGCAGAGGTTGGGGACATTGCAAATTTCCCGGTCAGCCTGTTTTCTTCTCTGGACGATCCCTTTCCACACCTTATGGGGCTGCCCTTTGCATTGTAATAGACAAAACACCCCACGAGTGGAGGCTTTAACAAATCTGAAAATAATTGCCTGGTCTATGATTTGTTTTCATTTAAATTCTTTATTTTGTTACTCTATACACAGAAAGTTTAAATATGAATAAAGTGTCAAACATCTTTTCTTATATTGTCTGTGGGATTAATGACACAAAATTTTATTTTGTTACTTGTATAAGAAACACACACAGAAAGTTTAAATATGAATAGATAAAATGTCAAACATCTTTTTCTATATTGTCTGTGGGATTAATGATCAATCTGAGAAAGTCTTCTGCATCCTGATGTTATAAATAACTTTCTAGGTTTTCATCTCAAAGTTTCTTCAGTTTCGGGTTTCCCAGCCCCTTGCCCCTCAGTACTTTAGGGACAGCCACCTGTTCTATCTAGCACCACCCATCAACATATCAAGCACTCCCCCAAACTTGGTAATGACAATGTGTTTTACTAAAACATAATTTATCATTTAAAATGTTACCAGTATCATTTCTATACTCATATAAACTTGTTAAACAGGGTGATATCACAAATTCTACGGAATTTTTAAATCTTGAAAACATACATGCATCACAAAAATTCAAAGCAAGAAAATGCTTGTTAATGAATCCATTGAAATCAAAAGCATTATATATTTACATACAGCATAACTCTTTCCACCTACCACAAAGCCTACACTGATAAAGTGTTCTATAATCAGTATATTCATATAATAGATGACTGTTGTAATCACTAATAACAACTTAATTGACTGGTTTTGTGCCATCGTATGGGTCCTACAGTTAGCTATAATTTGTTCAAATCCACATAAAATCTTTGGCATATTGGACTTACACCATTCTTCCCTGGAAATGACCGTGCCCTCAAGGCGTAATGCTCTTTATGTGGTTCTCTGATGGCTAAAATGTGTCTCACATAAATTACTTAAAGATCGGTTAATGAGCTGAGCTCTGTGCATGTGAAAGCCAACAGCAATAATAGAAATGGTGTTTATTTTATAGTCCAGAAACTGCATTTTAAACGCTAGTGTATGTTTATATGATAGCTCTATTAAATATAAAAGCGTCGCATTACATGGGGAAGTCCTTTGCATGGCTTTTTATATGGTCTAAATAGCATGCCCGGCCCTGCAAATCCTCACACGAGACACTTTTAGAACTTTATTTATGTTAAAGACATAACAAACTAGCAACTAGAAAACCATAATGGGCACAAACGTCTAATAAAAATGAGATTGTTGAAAATTCTTCTTAAAAGAAACTTAGGAACTACCCTTGGTAAAACCTAAGTCAAGGTTTGAAGTCACTAAAATCTCACCACCCCACAATCACTAATGTCTGCCCTAAGGTGCTCCCTGGTCCCAGATACTTAGTTCTCCTATTATCCCAGCAGAGGAAAAAACTGCCACAGAGAGAGGGCTGATCAAGTGTAAAATGCTGCTTGGCCCGTTCCAGATCACTGAATATATGTGCGTACTGATGCGTAAAAAGATGCATAGCAATCCTGACTTTCTAAGTTAGTAGCATCTCCTAATGAGTGTTGCTCATTCATTACCAGATGATACACAGCTAATGTAAGAACAGAGGCAGTGCCCAATCATCGTTAGAGAGGCTCCCTCCTGCAGCTGACGGGAGCAGATGCAGAGACACACAGACAAACATTAGGCAGAGCTTGGGGAATCCTGCAGAAGAGGAGGAAGGTTTGTAGAAGCCAGTAGGGTTGAGGACACCAGGAGAACATGACACATTGAATCAAGAAAACAGGGCTCATAGGGGCTCACAGAGACTGAAGTGTCAATAAGGGAGCCTTCATGAATCTGTGCTAAGTCCTCTGCATACCCACTGTTATTGTTTAACTTGGGGTGTTTGTGGGAGTATCCCTGACTCTTTTGCCTGCTCTTGGGACTCTTTTCCTCCTCCGGGGTTTGCCTTGTGCAGCCATGATATGAGGAGTTGTGACGAGTCTTAAGGCATCTTGTTATGCCGTGTTTGGTGGATATCCCTGGGAGGTCTGCTCTTTTCAGAGGGGAAACAGAGGAGGAGTGGGTCAGGGGGAGAGGGAAGGTGGCAGGGGGACTAGGAGGAGAGGCTTCAGTGGGGATGTATTGTATGAGAGAAGAATTAGAATATGGAGTGAGGCAAATTAAAAAAGAAAAAGCTATTACTTTGTGTGCACAGGGAGGTGGGAGCCCCATTGAAAATAGCTTGAATACAGCTCACCTGCTGTTACTGGGTAAGCAGGCTAAAACCTTTCAACAGTCAGAGTTGGACTCTGCTTTCAGAGTCAGCAACCATGCTTCTCATCCAGTGTGGAAATTCCTTCCTCAGGACCTAGAAAATGGTCGCCAACCTATTTTCTTCCTCTTGGTGTTAAGAAACTTAAAGCCAGCTTCATTTGTCTGGAAGAAATTCTCAACAGGACTGTTCCTAACCCCCTCCCTCCCCCCATGCTTGATTTATGCAAATATGCCATGTAGGAGAAAATGGTCATCCAAGAACAGCTGGCTCCTTGTAGAAGTTTTCCATTGCTGTTCTTGGAATTTTCATCTGTGCCAGAAAGGAATTATTAATGCACAATTACGTGTATGTGTGTTTGTGTATGTGTGTGTGTGTGTGTGTGTGTGTGTGTGTGTGTGTGTGTGTTTAGCAGTGCCCCTATTCTGTTCCTAAGCCTTTTCTTACTGAGTGAAAAAGAGAACTGGAAGCTCCCTGTGATGGTTTGTATATCCTTGGACCAGGGAGTGGCACCATCTGAAGGTGTGACCTTGTTGGAATAGGTGTGACCTGGTTGGAATGGGTGTGTCACTGTGGGTGTGGGTATAAGATCCTCACCCTAGTTGCCTGGAAGTCAGTCTTCCACTAGCAGCCTTTGGATGAAGACATAGAATTCTCAGCTCCTCCTGCGCCATGCCTGCCTGGATACTGCCATGCTCCCACCTTGATGATAATGGACTGAACCTCTGAACCTGTAAGCCAGCCCCAATTAAATGTTGTTTTTATAAGACTTGCCTTGGTCATGGTCACAGCAGTAAAACCCTAACTAAGACACTCCCCGAGGCTCTAAACACCAGAAGAGCACAGAGGCCGTTGTGGGGAACCACAAAGAGGCCGCCAAGCCAGCTACAGTGGTAAGAGTTTGGGAAGGAAAGGGCCATGTTGGCGCAGTTGCCAATACTTCAGTGAACACTGTTCCATAACCAGCTTTTCTTCTTCTAGGAGAAAGCACTAAATGTAGGGTTAATGGCTCAAAGTTTATGTACTGTTTCTATTTTAATGATATATCTAAACGTCTTTCTTGAAATCCTTTTTCTATTTTTTGTGTGTGCTATACATGTGGGGTGTGTGTGTGTGTGTGTGTGTGTGTGTGTGTGTGTGTGCTTCCATGTATATAGCCACATGCATGTGGATAGGTACACACATGTGCACATGTTGTGTGTGTGTGTATTGCATACACTCATGGCCCTGAGGTTGATAACTGGGATCATTCTATATTGTCTTCCTCCATATTCACTGATGTTTGGTCCCTCAGTGACATCCACAGCTCACTGATATGCCTGTTTCACTGAACCGTTTACCCTGGGCATCTCTTGTTACTCTTTCCAAGGCTGGAATTACAGGCTGGTCACCATGACCACCCAGCATTTTTTTGTGGGTTCTAGGGATCTGAACTCATTCCCCACATTTGCAGGGCAAGCACTTTAACCACTGAATGGTCTCCCCCAGCCCTTGACATCCTTCTTAATCAAATACACAGGAGCACAAACCTCATGTTTTAAATGACCAGATTTTATAAATTTTCATATTTTTTCTGCCACTTTGTTAGAATTTTGATGTTGCAACACAAACCTGAAACAAGTTTTACAAGGGAGAACAATTGATTCTGGCTTATGGTGTTAGTCCATGCTCACTTAGTTCATTGGCTGCAGTATGAATTTTCAATCCTAATAAGCCCATATAAAAGACACACAATCCAGATATTTTACTTATAAGATAAAGCCTAGATTGGGCAGATCTAGGGCTAGACTAACTTATTCCTCAGCTATAATGCTCCTTGTTACTTGCTGTTTCTCTTGGCCACACAGTTCTCATCTATGGCAGCTTCCACTTATTCCATCTTCCTCCTCTTCCTCTATCTCTCCCACATGCAACCTCCTCTCGACCTCCAGGTCTACCTTTCTCCCTTCACTGCCCAATCACAGGCTCTAGCCTTTTATTGGTCAGTTAATTTGAGGATAAGTTTCACATGGCATCACTTGGGTATGTGAGGCTATTCTCGTTGGGGGCAAGCCCATCTAGAGGAACGAGTACTTCACATTAGAGTACAGGCAGCATCAGACCAACCCACCACAATTGGCCTTGATCACAAAGCCAAGAGAAGCACTAAAACTGTATAACATCTAGAAGAAAACATGGGGACCTTTGTGATCTTTGGTTGGGCAACTATTTCTTACATGACACAATCTCAATGCAGGATAAAACTAGTTAGCAACTTGATTATCATAAAATTGAAACCAATTGGTCTTTGAGAACACTATTAATAATGTATAACCCTATAGCATTCTAGGACATGCACACTCATGTAGGCCCGGGGAAGGATGGCACGGAGGTGGAGACATAAGACTTTGAGCATGAGGATGTATTAGAAGCAGGATCTGTAAAGTGAGGTGGTTTCTGAGTGAAATGACCATGTCAAATACCAAAGGGATAATTCGAATGTTACACTTTAAGTATGTGTTTTCCTCTCTTGACTATCACCCAGTAAAGCTGTTAAGAAATCTCTGCATGCTGACTGGATTATAAAAATTATTTATTCAGATACAAATCTAAGGTAACCTCGGTACTTTCATTCAAGTAAGCCCTCTGTTTTAATTTTGAAACTGTCTGAATAATTTATACTTATTACAGGTTTGTTTTTAAATGAGTCTTTGTTTCCTTCCTTCCTTCCTTCCTTCCTTCCTTCCTTCCTTCCTTCCTTCCTCCCTCCCTCCCTCCCTCCCTCCCTCCCTCCCTCCCTCCCTTCTTTCTTTCTTTCTTTCTTCCTTTCTTCCTTTCTTCCTTTCTTCCTTTCTTCCTTTCTCCCTCCCTTTCTCTCTCTCTTTCTCTCTCTCTCTCTCTCTCTCTCTCTCTCTCTCTCTCTCTCTCTCTCTTTCTTTTTTGTGCATGTGTGATTAAATGTGCATTAGGAGATAAATGGAGGATTACTGCCACCTCCCTCTGCCAATCTATACCTTGAAACACAGTCTCGATGAAACAGAAGCTAGACAATTTGACAAGGCTGCCTGGCCACTAACTCCCAGGATATTTTCTATGTTTATGATCTGTATAGCTAGTGTTACAGGAAGACACATTCATGCCTACTCTCACATGTGTGCTGGTTGTTTGAACTCAGGTCCTCAAATTTGCATGCCAGATGCTCTTACCGGTGGATCCATTTGTATTAGTCAGGGTTCTCTATCAGAACAGAACTGGATGAAATGATATGGTGAAATATATGGGATTTATCACAGTGGCTCACAAGCTGTGGTCCAGCTAGTCCAACAATGGCTGTCTACCAGTGGAAGTCCAAGAATCCAGGAGTTGTAAGTTCACTAGGCTGGATGTCTTGTCTACTTCTCAGTTTATCCCAGAATGCCAAAGAAGTAGGCTCTAAAGCCAGTGATGGAATGGACTTGCGAGCCAGAGCCAGAGCCAGAGCCAGAGCCAGAGCCAGAGCCAGAGCCAGAGCCAGAGCCAGAGCCAGAGCCAGAGCCAGAGCAAGCGAAGAGCAAGTTTACTTCTTCCATATCTGTTCTGTAGACTGCCACCCAAAGGTGTGGCCCAGATTAAAGCTGGGTCTTCCCACTTCACAATATTTAATTAAGGAGACTGCCACATAGGTGTACAAGCTTGGGTTTTGATTGATTCTGGAGGTAGTGAAGTTGACAACCAAGAAGAGCTATCATACCATCTCTCTAGCCCTAAATTCATCTTTGCAGTATGACTCGAGTATTAGGCCCAGCACTGAGTTGAGCTCAGTATAAGAGATAGTGACCACTCACCTACATTCCCCTATTTCTAGATCCTCTCTCGGGCAGCTCACTGCTTTCTTTACTCTGTTTCCAGGTTTGTGGTTGTACAGCACTGTTGTTGTTGTTGTTATCATTATTATCATTATTATTGTTGCTGCTGCTGCTGTTTTTATTATTGCTACTATCATTATTATTATTTATTGCTAGTATCTTTGTTCTATGGGATTACATTTTCGGTGAACTTCTTTAAGAAAAGATGGATAATGCTGTTAAATAATCTTCTTTCACCATTTCCTCTTTCAGAAGCCCAGCAGTTCTTTGACTATATAACTGCGTTGGTCCTCCACAGACTCAGGCGTGTAAACACTTGCTTCCCAGTTGGATGCTCCGTTTAGGGAGGTGGGGCAGTCTTGCTGGAGGAAGTATGTCACTGAGGGTGGTCTGTGCGAGTTCATAGCCTCTCTCTATTGCCTGTTTGCTATCTCTCTGTTTCCTTCTAGAAGCCGAGGATATGATCTCTCGGCTTTATGGCATGCTCCCACTGGGCTGTGGTGAACTCTTATTCCTCAGGTATCAGAAGCCAAAGTAAACTGTGCCTTCCTCAAGTTCCCTTTGGTCATGGTGTTTTGTTACAGTAACAGAAAGGTAACACAATAATGTTATTTGCTGTTTTTTTGTTCTTTTAATCTAAGATTTATTTTCCATTGTATAATTTAGAGGTACGAGACTGAACAAAGATTGAACAAAGGCTGTCTTTCTAAGGGAAATTAGTGCAAATAGTAGACTATTAATCCAGACAGACAAGCCTTGGAAGGCTGCCTGGGGAGTATCTGATTCTTGCCTTAATTTTAACCACGGTACTGCATGCAGAAAGGGGCCAGGATATTTGTATTTCTGTGGAAAAAAACAGGTACAAATTTTATAACTTCAAGAGACCAAAGTTGACAGAATATAGTGGAAGGCCATTCTCTGTGAAACAAGGCCACCATTCACAGTTCCTGCATCGTTATTAACTGTTGTGTCTCTTTCTGAGTAGGACTGTCCCTACTTCTCTGTGACCATGTGAGTTCACCTGGCTTCTTCATGTCTATTTTCTCTCCCTCTTCATTGACTTTTTAGCTATATACAACATTAAAACCTGCTTTGGTTTTTTTATTTATTAAGTGGAATGTTTGATTTATTTTTCTTACAGCACATGAGCAGTATATTTTTATTCTTCTCTAAGACACACTAATTATAATAAAAGAAAATGCAGTAGCTTTGTGCTTTTTATATGCACAGCCCTTGAATAGTTTTTTATGATGCAAATGGTACTGCTGTCTCTGTCTACTCATTAAAGCTAGCATAAAGTAACAAAAACTTTAAGGAACTGAAATTTTAAAATGTGTGGGGTGTGTGTGTGTGTGTGTGTGTGTGTGTGTGTGTTAGGATTGAATCTGGGTTTTCAGGCTTGTACAGCCAGCATTCTAATGACTTGAGTCATCTCTCTAAAACCTAATTTAGTGAATTCTTGCAGCTCATAGACCAACTAATAAGTGATATCAGGGATTGCATTACAAAAGACTTGACTATGTGTGAATATTTGGCATTTTTCTCCTTAAGATTTTTGCTCAATATATTGTCTAATAAAAATATTAATGATTAAAACAAACCAGTAAGTCTATGTATTTGAAAAAGTTTTCTTGTTTAACAAAATTGCTGTAATCTTACAAAAATGCCTTGGCAAGATTCATTTATATTATGAAATCAGTAGTGGTCTATGTGAAACATGAATTCCCTAATGTTGGTTTTGGCCACTTTCTCCATTTTTGTATGAGAGAGCAATTGTAACCACATTATTTTCACTAAGAGAACACCAAAGACTCTGGTGATAGCAATCCAGCTTTGCATAATGTAAGATCAGACCCCCACACTCCTGAGAAAGTTTACCTCACAAATGATTACCAATCACTTGTGAGTTGTGTTCTATCTAACAGGACAGAAGGCAAGAAAGTGTGGCTCTAAGCAAGGGCCACAGTGTTGCAAGAAACAGCGCTAGGAGAAGGCATGGAAGAGAACTCCATCCCAGCACTTTGGAAAGAAGCAAAAAACTATTCTACAATGGGGATAGAGAGATGGTGCTTGAGGACCTGAGATCAGATCCCCAGGATCCACATACAAAGACAGGTTCAATGGCATGTTATTGTAATCACAGACCTGGAGACCCAGAGACTCCATGATCCCTGGAGATCACTGGCCATCCAGTCCAGTGAAATTGATGAGCTCCAGGCTCAGTGTGAGACCTTGTCTCACAAAATAAGGTGAAAGGCCAGGAAGACAACCCAGCAGGTAAAAGCACTTGCTGCCAGGCCTATCAACATGAGTTTAATCTTGGGGACCCACATGGGGGAAGGTAAGAATAAACTTCCATAAATTGCCCTCTGAACTTCACACACATTGTTGCAGGAATGTTCTCACACATACACACACACACACACACACACACACACACACACACACACACATTCATTCATACATACATACATACATACATACATATATACTCACATAATACATAAACACGAAATAAGTAAGTACATGTAATAAAATAAAGTGGAACAGAAGGGTAAGGTGGCTCAATAGATAAAACATTCATTGT
Organism: Mus musculus; assembly: GCF_000001635.26. Classification (NCBI taxonomy): domain Eukaryota; kingdom Metazoa; phylum Chordata; class Mammalia; order Rodentia; family Muridae; genus Mus; species Mus musculus. The sequence goes on from NC_000076.6 coordinate 23,004,902, forward strand.
GCAAGTATGAGGATGGAGCTCAGATTTCCAGCACCTGGTTACTGCTCAGTTGCCATGGAAACCTACCTGTAATCCCAGCACTAGGAGATAGCACACTCCTGGGACAAGTTAGCTAGTGAGGGTGCCAGAATTATCAAGCTCTAGATTCAAATGATAGACTTTGCTTCAATATATAAGAGGAAGAGCTATCAAGGAAGGAAGGCAACACCAATCTCTGGCATCTATACACATGTCCACATATGCACATGCATACATACACACATACACCAACACACACAGACACAGGCACACATATAGAAATCTAAAATGCTGAAAGGTTTTAATTGATTCTGCATGCTATTAAAAAATGGAATAAGCATTTGTATTCCTTTTTGCAATTTTGTAACTACTTTTCTATTACATTTTATTATTTTAGTGGAAGAAAATAAATAGTACAAGGCAATTTGAAATGCAAATGGGAGAAAAGTCTTTCTGCAGCTCTCTATCATGCCTGCAACTCTTGCCTGTGGCTATCTTATAAAGGAAAGTTACTTTATCTGCTCATTTGGAATAGAAGTGTTTTTTTGTTTGTTTGTTTGTTTTTTCAAAGATAAGCAGGAGGTGATGCCCAAAGGAAACAAGCATCTTCTTTCAGTCAGGACTTATCCTTCTCTGCTTTCTGCTTTGCCAAAGAAAGAATTCTAATTCTCCTTCACACCGGCCTCTGTACCTGAGCACTTAACATGAAAGGCTTCATCTTCAACCTACTGTCATTTTCCTTTCTCCTTTTCATCAAGTTCTTCTATTTTACTGCTTCCTCTGACTGTGTGGTAAATTCAGGGGTTCTCCCTACTCACCCCCATCAATCCCTGACATTTTTCTAACTCCATATGGAATGGAAATGGGAGAATATTAATTAAAAGATGGTTATAAAATTCTAGCATATTAAATAGTTAAATAATGGGGTAGTATCCATAAAAGAACAAAATTAAATAAATGGTGATACCACTATATGAACTAAAATTCACCATTACCAGAAGGCTAATTAATATTACTGTAATAAAACATCATTAGAAGTCACTGGAAAATTCACTGAGAAAACTAATTTAAGTAATATATATAGCTATTAAAGAAGAGAAGATTTAGTTATTCCATGATTCAAATAAATAGGAGTGTGTCTAAAAAATTAACCACGTATCCAGATAAAAGGAAAAACACAACAGATTTTCTGTATTTTGGCAACCAATTATATTCAATTAAAAACTCAAATATCAATTGAGAATAGTAACCTAAATTTAAAAATACCTAAGACAACATTAAATAAGAAGATATAAAACTTAAGTAAGACTAAGCAACACCTGAAGAACTATCAAAATATATCTTACTTCTAAATAAACTTAGCAAGAAAAGCAAGTTTTCACGTATACCAGCAAACCTTGGAACATTCATGTCATTCACTATTCTTGATGCCCAGTGTTTAGTGAAATCACTGTGGTTTTGATTTTTCTTGATCTACTGGGGAGAGATCAATACTCACTGCTAGCATTCACCATAGCTCCTCTTACATAGGTAATCTCATCCAGTTGTCAGGGCAAGGATCATTGAGCTTAGACTCCTTTAAAAGGCTACTGCCACCCAATACTGAAGTACAGGAAGACACCAGTGGTAGGAACATGAGTGAGAGCAGCCCTCTCTCCACCCTGCCTCACACCCACCACCTACCTTGACCTTAGAAAAGTAAGAATTCTGATCTGAGTCTCAATCCCTGAGTCCAGGGCCAGGATGCCTCTACCCAGTGTCAACTACAGGCATCACCAGAGAAGATGCTCCAGATCTTCCTGCAAAGGGTAGTTGTGAACATCAAAGAGAAAACAGTAGCCACCAGGTCCTCCCAGGGGTGTGATTTATCCTGTAGCTATGATAAATACCATGGCTAAAACCAATGTGGGGAGGAAAGGGCTGATGTATCTTACAGGTTAGAGTTCATCATCACGGGACTCCAAGGCTGGACTCAAGGCAGGAGCTTGAGGCAGAAACCACAGAGGCACACTGCTACTGATTTCATTCATCTTCAGCTACCTTTCTATGATAGAGCACAAGTCTATTCTCCTATGAATGGTAACAGGCCTGTTGTATAGTATAAATAGCCAGTCCAGTCATTACCACCTATATACACCCACAGGACACTCTGCTGGAGGCAATTTTTCAATTCTTATTCCCTCTTCACCAATGATTCTAGTGTGTGTCAAGTTCACAGTTAAAAAAAAAAATCCTAACCATCACAAGAGTTACAGGATTGACAAGACAGTAGTATCAGGTGGTTGTATATTTTAGAGCAGTGATCTAGAATAGGACTTGGAGAAGCTTGGAGGGAGAGACCAAAAACTTGTTGGTTTAGTGAGAATGAGTTCAACTGGCAGACATGGCCAAACTGAATACAGTGATCTTAGAGCCAAAGAGTGGAATTAAAACAAGATTTTTATTAAAGTGACATTATCACAGAGAGTAATTTAAGCCAGTGGTAAAGATTTCAAAAAAAACAGATCTGAATGAGTGTCCACAACTCTGAGGAATCTGGGATCTGAAGGTGGTGATGAGAACCAAGAGGTTGGGTGTGTACTCCAGGCGATAAGCCTTCGACAGACACATCAAGGGCAGCTGGGAGGAAGGCGTCTGGAGACAGTGTGGGATTAGAACTAGAAACCAATGGGATGATAAGACTGATGATGATCAGGTAGCTAGTAAATTAGAATTGAGAAAGAGTGAGAGTAGTCAGGAAGTGTCTACAGAGCAGTGAGGGAAGAGGCAATAAGAATGAAAAGAGGTGCTGCCCTCGCCATTGGCTCCTCGGGATGGTCCTTGGAAGTAGGCAGTAAGAAGGCAGGGAATCAACTCAATGAATGGCACAGACCCCGGAAGTTGGGTGAGAAGCAGAGGTAGACTTGTTATTGCAGAACTGAGGAATACCTTTAGACCCTTCATCCATTCCCCATCCATTGGTCCATGAAGTCTCCTCCCCTTGTTGCTGGTACTATCTGATTGGTTGGCCAGGTCATGGGCTCTGTCATTTGTCTCCATGTGCCAGGCAGATCTTAAGGTTGTAAAAGGCAGATGCAGATGCTGCCCATGCATCAGGATATTCTGATTCATTCCTCCTACAAAGGGGATTCTGATGAAGTGGTTCAGAGGGTAAAGGCTTTTGTCTTCAAGCCTGATATCTGAGTTCTGTCTCCAGGACCCATGTGGTAGAAGGTTTTTTTTTTTTTTTCTGCCTCTCTAGCTCCTCCAATGTCTGCCCCCTCTTGAATTCATGGTATATTTGTCTATAAATATTACTGCTTTGTATACACACTCACACATATGTATATATACACATACACACACTCATAATATTGAGTCCAGCTAGTGTTACATGTATGTATGTATGTATGTATGTATGTATCTATCTATCATCTATCTATCTATCTATCTATACATACTTACATACATACATACATACATACATACATATACATACATATATACATACACACATGATTTTAGAAATGACCTTAGGACTTGTGGAATTGCTCCTAAAGAAAATTGGTTCTTCCTCACTAACAGGCAGCTACTGACTGCTTGTAGCTCCTTATATAATGGATATGGCCTTATGAAATTTTCCGTCTTTGTTGGAAGTTTCCTTGATGAGGGATGAGAACTAGTCTTATCTATGGATATTAGGAGAAGTATTTAGAAAGCCTGGTACTGTGAACCTAACCAAGAACCTGCGACTGGCAAGTCATAGATGCTAAAGGAGAAACTACCGTTACTGTGTTCCTAACTTAAAAGTTTTCAATTGCTTTCTAAATACTTCTGTAGAGAAGGCATTCCGTCCATTAGACAGTTCTGTTGGTTATTCCCAAGATATATGTATGAGCCACGACTGCACCATTGAGCATCTCATATGAGCCACGACTGCACCATTGAGCATCTCTTGCTGGTCTGGCCATTGCTGTGCTTCACAGGCTTCACATCTGGGTAGAACTGTTGCTCTCTCTCTCTCTCTCTCTCTCTCTCTCTCTCTCTCTCTCTCTCTCTCTCTCTCTCTCCATCTGCAAGCTACACTTTGCCTTTGTGTGCAGTAAGAGCTAGTCCTCCGGGAGGAGAATTCCAGCTCAAGCACCAAGATTTCTCAACAGAGCTTCATTTCTTGAATTTCTGAGACTGAAGTGTGTGGTGCCATTAGCAATAGGTGCAATACAACATGAAGATGTTCTGGTTGGCAACCAAGAACAGTGGCAACAGTGATAGCCTATATTGTTTTGGGGGGTCTCTTGGATTCCTTGACCAACAACTCCTAGGAAGGTATTCCTTTTCTTGGCACTGGAGGGGTTTTTTTTTTTGTGAGCTTAGGAATTCTAGGATTATTATCCTGCTGCATGAGGGAATTCCATTAACTTATATATGCATTGTAAAGTATGCTTACAAAATAATAGGTAATTTCCTTATGGCTTTCTCGAGCATCTTTAGTATTATCCCTCAGTCCTTCCTCATTCTCTGTATCACTTTCTCTCTTCATTCCCCAGTTATTTACAATGGGGATTTTTAAATTTTTAAATTAAATTTAAAATCCCTGGTCAGGGATTGATTAAAGAGAAGCCTACATACCTGCTTGTTTAGGACTTTTGTTTTGTAGGGAGAAAGTTACAATAGGTTTATCAAAGTGAGAGATTGATATCTGAAACATCTTTACTTGGATGAAAGTAAGTGGATAAAATTCAGAACCCATTATATGAAGTTACCTAAGGCAGCTTCACTGTGTCTTGGCTTTTGGCCCTAAGACTGGAGACTATACTGTGTTGCTTTCACTTGAACACTGTTACTTTTGTATTCTGCCTTCATTACGGGCAAGTGTCTTGGCTATTAGACAGTTTTATGAGTTGAGTGAAGACTGGAGTGTCTCTTTCCAGACTCTCTAGCAAGTTACTAAGAATGCACATGGCCGCTTGTCTTCAGAAAAATGTGTCTCACTTGGTTTGCACATATCCACAGCACCTCCATCCCATGCTCTTTAACATTTGTTTTGCCCCATTTATTTTCTTACTACAAGAGCCATTTCTTTTGTTCAAGGGATAGCTAAGCAACTTCAGGAAAAAAAAAAACAAAAAAACAAAATAAAAGTAAGCTACCTGTGTTTGAAGGAGACATTCAAATATCAGTTCCCTAATAACACTTGGGTGGCAGCTGGGATTTTTCCCTTAGGTTTCCTGAACAAACGAAATAAAAAATTCTTTCATCGTTTTTATTTGTTTTGTAACTCACACTGTCCTCAACTTTTAAAATAATAATTTCCTTGACAGCCATGTAATAATTGTGAGTGATCTATGGCTTGATTATAAGTGTTCATCTAATGATCTATTTCCTTTACCCCAGAGGCCAACTACAAAGCTAAAGCATTATCTCAGTGGTATTTTTAATAACTTCCCATGGGATTGCAAGCTCTAACAAGAGCCTACCCTGTAAAGGAGTTAATCATGTAATTTTGCAGATTAGACACCACAGGGTTACTAATGAGAAATTTCAGTTTAGTGATAAACGTTTTTTTCTAGAAATATTTGGAGAGGCCTGTAACCTTTGGCTGACACCCAGAATGGCTGTTAGTTTACTCACGGATGCACTATTAAACCCACAAGAGTCAGGAGACCATCTTTTCTGGAAAGTTGATTGTAAGATTTTCCTTTTTAAAATAAAGACTCTAGGAACAGATGGAAGGGACAAAGGAGACTGAAAAGAGACAAGGAGAAAAAAAAAAAAAAAACAAAAGAAAACAAAAACCCCAAAAACCTTGACTTCCGCTGGTTGGCATGACTTCCGTTTCCAGGGTCTTTCCAAGTGTATGCTCAAGATGGAAAGTGCACTGCACATCTCTGTGTCATTCTGCCCTCCGTTCATAAACATGTATCATCCATCACTAAATATTTAGATCAGGATTGTTGGAGCTGAGCTCTGTGCCAGGGGTGAGGGGATTAATTCTCTCAAGGCCCTCACATGATGGATTTTCCACTGAAGTAAACATCCGAGAAGCGCTCACACTGAAGCCATAAAATTTATAAATAAAGTTTAAAGTTTAATTAAGTCAACATTATTTAAAGTGGTTGTCATATTTTATGGCAAATGTTTCATGTTTATTTTGTATGGCTTCTAATAAATAGCCCCTCCTCACCAGACAAAAGGCCCAGTTAGGATAAAGGTCCAGACTTTGGGCCAAAAGTAGAAGAATTTCATGTTAGGATAATGGAACCCTTTCCCATCATGCGTTTGTTTAAAAAATAAGCATGCAAATGAGACCTTGAGGCAGCAGCATCCAGCACAGAAAGAATGCTTGCAAACTCCTTTCTGGCTTTATCAATTGAACTGTGGGAAAATGATACAGTCACATGGGAAGAAATACAGACTAGTGTATGAAGAAGAAATGGAATGAAAAGTAGAACAATTAATTGCTTTTAAAGTTCCTCTAGAAGTAGAAAGCATAAAAGAGAAAACAGTTAAGTAGTTAATGAAAAATTAGTCTACATTGGCTTATTTACCTTTTCTTCTTTTCTTTTCTTTTCTTTTCTTTTCTTTTCTTTCTTTCTTTCTTTCTTTCTTTCTTTTTTTCTTTTTCTTTTTTCTTTTTGGTTTGGGGGACAGCATTTCAAACAATTAATGTTGAACTCAAACTTGCTTCGTACCCAAGGATGACCTTGAACTCTGATCCTCCTCGTTCTACTTCCAAAATGCTAGGAGAGAGTTCCAGGACAGCCAGAGCTACACAGAGAAACCCTGCCTCAAAAAACAAAAAACAAAACAAACAAACAAAAAAATAGAGTAGTGATTCTCAACAGAGCAAAAGAAGGGGGTTGAAAACTCTTTCAACAAGAATGGCCTAGGACCATCCTGCATATTCAATATCTCCATTAAAGTTCATAACAGTATCAATACTAAAGTTATGGATTAGCAACAAAAATAATTCTATGGTTGGGGTCACCACGACATGAAGAATTGTACTAAATGGTCACGGCACTAGGAAGGTTGAAAATTACTGATTTAGAGTCATACATCATTGAAGTCAACAGGAAATCCATCACAAATACATAACCTTCCAAGACACAGTAACTTAGGGCACCTGATTTGTCTTAAGATCAAGTGAGAAGTTGTTGCTATGACACGGTCATACAATGACTTCAGTGTTTAAGGAGAAAGTAAGTGAAGGTCTTAACTCAGCCAATTCGAATTCTTCACTGGCAGGAGTCAAAGCACAGTTGTTCACATACTGAGGACTTTTGTCCACTAAAAGCTCCTCTGATCTGACTGTCAGAGCAGAGGAAAGAGGCAGAGTTGTAATAGACATTCAGCTTACCAACCCACGGTTTTACAAGCAAAGACTGAAGACGTTGAGTGTTCAAGTTCACACAGGTAATGGGTGGCTGCTCGAGTCTAGAACTCATGTTTCCCAGTATTCTCTCCTTGCTCTCCTGTCCACACTACTTACACTTTGGCTGCAGAGGAAAATGACTGCAGTCGTAACTGACTTTGCGAAGACAAGCATACCGAGCCCGGAGAGCAACTCCCCCCAGTGGTTCTCTCCACAGATATCTTCAAAACCAAGTAATTCGGTAGGAAGTCTTATTCACAGACTGCCATCTTCCTTGTGTGTAGTAAAGATGTATTCACAGTGCACCCTACATAGCCAGGAAGCCGACAAATGATGACATCAATGATCACTGTTACAATTACCATGTTTTGGAAGTTATATTAAACACAAAATACCTTCCCAAAATTATAATTACTAAACTACAGCTGAAAATTATTTAATTTTTCTTCCAAGTTGAGCACCTGTGTTTTGAGAAGCTCCAATCATCCATATATATGGGAAATATTTCTATCATGCTGAAATTTGTCAAGTAAAACAAAATTTTATCTTCTCCTTTTTCATTAGACAGTATCTTTTTACATGTTCACATTTAAAATACTAAATGTGAGGATTAGTTGTAAAATAAACGCATAAACATTCAATTAGGTATGTATACTTGCAGCAGTATTTTGGTGTTAAAAGAAATATAACCACCTGCTTGATATAAGAATTAAGATCTAAATTATTACCTAGAAACTCCGTAATAAGTTTTTATTTTTTTTTAGTTTTTCTACTGTATACACTTTTCTCTGTGTAAGTTTTAATTTCAAATAATTTTCTTCCCATAACTTCCTGTCTGTAAAAAAGAACAAAACTGTTCTACTTTTCAACAAGAATATATCATAGTCGTCTAAGTTCCCTCTCAGGGGAATACATATTTTATAAACATGGTAAAAAGGAAGAGGAACAAGGATAAACACAGTTTTACACAAAAAGATAATTTCAGTTAAGTTTCTTTCTAGTACAAGACAAAGACATCATGCCAGATGTAATTAATTTCCTAAAATCTTAGGAAAATAATAATAATCCTTGGTGAGCTACACCTTGATTTCAACCCCAACAGTTGGCTCATGAAATGGAGCATTGAAACCTATTAACATTTACTGAGACAAAATACCACATTCCTACTCAGTTGGTCGATGCTATAGAATTCCTTACATACAGAGCTATCACTGGACAGTTTTGGTATTATACGCCCTTTATTAATTTGTAGCTTCTAAACTCAAATATCAGTTTTGTTCTGCTGACCCTCAGTACTATTCACATGTAAACTATGAGGTCTAAGTAACTGGATTGAGGAAATTACCACCCTGACTCAGTTCTTGGGTGAAGAAGAATCCCAGGTGAACACTGTAAATTTATGTATCCATTGTCAATGTATGGATCACCTAACTGTATCAATATTTTAATGAGCATGAGAAAAATATAGACTGTAAAATTGTGCTTTCTTTTCCACTGTGTTGTTTGCTCAGAGAAATCACTTTCTCCTTGTGGCCTGACCTCAGTTAACTAGCTGTCAGGAGTGTGTTTCCAACTGCTTATAACTTGGGAACCTCGGTGGCCTGGGGAAGTGGGAGCTAATTCCATTAATACACTTTCAGCGGAAGCTTGTGTGTGCAGTGAGTATTTCTAGGACATTTACTTTTTCTAAGCATCTCCTCTCCTTGAGTTCTTATATTATATAGTGGATCTAGAGTGGACTGCTAAGGACAGACCCAAATGAAATCTTTTCTAGAATTAATCTTAGGAGCATAAATCATTTTTGAAATCCAGAAGAAGATTCATGTAGAAAGAAGTACTTTTAAGGCACAATAAGTAGATAATGCGCATGCTCCTACGCTTAGGTTTCTAAATACCTAAGATGAATACATCAATCATTCAGCAAGTATCTGTTGACTATATCCTGCAAAATGATGTGTTAAAGACCGTGGTTTCTCTACCTTTAATATGGGATGAAAAATTCCTCTAGAAATCTTTGTAAGTTTTATATAAAAACACATACCCACATCCAAAAATATGTCTGCACAAATGTGAGTGCAAACATGATTTTAATATATTTATATTTTGTTAAATTCAACACATATTCTGTCCATACAAATGCAGATTGTTTTATGCTTTTTCTTTTTGGCATATCTGTTGATAAAAAGGAAGAGGGAAAAAATTTAATCCTCAGCCCAATTAATTCCTACATGTCATCAATTCCCCAAGTTCTAATTAAAATATGGGGTTTCTCATTTTCAATATGACTGAATAAATGAACCTGCTAGGAAACTGTCTTCCTTTCCATCCTTAACCATCTTGTAAAATAAGCCCCGGGGAGATCCTGAAATGCTCTAAATGTTGCTGCTTGATCTGTATCACAAGTCTATAGTCATCTCTCCTGTCCAAACTACAAATCATAGAATTACTAATTATCTCATTAAAATGTAAATATAAGTGAAAGCTGCTTTGTTCCCCTGATAGAGGAACAAAGGTTAGCCATACTTTGACAATGTTTCCAGAGCTAGTGTGTAATTTTTATTTCATTTTATTATGCATAAGCTCATCTTCCAGGATCACAAAGCCCTTCTGTGGTCTGTTGAGAGGTTGGTGCAGTCCCAGGGATAAGCACTGCTAACAGAAAGCAAGCTGATGGGCTGATGGATGGCTGGCTGGATGGCAGTAGGTATGGCCAAGAGGGCAGCAAGCGAGCGAGACTGTCGCTGAAGGGTCTGGAAAATAAAAAGCCTTCACTAACCACGGACTGGAAATGTAAAGAGAACTGCTTCAGTTAACACATCACTAATATTGTGAAAGTCAAAAAGAATAAACTCAAAGTGAGGCATTTTACTGGAAAAGAAAAAAATATGCCTACATTCACTTCAAAAGGGAACCATGTACCCTCATCATTAATCCAAAACCAGGAGAGACAAACCATGTAGCTAGAGATCAGAGCTACGAACAAGAAAAAGGAAAATTTAACTTCTAATAGCCCAAATATGACCCCACAGTATAATGACTTTATTTAAAACACCTACTTTCATTTCCCGTCTGGCTGCAGATTAGCAATGGGTGAGTATGCACCAGGCCATTAGAACCAAGAGATCCACAGCCCATGAAAAACAGACAATATCAACACTAGAGAGACTCTGTGTGTAGTAAGTTCACCCTGATGTAACACAGCCTTAAAAAAAGAAAAGAAAAATGTTGGGCTTTAAAATGTGTGGTTCTCTTCCTCTGGCAGTCCTGTCCTGTCTGACTTTCTGCTGTGTTGTTACATGGTAGGGTGACCATAGACACACCAATGATATATTACATCTTTCAAAAGAGTTAGAAGGTTTTTTTTTTGAGTGTTTTTTACAAAATGACACATTTTAGGAGATAGAACTTCAGATTTGAACAATAAATTATCAATTTAAAAAATAAAACTGCAGTTTTTACACCTTCGGAAACAAACCCATCTTTAGTTTAAAAAACTAAGGAATATTCTAATTGAACACAAAACTCCAAAATGGAGGTTCCATCGCAGAGATATCAATGTGCTCCCCCCACCTTTTAAAGAAAAGGTATAGTAGATTGGGCAAAAATGGCCACAGATTTCTTTCATCAAGGTATTCCCCACTGTAAAATAACTTTACAGCTATTCCTAACCAGAAGTGAACATTTCCCCATCCTTGAAAACTGATCTCAACTCCATGGCTTGCTTAGCCAATGGGCATGGTACATGTGACACATCCCAGCTGGGCCTGGCAGTTGCTGGAGAGATTTCCACACAGCTGGAGGAAGCCTAGGCTAGCCTGCAGGAGAGGAGGATTCTGGGGCCATGACGTGAAGCCCTCCCACTGCATGTGAATGAGAGAGAATGAGGTATCCTGCCCCACTTAGCTGAGGCACCAAGTTCACCACAGCCACCACTGGTGAGAGCAGCCAGATGCATGGCCAAGGGCTAAAACACAGACACACACACACAGACACACACACACACGGACACACACACACACACACCATGAATTCCTGTTTATTTCCCCACTAGTGACTTGATCACAGTAGTCCTTTTCATACCTATTTTTTCTACTAAAAGCTTATGCTTTTAGTAGATGGCTTGGCTTCAGCAGAATGCCTTTTCTCTGAGAAACACCACTGAATTATTTATTAAGGAAGCAGGAGTTTCATTAGGATCCTAGTTCTGTCACAGATGTATTCTCCAGGGGCACACGTGACTCTCAGGATTCCTAATGGCTTAACCCCTTGGGAGCCACTTCCTCCACATACACATTTGCTAATTACAGCTTATGACTGCTTTGGGAGAAAACCAAACACATAAACATCACATATTATTCAAATTGCTAATTCTAAAGGAAACTAAAGACTTCTGTGGATCCCTGAAAGCATTGTGTGTTCTGAGCATGAGACCTCCTTAGCCAGATATTTAAAAAAGACAAAGTAGGTGGGCAATTGTGGCTCACACCTTTACTCCCAACACTATCAAGGCAGCTGGATCTCTGAGTTCCAGGCCAGCCTGGTCTCCAGAGTGAGTTTCAGGACAGCCAGGGCTACATAGAGAAACCCTGTCTCAAAAAAGTGAAGTTATTTCCTTCTTCCTTAATTTTCCTTTCTTTTCTTCCTTTCAGACTTTTAGCATTGTCAGTTCATAAGCACACTCATGTGTGCATGTGTGTGCATGTGTGTGTGTGTGCATGTGCATGTGTGCATGTGCGTGTGTGTGCGTGCGCATGCACGTGTGTGTGTGTGTGTGTGTGTGTGTGTGTGTGTGTGTGTGTGTGTGTGAAATCCACCTCTTTATAAATAAAGTAGATAAACTTCCTCTGCAGCCTGCCATCTACCTCCCACAGTTTCAGGTTGTTTTTCCGAGGGTCAACAGCAGAGAGACATCAGAGGACATAACCATTCATATCCTACAATGAATGGCAAAAAGGAAAAAAAAAAGAAAGAAAAGAAAAAAAAAAGAGAGAAGAGAAGGAAAGACGCCCAACACAAGGGAATCTTCAATATAAACATTAATAGTTTCCCACATCTTTGTTTAGAGAATAGCCTGAGGATTTCTAAACTTCTACATCTTATTCATTCCAGAACTGTTTCACTTATGGCCACATAAATCTTGGCCCTTTACAAGTTCCAAGATTAAAATTCTTTGGAAACTAGAGTCACAGAGAGCTCACAGGTGATCTGTATAAAGCAAATCCAACATGTGACACTCCAGAGCTCTGATGCTAAGACCATCTGAGCCTGGCTCTCACTCGAGTTTAGAGAATCTCGATTTAGAAATAAAGTATTGAGAAGATAGCTTGATAAAAAAAATCATTCTCTCTCTCTCTCTCTCTCTCTCTCTCTCTCTCTCTCTCTCTCTCTCTCTCTGATATAGCTAGCTCTTCTTTCTTTTTAATCACAAATAAAAGACATCTTCAATGTTGTATCAGCTACTTTCTATTGCTATGATAAAATGCTCTCACTAAAAGCAGTTTGAAGAAGAGTCGATTTTGGCTTTTATTCCAGAGGACTCCGAAGTTCTTGATGGTGGGGCAGGCATGGTGCCAGGGACAGGAGGATAAACTGTACACAGGAAGCACCGGAGTGAACTGGAAGCGAGGTGAGGGTGTACGTTCTTGAAGCCTTACCCCAGTGACATACTTTCTTAAGCAAAACTGCTCCTGGGAAACCTTCCACAACTCTTAAACAGCTCCACCAACAGGGATCTCTGTTCAAATTCACGAGACTACAGAACATTTCTCATTTAAATCTTTGCAAGTGTAGAGAGTTCACAGTTTGCTCTTTCTGAAATATAAGACGGCGTGCTGTGGTTTGTGGGAGTGTCATTCCAAAGTCCTTGCTAAAGACTTGGCCCCAAGGTGCCATGATTTACATGTCATGTTATTGAGGGTGTAACTCTAAATAGGATTTGGGAACTGTATCCACGCAGACTCTCTTTGTATCCCCAGACACTCCTAGCTGCTAGTGGAAGACTGACTTCCAGGCAACTGGGGTGAGAGTCTTAAGCCCACACCCACAGTGACACACCTACTCCAACCAGGTCACACCTATTCCAACAAGGCCACACCTCCAAATGGTGCCACTCCCTGGTCCAAGAATATTCAAACCATCACACACACACACACACACACACACGCGCGCGCGCGCATATGTGTGTGTGTGTGTGTGTGTATATATATATATATATATATATACATATATATATATATATATATATACATATATATATATACATATATATATATATATGGACATGGTTTACTGTGGTGCAAATATGAGTGGTCACGACCCTGGAATACACATTTAGGTCTTCACAAATATAATGCTGTAATGCCCAATATGGAGGCAGCTTTAGTAACAGAACAAGACTTATAAATCAAGGCATTTTAAGGATATATTGGTGAAACATCAGAGAAGCAGTTACGACAAGATGGGGAGCCTCTGTTGCAAGCCTCAGGTGCTGTTTGATGATGTTCTTAGCTTTGGGGTTGGGGGAGCTAAAGGCTAACAGAGTTAATGTGTATTAACACATTCCAATAGGCCTTTCTTTGTTAGGTCTGTTACAGAGGTGGGCAAGGAATTGCTATTTAGGGGGTTAAACCTAGCCCAAGATAAAGAGTATAATTAGGCAAAAAATTTTTATTACCTATATTTAAACAATCTCATTTCATTTTAAATTTAATTATGTAAAAAGCTTATCTCTAAAATTTCTAACATAGAAAAATAACTGCAGTTAATAATGTTAGTGGAATAAAAGAAATTAAAATTAAAGCTATAGGAACGATGACCTACATCCCCCCACCCCAAGTCTCAGAGTTCCACAATCTCCTTCATTTTGTATAAAAGATTCTATAGCTTCCATCTGCAAATAGTGACAGTTTTTGCAATGAAAAGTCATAAAACAAAAACCATATGTCATTTATAAAGGAAAAGGTTCCAGAAGTTTCCATTACTTGTGCCCATTACTGTTCTAATTTCACCACTACCTTGAATCTCTTCATTATTCTGTTCTGCCACCTTCTGTGGTCCCATCTGCTGTGTCCTTTCCCCTCCAGTCCATCTTTTTCTCGGAGGCACATTGTTTTCTCATCACAGGAATCATCACCTCATCCTTTACTAAACACCTGTTCCTGGAGGCTGTGTAACTATGGCTCAAACAAAGGAAGCTCAAGACAGAGATTAGAGAAGCCTCCATATAAACAAAATAGAACACCTCCACTGTGTTTATCTGATGTCATGTGACTCCTGGGTGAGTCCAAAAGGTTCTTAGAAATTTACTTATACCCAAGCCATATCTCCAAAGTCCCTCATCATATAGGAAGTATCTCAAACCATGTCTTTTAGTTTTGAAACTATTACTGAATTCTTCAGGTCATTTGCGATGCTCACATGGAACAACATCATCGCGAGGCTCCTGAGGAATGACATTATCTCGATATTCACAACAAAGGGCATCATCTCAATGCTCATGAGGAACGGAGTCATCATGGAGGCTCACGAGGAATGGTGTCATCACTATGCTCATTTGGAATGACTTCATCAAGGTACCCATGAAGAATGATGCCATGGAGATATTCATGAGGAAGGGCGATATGGGGATGCTCACGAGGAATGAAGTCATCATGAGGCTTATGAGTACCTCTTACTCATTCTGTCATTGTCACTTCTTCCAGGGTCACATGTCACCTCAAGAGCTATGAAGGCTACTCTCAGTTTTCTGAATGGATGGGGCAGATGGTTCGGTAATATGATTTTAGACAATCCAGTAAATGTATTAGTTAAATTAAAATAAGAATCCATACATGAGATACAAAGTCCTGCCTGTGGTTCATAAAGTTCACTATGGGCTGCCTTGCTTGCCTTTTCAGGCTCTGTTTGTGCTTCTGTGGGCCTTGTCCAGGATCTTCACTCAGCCATATTTTCACTGGGTATCTTCCTGTCCCCTTCTTTCTGGGTTGCAACCTGAGCATCTTTCTGCCATCACCTCTGTGACATTACATGGCCTTTGTGGTTTTCTTAACTGATTCACTCATCTGTCTAAGCACATTACAGACAGGATTCACACAACTTCAAATGTTACAACAGCAATAAATTGATCTAGATTTCCATATTCTCTTGTCTTATTATCTTATTTTCTTTTAAAAAGTGTTTTCAATTGAAATAGAATTACATCACTCCCCTTTCCTTTCTTCAATTTGGCCCTTCCCAAATACCATCCCTCCAACCTCTCCCATGCCCCCACCTCTCAAATCGAGAGCTTCCTTTTCTTTGATAATTGAATACCAGGAAACAATTATTTCTGCAATGAAACAATCTTTCTTAGAAATGACTGTGGGCGCCACTAAAATACTTCCTTCAAGAGGGAAAAACATCAGGGCACAGTCACAATCAAAAGTGAAATCAAACTCCAACTGTCTAATGTCTGGGATCCACTCACGATCTTCTGGGCTCCTCCAAGGGCTTGGGTCACTTCTCCAGCTCTGCTGTTTGTAGCACACACCTCGTCCTCTAGGATTCAGATGCCTGTACTCCACTGCTGCTGCTGGTCTTGGTGGTCATCTCATGGTACTGGCATCTCCAAAACACTGCATGATCCCTTCAGTCCTGGGCTGTCCATTGCAACTGAGGCTGCACCTTCACCAATGGCCTTCCATGGCCTCTCACAGTGCCAAGCCTCAGCTGCTCTGCGTGACCCCTTCATGCCTTCAAAACCAGTACCACCTGGGTGACTCTTACACATTACCAAGTTCCACTGCAGCACGAGGTACAACCTTGGTTATCTCTGGAACACAGTCTCTTTGTGCTTTCAGAAAACATTTTCCAGAAGATGTCACCTCAATGATGCTGGTCTCTTCTTAATCACCTAATTTCTTAGCTCCAGCTAACCAGTATCAATAGTCCCAGTAATGCAAAGGTTTGCTTTAGTAGTTCTGGTATCTTGTTAATCACAGCTGATTCTTCAGCCCCAGCTAACCAGAACCACAGAATCTTCCCAATCCAAAATAGCAATGGCCCTGAAAAGAGTCTTTAATTTTCCCTCTGAAATTTCACAAGCCAGGACTCCATTTTCTGCACTGTTCTCAACATTATCTTCCAAGCTCCTACACAACATCCCAAAGAGTTCTTAACACCGAATGGATCTTCTGGCCCAAAGTTCCAAAGTCCTTCCAGAGTCCTCCCCAAAACATGGTCAGGTTGTCACAGGAATACCCCACTCTGCTGGTACCAATTTGTCTTAGTCAGGGTTTCTATTCCTGCACAAACATCATGACCAAGAAGCAAATTGGGGAGGAAAGGGTTTATTCAGCTTACACTTCCATACTGTTGTTCATCACCAAGGAAGTCAGGACTGGAACTTAAGCAGGTAAGAAAGCAGGAGCTGTTGCAGAGGCCATGGAGGGATATTCCTTACTGGCTTGCTTCCCCTGGCTTGCTCAGTCTGCTCTCTTATAGAACCAAGACTACCAGCCCAGAGATGGTCCCACCCACAAGGGGCCTTTACCCCTTGATCACTAATTGAGAAAATGCCTTACAGTGGAATCTCATGGAGGCATTTCCTCAACTGAAGCTCCTTTCTCTGTGATAACTCCAGCTGTGTCAATTTGACACAAAGCTAGCCAGTACAGGTCCCTTGGAACTGGAGTTACAGATGGTTGTGTGCATGCTGGACTCTTAACCAGTGCATGTACCAGGCTGAACATGTGCAGCAGTGCATGCTCTTAACCACCAAGCCATCCTTCTAACCCCAAGTGCTAAGGCTTTATATCTGGACATCACCAGCTCGCATGCCCGTCTAATACACACCTTTACCATTTACCGCACAGTCCTCAGTTCTTAATCTGTCCTCTCCAAGGGCTACCAGAGTCAGTTCTCTGGGGGCAGCCAAGAAATGGCTTCTGGAAGAAACTCCTGCAGCACCTCTATCTCTGTAGAGAAAGGTAGTGACTATCTACAAGTGTCTGTCTCTCAGCCCTGCGTGGCCTGAAGTTCTCACACAGCCCTGGTATCTGTTATCCTTCAGTGTATTTCTTTCATTTCCACTGGGCCCAGCAAAGGATGTGACTGCAGAAGCTACATCTTCAACAGCTCAGTAAATATTTACTGACTGAGATGTTTAGTGGACAAGCTCTACTTCTTTACCTTATTCGGCTACATCCTGCTGTTTTTGTTCTTACAGACAGTCACAAAATGTAGGGTTCTTTTTGTTTATTTTATTTTTATTTGTTTATTTATTTTTTATATGTTCAGATTCTGAAGAGAGGATTCCTATGATCAAACTCTGCCACTAAGACTGGGGATTTTACAAGCTTCTCCTCTTTTGCTGACCAACAGAGGTGGGAAGGACACCACTGGGCTACTATGAGTCAGTATGTAAACATTTAGTTCTAGAGTATTGCAATTGATAATAATAACACTAAGTATTTGATCGATGTTAGTTTTAGTATTGCTGCATTTTCTCGTTTCTTCCCCTTCTGTTTTCCCTCCCTCCCTCCCTATTTCCCTCTCTTTTCCTTTCTTCCTTCTCTTCCCTTCCTTCTCTCATTCCTTCATTTCTTCTTCCTTCCATTCCTCCTTTCTCTCTCTTTTCTTCTCTCATTTATTTGAATTCATTTTTTTCTGTCCTTTTCTATGGCTTCCATACTTACTAACAACTCCCCATCTCCTAGCGAGGGAGAAGGACCTGCTCCAAGGATACAAACAAATTCCCCTCTTGTGAGGTCATGTGGATGTGACATTTAGAGATGGGGTAAACAGTTGCTGTGTGGTGGTTATCATTCTCAAACAGGAATGTTATGGCAGGAATGCTCAAGACAGCCTGTTATAGCATTGCATGTGTAATAACGGTCCCAGAATCCCACCAAAGGCAGGGAGCATCTCTAGGATGTTATTTATACCATACATGCAGCGCAGACTTCTGTGAACCCTAGGACAGTTTCTCCATACCCAGCATCACCTCACATCCCTCTCACAACCTTGCTAGAGCTGGCCTTTTCTATTGGGAGAAGGAGGACTCCAGCCTACATGGTGAGGAGATTTCTCCAGAAGGCTGCTCGTCCTATTGTTTCTTCTAGCACTGTGATAAGGATGAAACTTAAAGGCAGCATCGCTGGTCTTCTTGCAAATATTTGATGGCCTATGGCCACTCTGATAGCATAGGCATTTCAAAGTGATCTGTCTCTGTGTGTATAAGTTTGCTCTTAGTCATAATAAATGTCAAAGAAAAACTGATAGTATGCTGGAGAAAGGCTTTTATTTTTATGATTTTTATAACTGGTTGTGACAAGGATAATCAGTTTGGTAATTAAGAGGCTCTACCATGCTGGGAAGGGTAGCATGGAATAGTGTATATCGCAGACACTTGGTGAGCATTTGAGTAAATGATATGATGATTTGAATAGGCATGGCCACATTGGCTCATAGATTTGAATACTTGGTCATGAGGGTATGGTGTTGCTTTACAGGATTAGGAGGTGTGGCCTTGTTGGAGGAAGTGTGTTATTAGGGTTGGGTTTGGAGTTTTTACAAGCTCAAGCCAGGCCCTTCTTGTTGCATGCAGACCCAGATGTAGGTCTCTCAGTTCCTTCTCCAGCACCATTCACGCCTGCATGCTGCCAGGCTTCCCATCATGCTGATAACAGAGCAAACCTCTGAACCTGTAAGCCAGCCCCAACTAAAGCTTTCCTACAAGATACCACACCCATGGTGTCTCTTCACAGCAATAGGACAACAACTAAGAAAAATGAGTCAACGAAGAAATAAATTAGTTAAAATAAATGATTGGCTGTGTAAGATAGAATTTTCTGGGTGTGCTTTCTGAAAAAGATAGTTCATCTTCTAAGAATTGGCTAGAAGCAAGAGAATGGAAACCCAGAAGGCTGGCATTAAAGGTGTGAAGGAAAGACTGAGCTGCACATGTGAATTCAGAACATGATGCTCAGGTACCCTTAGGCGAGGTGTAGTAGACACTATTATCAAGGCGACCGTTGGTAAGCTGTGCCGCCAGAGAGAAAAAGAAGACAGTTTGCTATTCTAGTGTTGTGTGAGGACTTCACCCTAACCAACTGTCCCACTGCAGTTGCCATGTTCTGTCAAGCAGTATTGTCTTATTTTAATTAAATATACTGCTGGTAACCACACCAAGGGCTTTGTGCATGCAAGGGAAGTGCTTCTACCCCTGAGCCCCATTCTCGGCCTTAAAGAATAACTTCCAAATGCAAGCACGCCAGTAGCTAACTCTGTTAGAAAAGTAAAATTGTTCTCCACAGCCACATCCCCTCAAGATCAGATTGTTTATGCTAACAAGACCAAGAAATTGAAGCAAATTACAGAGAAGGAATTACCTCTCACACACACTATGGCCTCTTTATTTACTGTTTTAAAGAATTAAGAAAGCCAGACCTGGATTCCAAGGACACATGCTCCACTATGTTCATAGCAGCCTTATTTATAATAGCCAGAAGCTGGAAAGAACCCAGATGCCCCTCAACAGAGGAATGGATACAGAAAATGTGGTACATTTACACAATGGAGTACTACTCAGCTATTAAAAAGAATAAATTTATGAAATTCCTAGGCAAATGGATGGACCTGGAGGGCATCATCCTGAGTGAGGTAACCCAATCACAAAGGAACTCACACAATATGTACTCACTGATAAGTGGATATTAGCCCAGAAACTTAGGATACCCAAGATATAAGATACAACTTTCTAAACCCATGAAATTCAAGAAGAAGGAAGACCAAAGTGTGGACACTTTACCCCTTCCTAGAAATGGGAACAAAACACCCATGGAAGGAGTTACAGAGACAAAATTTGGAGCTGTGACCAAAAGATGGACCATCTAGTGATTGCCATATGCAGGGATCCATCCCATAATCAGCTTCCAAACGCTGACACCATTGCACACACTAGCAAAATTTTGCTGAAAGGACCCAGATATAGCTCTCTCTTGTGAGACTATGCCGGGGCCTAGCAAATACAGAAGTGGATGATCACAGTCAGCTACTGGATGGGTCACACGGCCCCCAATGCAGGAGCTAGAGATATTACCCAAGGAGCTAAAGGGAACTGCAACCCTATAGGTGGAACAACAATATGAACTAACCAGTACCCCGGAGCTCTTGTCTCTAGCTGCATATGCATCAAAAGATGGCCTAGTCGGCCATCACTGCAAAGAGAGGCCCATTGGACTTGCCAACTTTAGATGCCCCAGTACAGGGGAACGCCAGGGCCAAAAAGGGGGAGTGGGTGGGTAGGGGAGTGGGGGGTGGATATGGGGGACGTTTGGGATAGCATTGAAAATGTAAACGAGGAAAATATCTAATAAAAAAAATTAAAAAAAAAAAAAAAGGTTCTAACAGTCCACCGTTGCCCAAGTTGCACGTGTCCTAGAACCAAGCTGGATCAGTGACTTGAAGGAAAGATGGGTATGTGGTAGGGATCATGACTCCTGGGACATTAAAGTTCTTGATGGTGAAATTAGATTTTGCAACCTCTGTAGAAACTCAGCCTTGCGTTTAATTCTCATTAGCTTTGTACATGTAAATGGTTGTCAGAGTACACACTCAGTGCTAACTATAGCTTTCTACGACATTTCCATAGCTCAGAGAGAACAGGGTAGGGACCTGCTGCTTGCTCAGTACAGTCATTCCAGTGATTCTGGAATTAAGGAAACAATCATAGGATAAGTTCAGTGACCCAGAACTGAACGGACACTTAGCACCTGATCTGCTCAATTCCATCCTCACTCTGAGTGCTAGGTCACAACAATCCCTGGACTGTCCAGGAATAAAAACATAGTCAACTTGAATCATCCAAAAAACAAAGCCTTATCGCCTCTGTTTTCCCAACGCAAAGCCATTCTAGCAAATAGCCGCAAGTCGCATTTAGTAAATGGCCATAGCTCCCTGTGAGGGACAGGGAGAAAAATTAACAGTTTACATTTTTGATTTGGTGGTCAGGTCTTTCGTCTATGAAATGGACCATTATCTTGATTCTAGGTGTTCTGAAACTGTAAACCAGTTCAAGCCTGGAAATGTATGGGATGGTGATGATTTCCTAAATTACATTTCTGTTCATTAGATCTCGGGCTTGCCTGGCTATACAGATCAAGCAACAGTTTACTAGACTGCCCACTTATTGTTTTCTCTAGAGACACAACGATATACTAGCTATGCCATAGATGGCTGCCAGTGTGCCCACTTATTTTTTTCTGTAGAGACACAATGATATTCTAGCTATGCCATAGACACCTGCCAGTGAAACAATCTGATTAATTACTGTTTCCATTTACTTGCCCGTTGCCATAGCCACATCTACTTAATATATGGCAGTTTAAATATCCCCTTGGCAGCCACCATCTCAGGACCCCATTGCCCTGAGGTATGAGGGAATATCAGTTAGCAAGTTGTAAATCTATTATGATTTCTGTTCCATAGAAAAGGGAGACCACAGAATCCTTTAAGGATTTTGGAGGTGTCCTCGTAGTGCCTTTTGAACAGGGTCTTGCATATAGTTTTGATTACCCTGCAGTTCACCTTGTAGAGCAGTCTGGCCTCAGCCTGGAATTGATCCTCCTGTCTCTCTGCCTCCTACTATTTTTGGATTATAAACATGCACAGCTATGTCCAACTGTCTTCATAAACTTACTATTAACAGCATTAGTGAAAGGTATGTTCTTTCATGGTGTTACCCACCAAATTTTTAATAATATCCCACCCTAATATCACATGTTCTCTAGGGCATTGGACATTTTCTTTTACTCTATCAAGCAAGTTCTGAGATAGCTTCTAAACCTTAGGGTCTGTATTTTAACCAGTTGAATGAGGTATTATAGCCTGTTGTAATCACTAAAACTACACCAGACCTGTGCTTAGTGAAACAGTGTCAGTAAATTTGATGGTTTGATTTATTTACATGCCTCCTATCATTATTCTATACCTCGAGAGGCATACCACATATTATCTTTGAAGTTATCTGTACAGTTAATGTATGATATCACCCCCCTGACCAGAGCCTTCAGTGCCACCCACAAACTCCATGAGAATGTGCTCTTTGCACAAGAGTCATCAGAAAGCAGAGTACGTACTCCATAAAACTGAACACCACTGTGCAATGCTATCATGAGTTTTCCATCTTTCCAGTGGGGGCATTATTAATTGTCTCAGTTATTGTTATTGAAATAAACTAAAGTATGCCTGTCCTAGTTTTTTCTAAAATGTTAAAATGCTTTTCCAAACATTGGACTGGGTAGATTGACACAGCCAGTTTTCCCCTTTAATTCTTTATGTTGGCCCAGAGCACAGTTCCATATAACACATTCACCAGGACAAGGGATATTTATTTCTTTGAGCATCCACGCATAATAATCCTATATGCCGTCATGTGATTGAGGCCATCATTGAATCTCTGCATGTCAAACTGGAAGTGACAGCAGTTGAAATTTAACTTTTGGTAGTAAAGTACTGAGAAAAAAATCAAAGCAAACAATTGACCCGAGAAAAGGAATTTTATATGAGGGTGAATAGAGTGCAGGGCAAGGATCTGGAAATGAGCTGTAACCTTGAAGCAAGCACCACCATAAATGCTATCTGAATCACACCAGTATGTTTTAATGGAACACATGTTTATTTGTGCCCCGATGAGTCCATCATTTTCTCCAAAGCCCATATCTAAATCCTTTTCTTTGCAATGAAGATAAAAGTAGAACACATACCAGAAATCACTTGAACAATGCTATAATTTAATCTGAAAAGATAATAAAGGACTGTTTCCACTTAGGGGTGTTTCTATTTGATTGCATAACATGGCTTACAATTGTAAGTTGGCTCTGGAATGGCGATCTATTTCATAACAGCTGATATATTTGCTCAAGTGTTTGTACTCTCATTCTAATCATGCTTCAATCTTTTGGGACTCTTTCAATAGCAATAACTAAAACAATTAATAATGTCCCACTGGAAAGATGGAAAACTCACGATAGCGTCACACAGTGGTTCTCCGTTTTATGGAGTACATATTCTGCTTTCTGGTGACTCTCAAGCAGATCACATTCACACAGGGTTCTGCTCGAGCTGCTTGTGGGTGGCACAGAAGGCTCTGGTCAGAGGGATGATATTTATGTTTCAAATGCAAATATTGTGATGTAAAGAAAAGAAAATGATAAAAGAGAGAGAGAGAGAGAGAGAGAGAGAGAGAGAGAGAGAGAGAGAGAGAGAGAGAGAGAGAGAGAAAGCTAGGAATGTTGAGACAGTCCTGCAATGCAGCACTGGGGAGGCCAAGGCAAGGGATGTAAACTTGAGGCCAACATGAGCTAACACACACACACACACACACACACACACACACACACACCACTATAAACGAGCAAAAAATTAAACAATCCAAGTTAAAAACCAGAGCCCTAAAAGGGACTAAGAAAAATGACAAATAAAAGACAGTGCAAATTTACACTATTGCCACAGGATGGACCTATCTGTTGTAACCTGAGCTATCAATAGTTGAAGCACACTTTCTTGTAATTCATTATGTTAAGTGTGGAGAGGACTAGGGAGACAGATATTGACAGACAGCTTAACAAAATCGAAGGTGTTTGAGAAATTACATGGGAGTACATGATCTTCAAAGTCAAGACGTATTCAATTAGAGGGAACAGCAGAACACAAGGGGCAAGAAAGAAGAGAAAAGGAAATCTTTGGAGTTAAGGTTTGAAAAAAGGGATGGGATATTGGGAAGAGGAGAAAGAGAGGCTATACCAGGCCATAACTAAGGACACATAAAGATGCCATGGAGAAATCCAGTAGTTTATAATCTGATTAAAATGTATACATTTATATATTATATTAATTATGTTATATTAGCTGGTTTTATGTGTCAACTTGACACAGGCTCGAGTCATAAGAGAGAAAGGAACCTCAGTTGAGGAAATGCCTTCATGAGATCCAGCTTTTTTTTATGTTTTTTTATTAGATATTTTCTTTATTTACATTTCAAATGCTATCCCAAAAGTTCCCTATACCCTCCCCCCTGCTCCCCTACTCACCCACTCCAACTTCTTGGCCCTGGCATTCCCCTGTAGTGGGGCATATAAGGTTTGCAATACCAAGGGGCCTCTCTTTCCAGTGATGGCTGACTAGGCCATCTTCTGCTACATATGCAGCTAGAGACACGAGCTCCGGTGGGTACTGGTTAGTTCATATTGTTGTTTCACCTATAGGGTTGCAGACCTCTTCAGCTCCTTGGGTACTTTCTCTAGCTCCTTCATTGGGGGCCCTGTGTTCTATCTTATAGATGACTGTGAGCATCCACTTCTGTATTTGCCAGGCACTGGCATAGCCTCACTCGAGACAACTCTATCAGGGTCCTTTCAGCAAAATCTTGCTGGCATATGTAATAGTGTCTGGGTTTAGTGGCTGATTATGGGATGGATCCCCATGCGCACACACACACAAACACCAAACAATACAAACAAACTAAACAACAACAAATACTAAGCTGTAATCGAATAAAAAACATATACACAGAAAAAAATCTATAGATTGCATTATATGTTGGCCAGTTAATCTTGAATATAAGACTTGTCCTGGAGTAGTGGATAAACTTAGTGTCTCTCTATTGGATAAAAGGTTTTCCTCTACTAGCAGAAAAATGATAATTTCCTCTTCTAGCAGGTATAAGTAACAGTTCAAGTTTTAACTGTTACCCTAGTGGGTACGAATTCATTCTTTCATTTATTCATTTACTCACTCATTTAAAAAATACAACAAAATAAAATATAATAAGATAAAACAAAAACTATCAAATTGAAGTTAGACAAGACAAACCAATAGAAAGGAAAGAACCCAAGAAGATACAAGAATCAGAGATCCACTCTTTGGCACACTTAGGAGTCCCATAAAAACA
Organism: Mus musculus; assembly: GCF_000001635.26. Taxonomy (NCBI): domain Eukaryota; kingdom Metazoa; phylum Chordata; class Mammalia; order Rodentia; family Muridae; genus Mus; species Mus musculus. The sequence goes on from NC_000076.6 coordinate 23,030,203, forward strand.
CTAACTTGGAAGAACATGATACATGCTTGAAAAGGCCCTGCATGCTGCTTCAATCTCTGAATTCATATAAGCTTTGCTCATGTTGATTTAGAGGGCCTTGTTTTCTTGGTGTCTTCTACCCTCTTTGGCTCTTACATCCTTTGTGCCAACTCTTCCACAGGTTTCCCTGGGTTCTGTGGGGGTAGACTTGATGGAGACATCCCATCTGTGTCTGAGTGCTCCAAGAGCTCTCACTCTGACTAGCTTCTGGCTGTGGGTCTCTATATTTGTTTCCATCTGCTCTAAGAGGAAGTTTCTCTGAGGAGGGCTGAACAAGGCACTGATCTATGAATATAGCAGAATATTATTAAGAGGCACTTTAACACTATATATTTTTTCTTTTTTAGATCAGTATTACTTCATTTTATCCTAGGTCCCTGAGCTATCTGGTCTTAGGTTCTTGGTCATGCAAGCAGGATCAGGTATGGGTTCCATCTTGTGGAGTGGGCCTTAAGTCAAATCAATTATTGGTTGGTTACTCCCACAGGCTTTGTGTCACCAATGTAGATAAAGGGTTTGTGGCTCGCTCACTGTTAATGTTTCTCTTTGGAAACCATGAAAAGGACCTTCCTACACTAAGGACTCTGGAACATAGGGGTGAAGGCTCTGTGTAGGCACCAGCTTGACATCTCCATGTTCAATGAGTTGTATAGATACTGTCTTCAGCAATGGAGCCTTGCTGTCAGGTTATAAAGAGCAATCTATAGTCTTGGCAACAGTCTGAGTTGTTTGAGGATTCACACAGGGCCCCTTAGCCAAGAACTCAATTATATGTAACCCAATCCTGATATTGGAAGCTTCATTTGGTGACAAGAGATTGCCAGTTGGAACTGTTTCCCCATTATTTGGCAACTTTATTTGAATCACTTTCTTATATGTATATATACTAGGAATTTGCTACTGTATTAAGTTAATTTAAACTTAATTCTAATGGAAAATTCTCAAGCATTGTTTTAGTGATATTTGATATTAACATCTGGTATTTCAAAGATGCAGAATCAGGCATCACATAGCTACTCTCTTATAAATTGCTTAAATCTGAACAGATAAAAATTTATAGGAAACTCTCATTTATGGCAAGCTTATTACGTCTCTGGATAATGACTGAAAGGAAAGAGTATATTTTCAATAAGAATAGGGTTTCAGAAAATAAAGAATGCATTTACTGTTTCACCAAACACACCTCCCTCCTATTGTGACTCTAACAAAAATGACATATTTGGAGGAAGTGTGGAGAAATGTTTGCTAGAGAGCAGGTGTTACCAGAACCAAGTATTCTTTACCATGACCTTGGGCTTTGTAGCCTCTATACATATAAGAATATATTTCTGGCTTTATAAACCAGCTGCCTTACAGAATTTTGTCATTGCTTCACGAAATGAACTGAGAAATGACTCTCTCATACTCCCTCAAGGGTCCTAATGTCAAAGAGGAAGAACATTTGGACCACACAATGTTGGAATCATTCGTGGAACTCCGTTAAATTCCTAGAGTTCAATAATGGAATGTTAACACTCAATTTCCTCATTAGTCAACTAGAAGATTAAAGTAGAATGGAGAGGGCTAATGTGGAGTTTGAGGTGCTAGAATGTTCTTTCTCTTCTTTATCAAGATCAAGATCATCATCATCATGGTCATCGTCATCATCTTCACATCTCAGGCACATCACACTCCATCAATACCATCTGCTGTGGGTTGGAGCAGACTCCACTCCAGTTTCTCTCAGTAGATTTCATATGAACATGCTATAGAATCAGTTCTCTGAATGGCTGTGGAGAAGCACATATGAATGGCCTGCTGGAGGACCATAGAGCCAAACCAAGTCCAAATGATGACTATCTATATCAAATCCCACTTCATCATCTCCTACACTTCTATTCCCTCTCTGTCTTTCTCTCCTCCTCTCCCTCCCTACTATGTTTGATGTTTATTGACTAGAGTTTCCGAAAATATGCCATTTTCCTCTGTCTCATAGTTAGACTCAAGGAAGAAAGTAATTCTCACTTCAATCTTATTTTCATTCTAATTAGTTTGGTTGAGTAGAGTATATTAAACACTAGAAAGAAGGGCCTTTACTAATTCTTCAAGACAACTCTTTTACATCACAAGTTAGACAACTTGTTTGGATGTGAAATGTCCCCCAGAAGCAAATGTATTTTGTACACTTGGTTCCCAGCTAATAGCAGTTTCAGGATTACGTCCACACTAGCAGAAGTGGGTATTTAGGGGTGGGTCTTGAAGGTAAGTTTTTGCCTGTTTGTTTTTGGTTCTGGATTGAAGGTTCATGAAAGTGTGAGGAATCTCATGCTCCTTCTACTACAGATGGAGCTTCCCCAGAGGCCATGTCTTCCCACCGTGGAAACCTTGAGCAAGAAGAATAACCTTCTCTTCCCTTAAATTCATTCTGTCTGCCTCAAACAAGCTTTGAGAAAGAAGTAGACTCACTGTAGAAGGCTTAGATTTTTTTATTTTAAAATAAAAGATTAAGAAAAAAAGGTTTTATGTTTTCCCTTGGATACAGTAAGGAATGCATGTAATGAATAGCTTCGAGTAGTGTGATTGCCAAGTAGCTTGAGAGCAGAGGCATCAGTTTAGTTTGAAAGAAAGATGACTCTCCTGTTACCCAAACCTTGGTCTTTCTATCTCCCACTGTTCATCATGTGAGTAACATCATATTAGAGTGTCAATAACATAATCATATGCATCTGGATATCATAGCATGTTACAACACAGTCACGGGCACTAATCACCTGGACATCATAGCATGTTACACAGCTGAATTTCCAAATTGTTCATCCTAATTTACCAGACACATCATACTTCTCTATTGTTTACAGATAGGTAATTTCCTAATTTTCAATTGGGAAAAGAGCATTGTTCAGTGGATGACTGTATTTTTTACTTATTTCCCTTGGAAGACATTTGATCATTGTCCTGTTATTATTATTATTATTTTAGACAGGGTTTCTCTGTATAGCCATGGCTGTCCTGGAACTCACTCTGTAGACCAGGCTGGCCTCAAACTCAGAAATCCACCTGCCTCTGCCTCCTGAGTGCTGGGATTAAAGGCGTGTGCCATCACGCCTGGCTGTCCTGGTTTTAACTCCTCTGTCTCTGCTTCTCCATAGCAGAAGGCAATCATTACCTTGATTGTGTCTGTGGATAAGAATATTTGCCACAATCATACCAAACAACTAAACAAATTCCCTTTATGTGTCCCACAACTAGTAAAGAAATTGCCAAGGACAAACAAGCTTATGGCTTGAAGTTCCAAAGACTTTCCCACTTCTTAAAAAAGCAGCCATTTCTTGACTCAGTGTCTGACCCAGAAATATTATTTTTACTTTCTAAAATATAAAAAGGATAGATGAATATAAACAGAAGAGACAAACTCTACTTCCAGCACATGTTAGGGATAGAAATACAAAAGAGTTTTTACATGATTGCTTCCATCTCAAAAGAGAGAAAGGGAGGTGGAGAGCCTCTAGAGAGTAGAGAGATGCTCAGGAGGATAACACACTGGATACAGGGTGAGGATAGTTGGTAAGGTCCCTATGTGTCTTCTTCTGTAGCACGGAAGTTGGATGACTTTAGGGTCTTCACAGGCACTAAAGGTACGAAGAGAATGTGAGCCAAACTACCAAAGTACCCTGTGGGTCATCTGGAGCTTTGACTGAAGTTTTGAAATAAATAGAAATGCATGTCTGCTCCAGGATTTTCAAGCCGAGGATGAGTTACCATGTAAATGAGCTGATGTTTCCTGAACTGTTCTTCATTGAATTCTGTCGTCTCCAATGCACAAGTGTGGCTGTTTGTTCTTGATTCCTCAAGGCTACATGAACTTTGCCTTTACCTTGTATATCTAGCCGCTAATGAGATCCAATTTTGATATTCCTGAAAAATTCAGTATTTCAGTCGTTTATTTTTGTACCAAAGATGCAGATTAATCCTTGTAGGGTTCACTTGATAGCACATGTCTGTAACTATATCTGGGTTAGTATTATATTCTCTAGGTACCAAGATGGTCACCACCACCACCATCATCATCACAATCACTTTGATGAAATGGAAATACAGAGTGGACATGAGTCAATCTAACAAAAGCAAATGGTGTTTAAGAATCACAGAGGATGTGTTTTGCTTACAGGCAAGCTCTATGCTTGGGAGCTTGACTGAGAACATTCTTTACTGCTTCACAAAGCTCAATACAGACCAGAATCAATGAATCAGCCTACTAATGATTTATGAATGCAAAGCAACTAACTGTAGAATTCCCGAGGCCTTTGCTAAGACTGTCCCATACATACAGGTACTGTAAGGACCAACGTATTGTTAATTTTGTCACAAGTACACAGATGTGAGCATATAATGACTTTGAGAATGTATTTCTGGAACTAGAAGTTAAAGTAAACAGATAACGTGAAGACTAATTTATAGCCTGTGATCATTTGACCTGTGGAAGGTGGTGATGAGGTACACACTGGATAGAAATCTTACTGGAATTCAAGTTTTGGCCTTCCCTCAGGCTAGCAACATGAGGTATAACCTTGTCTTGGTGTTAAGTAGTGGTCCAGCTCCTGTTCTCAGTCAGCCATGCAATCACAGGGGCGAATACCTCCTGTGTGTTGTGCTATGTTGATAAGGCACTGGATAGGTGTGGTGCTCTAAATGCATTTTCAGCTCACGGAGGTAGAAACTCAAGTGCATCCTAAGCATCCGAGTGTGTTTTCTGTGTCACCCTAGTGACTGGCTTTCTGCAGAGGACAAAAGGCTTTGATTCTGCCCCTTTTCCAGATAAGTATTTTTATATCATATTGATTACGCGCGCGCGCGCACGCGCACACACACACACACACACACACACACACACACACATCCACAATGGGCTGGCTGGTTTCTGATCATAATTCTTACTCCAAGCTAAATTCCCCATGAATTTAAAGGTCAAAGTTGAACCTTTGCATGTCTCAAGTGTCATCCTATTTTCCTTCTCTCTGTCTGTCTGTCTGTCTGTCTGTCTGTCTGTCTGTCGGTCTCTCTCCTCTCTCTCTCTCTCACTCAATACACATTATAATAAATTAAATATTAAATGTACTCCTCAGATACATATATTCTTCTTCCAAATTGCAAGGCCCAGTTCAAACAGGCAGTTCTTCTGTGATGTCATATGAGATTTATGCCAGTCTCAAGTGGACTAAGATAAACTTTCCATTGTGAATTCACTCCAAACACTCCAGTGAATAATTCCATATTACCCAAAGCTATCATACTCACAAAACACAGCTGCCATTTTCCTACTTCCCCTTTTCCTTTCTTTTTGATAAAACACCATCTCAGGAGTTGGACTATTGGATGGGTATAGAGAAAACACTTTTCTGGCTTACTGTTTTCCAAAGCTGAAGCCCAGCCAAAAGCTTGAAAGGTTTGCAGAGAAAGACATGTAAGGCAGAATGAGAGTTGCAGCAGTGTTAAAGATAGGCATGAGGAAGGGACTTCATCCATCATGGGGTTACAAGCCTCAGCAGGACTCCCTTCCTGATAAAACAGCAGACCCATCCAGTCCCAAGAATGCAGCCAGGAGGACCATCCTGCAGCTAGGATGTTCTCAGCCATGATCTGTGCGTATATGAAACTTATTAAAGCACCCATGATGGCACCATTATGGGGAATTTAAATTCATGGGGAATTTAGCTTGGAGTAAGAATTGTTATCAGGAACCAGCCAGCCCATTGTGGACATTGGCACAGAAGCCCAATAGTCCATGAAAGTAAAAAAATATAAGAAGTTGATAAACACAAAGGCACAGAGGAAGAAGAAGCTAGACAATCTGTTGGGGGAGGCTAATTCCAAATCCTGGGAGATGCTGAGGAAGAGCCAGGATAGAGGATGCTGAGTGAGGACCGTCACATGAAGGGAGGAAATTACCATGGAGAAGACTCATCCTAGGGATCAAGGAAGGGCTGAAGTGTGATCCACTTGTCAGAGCTACATCCTTGTTGAAGACTGCATCTGTTGCATTTGAAATAATACAAAGAGAAGATAACCATGCATGTTTATATAAACATTAAGCAGTATAGAGCTTAATATAGAAATTATCAGTGAAGATGAAGTGAGACATTGGCAGAAAAAATGTATTTTAAGAAGAAACCCACTCTTGTCACCATTGAGGACCCTCAATTCTATAGCTAGACAAGTCATAGGTGCTAAGAGAGAATCTTCTGCTATAGTGCTGCTAAATAGACCATATTAAAGCAACTCCTAATGATTTAGTACCTTACCAACATATTATTAAAAGACACTTTCAATCTGCATCACAGAAGCTTCTGTTTATAGTAGATGATGATGATGACGATGATGACGATGACAATGATCTCAACAATTTCCCACTGTGAAGAAAATAAGAGACCAAAGAAAATTCAACTCCAAAGGAAGCATATATGGTACATCTCTCCCTCAAAAATCTCAGGAATCCTTTTAGAAGAGAGAGATTGTAAAACTCAGGAGTGATGGATGACTATAAGGAAACAGTGTCTTCTGGCAACTGCAGGGTACTGCACATATGAACTCACAGTAGTTGTGACAGCACTCACAAGACCTGTGTGAGCTCAAGCCACACCAAACCCCAGGACGGAGAGAAAAATTGAGCACAAAGTTTCACCCCTACCTGAGTCCTCAGTCTCTGGGAGAAGAAGGGCCATTTTTCCTCTCTCTCTCTCTCTCTCTCTCTCTCTCTCTCTCTCTCTTTCTTTCTCTCTTTTCTATAGTGTATCCTGTGATAAATTGACCATGCTCTAGTAGAAGGCTATACATCCAAGAATATTTGGTTATCACAAATTGATCTTAATGGGGAGACAAAAAAGGCCACAAAGTTTGGGAGGGAGGGAAGCAGGGATGAATCTGAGAGGGGCAACTATGATTGAAACTTATTGTGCAAAACTCTCAACTATTACTACTACTACTACTACTACCACCATCACCACCACCACCTCCACCACCACTACTACAACTGATCTCTACACTTATTAAAATTACAAAAGAAGAAAAGAAAGAAGGGGGAGACAGACAGACAAACAGACCGACAACTAGGCCCAACCTGACATGTATGGTCTTGGTGTCATGGAGTTAACAGTACATTTGTGGAAAATGATTTGAGAGGAAGAAAAGCTTAGAACAGTCAGTGTAAAGAAGGACAACTCTGAAGAAAAATGTATAGAGTTTCTACTTCTACACATTGTTTTATGCACAAAAAATTGGGAGCCACAAGGTATTTGCAGTCAGATTATCCAATTTTTAAATTATTACATGAAATATTTCCTTTGAGAGTAGAAGATGCTGCTCATAGGAAATGTGGATCCTTTGCCCAAAGCTACTCTTTTGGCCTCCAGAGAATGGACGCCTGTGCTTGCCTGCCAGGTCCTTTGTTCACTGTAGCACTAGAGTCTTAGTTTCCCACCTCCCAGCATGTGCTGTCCCCTTTATCTTTTTCATTCGTGAGGTTCCATCCTTCCCACTGTCCCACATGATGTTAGGATTCTCTAGAGCAGAGGTTCTCAGCTTTCCTAATGCTGCAACCCTGTATACAGTGCCTCATGCTGTGCTGACCCCCAACCATAGTTGCTTTCATTGTTATTTCATAATTGTAATTTTGCTACCACTATGAATTGTAATGTAAATATCTGTGGTTTGTGATGGTCTTAGGCAACCCTTGTGAAAGGGCTCATTTGACAACCCATTCCCAAAAGGGTCATGACCCAGAGATTGAGAACCACTGCTCTAGAACTACAAAGGACCAAGAAAGTCTAGCTCTAAGAACCTGCAACATTCAGAGCCTTTTCCAAATTATTCTTGACCTCACACTTAAGTGTGACAGCAACACAGACCCAATTCTAAAGGGGTTTATAGTCATACTAGAGGAGACAGTAAACAATAAACAAAATTATCCAAGGAATGAAAGGCACTATAAAACAGAGCAAGTTAGGTGGGTGATCAGGGAAGGGCTTTCTAATACAAGAAACTCATATTATTAAGGAAGAGGGGACTCCTGTGGCTACTTGGAAAGACAGTGGGAACACAGAACACAGCAAATGCATGTGTCTTTACTTAGTATGTCTTTGAGGTGCAGAAAAGGGCTTGGCTTGTTGAATTACAGCTCAGGGAGTCAGGGCAGAGGGGAAAAATGAGCTCCTGAAGTTGGCTAGACAGATTGCACAAGGCTTGTGGCCCATTGCCTCTGTATTCTGTTGCGAGCAGAGAGAACAGCTATGAGTTTCATTGTAAAGAAGTGATAAATTGTGATTCCATTTGTAAGGGTATCATTCTGATGGCATGTGGGAAAGGGAGCGCAGGAATAACTGAGTCAGGCAGGAAGGCCAGCAAGGAACTTCTTGAGGTAGAATGGGAGAGGTGTGTGTGTAAAGGATGTGATATGTATTTGGGATGTAGTTGGACCATAGAGATAATAGCAGTTGTTAATAAGTTAGGTGGAAGACAGAGAATAACAAACTTCGGCCATGATTATGTTGTGATTTATTAATGAGTAGGTTCAGGACTAAAAGAAACCTGGGTTGTCTTTTCTGTATTCGTTCAGCTGGTCTGTACTGGTTCAGAAGGTCTTTGGTATTTGCTCCAGAAACCTAGATGCTTCTAGAATGCTTTGAAGTGAATCTCAACACATCTACCAGCCAGTCTCATGTTAGATGGTCCTCACACTCTTTGAAGGATAGACTTGTGGATTCTCATTGATTTTCCTTCTCTCAATGACCTCCATCGTCGTAGTCTCCGAAAGAGCATATAAGCATAATTGGATAGATAGATGGCTCAGAGATAAGCATATCTGTTGCAATAGTATGAGACCTGAGTTTGAATTCCCACATTCAAAAAAAGGGGGGTGCATGACTGCAGTGCCTGTGGTCCCAGTAGCTTTGGGAGCAGAGGCAGGAGGATTACTGGGACTTGCTGGCTGTCAGCTTAGGTCTAGCTTTAATTATAGGCCGTATGTAACAGGAAGCAAGTGGAGAATGACAGAGTAGGGAGCCCAGTGTCTTCTTCTGGCCTCTGTGAGCATGTGTACACAGGCATCAGTACCTCATCTCCTCACAAACCATCATCACATCCACACTACACCCTGACATACAATTAAAAACAGAAAGGGAAAGGGGAGAAGGATCATGATTCGTATTTAGGTCATTCTGAAAAGGAGGCGCCCAGGAGAAAGAATACTGGCCTCTGCGATGTGTAAACTGGCCTCCCTTATCCAGCTGGATCTCAGAATGTGCCTCTGGTTGTCCTTGATTGGGGAGCTCTGTCACGCCCAGTCAAGTGGAAATGTTACAGAGAAGTTGTTCTAGACTGGGGAGGTGAGGTCTAAAGATCTAGATTGGGCACTCACTTGTATAGAGTACTCAAGATGATATAAGCAAGAGGAAGGAATTGAGAGGAGAAATGAGGAGAGGGGAGAAAGGGAAAGAATAATGGACAGATCTGTGAGAAGGAGGGAAAACCCAGCAAAATAAACACAAGAGTGGCAATGGAAGCAGCGAGTGAAAGTAGCAGCCAAGAAGAGCAAGTATAGTATTTCATGGTATAGGCAGCAAGTATGACACACTATATGCAGCAAAACATCACACTGTAGGCAGTGTGAGTAATTAAAGGATGTGAAAGACGCCATTTGATCTGGACTGTAAAGGCCATCTGTATCCCCCAAAGCATGGTAGTATGGGTGATATGAAAGCTGGTTTCAAGTGGTTGTTTCAAAAGAGACCAAGAAGCCAGGGGTGGAGTAGGTAGTGAAAATAAATAAATCCTTTGGGAAAAAAATGTGGTTTTGAGTGAGGTCAGGGGGAAGAAATATGGAGAAATAGATGAAGAAGGGAGATGAGGTAAAAGGGCTCATGTTTGTTTTACTGTAGTGAGTACAACTTGTCCGTGTAGGAGGCACAGTGATTCAATCGACAAGTTTAATTAATGGTAGCCAGAGAAAGAACAAGTGTGAGTCAGGATGGCACGAGTGTCTCCATCCATCACGGAGCTGAGGCAGAGTGCAGGCACACTGTCTTCTGAAAGCCTCCGTACTCCTGAGGAAACTAAGGAGCCGCTCAGCTGAGATGGCAACAGGGATGGGAGTTTGAGAAGACAGAGGGGTTCTACTGCACTCGATAGGAGTGGAAGCGTCTTCTGTGACCTCCATCTGAACATAGATGAGAAGGAAAGACGGCAATGAGCATTCTGTAAGCAGTCTCTCATAAAGAAGTGACACACATATAGTACAGTTTTGCATACTTTGGGTTATAATGGCATATATATATGTATATATACATATATATATACTATATATTCACAATATAAAGTTTAATACCATTGAATATGATATTTGTTGATTTGGAAAAATGATGAAAAATTCAGAAATAAAACTCATGTCTCAAAAGTTATAAAAACTAATTCTTGGGTATGTGTTATGTCATTTTGGGAAATTTTCATAGCTTACAGAAGTTTTTCTTTTCCAAAGCATATCTCCTAAGACTAGCCACAGGTGCTAGAGCCAGTGAAAACTCAACTCTGTGTGACTATTTCTCTACATGTACAAACATACATAGCAACAACTATAGTTAATTCGAAATAACCACGTGCCGTAATATGTTATTTAAAACATTAATTACTTCTGAAATTTCCTTCTATTTTCATATTGTTGCTAAGTGTAGGTGACTCAGAGTGTGGACAGGGAGTGGGGGGAGGTACAGTCTTCTAATTTTTTTCTAGAGACTTCTAGAAGTCATGTTCTCCATACAAGTGGTTCTCTGAATAGAGTGACTATGAAAGCTATTTGGAGAGTGTCTTAAGTTCTTGTTTCTGTAATAAAAAACTACCCTGACAGCCAAGAGTAGAGCACATACCTTTTATTCCAGCACTTGGGAGGCAGAGGCAGGTCAATCTTTCTGAGTTTGAAGACAGACTGGTCTACAGAGTGACTTTCCAGGATAGCCTTGGGCTACACGGAGAAACCTTGTCTCAAATCAAATCAAATCAAAACAAAACAAACAAACAGACAAAAAATCCAAAGAAATCCTTAGGGCTGGAGAAATGGCCCAGTCATTAAAGGTTAGGCTCACAACCAAAACCACCTGGACAAAAGCACCTGACGTGAGAGAGGGGTTGTTTTCAATCACAGTGTAAGGTCTGGTTCATCATAGGAAGGAAACCAACGCATATGGATGTAGAAGCAGCTGTTCATGGTATATCCAGGCGTCAGGAAACAAAGGGGAGACCGCATGATCAGCTACTCCTTCCACTCAAATCCAGTCCCGGATCCCTTGCTCAGTCCTGTCTACAATCACAATAGCTTGTCTCACAATATTAATATAATCAATAAAGTTCCTCGAGTCCCATCTCCTCGGTGATTCTAGGTCCTATCAAGAGATGTTGGTAAAGCATAGACTGTGGGCCTAAGCCCCAGAAACCCTGATTTCAGCATGTGTGCAGCTGGCCCTGAGAATCTATAGTTCCAGTAAATTTCCTGGTAACATAGACTCTGCCAGGCTAGGGACTATGTTTGTGAACTGCTGCCCTGGAGTCTTGTGCAAGAATGTGTAACTTCAGGTAACAGGAAAGAAACTATTCCCACTTCTGCACAGACAGGCTCTCAGACTGTGAGCAGCCCTCAGTCTTCACCCACTATACACTCCATTACCCTTAGAAGAAGCCACCTCTAGTTAAAGTGGATCCTAGAACCAAATAGAACTTCATGCTGCCAGAACACTCTAGTCTCTGTTACGAATACCCTCTCCATTTGCTATTTCTGACTTTGCTTCCAGAAGTAATGAATGCCCGGCCCAGGAAATAAAACTCTTTTTTATCTATTTGTAGATAGTCTAAGCACCCTATAAGTAGCTTACACCAGTTTCACCTTGCACGTGACCTTGATTCCCATTACTTAAGGGGACAGACTTTGGTTTTACATTCCTTTCACACCTACTTTTCTGTCCATGAGTCTGCTTGCCAACTGAGGCCTACGGAGGCTTTTAGGAATGTCCCAGTCTACTTGTCAGGGGTTCAGGTAGTAAACATGCCACCAACCCCATCCTGTTACAAGAGTCTCTGCCAAAGTCCCAGCCACACTGGGGTTCCCCTGGGTTTCTTCCTCTCCTTCAGGTCTTTCTACATCTTTCTGTCTTCTTTGTCATCAAGCACACAGTTCTCACATCATAAATGTTGACTTCCAACATGACCTATGTCTAAGCAAGGCTGAGGTAGGTATTTTGTGATTTTTTAACACAGAAAATAGGAGTTGGTGGGAAGGTGGGCTATTTCCACATACAATATTGAGTATCAGTAATGTGTATCAAATCGCAAGGTAACTGACATCAGAAATATCTTACATGACAAACATTATAAAAGGTGATAGGTGTTGGCCACATTTATCAAAATTTTAAAAAAGCATCAGTTTTAGTGTTTATGGAGAAACTGTCCCTAAAGAGATGTCCCTATAGAGATTCCATTGTCACTTTTGCAACTAAACATTTGGATCCAAGACCCCACATGTACATACATGTGTGTGTATGTGCACACACTGTTGATAAACTATACATGCTTCTTTAGGACTTTTCTTATGTATATTTTGACAGTATATTATGAGTAGCTTTCCACATAACCAATGGCGCTGCCCACATATTCCACTGTCTATGTGAACCACAGTTTATACGTTATTTAATGGGGGTGGTAGTCAGTCAACTTCACTGAACTTAGAATCACTACAGACACGCCTCTGGGTGAGTCTGTGAAGGAACATCTGGGAGAATTGGGCTGAAGACTGAAGACCTAACCTGGGCATGGGTGACACCACTAAAAGAACTGGTGCCCTTGGCTAAATAAAAAAGAGAAAAGGGTATGGATATTAAAACTCCCTTCTCTGCTCCCTGATTGCTGTACGATGTGACTGCAGCCTTATGCTCTTGCTGTGGCTTTGATGGACAGTATTCTGTCTAAAACTTTGGGCCCAAAGAAACCTTTCCTTCTTAAGGAAGTTGCTTTTGCCAGATATTTTATCACAGCACCAAGAAAAACAACTTTTTGGCGTCTGGGAGTCACCACTCAAACCACTCAGACACCAGTCTCACTCAGACAGGGCTGGTTTATTGAATGCACACCCCAAGACTGATCAATCAGGGACACAACACAGACTCAGGAGCTGAACTGCCACCTGAGCCAGGATCCTACAGAGCTTTTGAGCCTGAAATCCACAAACATCTGTGCCAAGTTGTTCTACCAGTCAGTATTTAGGGATTTCCTTAGGAGCGTATCTTTGTTGTATACATATCCTGTTCCCATTGGTTGGGGTATTCAACTGTGGCAGGGGACTTGACTTGCCTACATTCACGCCTTAACTTGCCAACCAGGCTGTCAGTTGCCCATGTACATGTCTCTCTGTCAGTCAAGTAGGATGTCAATTCCCAGGGAGGTCTTGAAAACTTAAACTTTATTCACCACTACACAAAATGGAAATCTTCTTCCAAAATGGCTTCTTATATTGGTCTCTGTTAGGTTGGGGCTCATCCCAGGGGCAGTTTATAAAGTCAAGAAAACATAAAATCTCATACACCAATGGTGGGCAGTTGGTTCAAGTCCAGGCTTATTGTGGCTAATTATACAAAGCAGCTCTAACTGTCCTCTATTTTGATTAGTTTTCAAGAATGCTGAAGCACAGAACATAACAGAATATCTAATCAACTCAGACATGAGAAAGTTTTTTTAGTAACAGTAGTTACAGCATATGAGAACATTTCCTTGTAATATTAGTAAAAGCTCAAAACAGCTGGCTAGACAAGCATCAATTTCCCAGGCTTTAACACAACTAACACACTAGCCATCTATAATTGAATATTTCCTTCAATATCTCTAGTTTGGACCTTCAACCTGATACACTGAAGATGTGAAGTGAACAATCCTGGCCTCAAATTTGGGAGGCTACCTCTATATTTATGTCAGACCACTTCTTACAATAAATTCTCCATGCAGTCTGTCCATCTCTCCATCCATCTGTTTGTTCTCCCATCCATTCATCCACCCATCCAGCCACCCACCAATCCATCCATCCATCCATCCATCTATCCATCCATCCATCTATAAAACACAAGTGTTATGAGTTCAAATATAAATACTGTTCTTTTATGTTTTAATCATGAATCTAATTCTAGGCCATTTATATCCTGTTATTTCTATTTTTCTGAAAAACCCTGGCTAATACAAATACAATGCCAGACCATATCTATCTTGATTTTTCTCTATTGCTGTTGTTTATGATATCATAAAAAGAAATGTTTTACAAAATGAGGCCTTCTCGAAGTCAAACTAGAAAACTTTTTTTGAGCCAGGGTTTCACTATATTGCCCTGGCTCTGCTGGAACTCACTGTGTAGAACAGGCTGAGCTCACTGAATGCAGAGATTAAAGATGTGCAATGTCACTCTTGGCTGAACTTTTTCTTTTTCTTTTTTATTAGATATTTTCTTTATTTACATTTCAACTGCTATCCCGGAACTTTTTCTTAAATATCTATCTAAATTAGATACTTTTCTATTATGAGCCACCTTTCAAGGATCAGATCTTGGCCAATTCGAGGCTTATAGTGAAGTTACAAAGCTGTGTTGTGTGACTGTTTTCCAAGTGATACATAAGGAAATGTCTATCAACTCCAGACAAGGCACCAATGACAGACCAAAGAAATTATTTCACCCAAGGCTCTCTTAGAGAACTACAGAGTTTATTGGGGTTCTATATAGAATCATGAGTGAGGGGCTATTTATAGGACCATGGGGAACTTAAGAGCAACTACATCATTGAAAGACTCACCCTAGCTTGAATGAATAAAAGCTTCATCCCGTGAGCTTCTTGCACCAACTTACAGGCAGCAATCCTGAGAAGATATTCCCAGCCCAGCAGTCTTTATTGCATATCAAAACATGGGAAGGGGGTTTGTGAATCTTGTAACTTTATGAACTTCCTGAAACTAGTAAGTTTAGTAAGCTTTTGCAACCTTATGAACCTCTTTTATCCCTCCTTAAAGAATATTTTAATTCACAGAAAACAGCTACAAAATTTTTTCTAGTGTCACCAAAAGTCAAAGTGTGTTAACATTTCATCATCCAAAGGAATTATGGCAGTGCCATCAAACTGGGTTAACACTCACAGTATATTTCAAATGTTAAGCACACAGATTTGGTCTCTATAATATAACTGATAAATCCGGAACAGTTGGGGGACTCCTCTGAGGCCTCACTGCTACAGTCCAATCTTGTTTTGAAGGAGAGGAAAACATACAGGAAGCACTTTTGCTGCATAGAACGTGCTTGAAACACTGTTGAGGAAAAAAGTCTGTGACCTAACTTGTAATTTACCTTGTGCATGATTGGCCTGGAGAAATAGCTAAGTTATAAGGCTTTCCGTTTGATCCTGAAATGCATATTTTACAAATCTGGTGAGGAGGGGCTTCAGAAATGGCTTAGTGGCTAACAGAATGCCCTACTCTTTTTGTTTGTTTGTTTGTTTGTGGGTTTTTTTTTGTTTTATAATTTTATTTATTTATTCTTTTGGTGTGTGTGTGTGGGTGTGTGTGGGGGGGGGTGGTTTCAAGACAGGGTTTCTCTGTGTCCTGGAACTCACTTTGTAGACCAGGCTGGCCTCAAACTCAGAAATCTGCCTGCCTCTGCTTCCTGAGTGCTGGAATTAATTCTGCCACCACCACCTGGCTAGAATGATCTACTCTTATAGACAACCCAAGCTTGACTCCCAGAATCCCTGTTAGATTCATAACTGCCCTTAACTCTAACTCCAATGCTTCTGGCATCTGTGCACACACACACACACACACACACACACACACACACACACAGAGTGTGCACACCAATGCTCAGATGTGCATAAACTCATATGTGCATATACATAAAATATGCATTGTTACATAAAATTTTAGACTCAAGGTGCAAAAATCAAGTCAGTCCATTTGGGCTGTGATAATAGAACACACCACGAGCTATGTAAGCTAATAGACACCAGAGATGTGCTTTTTCTCAGTATAGGGGGCTGAGAAGTCTAAGATGAATGTATTGTCACTGCAGTGTCTGATAAGGAACTGGGGTCTGCTTCATGAATGATGCCATTCTTCTGTGTCTTTATAAGGCAAAAAGAAGAATACAACCTTCTTGGGGATTTCCTAATGATGTGGCCTCCTTTGCTATGGCAGGGCCCTCATGACTTGCTTGATTATAAATACCTGTTAGTGACCTTAATTCTGAAACCCATTGTATTAAATTTTTTTGGTTTTTAATTATTTTATTACTTTCAGCATTTGAACTGGGACTTGGGAAGAATACACAGTATTCAGTTTAAAGCAAGAATTTATGATATGATTGAAGAAATCAGTATCATTAGAGTGACAAATTGACAGACTGGGGTAATAACCACAGAGCAGATGTCCAACCTCATCAGCTTACGAGGGGAGCAGTGATCACAGACTGTATACAGTCTCATAAAGACAGGTAGGATATTAAATAGATAGATTCTAATTTGACAAGCTTATAAATCAAACTACCAACATACAGGAGTCATAGGCAGCATAGAGTATGTTATGATATTGGAAGCCAGGAAGGATAATACACCTATAATCTCAGCACTTAAGAGGCTAGGTGTCATGGTTTAAATGTGCTTGGCTCAAAGAACGGCACTATTTGAAGGTGTGGCCTTATTGGTGTAGGTGTGCCACTGTGGGTGTAGGCTTTAAGACCCTCATCCTAGCTGCCTGGAAGTGAGTATTCTGCTAGCAGCGTTCAGATGAAGATGTAGACCTCTCAGCCCCCCCTGTACCATGCCTAACTGGATGTTGTCATGCTCCTGCCTTGATAATACTGGACTGAACCTCTGAACCTGTAAGCCAGCACCAATTAAATGTTGTCCTTATAAGAGGTGCTTAGGTCATGGTGTCTGTTACATCAGTAAAACACTAACTAATACACTGGGGATTGAGAAATCTAACTCATCTTAGTGAATTTCAGGTCAGTCTGGACTATATAGCAATACCTTTTCTAATAAACAAAACTATTTTTCTCTAAAAGAAATAATATTGTGGCTTGGGCACGAACTTGGCGGATAGTCCCACGGTCCCCAGAGGAGACACCACTTCTAGGTGCTATAACACACTCAGGATCTTAGGATTCCAGGATCCCAACATCCCAGGACCTTGGTCACACCAGGATCTCAGGGTTTTGGAGGAAGCTTGACTGCCAACAACTCTGACACACCCAGAATCTCAGGTTCACAGGATCCTGGACTCACAGGATCACAGAGAAATCGGGACTCTGAGGAATTCTGAATCAATCTGGATTACAGGAAGGACAGGCTCCAATGAGATATACTGAAGGTATCGAGCACTTGAGATAATCAGATGGCAGGAGGCAAGCATAAGAACAGAAGCAACAGAAACCAAGGTTACTTGGCATCATCAGAGCCAAACTCTCCCACATAGCAAGTCCTGGATACGCCATCACACCAGAAAAGCAAGATATGGATCTGAAGTCACTTCTCATAATGATGATAGAGGGCAATAGGAAGGAAATCAATAACTCCTTTAAAGAAATACAGGAGAACACATCTAATCAGGTGAAAAAATTGAACAAAACCATCCAGGATCTAAAAATGGAAGTAGAAACAATAAAGAAATCACAAAGGGAGACCACTCTGGAAATAGAAAACCTAGGAAAGAAGTCAGGAGCCATTGATGCAAGCAAGAATAACCAACAGAATACAAGAGATAGAAGAGAGAATCTCAGGTGCAGAAGATACCATAGAAAACATTGATACAACAATCAAAGAAAATGTGAAATGCAGAAAGATCCTAAGCCAAATCATCCAGGAAATCCAGGACATAATGAGAAGACCAAACCTAAGGATAATAGGTATAGACAAGAAGGAAAATTTCCAACTTAAAGGGCCAATAAATATCTTCAGCAAAATTATAGAAGAAAACTTCCCCAACCTAAAGAAAGAGATGCTCATGAACATACAAGAAGCCTACAGAACTCCAAATAGGTTGGACCAGAAAAGAAATTACTCCCGTCACATAATAATCAAAACACCAAATGCACAAAACAATGAAAAAATATTAAAAGCAGAAAGGGAAAAAGGTCAAGTAACATATAAAGGCAGACCTATAAGAATTACACCTGACTTCTCCCCAGAGACTATGAAAGCCAGAAGATTCTGGGCAGATGTCACATAGGCCCTAAGAGAACACAAATATAAGCCCAGGCTACTATACCCAGCAAAACTCTCAATTACCATAGATGGAGAAACCAAGGTATTCCATAACAAAACCAAATTTACACAATATCTTTCCATGAATCCAGCCCTTCAAAGGATAATAAAGAAAAGACTTCAACACAAAGAGGGAAACTAAGCTTGAGAAAAATCAAGAAGTAATCTTTCAACAAACCTAAAGAAGATGATAGTATACTTAAGTGACCCCAAAAATTCCACCAGGAACTCCTAAACATGATAAACAGCTTCAGTGAAGTAGCAGGATATAAAATTAACTCAAAGAAATCAGTGGCCTTTCTCTACACAAAGGATAAACAAGCTGAGAAAGAAATTAGGGAAACAACACCCTTCACAATAGTCACAAATAGTATAAAATACCTTGGTGTGATTCTATCTAAGGAAGTGAAAGATCTGTATGATAAGAACTTCAAGTCTTTGAAGAAAGAAATCAAAGAAGATCTCAGAAGAAGATGGAAAGATCACCCATGCTCATGGATTGGCAGGATCAATATAGTGAAAATGGCTATCTTGCCAAAAGCAATCTACAGATTCAATGCAATCCCCATCAAAATTCCAACTCAATTCTTTCGAGAGTTAGAAGTGCAATTTGCAAATTCATCTAGAATAACAAAAATCCTAGGATAGTAAAAACTATTCTCAACAATAAAAGAACCTCTGGTGGAATCACCATCCCCAACCTCAAACTGTTCTACAGAGCAATTGTGATAAAAAAAAAAAAAAAAAACAAAACTGCATGGTTTTGGTACAGTGACAGACATGTAGATCAATGGAACAGAATTGAAGACCCAGAAATGAACCCACACACCTATGGTCACTTGATCTTTGACAAAGGAGCTAAAACCATTCAGTGGAAAGAAGACAGCATCTTCAACAAATGGTGCTGGCACAACTGGCGGTTAGCATGTAGAAGAATTTGAATTGATCCATTCTTATCTCCTTGTACAAAACTCAAGTCTAAGTGGATCAAAGAACTCCAAATAAAACCAGAGACACTGAAACGTATAGAGGAGAAAGTGGGGAAGAGCCTCGAAGATATGGGCACAGGGGAAAGAATCCTGAACAGAACAACAATGTCTTGTGTTGCAAGATCAGGAATCGATAAATGGGACTTCACAAAATTGCAAAGTTTCTGTAAAGCAAAAGACATCGTCAATAAGACCTAAGGGTAACCAACAGATTGGGAAAGGATCTTTACCAATCCTAAATCTGATAGGGGGCTAATATCCAATATATATAAAGAACTCAAGAAGTTGGACTCCAGAAAAACCAAATAACCCTATTAAAAATAGGGTACAGATCTAAACAAAGAATTCTCAACTGAGGAATACTGAATGGCTGAGAAGCGCCCAAAAAAAATGTTCAACATCCTTAATCATCAGGGAAATGCAAATAAAAACAACCCTGAGATGCCACCTCATACCAGCCAGAATGGCTAAGATAAAAAAACTCAGGTGACAGCAGATGCTGGTGAGGATGTGGAGAAAGAAGAACACTCCTCCATTGCTGGTGGGATTTGCAAGCTTGTACAACCACTCTGGAAATCAGTCTGGCAGTTCCTCAGAAAATTGGACATAGTTTTCTGGAAGATCCAGCAATACCTCTCCTGGGCATATACCCAGAAGATGTTCCAACTGGTAAGAAGGACACATGTTCCCCTATGGTCATAGCAGCCTTATTTGTAATAGCCAGAAACTGGAGATAATCCTAATTTCCCTCAACAGAGGAATGGATACAGAAAATATGGTACATTTACACAATGGAGTACTACTCAGCTATTAAAAACAATGAATTTATGAGATTCTTAGACAAATGGATGGATCTGGAGGATATCATCTTGAGTGAGGTAACCCAGTCACAAAAGAACACACGTGATATGTACTCACTGATAAGTGGATATTAGCCCAGAAGCTCAGAATCCTTCTTAGAAGGGGGAACAAAATACCCATGGAAGGAGTTACAGAGACAAAGTTTGGAGCAGAGACTGAAGGAATGACCATCCAGAGACTGCCCCACTTGGGGATCTATCCCATAAATAACCACCAAACCCAGACACTATGGCAGATGTCAACAAGAGCCTGCTGAAAGGAGCCTGATATAGCTGTCTTCTGAGGGCCTCTGCCAGTGCCTGGGAAATACAGAAGTGGATGCTTACAACTATCCATTGGATGGAGTACAAGGTCCCCAGTGAAGGAACTAAGAGAAAGTACCCAAGGAGCTGAAGAGGTTTGAAGCCCCACAGAAGGAACATCAATATGAACTAACCAGTACCCCCTGAGCTTCTTGGAACTAAATCACCAATCAAACAAAACACATAGTGGAACTTGTAGCTCTAGCTATATATGTAGCATAGGATGGCCTAGTCTGTCATCAATCGGAGGAGAGACCCTAGGTCCTGTGAAGGTTCTATGCCCCTGTATAGGAGAATTCCAGGACTGGGAATGGGAGTGGGTGGGTTGGGAAGCAGGGGAGGAGGGAGGGGATAGGGAATTTTCAGAGGGGAAACTAGGAAAGAGGATAACATTTGAAATGTAAATAAAGAAAATATCTAATAATTAAAAAGAAATAATACTGTGGAGATAACAATTAGCAAACTCAGAGTACAAGAACTTATGAAGAATAAATAATGTGATCTCTTCAACATGAGATTGGGAAAAAAGATTTTTAGTATAGGAATCTATATACTAAAAACTTCTAATAAATACACAAATTTAATTTAAAAAAAAACAGTGATTAACTAATCATCATGTGTAGGTTGTTTTAGGTGCTGACCTTTGAAATATCTGTGAATGTCTTAAGAAAATAAAAATATGATTATTGGCTGATAGTTAGTAATATTAAGCATTAAAATTGTTGTGTTGGACAGATCTTTTAAATATCTATATCATCTATACATACATATTACAAATATTAAGTTGAAAAATAAATAAATTGAACTGAAGTAATGTGAGGTTTAATGGTAGATAGTAGAAAATATCTTTGAAATCAAGAAGAAAAATGCACCTGTGTAGAGTTGTGATTGAATCTTAAATGTTACCCCCAAGCCCATATGTTGAATTTCTTATTCCCAGCTGGGTTACTATTGGAGGTGGTAGAAACCTGCGCAGTCAGGAGTGGTGTTGGGAGGATTAGCTCACTGTGAGTATGGCTTCACAGGGGACAATGGAAACCAGGTGGCCTTGCTTCTTCTCTCTGTTGGTCACATCTGGCTTGCCAGGACCTGAACCATTGCATGGCCCACCACGGTACATGGCCTCACCTTCAAGATCAGCATCGGCCAAGGCCCAGAGTGATGGAGTTGGGTGATATAAGCAGAAGGATCCTGTCAAGATACATCTTACCCAATCTAAGTTGACTACCTTCAGTATTGTAACGGCATCAGAAAACTGATTACAATACCCAGTACTGCAATCATTTTAAATAGTGCATTGACAGTATTAGATAATTGACCGAAAAATAATAAAACTAAATGCATATCTTATTTATAATATAGAAAGCAACATTATCATAACTTACACAAGCCCTTCTATCCCTATGAACTGAAAAGCATAACATAATAGGAGATTCAGTCAGCCTACTGGTTAGAAACTGACAGTCAAGTCACTAATTCCACTTCATACAAAAAAAGAAAAAAAGGAGGAAGGTCCATATTACAGGCTACAGCCAATTCAAAATGGCTGTTTTTTCAATACATAGGCACTAGGTGTAACAAGAATTGTACAGTACTATGTGAATATATTTTTGAAATTTTTATGAAGCATGAGGAACATTTATAGAAGAATTTAAGGGTACAAAGATGTCCACTTTCCAGATGAATCTATACATTCTATATGTTCAAACGAACAGCAAACAAGGGTGAAAAAATACATATTGGTTTATTTGCATAAATTGACACGTAAGTGTAACTAGGGAAACCATGGGGTTGAGTCCTCAGAAGGCACTGGCTACCCATGCACAGTAGGCTCACTTACGGGGAACTTTGACTCGGGCACCCACACTGGGCCACTCAGAGCACAAGAGGACAACGTTAGCAGCTGCGAGCCGTCATGCGGCATCTCACTTAAAATGTCATGTGTGCTACTTGGTTTAAATTGTCACCCCTCCAGCAACCACAAACAATGCAGACACAGCAGATGTGTTTTCTATTTAGAATTAAACAGTTTATCTCAACCACTGTCATTGTTATAGGCAAAAAATAAATAAATATCCATCTTAATGTAAACTTCAAAAGGTACTTTCTGGCAACACGAGATCCTTTCAAATCCAAAGTCCTCTGAGAAAACAAGGGTCTGACCACAGATTGCTATTTTAAATTGGGATGCTGGCAGCCCTGAGAGTTGTAAAATGCAGCCTGGTCGAAGATTTTTGGCCAGATATTACATACAATAACTCATGTCATTGATGCTTAATGGTCCAGAACATTGAGTAAACATCATAAATGTCTTCTGTTATTAAACGTTCCCTTCAAACATGTTGTTTAACTCTTTCACTAATGTATAGAAAATACGAAATCAGAAACAGTGATTGGTCCTTACAGCCATCTTTGACTTGCCTACCTCCCAGATATTTTGGAAAACTCATGCCACCCCCACAGTAGAGCACCATATAGCATCTCTACCTTGAGCTCAGGCATTCTTTCTGGAAGTTAGGCTACTTGTAAGCTTGACTGTGTTAGGTCAAGTTCAAACTACCACCCATGTATTCAGAAGACTATAACTTTGTTCTCTCTGAAGTTGGGAGGCAGCCGTCCTCTGTGATAATGGCAAGAGAAATATGGGTGTTTTCTTATATGAGGTTACAAAGACTAGGAAAATGCTACTTTGCAAAGATCATTTTACAAGAATAACAATTACTGTAGTAAAAGAAAAGCAAAAATTGGTTTGTTAGTAAAAAAAGAAAGCCTATTGGGCAGCCATCGTCGAGTGCAGGGGGTCCAGGTCCACAAATCTTGACATGAGTGCGTTTGTGTTCCTATAATCTGGAGATTCTGTTTAGTCGTTAAACCATGACTCATTTTATCCTGGACACAACCTCCGCTTTTCTCTTCTAGTTTTCTTTTCTTTTTAATCCGTAGCTAAAACATCAGCAAGACGTCTTGCAGTGACATTAAAACTATTACATTTTTCCCATGGAGCTTCTCCACCCCCACCCTCCCTTTCCCCTCCCGATTTGAGTAACTACAGTTGCTCAGCTGTGTTCCTGGGATCATACATTCTCAGAAGTGCAGAGAATTGATGAGTTTTCATGCAGCTTTCTGGTTCTATCAGGGAAGAAAAGGTTCAAACAACACAAAACAAATTCATTACATCCTGCAGTTTTATATAAAGAAGACTTCAACTCACATCTGATAACTTTGCATCCCTCTTCCACAGCTCCCAGGGTTGGCACCCTGTGAGAGGTCCTGCACTTCCTGTACAAGGCCCAATGTTTCCTGTGTACACCTGCCATTGCTCTCAGTTCTGATATTTTTCTAATACGATTTCTACAAGTCACTGCTTTTGCCTTATGTCTATGACTCTCATACAATGTCTCATCCGACAATGATCCACTAAGCATCTCCTATGAAGGAAACCTGTCCTGTCAGATGGACTTGCTAGTTGGACCCCAGTTGCTCTGTTACATTTTTGTTTCTCTATAAACAGTACAGTTTTCTTTCACTAAGATGTATTCAGTGCTCTTTAGATGAATAAATTCCAAGTCCAAGTGGAAGACTGAAGTCCCCAAATCTCTTTTTAACTGATGCAGCAATAGAATTACTGATACTGCAAATGAATGATGTAAAGAGTGTATGAGCAATGTGTTATCTAAGGACAGGGACAGGAGAGAAGCAATGAAAAGTTTGCTGTTATTTCTTTCCTGAGTTGGGAAAAGTTAACATACCTAAGCACAAATCCAAAAGCATTTGGACTCCTCCTGGTCTGAGATCTAACACTGCAACAGGTGACTCTACGAGAGTCCTTGAAATACACTCAGTAAACAAACATGAACAGAAGGAAACCCATAAATTATGACTTTTCTCCGATCAAAAGCTTTCAATGGATACTTCCTTCCACTATAGAGAGAAGTATTTATGACTGAACCACTGACATCTTGGAAATATCAGTGCACTGAATCAAAGTATAGATGGACTGACATTTGGAACTGAGTGCCATTCATTGTTAAAAGAGATAACATTGATGCTTTATGAATAATAATAATAATAATATGTAAACTGATTCTTTTTCCTTACACTTATCATGATATAGCTTTATATGGAGTTTTAGAGAGGAAATATTCTAATAAGTTGTCCATTAATACTTAAAATAGTTTTTCCTTTCATTTAGGAAGGTTAGAAAGGGGGGAAAAAAGAGCCAAGTCCTAAAGAGATCAGTAAATATTCCATTATTTGTGCATAATATTAAAATCCTCATTTCCTATGCTGTTCTTTGAAGCATATCAACTGACACACACTCAGAAGCATTCAAGGACCAACTTCATCAAGAAATCAGCAAACACTTGTTTTTTACTCTTAACAGCAATAGAGACATCAAAGCACAAGGGATTCCATAAAGGAATGTACGGGGAAGTGACTGGGCCAGGGACTATGGGCATTGCGTTAGAGTAGCTCTTAGTCCTATAAAGGTGGGATGTTACTTGAAATTTCAGGCTAATATCCAGGGATCCACCCCATAATCAGCATCCAAACGCTGACACCATTGCATACACTAGCAAGATTTTATCGAAAGGACCCAGATGTAGCTGTCTCTTGTGAGACTATGCCGGGGCCTAGCAAACACAGAAGTGGATGCTCACAGTCAGCTAATGGATGGATCACAGGGCTCCCAATGGAGGAGCTAGAGAAAGTACCCAAGGAGTTAAAGGGATCTGCAACCCTATAGGTGGAACAACATTATGAACTAACCAGTACCCCGGAGCTCTTGACTCTAGCTGCATATGTATCAAAAGATGGCCTAGTTGGCCATCACTGGAAAGAGAGGCCCATTGGACACGCAAACTTTATATGCCCCAGTACAGGGGAATGCCAGGGCCAAAAAGGGGGAGTGGGTGGGTAGGGGAGTGGGGGTGGGTGGGTATGGGGGACTTTTGGTATAGCATTGGAAATGTAAATGAGCTAAATACCTAATAAAAAATGGAAAAAAAAAAAAGAAATTTCAGGCTAGTGAATGGCTTCTGGTTTCATTTACTTGCCCGAGGAGATGTGGTTAGAAACACACTTTGGGAACCTTCATATATTTTTGGGTAAGTGTTTTTTAAAAGGAGCAAAGCAGCAGAGGAATGACTAATGCTGAAGTGATAACCAGGACATGTGTGTCCTCAGCTCCAGGCAGAATGGCTTTTATGGCCTATGGGTGTCACATCGCTCCATGTGTTTTCTTTATAGAAGACTTCTTTCTTCACTTAGAAAAGACAGCGAGCTAAGTCAACTATCCATTACTATAACAAATAATACTAGATATCAAAATTATAATAAAAAATGTTTTTCTGCAGAGGCTGTGTCCTGTTGGGTTGTCTCTGTTGCTTTGCTGATTTGATAAGCAACACATTCCATGCTAGAGCAAAGCTGCCCACATTTTGGCCAGTGTACAAAAGAGAATGACAGAGAACATGTGCTTTTGATCCCCTTAGGGGTCTCACCTCTGGTGATCCCATTATCTGTCAGAGGCTATACCTCTTTAAGCTTCTATACTCTACCACCTCACTGGGAAACAAGCCTTCAAAGGGGCCTTTGGGAGGACATTTCAGCTCCAATCCATAGCAGGTGCTTCTCACTTAGAATAATCAGACCATCTGAAACCTGCATTCCAAAAGGGAAATGAAGTCATGCTAAGGAGGAAGGGATGCAGTTGCTTGTGTCCTGTTGGGGACATTGGTGGTAGTTTTGGTGAGTGCTCCTCCCCATGAGAGGACCCAGATCACCAGCTACAAAGGCAAGTTCAGAGGCAGCTCAGGCTTTTTGAATTGTTTTGTTCCTTGCTAGAGATGGAAACCTCCACCAATATTTCCAGGAAGAAAACCATTCTTTAGAGTGGCTTGTGACACTTAGTACTAACACAAATGTAGGGGATGTATAGGAATAGCCATAGTTACCTATATGCTGCTCAAGGAATGTACTGAGCATAGCCTTCATAGGCAACCACAGGATCTGGATCAGATCAGATTTGGTTTTGACCTACTGATACTTTATCTGAGGAATAGCTCCAGTACAAATGTAACTTTGAAATAAGCTCGTTGTTGGGGCTTCTAAGGTTTACTTTTTAAAAAAGACATAATTTTATAAGTTGTGTGCATATTCAGGATGGAATTTTTGATGAATGTGTAACAGACATTATGTCTGTTAATTATGCTTTAAATTTTATTCTAAATTGTGGACCGTCATTGATTAGAAGAAAAAAACTACGAGTTTGACAATTTGTGAGACAACGAACACACAAAGTTGCAAGTCCACATCTGTGATGATCCTGACTTCAGTCTCCCCAGTATCAAATATTGAAAGGACCTTATAAAAGCCTTATATAAGGAAAATATCTTAGCCACATTTCTCAGTAAACACTCAAGCAGTTTCACAAAGCAGACATTGTGGTCTACAAAAGAAGCAGATTGCTGCTTCTCCTTAATCATGCAGAGCAATGGTTATCAACCTATGTGTCATGGCCCCTACAGGGGACAAAAGTTCCTTTCAAAGGGTCCCCAAGACCATTGAAACCACAGATAATTACATTAAGATTCATGACAGTAGCAAAATTACAGTTACGAAGCAGCAATGAAATGGTTGGAGTCACCACATAAGGAACTGTATTAAAGGGTCACAGCATTAGGAAGATTGCAAGCTACTGCTATAGAGGAATCCAACGAAGAGATTAAGCATTACCATCATGGCTCTAGTTTCAAACCAAGGACAAATGACATCAAGTGAAATCATAGTTTCAACTCAGCTGAGCATGGTGAGCCAAGTCACTGCCTGTGTTTCAAATACCAAGCATGCCCTTCTATCTCAGCAGACTGGCTGGTTCAGAAACCAACTATACAGTGTTTCTTTTAGCTTTCAGTGAGCATTCTTATATATTTTTAAAATACAGTCATTGAAAAGATGGTCTCCAAAGCTGAAAGTCCTGTGGTTGCAGGAGAATTTTTTCTATTTACACGTTCTAAGGATGGGAAGAAGAGGAAGCAATAGAGAAAGCTGGGTCCTAATGTCTGTGGTCCATTTTTTTTTTTTTGTAATATATCATTGCCAATTCAGACTTGTATAGATGATGGATTGGCCAAAACTTTTTAGGTTATAAGTGACATAAGGCTAAAGGAATGTGAGATCATGCAAGCAAACTGCAAATACCCCCAACACTGCCCCCCTGTAAGTGTGCACATTTTCATTTCTCTCTTTATATGTGGAGAGAGTAAGAGAGATTGAGTAGATCAAAGAAACTGTATTCTCTGTCCCCATAGACTATCGTTGCCACATAGAGCTTTAAGTAGTATTCTGATTTTGCCACATAGAGATGAGGAAGGCCCTCATAGCAGTGAGTGAACAGAACAAAGGAAAGAAATTCTGTTAACAGAACACGTTCCAAGGATCACACACAGCATGAAGAAGGAACTGAGAGCTGAGAGAGTCAAACCCTAAAGGGTGCCACGAAAGGGGACTAACAGTGAGATCACCATTTTGAAAAGGAAGTAACAGAATTTGGAAACAAACCATATGTGAGAAACACAACAGTATTAAGGCTGGGGGATTTGGATATTTACAGTGGGCAAGCCTGAGAGCCTGGCCAGTCAATGGTGCCGTTGTAGTTCAAGTCCAAGGCCTGAAAACTAACAGAGCTGGACATATAAGTACAAGGTAAGAAAGCCACCAAGGTCCCTAAAGAATCGGTTCAAGTCTGGATAGGAAAAGATGACCTGGAGTTTCTCCTGGAAGTGGAACCAGCCTTTTTGTTCTTCCTGAGGGACTGAATGGGAGTTACTTACAGAGGGACCAATGTGCATTAACTCCCACAGCACACAATACATTCAAATATTAATTTCACTTGAAAACACCCTGACAGGTGAAGCCAAAAAGTGTTTGAGTAGGGGTCCTTGGCTCAGTCAAGTTGCCCGGTGAACTCACACACATTTCCAAGCCCCGCTGAAGAGTTTCCTCTTTTGACGTGTGTTCTTCCCCAGCACTTTCTTCCTCCTCAATCTCGCCACCACCATCATCATTCAGAGAATCTCCTGGTCCTCAAGGAATTGCTCATGTGTTGTGAAGACATGGATCCCGGAAGCCCACAGTGAGCAGTGTCTGCCTCTGCGATATGCTGTCAATGCAGCATACAGCATGTTAGTTAAAATCTTCTACATCTACTAAAACACAGACACACAGACACACACACACACACACACACACACATACACACACACACACACACACACACAGTGTTGGACCAACCAACCAACCAACCAACCAACCGACCAACCAACCAACCAACCCCCTGAAACTTGATGCCTGCTATGGTATTAGAAACTTTGAAAAAAAATTGCTAAGAGAAATGAGCCACCCACATTTTGCCCATCAAATGCTTGGCTTTCAGAACATAAGTGATGCAGATTGTAAGATTTCAGGTCGGTAGTAGCTGGAGTCAGTTTCTGTTTTAAAATTTCTGATTTAAAACACCTTCACTGATCTGAGCAAACTGTTTAACTCTTATGCCTTCAGCTCTTTCTTATTGTAAAAGGTGGGGGGTAGTCATTGTCCTCTTCTAATAACATAATGAATTAACTTTGAAAGAATTTTTAAAAACCCAAAACACAGTAAATATTGACAAGAGTTCATGATAATTATGGTTGCTCATCTTTTTAATAAATTGTGTTGATGAGGCACAAGTTGTGAAATGTGTTCTTAATACTGGGGACATGAATTCTAGGGAAGAGTTATTAGTACTTTAAGATGACAGAAATGCATTTAAAAGGTATTTTCTGTGCCCTAGCAGCAGGGATGCATGAGAGTGGTCCCTACCGTCACAGTGAGCAAAGAAGGACGTGGCACATTAAGAAGCATTTCTGTGGCCTGCACAACAGGCATAGCTTAGCTCCGTTTCCTTGCCTTGAATAAGATTGGTGGACCTAGTTATGAGGCTTTGCTAAGACAATGCAGGTAAAGGGTTTGGTGTGGTGCCTGTCACAGGCTAAGCATTTAATAGATGCTAGTGCTAACTGCTACTAAGAGTGTGAAAGAAGATGCCTTTTGCTGCACTCCTAACACTTTTATAAAAACTTTAGTCTGTGAATTTCAGGATTCTAGCCACAGTTTCATGTGTAGGGCAGCTGCCTTACTGCAGGATTCATTTGTAAACTGTGTTCCAGAATGCCTACACATGCAACGGTAAGTGGGTAAGAGCGACATTCCTTCAGAATCACCTTCCACCAGTCACCCCTGCCTGGACACTGAGGAGCAAAAAGTTTTCAGCTTTGTGTAACATGAAGTTCAGTGCATGTCCTATTTTTATAAATAGGACAATTATGCAGGGAACAGATGGATTGTATCGGTGAGTGTTTATCATTTTTTAATATTTTGAAGCCAGATGTGCTACGTGCACATTGCTCACTGCCTCCAAATGAAGCTTCATTGGTGGGTTGCTAATCTTTAATAAGAAGTTACAATGTTTTCATCTAGCTTGAATCAACTGCTCTTAATATACAGTTGGACAACCCCTGCTGCAAGCCTTTAGAAAATAGAAAACAGATGCTTAATAGAAGGGATACTATCAGCCAAGAAATTCCTGATGATCTTTTTATAAAATGTAAACTTACATATTTTATGGGTCCTTTAATGAACTGCTATGGAACAACTTCAGCAGTCAAAACATTTCATGAAAATAGACATGAACAATTTGTCACTTGTTACCAGATTCACAGAAAACCCTTCAGTTGCAGTCCTGGGAAAATGGGCATAATAGGGACTCTTACTATGTTACCAACAACATCTGGTTTCTGCCGTAGGCTTTGACTGGATACATTGGAGCAAGGAAGAGTTAGGATAAACAAACCCATACCCTGATTTCTCTAGGCGTTTCTGCTAGACCTGGCAGAGTTCCTGGCTAGGTATGAATGCTTCTGTGCTAACAGCGCTCACCAGAAAAGTGTCCAGTGGAGTTCAGAGCAAGGCCAGGGAGACTGTGCTGGGTGTTTCAAGGATACCTTTAACACAAGAGGTCCAAGAGAGTTTTAGACCCCCGTGAGAAGGAGTGTTGGGTTTAAAGGGCATCCTGGCATCAGCCCATGGGTGTCACAGCTCACGTCTGCCATCAGCTCCAGGACACTGTGAGACTGAAGGAACCGTGATAGCTTTGAGCTGTTGCTTCTGGGACTGAATTGTGTGTCTGCTGGATGTGACTGTGTGTCTGTCTCCTGGACCTCCATAGATTGGAACAAGAGCTGAAGGAGTGGGAAGTAACCCTTCCTGTCACTCTGTTGTCTGGTGTGAATCTCATGGCAATACACAGGTTTGGAGAATGGAGAATAAGATGGAAGAAAACCGAAACAAAAGATAGAAGAACTGCTAGAGGAAAAATAAAAGGAGCAGTATGACTGCTCTTAATATCATCCCAAGATGTGGGTTTTTAAATGGCTAAAAAGGAAAGCAAACAAACAAACAAAATCCCAGCAGCCTACCCAATCCACCCCATCATAGTCCTCAAGGGAAGAAGAAAGTGTGAATATTCAGTCCTTAGACTTAGAGCAAAAAGGTATTTTCTAACCTGAAAACAGCCATTTTGTTTGCTTAAAGTATCTATGCTTATGATCTTTTATTGAGATGTAAATAGGAGGAAGAAGGAGAGGGTATGCTATTCACATCACTAATCCCTTGCCTATAAAAGATTTTGAACAAACAGAGATTGGAGAGATGACTCAGTTATGAATGTTTGCTGTTCTTCTAGAAGACCAAAGAATTTTGGTTTCTAGAACTCATATCAGGTGACTCACAACTGTCTTTAACTCAAGCTCCCGAGAATATGATACCCTTTTCTATCCTCCATTGTTAACACATGCACATACACACACATACACACATACACACACACACACACACACACACACACACACATGCACACACGCACGTATGTGCCTGTATGTACCCTGTTTAAAGAAGAGTTAGAAAAATAGTTTGTCCCACTCTAACAAGAAAGGAAGGGAAACTCCAATCTCAAAAAAATTCATCCTTAAAAAACAAGTTTTTATTCTAATGGCAGTATTGCCATGAGATCTTATTTAGGACGCGGGTGTATCTGAGCATGTAGCAGGAAATGGGCAGGTTCTATACAACCTGCATTACTAGTTTAAGTGAGTCAATACTAATGAACCCACTCAGTAGAACTTTCTTTCCTAGTGTTCTACACACATGATGCAGGTTGCATAGGCACAATGCGTGAACATATTCCTAAGGTGCTCCATCTTCTAGCAGTGACATGAATGAACATGCCATGACATGAAGTGAACATGAATGTGGTAGAGACTAAGCGGATGGCTCAGAATTATGGGTTGCACACAATAGGGCTGTGGTTGTTGAAAGGATTACCTGGAAGGTTAGTTGCTTGGGATTTCTGAGAAGGCTTCATAAGAGCCAGCAACTCAGACAGGGCAAGTACTGTTGCCCCCTTATTTTCTATCCTCCTCCTTCCTGTTTCTGAAGCATGAATAGCTTGTGTGTTATCATTCAGATTGAACAATCAACTGACGTTCAGGATGGAAGCACTGGATTGGAAAGACTGAAAGATGGAGCTAGAGCGGAACCCAGAGCCAGGAAGGAGTCAACACACCCTGGTTGAGCTATGTACGTCCTGAGGTTCAGCCATGCACTTGCTGGCCACTTTACACTAAATGAGGATCAAGCTTTGTCTTATTTAGGAAATGATGCTGAGAAGTTAAAAGTATTATTGTAGGGAAATAGATTAGATGTTATTGTAGGGAAGTAAATCAAATGCCTAAGTATAGAGAAAGGAAACACAGGGTGACCTGGGAAAGATTTCTGACACAACAGTGGAAGTTTCTACAAAGGCTAAATAATGGTTGTTGCTTATAGAGCTAGAGGCCAGAAGTTCATGATCAAGATGCCTCATGTGGCTTCTCCTCCAGCCAACTTCATGCTGTGCCTTATGTCATAGAGAGATCTCTAGAGTGGCTTCCTTATATTTTGAGTACAAATTCCTGTGAGATTAATCTCTCTCTCTCTCTCTCTCTCTCTCAACATCCCCTAACCACAACTGCCTCCCCGAAGGCTCGTGGTCCCAGAGAATCAGTTGGAGGTCAGTGTCCTGACCTGTGACATGAAGGGAACACATTCAGACAGGTGGTACATTAACTAGGCTTGTGAGCTTAGGTTAGTCGGTACAAGAGGGTAAAGACTGGGAGGCAGGGAAGTCCAAGACTGGTTCTGGCTGGTTGGAGTACAGGGGCGGGAACGGTAATGGAACTGAAGGACTTTGAAGGGGAAGCTGGTATAGCAGTTGAATTGAGGCTCAAACAGGTACTTTATTCTCTAGAAAGGGAACAGCCACTGAAGGTTTACAAGCTGAAGGGTGACATGATCAGAGAGCTGCAGAAGGATATGCGGGAGGAACATACAGTCAACAGGAATGAGCATCAGCACTGGAAGAGTGCAGGAAACGGCATTGTGATAGCTCAGGGTGAGATAGCACACTGTTTCGCTTCAATGGCCGATCCTATTTTTCTTACTGACTTTTTTCCACTTGATTTTTTTTTTTTTTTTTTTTTTTTTTTGGTCAGTCTCATTTTTCAACTGTTCTTGGCTCCTTGTGTTCGGAAGACTTAATCCCCTTATTGAGAAAGTCTTGCTCATTCATAGCTGTGATTAGGGAACTTGGGGGACTTCAAAGGGATAATAAATCACCTAAGATTCACAATACCCACCAGAGGATTAATCGATGCACAGGTTACCATTCTCTCAGGATGTTCAAAATATTTTAAAATGTCAACTAAAAATACAATGAAAGGACGCCAAAGTGGACATTTGAATTTAATTGAGACAGCTCATAGTTAAACTGCATAAACTGGCTACCCTACTAACACCCACCCCGCTCCCCATACCATTCAAAATAAACACCAGTGTTTATTATGTGGACAGGAATTAAAAAACAAAACAAAACTCCTCAGGAAAACCTCTTGTGTAACAAAAACAGCTAACGTTTGCTTGTGTTTTGCTATTAACTTGTTTAGATTACCCTGTTGTTTTCTTTCTTTACCCAACTCATTTCTTCTCATGCTGGCACTCAGCCTGCAGACCGTTTCACAACGACTACAAGTGAAGTCCACTTAGCACTGACCCCACAGACCCTTCTCTGAAGTCATTTACATATCGCTTCCAAAGAGCCCCGGATTTAGCTGATACTTGCTTTCCCAGACAGAGGCTTTGGGTGGGGGGTTACAGAACAAACTTGCTGCATCTTACGCAGGCAAGAAGTATGGCCAATCTGTGGAACAAGAAAATACGCCACTATTCAGTAAGCAGCAAGACTGTGGGCTAGACACTGTTAAGGAAAGCAAACTGAACCCCCTCCTCAGTGAGTTCCGAGCTTCAGTTCTGGATATTTAGAATTATAAAAATATCAACCATAGACTCTCATTAGCTGGAGAATTCCAAGATATTTGGTTCATGTGAAGTTCATTCTAAAGAGCCTACCTCTTTTCTAGCTGAAGGTCTCTCCCTCCAAAACAATATTTCCAACATGAGATTGGCAGTCATTTATGGTTTTATACAGTTCTGTGATAGCCACTACTTCAGGATGGTGTGAGAGCATCACTTACATCTTCTCTCTAACTCCGCTCTTCTTGTGAAACTGGAATTCTGGTCGTGAAGCCAGCTCTCCTCCCCACTCCCCTGCTCCTCATACTACATTCTTCTCTTCCCTTCTTTGTGTTTTTGACTAATTGGTGGGATCATGTTTGTCCTTGGGGTCTATCCATGTTGTTCATAACAGACTGTCCCTCCATTTGTGTCTGTAAGTGTCCTGGTTAGTTTGTACGTCAACTTGACACAAGTGTGGGTCATATAGGAAGAGGAAACTTTAATTGAGAAAAATGTCTCCAGCAGATTGGCCTGCAGGCAAGCCTGTGAATCAATCACTTTTTTAAATTAGTGATTGATGTATTAAATTAGTGATTGATGTATGTGTGCATGAATGTGTATGCACATGTTTACATGATCACAAATTTTTATGTGTATATACTTGTTTTCTATGAGTACATTGTGAACTTGTGTGTATATGAGCTTTTTGTGTCTATACATGTATATTTGTGTATGTACATGCATATATTTTTATGTTACATGTGTACATGGACATATAAAGATGCATTTGTGTGTATCTGTATGTTTGTGTGGTATAGATGTGTGCATGCATGTTCTTTTGTGTATATATATGTTTCTTATAATTCTGTGTATTTTTATGTGTGATCATGTAGGTTAAGAAATACATGTGCATATGTACACATGTGTATGTGTGTATGCTTGTGTGTATGTGTTATATGTATGTGCATGAATATATGTTCATATATATGCTTGTCCGTACATTGTATTTGTATGCATTATGTGTGTTTGTATGAGTATGCATTTATATGTCTGCATGTGAACATATTGTGTGTGTATAAATGTTTGCCTTTATGTATGTGCATGTGTGTGTTGCTATTGTTGTGCATAAATATGTATATTTGTGCTTGTGTGAATATCTGTGTCTATATGCTTGAGTTCATGTGTTTTTGTGCCTATGAATACGTACATGAGTATGTCTCAAGAGTGTTTGCAGGTGTGTGAATATGCATTGGTTTGAGTGTGTGCATAGGTATGAGTATGTGTGTATTGCTTTAATGGTTTAATTATAATAACATTGTTATGATCTTGGATGTTAAAATCCCAAGACTCTGTCTTCAATTTTAGGCATACAACCAAATGTGGAATTACGGGGTCACATGCTAACACCGTGCTTAATTTTGGAAGAAATTCCCATTTTGCTTTCTACTCAGCTGTACAATTTCTAGATTCTTAATAGTGCACAAGGGTCTAGTTTCTCTATATCCTCATCAACACTTTTTTTTCTTTTAAAAAACATTAGCTATGGCAATAATCATTGAACTTATTTCACCAGTATCTTGTGATCTTTACATTGATGTCAACTGAAATACTAGTCTAATGGTTTATATGCTATTTGGGTTTTGTGTGGAATGGTATCAGGGTGAGATGAGCCTCACGGAATGAATCAGGAAGTCTTCTCAGAATCTTTGGAGATGCTGGGAAATAATCTTATTTTAAGTATTTGGTAAACATTCCAAAGAAATCACCGGGCTGTTTGTTGATTGTCTGGAGAGTTTGATTATTAATTTACACAGTTTTAA
Source organism: Mus musculus (assembly GCF_000001635.26). Classification (NCBI taxonomy): domain Eukaryota; kingdom Metazoa; phylum Chordata; class Mammalia; order Rodentia; family Muridae; genus Mus; species Mus musculus. The sequence continues at coordinate 23,065,938 of NC_000076.6, forward strand.
GTTCTTTCTTTATGACTTAGTTTTGGTTGATTTTACTTCCATGACTGTCTTTTTTTCCCCCTAAGGTATCCAATAAATGGGAGTACAGCTATTCATGGGGCATTTTTAAAACCAATCATTTCCATTTCTGGCATCATTTTTTTTTTTAGTTGATTTTTCCTTCATCTATAAAACTGGCATTTCCCCAATTCTGTTAAACCCTATAAGAAATCAGATGTTGTTTTCATTGCTTTTCTCTTTTGTTTCCATTTTCTTTAATTTGTCCCTTCTATTTATTAATCTCTTTCTTTGCTTAGTTGTGGGTTTGACTTGGTTTTGTTTTCATTTATTCTAGCTCCTTAAGTTGTAAAATGAGATTGCGGTTTTGAAATCTTTCTTACACTTAATGTATGCCTTGTAGTCATCAATTTCTCTTCTGTTACTGCTTTCAGCCATGTCCTGTAAGAGCTACTATGTTGTCTTGCTTTGTTTTGTTTACCCCTGCTCTCCATTTGAATGTTCTTTGATCTGCAGTTGTTTAAGAGCACAGCATTTAATTTTCACAAGTTTGTGTACTTTCCATTTTTCTTTCAGTTATTTATTTCTTACTTTACCCTGGTGATCAAAGAAGATTTTTTTTGCATGCTATCTATATTTTTAAGTCTACTGATACATAATTTATAGGCTCCATATTTCAGATTCTAGGACATCGTTTCATGTGAGCCTTGAAGAGGATCTGTGCACTTGTTTGGAACAGAGTGTTTAGATCATTTATTGTGTGTTCAGCTTCTTTGTTTTCCTTTTTTTTTTCTTCATGCTGCTGTGTATTGTAGTTCTGTTACTGAGAGTCGGGACCTGCAGTCTCCAGTTACTATTTTAGAACTGCGCATTTCTCCATGCAAGTCTGTTACTTTTTCCTTCAGATTTTGTGCACCATCGGTTTTAGTATGTGAATGTTAAGTTTCATCTTCTTGACATGTCAAATGCTTTATCAACCTGCAAAATGCCGTCTTTTGCCTCTAACCACTTTTTAAATTCAAAGACCCTTTCATCCAACCTCAGTAGAGCCATCTGTTGCTTGCGACCTGACCAAGACCCTTGGGTGTTGGGTGGGGTGAGAAGGCGCAGAGCCAACCTAGACTCCAGTAGTAGAGCAAGCGGCAAATGCAGGTTCACTTATTGCAGGCACTGCGCAAACCTTTATACCCCTCCTAGCATCTCACTGACTCTCAAGTAGCCAGATGAAGCGCTATCTTTCTCTCAGTGGCTTGCTCCATCACCTGATCGAGTGGCAGTGGTCTCTAACCATGCTGGCAGATACTAATTTGGCTCAGGGAAGAAGTATCAACTGCGCATGCACCAGCCTTGTGGCCGGGCCTGCTTGGCTAAATTCCTCCTACAGCCACCATGTTCTCTTCTTTCCTATTTACATGCGTTGTCTCCCCATCTTTTCTTTTTATTCTATAGGTGTCTTTGAATCTAGGGTGGGATTTCCTACAGACACTGTAAAGTTCTATGGCTTTAGGCCTCACGTTCGTTACCCTGTTCTGATGGCCAGGTTTCATCTACTTTAAGCACTTACTGCCATGAAAGGATTTCTTCTGGAATTATTTTTTATTGCCTGACAGACTTTTATTCCTTATTTCCTGCATTGTTATCTTAATCTGCTTAGTTATTTTTATTGAAATATTTGAATTCCCTCCCATTTCTTCTTGTGTTTATTTTACAACTATTCTCTTTGTGGTAACATGGGGACTATATATAATATCTTGAAGTTCTCACCTTTAATATTTTGGCTTCATTGAGTTGTTTATTTACTTACTTTACATCCTGATTGCACCCCCCTTCCTCCTCTCCTCTCAGTCCCACCCTTGTAAATCCCTCTCTCCGTTACCCTCTTCTCTTCTCCTCAGAAAAGGGGAAGCCCCCTTGGGAACTATCCCACCCTGGGACATCCCAACCTCAGAGGCACAACCAGGGAGACCAGGTAGAAGGGATCCAATGGCAGGCAACAGAGCCCTGCTCCAGACCAAGCTGCACACCTGCTCCAAATGTGTCGGGTCTAGGTCCAGCCTCTGCGTGCCTCCTGGTCGGTGGCCCAGGTTAGATGAGTAGGACCTGTAACTTTAACTCTTTCAGTGCTTTCATAGTTGAGGAAGTCTTCATTTCTCTTTCATTTCTGAAGCACAGTGTGTCTGGTATCGTTCTTCTTTTTCATGAATTTTAGCACGTTGGTTATACAGGCCTCCTTCTTCACGGCTTCCAAAGGCGCTGATAAAAATTCTGCCCCTGAGGTGCTGTGCATGTCTCATGTCACTCTGTCTGCCTGTTTCCAGAAAGTTCCTCTGTCTTTGTGCCTTGAAAGCTTGATTAGAAGGTGCCTGGGTCATTTTCTCTTCTCGTTTCTTTCTTGAAGTTCGATAAGCTTCTTTGTTGTTTGAATTCATGTTTTTCATCAAAATTTGAAACCTCTCAACCATAACTCATTAGCCTGTCCCACCCCCTTTCTTTCTTTCTTCTTTGGGGCTCCAGTAGGCACTGGCTTCCTGCGATGGTCTTCCACTGGTCCCTCGAATTCTCTTTATTTTTCTTCAGTCTTTTGTGTTTTCTGTTTCTTGGTCACAATAATTCCCATTGTTCACTGGTGCCTCTTCTATCTTTTATATTTTCCTTTGGATCACTTTTTGAGGCAAAGTCTCATGTAGCTCAATCTGCCATTCGACCCGTGATCCTCCTGCCTCTGTCCGCCAAGCACAGGGACTATTGGGATTACATGTGTGCCTTGCATCTCACCTGACTGAGTTTTCTTTCTTACTTTTGAAAACATTTATGAATATTGTACAAAATGATGGTTTTCATAAAGACATATGTTTTCAAATGTACTAAGCATTGAACTAGCCTCTTTCCATTACTGTCTCCTGTACCCTCTTACACTAATTCTCTTCCTTCCTCTAGACCCGTACCCTTCTGTTTTTATGTTACTCTATGCTATCAATCAACCCCATGTTTCACACATGAAAGCAGACATGATATCCATCTTTCCTGTTATGGGTTATTTCAGTCAACAGGATGGTCTCCAATTCTACCCATTTTCCTGGATAACAACATAGTTTTGTTCTTCTTCACAGCTGAATAAAATTCTTGTGTATAAACAAACAGTTTCTTCACTCATGCATTTGTCGATAGTCACCAAGGCTGATGTTATAACTTGGCTGTTATGAGACATGCCACAGTAAGCATGGGTAAGCAAGTGTTTGTGCTACATGCCCTGATCCCCTTGGTTAGCTTCTCTAGAGTGTTATTGTTGGACCATATGGTATGTCTAGTTCTACTTATATGAGAAATCTCCATAGTGATTCTCAAACGGCCTCACTGATGTGCGATCGCACCAGCACTGCATAAGGCTTCCCATCCCCCACAACCTCACCAACGGTTGTCTTCACATAATTGTAATGATAGTTATTCTGACAGTGGTGAGACTTTCTCTTTCCATAATGATATTTCCACTGTGTTCATCAGTTTTCCCTTACTCTCAATTCACTTCTGGGATGACTGCTAAGGACCTTGTCTAGTGTAACTGCTATCCGGTCTTTTCCCCTTTGAAATAGCATGGTTTTCCCATTTCTTTATCTAATTTGTGACTCAGGTGGAAAGCCATGCCTTTGTACAGAACATCAGGGTGGGATGCTTCTGCTTGCTGGGGTCATTGTCTTCTGCATACTGTTGTCATTGCCCTGTCTGTGTGTTGTTTTAGGTAACTCTGCTGTGTCTCTTCTGAGTCTTTCCTTAGGCATGTGCAATCTTCCTCCAATTATCCCCAAGATGAAGTCCATTTCAAATACGCTAGCATTTAGCGTCTAGATCCTATAGGATAAAAAGAAAAATAATGGAGCTAGGTAGAAAACGGGACAATATCCCTTAAAACCACCCAGAAAGCATTTTAGTTGCAAGGAGAGCTTCAATAGCAATGGCCACCAACATGCTGTTTATGCTTCTGTGAGCAGAAGTGACCACCAGCAATCAGAACACAGGTCTCCAGGATTTGGAAGATACAGACCTTTCTATGGCTCTCATAGCTGTCAGCAAACGCTCCCAGACATGCTACACAATCAGTCCCTTGGCACAAGGCTGAGGTGGGGAGATGGGTACCTGTTACCAAACTCAAAGCTAAAACTGAAGCCAGTCACAATTACTTCTCCTGAGAGCTGCAAGACTTTGATATATTCCAGAATAGTTATATTGCTATGTTCTGCTGATATCACTGTCATTCAGGAGTGGGGACACCCTTCCTGGCCCTCCTTCTATGATACCCTCCCAGCATCATCCATATGCTTATCTTTTCATGATTTCCCCCTAATTTGTTACATTTTCATCCTTATTCTGCAGGTTTGAGTGGAAAGTGATACCCAACACCCAGGCAGTAAGCTGGTGCCTTCTGTTCCTCTGCCTCTAGGGGTTGTTTGAGCTGGATGTATTTTTATGGTTGTACGCTACATCCACTCCCATAGTGACAAGCGCAACAGGCCCCGAAAACCTGGGCACTATCCTGAGGTGAAAAGTTCACGGAAACTTAGTCTCCTGGAATCATGGTATCCTGTATAAAGAATGCTCCATTGTCCTTGCTTTAGTTGGTAAACAGATCTGTGTGCTTTCCCTTAATATTGCTTTATTACAAGTGCTCCTAAGGATTGATATTTTGACATATAGCGAAGTTAGATTCTAAGCAGTCCTTGATCCAACCCTGGGCATGGATAGCTAAGTCACTGCCCTACACAGAAATTTACCATTATCTAGGAAGAAGGAAGTTTGTGACCTAAAGAGGAACTGGAGTAAATACTTAGAACTATAGGTAGCTGAGTTACACCCATACACAAGTATTTACAATGGCCTAGGGGGAAAGTGGACTATACAATAGACTAGAGTAGGAACTATGCCAAGGGCATGAAGCCCTTGCCCCTGGCTTCTAAGATTAAGTGGACCTTAGCTGGAGCTGTTTTTGATCCCAGTTGGTTTTTTTTTTTCTATTTTTTATTAGGTATTTAGCTCATTTACTTTTCCAATGCTATACCAAAAGTCCCCCATACCCACCCACCCCCACTCCCCTTCCCACCCACTCCCGCTTTTTGGCCCTGGCATTCCCCTGTACGGGGGCATATAAAGTTTGCGTGTCCAATTTGTTAACATTGAGTTTTACCCCAGTTGGTTCCTGCCAGTTCTTCCGTGTTTGCATTCCTCTGTTTTGTGTAAGAATCCAGTAACCTCTTTGTACCTTGCCCATATGTCACCCAACTTCCCTATTTTCTTCTGTATAAAAAGTTTGATGCTCAATTTGACAAAGAACATTCAGATCCACACTCCCTTGTGTCCAGTCTGTCTATCAATTCCCACCGACTCCTTGCCCACCTGTGACCAGAGACCCGTTCCACTCAGACAAGGGACCAAGAAGGTCTGCAGCAGTTGTATACATCTAAGCTTCACCAGGCCCCGACAAACTTTCTTCCCCAGTCTTGCATTGCAGAAAGCAGAACTTTTTGGATATGTTTGTGAAAAGAAAATGATGAAGGAGTTGTTGAAGTTCTGATATTAAGCAGCATGAAAGGGAGACCCACCAAGCACAAATATGAATGCCTTCAGTATCCAACTTCATTCTCTCCTTTTCTTAGAATGAGTTTTTTTCCCATAAAGTAACTTTATTCTTTCACGTTCTTTAATTATCTAGATATGTCTGGACATAGTGGAACTGCAAAAAGGCAGTGCTAGGGATTTAAAATTGAAATAGTGAAGACTTAACAGTTGTCTGGGAAGCAAATTTCTCCTGATGGTCACTGTATGTACTGGCTGGTTTTGTGTGTCAACTTGACACAGGCTGGAGTTATCTCGGAGAAAGGAACTTCAGTTGAGAAAGTGCCTCCATAAGATCCAGCTGTGGGGCATTTTCTCAATTAGTGATCAAGGGGGAAAGGCCCCTTATGGGTAGGATCATCTCTGGACTGGTAGTCTTGGATTCTATAAGAGAGCAGTCTAAGCAAGCCAGGGGAAGCAGACCAGTAAGAAACATTCCTCCATGGCCTCTAAACCAGCTCTTGCTTCCTAACCTGCTTGAGTTCCAGTCCTGACTAAGACACTGTATCAAATAGTCTTTTAATTGAGGAATAGAAATTGTACTTCTAGACTCGTGTTTCTTACAACATGGCTCTAGATTACCCTATGATCGTGGGCTGTAGCATTCACAGATGGGTAGAGTACACAGCTAAGTACAATAGTGGAAATACAGAAAAACTCCTTACAAGATAGTTATTGAGCTCAAAGTGCAGGAAACCATCACATGTCCAGGAAACATGAAAGCTGACCATGTGTGACATATTATACACATGAATGTTTCATTTGTTCACTTATAAAAATCAGCTTAAAAGAGTAGAAAAATTGTGTTTCACAACTGCCCTGATATGTAGCTGGCTCATATCAGGTTATCTAGTGAACATTGCCCACCCCCTTTTTTTCTCAAGTCCAGACTTCTGAAAACAGTCTTGAGCTAGGAGATGAAAGTGTTTTCCAATTCTGGTCTTAAACATCCGTTTAAGTCAAAGGCTTCAGACCATCTGGGTATCTGTGCTTTTAGAGTATCAGAAAGCAGACTCTATAAGACCAGCATCTTTAAAATAAACTCCTCTTGGTCATTATGCATATCCTTTTGGATACTTGAATGCCATTGCACTCAGATTTAGAGTATTTTGTATATTTAACATTCTTAGTCAGATTACAAACTCCTTGTTGGCTTAAGAAGCCTATGGAAGAAGGGTCTGGCTTCTGAAGACCTTCATATAATGGTGTTGTTTCTTCCTTATATGCTTTATGGAATTAACTGAAGAACTCACTTGGTTGTAGCATTTGAGTGAAGGGAAAAATCCCGCTAGTATGAGTTCAGTTTTTAAAAAAAATGAATAATAGATATCAAAGAGATATTTAGAATCTTCTCTATCTGCTTGTGTCAAGGACAATGAAATTTGAATTGGCAGCACTTTGTTCCTTAGAGTTAAGTTGTCAAACATAGTGCTAAAAAAATAGTACCTAACCTTTTACTGACTTAAAAGCAAATAAAATTTATAAGGTGAAATAGCTTATTTTTAAATCAAATCACTCATTTCCAGATAACTACAGTTTCAAACACAATGGTATGAAATCATACAGAGGGAATACCTGTGTATTTTACTCAATTCTCCTCAACAGTAACATGTAGAAAAGCTATGGGGTAATGCCACAGCCAGAATATTGATTCAGATAGAGCTATCATGAAAGAGTCTTTCGGTCACCATGGGGATCTCTCAGGCTGTCCTTTTGTAAACACACCCAATATTTTTCCCTATTACATCCTTAAAATCTGTCAATTATTAATCTGTCTTTCATTTCTAGAACACTAACCTTTCAGAATGTTATATAAATGAAATTAAACCTATGGATTCTTTTAGAACTTAGCTCTGTTAACAACTAAAAATTCAAAGGGTTCTTTCCGATATCCTCTGTTCCTGTGAGTTCTAACACTTTGGATTTTATGTTTAGAACTTTTCCTTGGGGATATTTAAAACCCTCTGTTAAGTGAATTTAATACTTCCAATCATCTTTTACATTTACTCAGAGATCTTCCTACTTATCAAGGTAACAGTTTTATAGACATGTGGCTATTGGACTTCTGCCACCCGCTTTCTGACCAGAAGGTCTAGGAGTCCTTGGCTGTGGTTCATCACATGATCCACAATGACACAGAGAGGTCAGAGTCAGGCCTCACTATCGCTGGTAGGAGTAAAAGCCCTAATTCTCTGCCTTGCCTCTTCTTTCCTCACACCACAGGGGTTAGGGTGGGACTGGGTGATGGTCAGAGTCATTAAAAGTAAAGGTCCAAGGTCCTCTTGTGACTTTCTAGCAAGGATCAAAGACCCAGCCCCCTAGGCAGCTAATGATGCCACCAAAGAAGGGATGCAGGTGGCAGTAGAGAGGAAATTGGGGCATCTTGTTACAGTAGGACTGGAAAGTATACATTCATTATTAATCTTACAGACATAGGGAATGGACATGTGGCTATCAGGGTGTGTATGTATAGGAGGGTAGTTATTAATGACCCAGTTTTATCTTGCCAGCCTAGCTATTATCTGTTCCCATCTATCTTGATTTTTCTGCCAGTGCCCTTTGGAATATTTCATTTTTACAGCTTCCACTTGGAGAAGAAAAACAAACAAACAAGCAAGCAAACAAATAAACAGTAACCTACCACTGAACCCATCCTCAGGACCCAGGCTCTCTGAGTCACCTACCTCTTGCACAGACTTCTAGTCTTGCTTTAGCAGAATTCTCAGGGGTCTGTGTTATTCCTGTGTAGGAGGAGAAATAGGAGGGAGTACGCTTATCTCATCCTTCTGGAGTAGAAGTCCCATCATCCTTTGGGCTTTTGTAAAAGCCTTCATGCAGACTGTCCTCCTTCACACCAGACTACAGGTCTGTAAGCCCCTGTGAGTTACTGCTTTACAAGATATGAGCCTCCCACCTTGAATCTAAAAATATATGTCGAGGTAATAAGTCTGCCATGTAGCAATAAAGTTCCTGAATGAAAGTACAAAACCAACTCATATTTAACTATAATCCAAAGAAATGACTCACATGGGAGGCATTTTTTTGTTGTTGTTGCAGCTGAATCAAAGCTAGTGTTAGTTTTGTGCTTTGCAGATAGATGCTCCAAGGCTTATCTGCATTAACACTGGTGAGTGTGGGGTTCTTTTACTCTCGAAAGAGAGTGGGTGGGACCGGTGCATTTCTTCCCAATGTTTTCTAGAATCCATGAGTAAAATTATATAAATTGGAAAATTTCTTTTTAAAAAGTTAAAACTGAGTTGTATGTATTTAACAGTTATGAAAACAATTTGATTTAGGTCATCTGGGTAGTATATGAAGTTCCCAAGGGATCCTGTCCCCCAAGTGTGGCATCTGTACACACAGCATCATCCACACACTTCCCTGCTACTTTATTATTATTATTATTATTTTTAATCTACGAGCTCTATAGGGATAGTGTTGTGGAAAATTTTAATTTTAATCCAGGGTTTCTATCCTGCCATTGATTATGTAGGTCTTGGATAAAACACATGCAATTTGTATTATTTATAGTAAGCCTTACACAGCACAAGAGCTGGGCAGATATCTATACTCTGTGTTATTGAAATCTATTTTTCTGTCAATAACCTCTGGTTATTTCTTACAATGTTTGATCTGGGCTGCTCTGCACTCCCATTGGTCAGCCTTCAAGGCCATGTTCTCATGAGCTCGCCTACCCCATGGCATCTCTCTCTTCCTCCTTCACCTTCTCCTGCTTCTCATGGTTCTCCTTTGACCGCTAGTCCAGGAATCCTAAACTCCACCTGTGTCTCTTCTGCCCAGTTATTGGCTATCAGCATCTTTATTTACCAATCAAAAATGACTTGGGGGCTAGGTCACATAGGATCACTTGGGTCTCTGGGGCAACCAGGTCTTGGGATCCCACAGTTGGCATTACAATATACAGCAAAATCAAACTCAATAAGATCGCATCTTTGCGTTTATTTTCACTTTTTCTTTTAAAGATAACAGAAACTATTATCTCAAAGTTAGATAGGACAAACCAATAAAAGGAAAAGAGCCAAAGATAAGGTTCGAGAACCAGAGACCCATTGTTCACAGACTCAGGAATCCCATAAAATCATCAAACTAGAAACTCCTTCTGCCTCCTTTCGGTGAGGTTCCCTGAGCCCGGGTGGGAGGGATTTGCTGAAGAGGTTCCACTTAGAGCTGTGCGTTCCCAGGTCGCCCACTCTGTGTAGTCTGACTGTGCGTCTCAGCATTTGTTCCTGTCTGCTGCAGGACAAAGCTTCCCGATGACGATGACGGCTGAGCAAGGCACTGAACCATGAGTATCACGAAATTTGATTCTTAATTTCGGAAATGATGTTGTCCTTTTCTTTGCTGGCATTGGGAAGGTTTGCCAATTTTATTAATCTTTTGAAGGAACTTTTTATTGTATTGATTTTTCTTTACCAACGTCACCAATTCCCACTGATTCTGAGGACTAAACTCAAGGCCTCTCAGGAGCTAAGCTCTACATGGTACATGGCCAGCCTTCTTACTTAAATTAAAAAAACAAACCAGGGACTCACTAAGGGGCCATGAAGCTTAAAGTTGCCCCATGATCCAGCCTTTACCTCTGCTTCTGCCTTCATATGGGCTAAGATCATCAGGCCCATTCATTTTTTCTGCTTACTGGATGAACCACACAGGTGCAAATATTCTGATCAGTGAAAGTGCATCAAAGGGTTGATAAGGATGAACCCCGGGGGAGAGAGTGATAATCACTGGGGGAAAGGATTTGAGCAAGTACAGGTATATAACAGAGTCTTTAATTCAAACAGCAAAATTTTAATTTCTTAAGATGGATGGTATCCACCCATATTTGTATGCCAGAAATACTACATAATATATTACAGGAAGAAAAGAAAACAATTTTCATGTCAGCATATTGTAAAACAATGAAATATAAATACCAGTTTCAGATGCTGGAAACCCCCTTCATATAGCATCTTTATTCACGAACATTCTTCCAGATAATGTGCCTTCTATTCTATTCTGTTCTACGAAAAGAGAATAAGGCATTAGAGAAAAAGTCACTTTCAAGGACAATAAGTGTGAATTTAGATTAAGTTACAGATAATAGAGCAAACTCAAGGAACTAAACAAGAGAATAATACTTGGATTTGAAAGCTATGCCTTTTACTGATAAATCTATAACCTAACTTTGTATATTTGGATGTGTCAAAATTGTAAACCGTGGGCTGGGATACTGAGAAAAGAGACGAAGGTAGGTGTTTCCTCTCACGTGGGTGGACTGAGACTGGGAAGGAGAAAGTCCTGGTTCGTCCCCAGCCAGTCTCAGCCTGCTTCCATCTCCAGAGCCCCGTGGGCTCTTCCCAAGGCTCTGCTGCCAAATACATCCGTGCATTGCAGCCTTCATTTCCTTGGTAACCTGGACCGAGGTTTATTGCCTGTTACGAAAGGGCCTTCTCCATTGCTGTTATTAAGGGGAGACGGGGGAACGAACGCAAAACAAAACAGGAGGTAGAAAAGACAGAAAGCAGAACTTGGATTGCCTTTCCACTGAAATCCATTTTCCTTTCTCAAATTCAGAAGGTCATGGCCACGGTGAAGTCCACCTTGCCCACCCCCTTTCTACTAAAGGCAGATGCTCTGTCCGGCTGGAGAACCTTAGTAAAAGGGCATTTCCTGTGTGTCCAGGTCCCGGCCGCGTCTCTGTGTAGCCAGGGTTGATTTCAACACTGTTCTCGCGATGTAAGGCGGCTTTATCGGCTCCTCCCTAAGTCTCTTTTAAACACAATAAACTAACCGTGTCTTCACATTCCTCAGGGAAGCCAATCTTTCTGGTTCACAGAGAGAAGAAACAGAAGATTTTTTTCCAAGTTAAAAGAATTATTAAACTAATCTTAGTATAAATAAGGGAAACCAAGATGATTCAAGGAAACTCTCAGAATGGTCAAAATGTCTTTTATTTACAAACCTGTTTTTACCAGTTTTAATGCAGTTCTGAATCTGTTTTCCTAGCATTTTCAAATTCCTGAGACCCTAGAATGTTGATAAAATGATGATAAAATGAATTAGAGATATAACAACAACAACAACAACAACAACAGCCAACAAAGTGAAACCAAAAGAAAGGACAGAGATGGTTGGTAAGCAACAAGAGAGATTTAATGCTAAACCACTTCCCCAAAGAATTTAACTTCAAGTTAAAAAGTCAGGCAGTAAGTTTATGGAACCTAGTTTGTGACGAAAACAAAACAAAACACAAAAAACAAAAACAAAAAAAAATACAAAAAAACCCAACAACCTTATTTTAAATTATTTAATGTATTTTGAAACTTGAGAGGTCTTTCTTTGAAAACTGAAATTTCTCCAACTCTGCATATTTGAGTTAACTATATGGGAGTTTTCAAAATTGTGTGGGAAAGACACACCAAACTGTATACTGCTTTTTAGGAAAAAGATTTGATTTTCCCACTTAAGAAGGATTTCTAATTATTATATAAACTCAGTGAAAAATAACGGGAATCATTACATACAATAGTAAGGTAGTTTTGCCCTCTCATCTCTTTCTAGGCTTTCCCTACACGTATCCTTCTATAAGTGCAGGGCACATCATCCACTTGGTTCTTTGTCTTTTTTTTTTTTTTCAGTAGTTATATATATAGTTTTGTAGAATATTGCCAATCTAAAGCTTGGTTGTTGCCTCTCCATTGTTATGTTCATGGAGGGCACATATAAACATGTACATGCACAGATGAACATACGTATCTGAGTATCAGAGTGTAGCGATAGGAGGACCAAGTGGTGCATCCGTTACTGGCTAGCCTTTGTTCTTCCAGGCCCTGAGCGTTTGCCTTGGAGATGCTGAGTCAGAGAATTAGACTCTTAGGAAAAACTACTTTTCATAATGGCTCCAGTGTTTATTAAAATCACCAATATGCACTCATTCAAGTTTCATAATGTCCTCAAGTAAAATTAGATAGTTCGTTGATTTCTAAATAGTTTTAGTTTGCTTACATTTCATAGTCGCACTGTTTGGTGATGAGGACGGATGCATTCACATGTTTATTTCCTAATATTCTTTGTCCTTTGTAAATGTGTTGGTTCCAGTGAAGAAAATACAATTCAGGTGGTTGGATGATAATCACGAAATGTGTTCTTGACTAGAAACTGAGCAAACTTCCAGTGTTCTTATAGTTTCTACCATGTTATCCTAAACACAGTTCTCCTTTGAAGTAGAAATTTTGATTAAATTGGCTTGTAGGCCACTGTGTATTGATGTGAGATGTCTTAGCTGTAATATTGTGGCATTATCTGTAGGAATTATGACTATGTTATTCTCAAATCTTTGAACAGATTTGGTTTATTTGGCTTTCCAAATTGTGCTGTGTTAATGACAAGCAGTCATAAGTACTTCAATTCAGTAGATTATCTTCTAAAATTTTGAAATCTCCTAAAGTTATTTTAAATGTTTTAAGACTTGAGAATTCTTTATAGCTAAAATCTCTGTAACTATCTGAATGATTTTGAGTGAATTGTGGTTTGCAATACATAGAATAATTTCTGAATATTGTATTAGCTTTTAAACTTGTTTTGAGGAGGAGGTAGAAGTAGTGGTTATGAATGGCCGAGAAGCACCTGAAAAAATGTTCAACATCCTTAGTCATCAGGGAAATGCAAATCAAAACAACCCTGAGATTCCACCTCACACCAGTCAGAATGGCTATGATCAAAAACTCAGGCGACAGCAGATGCTGGCGAGGATGTGGAGAAAGAGAAACACTCCTCCATTGCTGGTGGGATTGCAAGCTGGTACAAATACTCTGGAAATCAGTTTGGCGATTCCTCAGGAAATTGGACATAGTACTACTGGAAGACCCAGCAATACCTCTCCTGGGCATATACCCAGAAGATGTTCCAACCGGTAATAAGGACACATGCTCCATTATGTTCATAGCAGCCTTATTTATAGTAGCCAGAAGCTGGAAAGAACCCAGATGTCCCTCAACAGAGAAATGGATACAGAAAATGTGGTACATTTACACAATGGAGTACTACTCAACTATTAAAAACAATGAATTTATAAAATTCTTACACAAATGGATGTATCTGAAGGATATCATCCTGAGTGAGGCAACCCAGTCACAAAAGAACACACATGATATGCACTCACTTATAAGTGGATATTAGCCCAGAAACTTAGAATACTCAAGATACAATTTGCAAAACACATGAAATTGGAGAAGAAGGAAGACCAAAGTGTGGATACAGATAATCCAGAGATTGTTCCACTTGGGGATTCACGCCATAAACAACCACCAAACCCAGACACTAGGCAGATGCCAATAAGAGCCTGCTGACAGGAGCCTGATATAGCTGTCTTCTGCGAGGCTCTGCCAATGCCTGGCAAATACAGAAGTGGATGCTCACAGTCATCCATTGGATGGAGCACAAGGACCCACCCCAATTAAGGAGCCAGAGAAATATCCAGGGAGCTGAAGGGGACTGAAGCCCCACAGGAGGAACATCAATATGAACTAACTAGTACCCCCAGAGCTCCTTGGACCTATACCACCAATCAAAGAAAACACATGGTGGAACTTGTGGCTCTAGCTGCATATGTAGCAGAGGATGGCCTAGTTGGTCATCAATGGGAGGAGAGGCCCTTGGTCCTGTGAAGGCTCAATGCCCCAGTATAGGGGAATGCCAGGGCCAGGAATGGGAGTGGGTGGGTTCAGGAGCAGGGGATGGGGGGAGGGGATAGGGGGGTTTTGGAAGGGAAACTAGGAAAGGGAATAATATTTGAAATGTAAATAAAGAAAATATCTAATTTTAAAAATAAGAGGTAGTGGTTATAGCTTACCTTTCAGAGTGGGTTTTATGGACACAGGGCCTATTATGTTTCTGATAAGGTTTCAAGAGTGTTAGAAGAAAAATTAAGGTCGGTAATACTTTAATTGATGCCAGAGCATCAATCTTCCTTATCAATGCTGAGATATCAGGGAAAGTTAGATTTTCATAAATAAAAGAAGGAAAAAAGAGAAATAAATAAATAATTATTTTCATGTAACATGTTTTTGCTCTCTTTGTTCCAGGCCCCTGTGCCATCCTTCAAGCCATCTACCCCAAGTTCATATCCCCAGGCCCAGAGAGATACTCTGTAGCGACTTCTTGTTGCTGTGGCTTTTTGAGTTTCATTTACGTGAACCCTATTTAATTCTATTTTGCAAGACTGAGCGTGGCGTGTCCAGGTTTGGCTGAGGGGAGGGCTGGACTTCAGTGGAAGCTGACTTGGAGGATGCCTTCCCACGCGTGACACATGTTCCATCCCTTGATCAATCGTGACACACCCCGCCGGGGCTGTTCATGGGAACTGAGCTTCTAGGCTGCACACAGCCTCACACCTCAGTGGAACAACTACACACCAGTGGTCAAATGATGACATTACTCATAGCATATGAGAAACGCTCATAGATTCTTAGACAGTCTCTCACATATGCAGATGTACACACTCCATATTCGTATGCACACACAAATTAGTGTACTTATTTTTATGTAGAAACTGGAATTTCCTGCAAGGTTTTCTTCAGAAGTATTATTTGTCCGAGTTCTTGGAAACAATATCACCCTTATCTGGCAGATAGTGGCAGTAAACACCTCGGTTCCCAGCAGGGAAGTTGCTGCTGTACAAAGGGAACAGCCGTGTTCAAAGGCCCAAACATTTCCTCTTCTGGGTGTTCTGACTTCTATTGATCTTCGATTCAGAGTAAGTCAGAACTCAAACGGCTTGCATAAGTTCTAAATGAAATAAAACATCCGATAGAGAAAGCACGTCGTGGCTGTTCCACAGGAGAACATTTCCTAAAGTTATTTTAAGCGTTGATTTGGATACTGGGACTCATGCTCGCTTTGTTAACCTTAGACAGAACGCCCTCGCCCCCTTGTGTTCGTCTGCGGTATTGCCCGTGGGAAGACAAAACCAAAGTTTCCATGAAGGGTAGGAGAAAGGTGACTGAATCAAGATTCAGTGATCCACTTACTTCTAGGACAGTAGTGTGAGGTCTTCCTGTAAACCTATGTAAGGGACAGCTTTACATCACAGACCTTAGATTTGGTTGCCGCGATTTGCTTTGTTTTTCTTCAGTCCTGAGCCACCTTATATAGTCACTCCAAGGTTTGGACCTTTTGGCATCTCAAAGTCAGTGGCTACTGGTGAAGAAAAAAAAAATTATTCCGCTTCTGTGATATGTTTGGCATTGTTTTAAATGCCAAAAGAATCGGGGAAGGGGGCACTTATCTTTCTGTTACCTGTTCTGGAATCTTTGTTTGGCGGAGGAACCTCATCTTCCACGGGCTTAAGGTAAGAAACTGCTTCCTGTTCTTAGGCGATACCAGCCATATCTGGACTCTTCTAAGTTCTGAGCATCCTCAAAGTTGTCTTGAATGTATTCGATAGTCATTCTCTATGCGATTTCCACATAGCACCAACCAATTCCAGAAGCTATGGTCCGAATGTGCATCACATGTCACTTCAAGTGACTTCCATGTGGGCTGCTTGCTGCCAAAGGGCAGGCTGAGCAACCCATTGCTTTGGGCATGCGCGTTTCCACTTGGTCAGTGACTGACAGACTGACTAATCTTTCCCAGCATTGTTCAACCCCTTGGAACTGACGGCCCTGCTTTGTATGGGGGTCATAGCAGAAGCTTTTGGCTGGGGAAATGATTCATTGCATCAGCCAAGCACCCAAGAGGCATGGTGAGGACATTTGCAGCAGGAAGGAGAAAATGTCAAAGATAAGGATATACACACTGGGAAGATGCAGCATAATACCACAGGCAAGGTCCACTAACACAGATCAGCTCAATGGCACGGCTATGGGACCAACACAGGACGCAGTCTCTAGTGTTGCCACAAGCCATGTGTGCCTGGTTTGTATTACCTGGTTCCTGTGCTTGGCACTATAATATGGCTGGACTGGACAGTCCTCAAAGGAGTTAGAGGGATTCTTTGTGTTTCTTTGTTTCTTTTGTCACTTTATTGTCTGACTGCAGCCCCCCTTGCAGCTCCTTCCCCTTCCCTTTCTCCTCTGTGAAGGAGGTCAGCCCCACCCCCAGAATCAGCCCACCCTTGCACATCAGTTACTTCATGACCAGGCTCATCCTCTCCCACTGAGGCCAGACAAGGTGGCTCAGCTAGGGGAACAGAATCCACAGGCAGGCAACAGAGTCAGGAATAGACCTTGCTTCATTTATTGGGGGACCTGCATGAAGGTCAAGCTGCACATCTGCTACCTCTCTCTCTCTCTCTCTCTCTCTCTCTCTCTCTCTCTCTCTCTCTCTCTGTGTGTGTGTGTGTGTGTGTGTGTGTGTGTGTGTGTGTATGTGTGTAGTAGGTCCAGCCCATGCTTGCTCTTGTGGTTCAGTCTCTGGGAGCTCCAAAAGTCCAGGTTAGTTGTCTATTGGTCTTCTTGTGGAGTTCCTATCATCTCCGGTTTCCTCAATCCTTCTCCCAACTAATCCACAAGACTCCCTGAGCTCCATATAATGCTTGGTTATGGGGCTCGGCTTCTGTTTCATTGGCTGCTGGGTGGAGCCTCTCAGAGGCCAGTTATACTAGGCTCCCATCTGCAAGCATAACAGAGTATCATTGATGGCATCAGGGTTTGGTTCTCACCCATAGGATGAATCTCAAGTTGGACCAGTCATTGTTGGCCATTCCCTCAGTTTCTGCTCCATCTTTGTCCCTGCGCATCTTCTAGGCAGGGCACTTTTTGAGTCAAAGGTTTTATGTGTGAGTTGATGACTTTATCCCTCCATAGGGAGTCCTGCCTGGCTAAAGGAGGTGGTCACCTCAGGCTCCATATCTCCCATTGCTAGGAGTCTTAGCTAGAGCCACCTCATAGACTCCTGGGAGCCCCCCCCCCCCATCTCAGGTCTCTGGCATGTCCTAGAGATGGCCCCTGCCCCAGGAGTTAGAGTTAAGAGTTTTTGTTTTTTTATTTTACGTATATGAGAACACTGTACCTGTCTTCAGACACACCAGAAAAGGACAGCAGAATTTATAGATGGCTGTGAGCCACCATGTGGTTGTTGGGAATTGAACTCAGGACCTCTGAGCCATCTTTCCAGACTGGAGTTAGAGTTTTTAAAGTTATCATTGATGCAGAATTCCAAATTTGAAACAAAGTAATTCAGGACTTGAAAAAAAAAGTGTCTTAATGACTGCAAATCTAGAAGGAAGTCAGAGGCAGGGCTCCACAGGCCATTGTCTGTTAGTTCTTGCTGCTTCTGCTGTATGGCAACTGACATGTTGCAAATGAAAATGAGGTCTTCAAATCTAGTCAGCTAAAGCCCCAAAGCCCCAGAGCTCTGGGGTAAAGGACGCAGTTGTCTCATGAAACCGAGGCTGCTCTCTTTGTGTAACACCCTCTTCCCTTTTGTATCCTACACATAGACACACAATAGCTACACCTCTCAGGACTGTGGCACTGCTTAAACATCTGAGATGAGAAGGGTATATGATCATGTCCACCGTGTCCTCTGAAGCTCCTGTTTGTACCTTCACTGTGGAATTTCCTCCAGAGGGCTTTGTTAGCTGTGTTCATTTTACGTCCGTTCCCCTTGGCCTTCAATACAGTGAGTGTCTTCTCCTTTGTGTGTCCTTAGCATTTAGGGTCAGACCTGTTTCAAAAGGTATTTCAGAAGATGAGTGGAGAAATTAAGGAACAGCAAAAACAGATTTCAGCAAGTAAACGCTGGATAAACTGGGGCCACACCCCCTTCTATATACGCTAACTAGGTGACTACAAGTTTCATTTTGGCATGGACTGTCAGGGACTTCAATACATTAAAAATAAATATAAAAAGCCCCCTTTCAAGTATTAGGTAACAAAGAAAATGGAATTTAGAAGAGGGATCCATGAGTCATAAAATTAAGTCACACTCTTCAAGTTTGTCCACAGCCTGAAGATTTCACAGAAAATCTGTGTTCAGTACTAAGAAGGCTAGCCAGTTTCTGATGTCAGGTTATGTAGGTGAGTAAGATAGAAATAGATTCTATTTCATGCTTTTTAGGAAATCTTTTCCTTTCCTCACCATTACTTGAAGAAAAAAAAGCTGCCCCAACATGCACAGACTCCAGTCCATATTTTCAACAGGGAACAAGTGTATTCATTGCTATATAAGAAAATCTAATAAAATAACTTATCTGTTATCTTCTAGTGTATGTATATGCTTACACATGTTTAGAAGCACCCATGTGGTATGGGTGTGTGCACATGTATGTGTGCATGAACATGTGTGTGTTGTATGTACATACATATTTGCAGGTGAATGTGTGTTTTATTATGGTGTATGTGTGAACATACATGAGTGTATGTGAATGTGTGTGTAATATATATATATACATATATATATTTGCAGATGCAAGTGTGTATCATATGCTGTGTGTAAATGTATGTGTGCAAGTGAATGTGTATGCTGTGCATATTGTATGTGTTTGTACATACATGAGTGCATGTGAATCCATGTGCCATGTGTGGGAATGTGGTGTGTGCACACATACATGAGTGCAGGCACAGGCATGTATGTATAAAAGCAAAATGAGATTTCATAAACTTAAGACTGTGCATCTGAAGAAATGAGTAGGTTTGAAAGGACCTTTTCAGAATTGTAGAAAGTACTTATGAAATATATTTCTGATAAGTGATAATCCTCTGGCACACATGAGAAACATCTGTTAGAATTAAATAACAGCAATAATAGAGGCAATCCAATCAAATATGGAGAAAAAGTTTGAAAGCATATTTCTCAAAGAAGACAACTGGCCACAGGTGTCAGTGGAAAGATGCTTAGCATCCTACTAGAGAATTACAGGTCAAAAGCATGATAAGTTCTCACCTCATTAAGACAGCCACTGTCAAAACCCAGAAACTAACAAATGTGTTCAAAGATGCAGAGGACCTGAGATCTCTGTGTCCAGCTGTACACGAACTGTGCAATGGCACAGCTGTGATGCACGGGAAGTGGCATTGTGGCTCCTCCAAAATTACAGATGCATCTAGGACATGTGGAGCCAGGAGCCACACAGTGGAATACACAGCTAGACACACCTGAGGTGGGCCCGGAGAACATACTCTCATACTCTTGTTAATTGTGACTGTATTAGAAGTGAGTCCATGGAAACAACCCCAGTGACTATCAATAGAAAACAGTGGCTGGAGAGATGGCCTGAGTTCTAATCTCCAGGGCATAAGCAAAGAATTATCAGGCACAGTTGCACCTGGGCAAAGACACGGCTGGAGAAGCAGAGACAGAGGCTCACCAGACGTGCTGATCGCGTGCGCACACGTATTTATACATAACACGTATATAGTCAGACAGAGATGGAAATTACCTCATTGCTATGTAGATGCAATAGGCTAATAGACGTAGGCTAAGTGAATAGAAAGATACTGTGTGATTTCATTCATACAGAGTAGCTGAACTATTTATGTCACAGAAACATCACTTAGAGTTGTGGTTGCCAAAGACCAGGGTATGGAGAGGAGAGAACAGATATTTAGCCTGTATAGAATTTCAGTTTTGCAAAGTGAGAGAGTTCTAGATCCACGTTGCGTGACAGTGTGAATATGCTTACTGCCACTAAACAACACATTTAAAAGCAGCATGGTAAGTTTAACACTGAGTGAGTTTTGCCACAATAATAATAATAATAATAATAATAATAAATAATAATAATAATAATAATAATATAGTTGAAGCACTTGTCTTCAGAGCTTCAAAGCGCAGCTTTTGTGCTTCAAGCTGCTTAGTCAGTGATGACTTCAGTTTCACCGAAAAGCACTGGTGATAGATAATAAAGATGACGGGACGTCATACCACCAAGCGCTCACACTTCTCCTCATCTGCTTTGAAGAGTAAATGGGTCCTAAACATGAATTAGCATGTGGCATGTGAAAGGAAAGCAGATTTGGTCCTCTGCCCAGTCCTTCAAGGACAGCTCTGTCCATTCAGCTTGCAAGCCGTTCGTTCTCTGAACAGCAGGCCCTTCACGGTCCATGTTGAGCTCATGCCTACATAAACAACCTTCTCTCAACCGATCCATCCCGTGCTCCAGTTAGAGCACGGCAGCAGCTACAGGCTTGCCCGGAGGGCTCTCTGAACCATTCGCTTTAGATTTGGCTCCATTATCTGGCTCCTTCCTATATGATCACAGCATCTGTTAAAATTCTGTAGAGTCCGAGTGGAGCCACGGAAGCTAAAGCCTTGTGAGGCAAGCAGTAAGGGATGCTGCACATGTCTGATACATCAGCGGCTGGCCAGAAATCGGCACATCCCCATAACCTGCCAGAAATGTAAATTCCAGTGTGCCACCCAGACCATGGGAATCGGAGCCCCCGGAGATGATGCTTACTGTTCTGAACCTTCATGCTTTCCTGTGTGATCCTGCTAAGTCCAGCATCTAAATCTGAATCTAAACCTAAAAATATTAAGAAGTGCGCCAGCAGATGGCAGCATGCGACTGTGTCTGTCTACCCATCGAACTGGTCCTTGAGCAGATTAAATTATTGACAGAAGAAATGTCTGTGTTACTGGCTACTTGGTGAAAAATAAAATGTAGTATTACCTTTGTTTCTAAATATGAAAAAGAAAAAGAATTCTATGAGAGGGCATATTCAAAAGTTAGTTTAAAATAATACATTTTTGGTTGTGAGCTCATTCCTTTAATGGCGGAGCCATCTCTTCGACCATAGAATTCGTGGGAGTGGCCAACCAATGCCTGGTCCAACTTGAGACCCAAGCCTGATACTGCCTGGAAGGTCAGGAACTAGAGGCTGGATAGCCAAGAGACCTAGGATAGAACCGAATGCAGCTGAAAAAAAAAGTCAATGAAAGAATTCCTAGTGATATTCTGCTACACTAGTAGACTAGCGCCTAGCATAATATTATCAGAGAGGCTTCTGATAGCAGCAGATGCAGAGACCCACAGTTAAATTAAACATTACATGGAGCTAGGGGATCCCTTAGAAGAGTGGGGGAAAGATTGTAGGAACCAGAGGAGTCTAGGACACTACAAGAACATGACCTACAGAATCAACTAAGCAGGGTTCATAGAGGCTCACAGAGACTCAACTGACAATCGGGGAGTGTGCGTGGGTGTGACCTAGGCCCTATGCAGATCTGTTGTGGTTGTATAGTTTGGTGTTCTTGTGGGACCCAGAGTGAGTGGGGGCCTCTGACTCTTTTGCCTTCTTTGGAACCCTTGTCTTCCTCTTGGGTTGCCTTGTCCAGCCTTGTGCCTAGTCTTATTGTAGTCTGATATGCTATGGTTGGTTGATATTCCCAGGGAGCCTACCCTTTTCTGAAGGGAAGTTGAGGAGTAGTGGATCTGGGGAAGAGGGGAGGGGAGGGGAAGGCACTAGGAGAAGAGGAGGGAGGAGAAACTCAAGTCAGGATGTAATAAATGAGAGAATAAATAAACTAATTAAAAATAAAACCATATATACATATATAATTATCTACATCTCAAATATGAACATCTGGACATCATTTAATATTGTGTGGTATTCAGATGATAAAATACATGTGTTTGTTCTATTAATTATTCTCTTACTGCTAGAGAGTGAAGACTCATCTCACCCCATCCCTGACCACCCTGCCCATACTTTGGTTTCTAGGTTGCCTGCCTAATTTATACATATGTCTTTGTTTTGAATACTGATCGTGGAAAGTTTATATTCTGAAAAAAAAAAAGTTCTGTGCAGGGTAAGCCAGCTTTCCTTACAGCCCAAGGTACAGACTTGGGAAAGACCTTTTTATGCTGTTAAGTGATTACGTGTCATCTACATGGGTATGGGTTCCCAACAGGGGAATTAGGCTTTCTATATACAGCAGATGATTTCTACCCACAGTAGAGAATACAGAGGCTACCACTTTCTTTCGTGTTTCTTTCTTATTTTCAATCTGTAGTCTCACCAGGAAGCTTCTACTGGCCTTGACCTCATAGCCCTTCTGCAGCTGCCTCCCTAGTGCTGCGATCACAGGTAGCTACTAGCACACCCAGCTGCTCTTAGACACTTTGTGCTCATCAGAAGCTGCAGGGTTTGCTCCTGATCTACAGGGAAGCTTTTTGTGGGCTGCCCTCCATGTGACCTGTGCTAGGTCGGCGAGGTCATGGGTCAACTCTGAGCTTCTTCAGACGGGAAGCAGGAAGACCCTAGGAGGCTCCCTTCAACCTCCTCCATACACTTTAAGCATGGACATTGTTTCTTTTTTCCATATTACTGTATCCTAAGGGGCTCTTCCTGATAAATGGCCTTCTGAGTGACAAGCATAGTAGACAAGGCTGGGTGCCAGTGACAGCCTGCCACCTAAGCTTTGTGCTCTGGGCTTCTTATCTCTCACATCAATTTGTTCCTGTCTGAGATCATAAACCGTCAGGGCAGTACTGCACAGCTGGAACGGGGCATTCATCTTCTCTACCCATCTGGTAAATATATTTTCCTGATGTGATGTTGGCTTCAGCACTGCACTGCTGGGGGGCCACGGGAGCCACTGTCTGCTCCTGATCCTTTCTTGTCTTGAGATCATGTTTCATTGTCTTCCCAAGCCAAAACTACAAGGAGTTTGATCCATGGCCAAATAATATGATTCCGGGACACAGAATGGGATTACTGAAGATAAGGCAGCCCGGCCGAGGGGCGTACCGTAAGAACATGCTTATTAGATTGTGCCCTCTGCAGGGGCTTTCCCCCACCCCTGGCAAGCATGAATGCTGCTAAGCAGACACTTTCTTCTGCTCCTGTTACAATCATAGGTTTGTGTTCACTCCTAAAGTAAAACCCAAAGTGACAGTGGCCCGCTGCCACTCAAGAGCCGCAAGCTGTTGTTAGTTCACTTGGGGACAGGGCCTGCTTTCCAGCTGATGCAGTGCTCCAAGAACGCCAAGTGGCAACTCCTGTGCTCTCACAGGTGCAGGCTATTTCTTCCTGAATGAATCACCAGTTCTCCTCTTAGCTCTTTGTGGCACTCAGGGCTGCTTACCTCAGAACCACCAGAAGCGACAGAGTCTCACACTTCGTCCCAAACATCCTTGATGCGCTTTAGGGCACTGCTCTCTGAATATGGTCATGATCTAGCTCTGAAACAGAGCTCAGGGACTTACCTTTGGAAGAAGCTTGGAAAGCAAAGGCATTGTCAACAGTTGAAGACCAAGGGTGATTGTTTAAATAAAGCCAACATGCAAAGGCAAGGACTGCATATATCCAACCACTGTTAAAGATTTACTCATCCTATCTGTATCCATAGATTTTG
Organism: Mus musculus; assembly: GCF_000001635.26. Classification (NCBI taxonomy): domain Eukaryota; kingdom Metazoa; phylum Chordata; class Mammalia; order Rodentia; family Muridae; genus Mus; species Mus musculus. The sequence continues at coordinate 23,089,845 of NC_000076.6, forward strand.
TTAAGTCCACAGGTTCAGCTAACTGCACATGGAAAACAGCCTACTCAATATACATTCCATTCATACCCAATGTGGACAGATATTTTTCTTGTCATTATTCACTAAGTAATCTACTGACATGGCACGTGTGTTGTGTTAGGCACCAACAGTAATGTAGAAATGATTTCAAGTACAGAAGGGCATGTGCAAGCTATATGACAATACTATACCACTTATGGGAGGGACATAGCATCTTTAGGTTCTGGTATTCCAGGAGAAGAAGTGCAGTAAGCAATCCTCTCAGCTTAATGACTCTTCAAGAAGACAGAACTGGTCTTGCAATTTCTTTACAGAAGTGGTCAATGCCAGTAAACACACCCCCAAATCTCCCAAAACTATACAAACAGTAAGTGCAACGATGAAGAATGCTATGAGGGTTTATTGTATTGCGTTTCAATGGCATGACACTTGTATTCAGTAGGCATGGACTCTGCCATAACTCTTGTCTGCTTACCTGATTTCACTCAAGCCCACAAGGGTGTGGCAAGGTTGAGTCTGCAGCTTACGGTCAACTGGCAAGTTCAGCTGAAAGGAAGTTCTTACCAAGCAAGCCTGAGTGATACCAGCTGAGGCAGAACCTGACATCTGAAATGCTATTGGCTGAAAATAAGAGCTGGGAGTCTAGCACTCCCTGACATGTGCTAACTCACACCCTCCCAGTGCATCTGGGTCTATTTTGGTCTTACTCCTCCATACTTGCCTTAGTTGTAAGTGTATAAAGAACAATGGTAATGCCTCATAGTATTAGGAGAAATGTCAGGGCAAATTCAGACATTCTTGAATTTCCCAGTGAAAGTGACTAACTTGCCACAGATCTCTCTGGGTGTGAGTCAACACACAATAGTAAACTTCCCTAAAACAGTTTGTGAGTTTTTCTTGTAACTGAGTTTTGTGTTTCTCATGTGTGAATTCTGTAGATGGCAACGCAAGCTGCTGCAAGATGAAAGTCTGGCATGCTGGCCTGAAGCTGTGAAGCATCAAGAAAAACCAAAATGCTCAAACTTTTAAGTAACGGTATAGGACCCTTTACCAGTTCTCTTCTTGCACACAGACATTGCTTTAGATGAGGACATTTCACATGCATCATTAAATGCACCTCGGATGCCTGGCAGTGTGCAGAATATAAGCTATATGAAGACAGGAACTAAAAATACACTCAGCGCTCCTCTCAGGAGGAAGCGAACCACACACCATCAAGCAGCTTGCAGGCAATTAATGAATATCTAAATACCAGAATGGACAGCATTCAAGTTCCTGGCAAACAGAACTAGCCAGGAAAGAGTGCTGAAGCCAAGAGAGGATTGTTGTAAGACACAGAGGCAGCCCAGGGGAGGGGCAAGTGGAAACTTCCTGCTTCAGTAAAGATGCAGAGCCCTGTGCCTTCTTGTTTCTAGAGAGAAGCCAGACTCTGCCCTGGGGAGAAGAAGTAAAGAAAGAAGGGAATCAGAACCTCATACAGCAAAAACAGAAAGGAAGAGAGAGAGAGGGAGAGAGAGACAGAGACAGAGACAAAGAGACAGAGAGAGAGAGAGAGAGAGAGAGAAGAGGGAGGGAGAGAGAGACACAGAGAGACAGACAAACAGAGAGAGAGAGAAGAGGGAGGGAGAGAGCACAGAGAGACAGAGACACAGAGAGACAGAGACACAGAGAGACAGACAGACAGAGAGAGAGAAAGAAGAGGGAGGGAGAGAGACACAGAGACACAGAGAGACAGAGACAGAGACAGACAGACAGACAAGAAGGATCCTGTGCACTTCTTGAGTCTCTCTCTCAAGTGCTGCTGCAAGGGACTGAGTCCTTCGCCAGTGGGAAACAGGTGTCTCCTGCCAATTAGGATTTAAACATCAACAGGGGCTTCTTGAGAGAATGATAACAAGCCTAATTGCAAGCAGCAGCTGGAGAGCCCTTGGCTGCACCAAGACAGGTTTTACTAATCCCCATTTTGCTGGGCGCCTGGCATCAAGCTGTGGTCAGCTCCTCTGACATGGGGCTGAGGCTATAAAATGTAGAGCAAGTATTTTATAGCCAGAGCTCAGTAGGGCGAATCTGATCACTCAGAAAGCTGGCCATCTGGTGGTTGAATAGACACAACGGTGCCATCAGTAAGTGCCTCAGTCTCCTTGTTACTGTTGGCCCATTTTCAGAGTCCCTTTCCTCTGTGCATACTAACAGCTGGGAGTGTCTTTGGAGTGTGGCCTCAAAATGATGACTGACTATGATTCCTCTTTATGTAGACATGCACAGTCTATTATACCCCTTCCCAAGAGAGTGAAGTCAATGAAGTGTGCTAGACACAAGACAAACAAACTGGAACCAAGTGGGAAGCTTCCTCCCTTGCTAGTTTCCATAGTGACAGAGGTTGCCAGGCAGGCATCCATGGAAGAAGAGTCACCACTGGTCTTTCCAGTTTTCAGCTTTGCTTACTGCCATATCTATTGTCAGGCAAGGTATGCTGACTGATGTGATAATGGCACACATTATCCAGGTCTCCCTCGTGCCTTCTGGATCCCTACTCATGGCAGGCCCAGCCTGGAACCCACTTCCACGAGTACGACTTTCTGAAGGTGGGCCGTATGCTCTTTCTTTATATCTTTTAGCATAATCACTGACATAAGAATCAATGCCCAACAGACGATTCTTTACATTTCTACCTCCCAGACTAGGAGGTCAGAGACTAACTCTCAAAGCCTCGCTGACCACTGCCAAGTCAAACAGGACAATCGTGTAGCTCCGCTGTTGTTGAAGGAGTCATTGCTTTGCGCCGCCAGCAAAAACAGCCAGATCCAAGGCACATTCCTCCATAAACATGTGCAAAGCTCTGCTGTGAAATGCCTGGGCATTCTCCTGCTAGAATAGCACAGTGCCAGCCCAGCAGAGAGCAAAATGAAACCAGAGACCTCACATTTGCTCACAGAAATGCATACGCTTCCAATGCTGAGGGGTCGTGGTCTAGAGGATTAACAGCAAGAAGGATTGAGCAAATTGCATAAAGCCTACCACTCTGCTGAAATCTACATGTAGATGTCAGACAACAAACAAATGCAATCTTTTAACACTAACATTTACTCAAACTTTATTGTGCATTAATTATCCTTGTTTTTTCCTAGTAAAACTCGGAGAGAAAAACACTCCACATCTGGCCTTCTGCTATTTCCAGCAGAGTTAGAAAACCTTGAGTAGTGGACTCAAAGGACTGGATTCTGTCCTTCGCTGATGGATGGATTGTAAAGAAACTGTAAAGCAGTGGGCAGTTTGTGAATGGAGCAAGTGGTATGTGATGGTCAAGCAGGCATGTCTAGTGTCACAAAAACATAATACACCATATTGCAGTTCTATTTTTTAATCTCCACAATGGGCTCACAGAAACTTAACATAGTGGCTTATAATTGAACGTTGCTACCTTTCTGACAAAAGGGGTTAGACTCTAACAATGGGAGCATAAGTGTGAAAGACTTCAGGCTATTACACAAAGAGCCCTTTTCATCCCGGAAAGGGAAAAAAGAAGGAGAAAGTTAAGATCAACATTGGCCTCTTGGGGAGCTAGATGGACGCTCACATCATGAACAACAGGGGAGGAAGGAGAAAGGTTGGTCTGAGACTTCCCCTAAAAAGCTGAACTTCAGAGATATTGAGTATATAATGTATTGATGAAGTTAAACTCACAGAATGCAGATAGATAATATGTAGAGCCTGAATCTATCTTTCAGAAACAATGTACCCTAAATAAAGTAATTAACATAATGGATCTGCACAAAGTGAAGAAAATAAAAAATCTGACTATTTCCTGTGTGCCTGCAGTATAGAAGCAATGGCTCAGACACTCTCAGATGGAGCCAAATTGCTTGTTTCAGAATGGAAGAGCAATACTAGAGGAGGCTACAGGGCACAAAAAGAATGTGTAGAAAGAGCTTGGGAAGTTTCGGGTCATGTGAGTAATGGAGAGAGAAAGTTCCTGTAGCTTAGGAGGCATAATTGAACATTGCTACCATAGTGTTGATGACACAGAGGGTTCACTTAGCCTCAAAAGCACGCTTACAACTGAGAACCAGACATTCCCTCCTCCCTCCCCCATACAAAGAGAAGCAAGTCTATTCATGATGCTATTGAAGAGTCCTTAAGGAGTTGAAGGGGTTTGCAGCCCCATAGGAGGAACAACAATATGAACTAACCAGTACCCCCAGAGCTCCCAGGGACTAAACCACCAACCAAAGAGTACACATGGAGGGACTCATGGCTTCAGCTGCATATGTAGCAGAGGATGGCCTAGTTGGTCATCAATGGGAAGAGAGGCCCTTGGTCCTGTGAAGGCTCTATGCCCCAGTGTAGGGAAATGCCAGGGCCAGGAAGTGGGAGTGGGTGGGTTGGTGAACAGTGGGGGGGGGGGGAGCGGATAGGGGGGTTTTGGAGGGGAAACCAGGAAAGGGGATAACATTTGAAATGTAAATAAGGTAAATATCTAATAAAAAATTGTGATAATGATGGTCAAGTGGCTCTTCACAGTTGATGACTTCTTGCAGGAGTTGGGAGAACAACTCAGTTATTTTTTAAGAGACAGGCTACTAAGAATCCGATCCTACTCCAAGAGTGCATGAGTAACACAAATCGGACTTTGTTTTGTTTTGTTTTTTTGAGGGGTGGGGGTAGGGTGTAAGAACAGGAGGGTGTGGACCCAGAAGGAATAGGAAAAGAGTGTGCTTGGGATTCATTGCATGAAATCCCCAAATAATTAATAAAATTATTATGTTGGAGTAAATACAAAGAGCATGCTCTACCTAACACCAACTTGGCAGATGCTAAGCTGCTTCTGATTGGTTGATTGGTTGGCTTTCAGGTTTGTATTCACTGCAGCACATTGTCAACATATTGACTCAGGAATTTCAAGGTCAGCTGACCATTTGCTTGTTATTCTGGCTCCCGAAGGGAAATGTATTGGTCAAACAGTGTTGAAACAAGCATCTCATAATGAATTGTTGGCAAAGCTATAAACCCCTCTGCTTTTCCTGGGAGTACAGAGTCCATTGCTTTTTCTTATTCTCTGTGACCACAAGACCAGTGCAGTAATGGCTCACTAGTTCATCTCATCAAGTCACTGCTACGAAAAGAGAGGAGATATTTCCATTTTTAAAAAGCTTCTCAATTTTCTCTTTTTCTTGTCTTTCTTTTCTTTTCTTTTCTTTTCTTTCCTTTTCTCTCTTTTCTTTTCTTTTCTTTTCTTTTCTTTCTTTTCTTTTCTTGTTGTTTTGTTTGTTATTTTGAAATAGGGTTTCTCCACATAGCCATGGCTGTCCTGGAATTTGAGACCTGGTTGGTCTCAAACTTAAAAAAATCTACCTGCCTTTGCCTCCCAGGCGCTGGGATTAAAGGTGTATACCACCACACCCAGCAACTTTTCAATTTTCTTAATTTCAGTAGAAAAATAAGCAACTGTTCCTGAAATTGCCAAATGCTTTGAATTTGCATGATCCTACCTAATAATGTGTCACAATTTGTCAATGACCTAAAATGCCTTTCTGTTTTGATAACTTTGCTGGTGCTTTGTTACCTGTCCCTGTGGGAAGGTTTAAACTTTAGTGCCACAGGAGGCAGTTGAGGCCCATAGAACCTCTTGTTGAACAGAGGGGTCATGTCTTTGACAAACGGGAAGACACATGATCTTCTAAATTTGGGGATAGTTTACAGTTCTGTTTCTGTCAAATTAATCATAATTTTGGTGACTGCTTCATTAGCAGTGACTATAATACGATATTTTGTTGTTTTGTTTGTTTGCTTGTTATAGAATCCAGATAGTCCTAGGTCTTACTACATAGGCTTGGCAGCTCAGTAGTAATCTAGAGCTAGATTGGCCTCGTTGTTCTTAACTCACTGATCCTGGAGACTAAGGGAAATAATACATATTTGATGTTTTAAGTTGTTGCCTCTTGGGACAATATATTACCAAGTTCTTGATAACAGAGTCAGCAGTGGATAAGTCTTTCTCCAGGAGGTTGGATATATATATATATATATATATATATATATATATATATATATATCTGTAAAATTACACTACCCTCATCCTGCTTTGACTCTTCAGATGAGGGTGGTGATAACCTTGACTTCAACTGGACTCCTAGTGTCCAAGCTTTGCCACTTAGTGTATCAAATATGCATCTGGAGTTACAAATGACTCTCTTTTATTATTGAACAATTGGGAACAAATTTTGTGTAAGTCCTTGACCCCCTGCAGAGCATTGATGAGTGGTTATTTATGGTTGGTCCTGAGTCATTACTACATGACATCCCCACATGGAGTTTACACAGAATTTATTGAGCAGATTTCAATGATGAATAGGCTGAGAAATGCAGGCAAAGGTTATGGTCATAACAGTACATAAATTTTATTTTCATTTGGCATGAAAACACCTGATTTCCTTCAACACTGTAAGCATGTCACAGTACTAGGCAGCACAAGGCTGACAGATCTAGATTTCATGAAGACATTTTTTCTTTTTAAATAGAAACATCCCATTGTCCCACTGGACTCCGCTGTTATAGATTATTTTGTTTTGATTTGTTTTTATTAGATTTCAGTTTGTTTTAATTAAAAAGAAAACCAGAGAGAAAGAAACTAAAAAGTTTTTCCAAGATGAAGTTGGCTATGCTGAAGACATTTCATGTATTTTTCTGAAACAGAGGTGGCCTCAGGATACAGTATTTTATTGTTAAATTTGGCAAATAGCTTGTTTTATAGCTCATAGATATGATCAAAGTGTTTATCAGGTAATCCTGATAAACTATATTTAAAACAAAAGCACAAACAATGTACTCATTGTGGACAATGTGGTCATCACTTAAGGAAGAGAATGTCAGGGTAGGAAGAAAACTTACTTCTAGACAAAATAAGAATAAGTAATTTCAAATTTAAACTATTGTCTTGTACAAAGACAGAGAAATGTGTCAACAAAAGCTTCGTTACTGTCAGGTTCATAGAATATTGTTTTCTTTGCATGTGTTTCCGAGTACAAAGGTGCTGCCAGTTTTTGCAAGTGAAAAGTTTGCTTTCATGGATTATGATAATAATCAAAATAATAAAAATGGATTCTACCTTATCTGAGAACTTGATAATTGATTTCTCAGCGTGAGGGACAGTAGGTGATTATCTGAATTTTCTCAGGTAATACCATGTAACTTTATCTTTGCCTGTTTTGTGTTATTATAGCAAAATACCGGAGACTGAGCCTTTTATTTGAAAGCAAGGACATTTATTTAGCTCAAAGTTCTGGCGTTCTAAGAACTGTTATTGGTCTCATGTGATACAATCAATGTTGTGTATATATGTGGGGGTACGTGTGTGTGAGAAAGAGACAGAGACAGACAGACAGACAGAGACAGACACACACACACATACAGAGAGAGAGAGAGAGAACTCAGAATAAGAGAGGATGAAGAGAATGAACCGAGAGAGCAAACTTTATAAAAAAAATTCACTCTTAGAGTAACCAGTTTTGTCCCAGAGTAACCAGTTTTGTCCCCCACTCCTATGGACAAACCTGCATCCTTTTCCAGTGTGCACACACATGGCTTACAAGCAAGTTCCATTTGTTAAAGCTCCAATCATCTCTTTCTACTTCTACAGCATGGGCTTAGATGTCCAGCGCATGAAGTTTTGAGAGGAATCCATGGTATGTTATAGAAAACCTTTAACTGGCGTGTGGGTTCTCGTTGCATGGGATGTTGGAGATTTCACATTCTTTAGTGGGACCCCCCCCCCCCACTTCCTCTAGCTGTTGTTTGCCTATAAGTAGAGCTGTGATGACTTAGGGTTGTAGGTAAACTGGTTTTCAATGAGATAAAAGTAAGGGATTATGTAGAGGATGTACTTAACTAAGTAAACTCTCAACTGCATTCCATAGGCAACTAGATAATGTGGTCTCTAGGTCAGAGAAGGTATAGGGATGGAGTACTCAGATTCCAATGTTTACAAGGATGTGAAAATTTCAGGGTGACATAAATTGAAGTTCCAGGACTCACCTATAACACCATAGTTTAGAGAGGGCAAAGCAATATATTATTTAATCTATCCCGAGATAGTTTATAAACAGTCCTTGCCTTCCTAGACTCAGATGTCTGGGATGTTCTATTGTTTGGAAAAATAGGTGGGTTTTCATTTGCTGTTGGCAAAGCTCTCAGTGAAATTTTAAAAAATATCATCCTACCCTTTCTCCACCGTATTGGTGCTGGTGTCTCTCCTAGCCTACTCCTTAACCGTGGTAAAATTGATGGAGAAATAATTTAATGGCTCAGATCTGCTGATTTTACAGGTGTGTGTTTGCTAGTTCTTTTGCTTTCTCTTCATGTACCAGAGATTACTGCCCTCTCTCATAAAATAATTTATTCCATCATAACTTCTAATTTAATGGTCACCATATTTTTGAATACATTAGTCTATCTAAGTGACTAAATCATGTGTCATTCTGTTGTGGAGATTTTTGCTAATGTTTTATTTCTTTGCCAAATAAATTACTGTCATATTTGTTTCCAGGCAGGCGTAAGCTGGCAAGGCCTTGCATGTGTAAGTCCCTGAAGGAGAAGCTCATAGAGGCATTTGAGTTCTCCCAGGCTATAAATCCAGACACAGACCTCCCTACTTTATCTTTTTGGAAACCAGGGCCCAGCAGAGGATACAAAAACAATGTTAAATAAACAGGAGACCCCAAACACACACACACACACACACACACACACACACACACACACACACACACACGATGCATTGCTGGCATCATTCCTATTTTCACAATGATGACCCAAGATTATACAAATAGCAGGTGTTTTAAAATTACTTGTGTATGCATGTGTGTGTGTGTGTGTGTGTGTGTGTGTGTGTTTAGATGCTCATGCCATGGTAAGACTGTGAAGGTCAGAGGATACCATGTGGGTCCTGGGGTTTGAACTCAGCTTGTCAGTGTTGGCTACAGCCTTTACTCTCTGAGCCATGTTTTTCAAATAATTGACGTGACTTCATGAAATTATTTCAGATTTTACTTACTGCTTTTAGAGTGATTTAGCTGTGATCTGGCAAAGCATTTTAAAAAAAGCAACCAGGAAATTGCTGCAGATTCAACAATTTTAACAACCTTGCTTTGCAACTTCTGGCTTTTCCAGATGAACACTTCTCAACACCAGACTCATCTCCAGCCAGAGGCAAGCAGTCAGCACTAATAAAAACCTCATCAGAATCTTCAGCCTCCTTTTCTGGCTTTGTTCTCTTGGCAGCTGCATTTCAATCTATAGAATTCCCAAGCAGAACCCAACCCAGAGGTCAGTGTGGCTGTGCTTGAGGACAGGAGAAGCAGAGGTCAGAGGTGAAGGTGGCTGTGTGCGAGGACAGACGGGGAAGCAGCAATGGTTGTAAGGCTGTAATTATTTGACCCATTAATTTCTTTGAATCTACTTCCTTCTTTCCATGTTGGTGGTAATCCAGGAATCAATAATACTTTGGGGTCCTCTGTCAGCCTCTTAAGTCCCACAATCTTCACAGTGTGGCCAGAACAATGGTATGGAATTGGAATCTGGACACAGATACCCTCTGACTCTCTGATCTGCCATCCGGTGCCTTCTCATCCAGGATAGCATAAGCTCTGTACCGAGAAGCTTCTCACTCTAGCTTCCATTGTCTGCGAGGCTCATTTCTTACTATGTCCCTTCATTCAACACTCCATTAAAGTTCTCTAACCTAATGACCTTCTCTTTCTCTTTTCCCTCTTTCTCTTGTGTGCTTTTAACTTAGCCTAGATGCCTCCAATTCCGTCCCATTCCCCACGGCCTTCATTTTGGTCTTGAAGATTCAGTGTGTAACTCATTTTCTCTAGGAAGTGTCGCCTTGAAGGCTGGCTAGGCATATATGTATGAAGTGATCCACCATGTATTGTATGCTTACCATTGTACCCCGTAGCTCACTCAGTACCTTGTGTCTTCCAGGCTCTAGGCTGTGTGGAGTTTCTGCTTTAATTCTGTGAGACATGCTTACTCCATAATCCTTCCACATATCCAAGTGTGCACCCCTTTTCCATTTCACGTGTTTATGGAAGTTTTCCTGGGGAAATCAGCTGATATCAGCAAGCAGCTGCCAGGCATAAAAATCAAAGATATATGGCAAGAATACAGAGTGCCTGACAGCCAATGAGGCAGTGCATGGCTAGGGAGGACACAGGCCCTAGATGGGAGCCTATTGTTGGTTTTCCAAATTATCCTGTTGTCAGATTGCCACATACATATATGTTTATACCTGTAGATCTGTGCTGCTCTCAACTGTGTTCAGAGAAGATTATTTTTGCCTTGGACAACAGCTACTGCAAAGTCTCATTAAGTCCAAGTATTGAGAAAGTATCACCATGACCCAAGGATCAGGGAACATGGGGATGGAAAGAGCTAGAAGAGGTGGGATAGTCCTGAGAAAGACTTCTGGATGTGATGTGACCAATATAATCATGAAATCACAGGAGCACAAGACTTACAGGATCAATCTAGCTGAATTTCCATTACATATGGGGTGGGTCTCATGTGGTCCGACCCTTGACTAGAGAGCTATTGGCAGTTGAAGGCTGCTGGGTGAAAGAGTCAGTTTTCTTCAGGTTTGTGGACTCTGGAAGGTTGCCTATTCTTTAGTGAATGCTCCCAAGACCATGCCCTAATTGAACACTGTGCAATAGATGTATGAGAAGGAGAAGTTGGGAGGGAGCAGGTATGTTTCAGGGGTTCCAGGGCAATCGGAGTACGTGAGGAGGAGGGAGACATGATTGGAAATAGATTTGGTATGCATAAAAAGCCTTTTAAAAACTCAATTTAGAATTATGAACCACAGAACTTTCAAAGAAATGTGATTTATGTGTGATTTTTCTGAAGTACTTTAATTCAGCCAAGCACAGTGACTTTGTAAAGTTAATACATTTTTTTTAAGTTAATGTGGTGGTTTCTACCTATAATCCTAGCACTTATGAAGCTGAAACAGGAGGATTGCCAGAAGTTTGGGGCCAACCTGAAACACATAGTTAGTTGTAGGCTAACCTGGTTGACAAGGGAAGACCCTGTCACACACAGGAGAACAAAAACTCCAAGCCATAAACAGAATAAAATACTAAGGAATCAATTTATGGACCATGAGAAGATTTCTTTTTAACCCAGAAGGTAATGCTCAGTTTATATACAACCACTTTTCAAATATATCATTACTTATATCTATTTGTTATTTTCACACAGCAGTAGGTTACCAAGCATTCCAATATGTTGTAGATATATTTTGTCTCAGCCAACTTACCTGCATGCTTTGTCTCCCTCTTGTCTGGTAGTGTCATTAGAAATCATGCTAATTCTAGATGGTGAACATGTACACCTGTGGTTTAGACATACACCCCACAAGCACTTCTTGAGTGCCTACTATGTGACAGTAATCTTCAGACGCAGAGTAGAACAAATCAAGATCTGTAGACTCACAGAGCATATCTAGGAATGGCCAAGTAACACCAAATAAAAGGCAAATAAAATACATATCATATTAGGTAAAGTGAAGGGTTAATGCTATTCAATACAAATGTGGAGACACATCCATTGTTAGAGATTTGAACCTCGTTAACCACAAGAGAGTATTGGGGTGAAAGACCTGAAAGAATGTTAGCACATATGCAGTGGAGATGTCTGGTGAAAATCTTCCAAAGGAGGAAGGGCTGGAGATGTGTCTCTGCAGAAGTTGGTTGTCACTGTGTGCCCCAAAATACAAATATTCAGCAATAAGAAACTGACTGGAGGAGAGTGGAGTGCGAAGATGAACTACTTATAATCACTGGACCATTCATGTAGGTTACATAGGTCATTGTACAATGGTGCTTATGCTGAAGGAGGCTGTCAGGCAGTTGGCGAGACACTTCTGGAAGCCTAGGAGCATGTTCTGATTCAAAGGATTGTTCTGGCTGCCATCATGACAGGTACTCAAGGGGTCTGAGGGCCTAAGCAGGATGCTCAACTAGAGGCAAATGGTGATGCAGGTGGAAAATGACTGTTGCGCCGGAATGGTCATTGTGCAGAGATGCAAGATGGCTGGGTAGCAGCATATTCTCTGCTTTGGGTGCGTTCATTTGAGATCATTCATCCATGCAGGTATACTGAACAGGCAAAGGAGACATACTTGCTTGGAGACCAGGGGATAGGAAATTTAATATATCTCAAAAACTCACCTTTCAGTGGTAATTAGATGTTCAAAACCAGAAAGAAATTGGTCTAGTCAATTAATTTTAAACACATCCAATGTAGTCTGCATATCTCAATGAACTTTTGTATGGTGTAGGGTTTGTTGGAGAATCCTCACCTAATTCCCTCTAAATTTTGTTAATTTGGAGGTTAACAGTTTTCTTTTTTAAAATGTGAATGAGTAAAATCAGTTCTGAAACTTGTCTCTAGTCTTCATGTCAACAATGTCTTTGTGAAGAAATGAATACAATAATGTGATACAAAATACTAAATTCATTTTATAAAAACAAGTTTCTATTCTCTTGGAAGATTCAAATAACAATGAGCCATAGATTATAACAGTTACAACCATGTTCATCTAAAGGGACATTCTATAAATATTCTATTATTTTTGGCAAGACGGTTCAGCAGGTTACAGGACAACCTGGCAAGCTGAGTTGAAACTCACATTGTGAAATGAACTCCCACAAGTTGATGTCTGACTCCACATGTGTATGTGGGACCTGGAAAGTACACACCCTTACACATTCAGACACACAAATATAAATACATATAGTGAATGTCTACAAATTCAAATAGATACTCTGACCATGAACACATTTTGGTTGTATTATGATTGTACATGAATGAATGAATAGTCCTATATGCAGCCCACATCTTCAAAGACCAGCCTTTTTTCTGCATTTATTAGGGACATTTACTGTATTATACTTTAGTTGGTCTTCAATGAAAACGCTTTTGCATAAGAAGATGAAACACTACATTCAGAGACCTAAATAAGAATTCCACATGATTTAGAATCAAGCAATACATGCACGTTAAAATCTCTACAAAATGGATGACTGAAGACAAAGTATACAGTTGCAAAGGTATTTATTGAGAAATAGTAAAGATGTACATATTTTTACAAGCTTTTAATATTAATTTACATTTCTTTAAATTATGTAGGCCCCAATAATCTATACTTTACTAATACATAACAGAAACCTTTGACTTTGACTGTGAGATTCCCTAAAACGCCACCATAGCTGGGAGTCAAAATGCAACTTTGGCTCATGAGGCTTAGGTTTGTGTTGAAAAGAAATACTAAACGCCATATTCACAGAGAATGTAGGCTTGTCACCAACGAGTAGGCTTTACAAAACAAACTTCACAGTAGGGTGTGCTGTTGAAGCTATTTTGATCTTAGCTCGCCAGACAGTTAGTACCTATTTTTGTACACAGACCATATAATCTTAAAATCTTATTTTTACCTCTGAATTGGATTTGCACATTTCTTCGGGGTTTTTAATCATCTTAGATGTATGCTATAATGTTGTAGTTAGGCCACCTAGTTTCTTACTCAAGTGATAGGGTCTTGATATTTTTAAGGTGCAATATAAGGCAGTTATTTTTTTTTCTAATATCATACCAAGCTTGAATAGTAATAGCCCAAACCCCATCTGGTTGGAGAGCAGTTTTCAAACTCATTTATAATAAGGCACGATATTCTACATAAAAATAGAAGGTAGGAACTGCCCGCAGGGCTGGTTTTTTATTTTTATTTTATTTATTTTTTATTGCTGTTTGTCTGATGTGTTTTTAGAAAGATAGAGCATTTTCCTGTCCTAAGGTGGGAAGAGAAGAGTTGTAGTTTGACCCTGCTCAGGTGACATGACTAGGCTGGGCCATGGCTTTCTGGCTGTCACCATTGTTGTGCTGAACAATCTGTTTTCCATCAGCCTCACTTGTAGGTATTACACTGGCTGCCTTCCCTTAACAGATATGCAGGGCCGGAAAAGGGGGATGGATAAACTGGAGCAAGGAGGAGGCCAACAGCCAGTCCTTGGGCATTTGGAAAGAGTGTGCCTCTCTGTCCCTCAAGTGGAGCACTCTAAGAAGCCCTGTTCATCAGATTTCAAGAAGAGTTTTAACTTTTGATGTAGAGACATGAAGTCTATCAATGAAAGAAATTGGCTGTGTGCCAAACTAACTTGGTTTTAGTAGTAGTACTAAATACGAATGAGTTCCAGTAATAAAAAGGAAAATCTTTGACCTTTTAATTACTTTCAAGCTGAAGACCAGAGGAGTATAAAATTTATTATTAATGATATTAGTATTAAAATATTCCAACCATATTTTGCCACCATAGCATTGGGGAAAGGGTAACCAAAAGACACATTTAAAAAGTAAGGACTTAGATAAGGAGTCCCTATCTTATGCAGAATTATCTTCAATCTACCCATTTGTAAACAGGGCCACAGCATTCTCTAAAGAAATACATCCCTCCAGAGTATTCTCTGTGATCTTTGAGCAAAATGTTGGCCTTATTTAAGTTGCAAAAGCCTCAGATGATGACCTCTTATGAAGCAGCCTCAGATGAGATTAAGAGCTGGACTCGTGGGTCCATTTCATGTCATTCAGAATGCAGAGAGATTCAGGCACTCACACCATTAGAATATTTTCCTTCTTGAAGTCTTAAATTTCCACAAGGCAAACCATGTCATAAGAAACGACAGGAGAATCTGTATTGTGTTACCAGTATGGGCTATACACCAACAAGACAAAAAGACAGGCAGACACAATGCAGCCAGGCTCTCCCAGGAATGAATGCAGGCAATTGTTCAGCAACCATACAGGAAGAAACCAATGTATTCCTGTCTGTAACGGGAAGACCCTGGGCTGGTGTGTTCAAGGAGAGCGAATACCCTTTTACTGTTGTGATATGGTGATGTTGTCAACATAGAGCTTGTTTGATAATTAACTTAAGATGATATTATATAAAATATTCATAGATTCTGATTTTTTTCTTGAGAGCTATCTAGTATACCTGCCTTCTATCACTGATGATATTTGCTTTTGCAACAGCATGAAAGACAAATGCAATCTGCTGTGCCTACTCAATGTGTGTTTTAAGCTACATTCATTCCATAGCATGTTCTAAAAATGACTTTGATGATATTTGCTAAATGTGCACCATGATATTGTCCCCTTAGCAACTGGCACATATCCAGTCTTAAACTAAAATTGGGTATGTTGATATGAACATGGCTCTTAATTTCCTCCCAGAAAACTGTAAGAGAGGACACTTGAGAATATATATATATTTCACTCTCTAAATAAAGAACCCATAGTCTCCCAAATCTGCTTATGATTGAGTGTTCAGATAATTGGCATATACTGAATACTGGAATCGTTTAGAACCCAATTAAAATGCAAGCTTTCTTGTATTATTATTGTTACTGGTTTCTCCTTTTAACAAATATTCAGTTTGTTGATGTTTCCACGTTAAACTAATATCTTGAATTTTAAATTTGGTCATGTGAAGAATTATCACAAAGGTTTTTGTTTGCTTGTTTGTTTTGTTTGTTTGATTTTGTATTTCATTAACTACAGAGACTTTAGTCAAAGTTACATTGTAACACACAAATGCTGTCTTGTCTTTAAGGCACAACACATCAGTATGAACATTCTCTTTGCCAAACTTATAAAAGAGACAATATTATATTCCCATTTCCCCAGCCCTTTTCCCACCCTGACAAATAAAAGAAAAATTGCATCCACTTTCAGAGTCAGCTGCTAATAAAGTCACAGTAAATTATTTCCATCAATAATTTACACAAATTATAGGTCTAGATAGGACTGTCGTTATACAGTCTGAGTGCATTCCGATTCAGATTTTCTGGGCTAGGTAGGCTATAAGTCAGATTCAAACCTCAGGGTTGAGAAGAGCTCCCATTTTGAGGAATGTTTTCAACCACCTTGTCAGAGGCAGAGCAGATGCTGTGGCTCGGGAGGGTTCGAGTTCTGTACTAAAGCTGTTAATTCTTGTTAGGACTCACTCGATACATGTCAGCAACTGCCACAGATTTTTGTTATTATTATGTTTTAAACCATGAAAGTATTGTAAAGATAATAAGACCATAGAGCTTCCTTTCTGTAGCACTAAAGTTTAATTCCATTCAGCAACCTGAATTCTTCACTCTGGAGTTTTCATTCCGAGTATGATTTCATCCGTTAAGACCATTAATATGTGTAGAAGAAGCCAGCGGCATTGGATCACACATAAAAATACAGTGTACTTGAAATATAAAAACAATGGATCCCCAGCTAGAGAATACAGTTACAAATACTCTAATTCCAGTGCTTGATGTAGAGCCAAGAGGTCCGAGTGGCTTGATATCCTCCAAAAGGGCATGTTGTGCTGTGTGGTCAAGACAAGGAGAGAGGGGAGAGGTAGAGGGTAGGAATGAAGAATTGGAGACAGATAATAACCATCATTCCATGGAGATAGGAGCACACACCCAGATGTGGTGTTCACCTGTGTTCAAGGGAGGGAGTTTAATAGAGGCCATCTACAGGTGGAAGTCTGGTAGTACCAATGTGGAATATTCCAAGGAATAGAGAAATAGATCTGAACTGGATTTTAATGGTACAACATCCAATATTGAGTTTCCTTGCTAGTTGAATCTCTACTCTGTAAATCAGTGTTACCGAGGTCAACAATGGGGAAGGCAAGTCGGCCTAGAAATCCTGCAAGGCCTGGGAACAACAGCTATCAGTTAGCACCGTACCTTTAAAAGTCAATTTCTTGGTTAAAAATAAGATAAATTTAGGCCACTAACTTCCTAAACCCATAGTGTTTGGCAATTTGAAAGGGAAAGAGAGTGGATTTGTATCTGTGTAAAAAATAACTTGGAACCAGATTAAGGAAAATAAAAATATGAGAATTGATCATATTCTTACTTGCCTCAGATAACTAATAACTTAAGCTAGGAGATGGTTTGGTTTATTTCATGTGTACAAGATGGAGAGGGAGAGGATGCAATCTTAACAGGGATGTGCATACCATTTCCAAGTGGGTAGACAGAATACTAAATGGTATGCTGCCTGTGGCCTTCCAGAGATGTGCTAATATAAACTACAGTTGTGGTACTCAGAGTTTACAGAAAAGATTGATTGGAAGTAATACCTGAGGAAATCTCACTGGAAATAATAATAATGAAAAAAATATACTTCAGTCAATTGCAAAACAATAACATTAATTATTACATTGAACTTAGGACATCTTCTAAGATGTATATAAATAGAATGTAGTCTTGTATGCAGTGGAAACTATATATATGGAAACGATATCTTGTTTTAACATGAAGCTTTATCACTATCATTATTACTATGGAATTCTTTGCTATTCAGCATGGCAGCTACTAACTACATGTGGCTATAAGTATTTAAAATATGTTTAGTCCAATTTAAAATACATTCTGAATTTCAGACTAAGACCAATACAGTAATATAGACATCATGTCAATAATTCTTATATAGACTAGATATTGATATATAATATCCTATACAGATTGAGCCAATTAATAGATATTATTAAAGGTTATTCTATTCTTTTTACTTTTGAATGCGGCTTCTAGAAAATTTAAATTTTACATATACATCTCACCTGGTATATTTTGAGAGGAGAGTGCTGTTATTCCTGTTGCTAAGATTTGATCCTTTTTTGATTTCTCTTTAAATTTCACAAACATGGATTTTAGTTCAATTAGAGCAAAGAACTTTGAGAAGGGTAACGTTTTGCATTTCAGCTCAGATCTATTTGTAACAACAAAACAGTACTCAGAATGCCTACAACATGCGATTACGTCTATGGTCAGAGAAAAGCATGCATTCTGGGTGCTAGGGCAACCAGCCACCTGTGTTTCCAAACAGAATCATAGCCTTTACCCATCACCCAAACTCTACCTACTTAAACAACCATTTGAAAACAGCATTCTATCTGAAATTTTGATCCATTTGGAGTCAAGCTATTTCCCCTGAAGCATGAACTTTAAACCAGAGGACAGGCCCAGAGTTATTCTCAGTGTAGATAACTAGCACAGACTAGGTAAGTCTTAATTCTTAACAAACACACTGTCATTGGCTTGTAAAAGTGAGCTTTATTTGTTCTGCTCTAGTGTTAAATAAATTTCACATAGGCTAAGGAGATTCTAGTGTTTGTTCTAGGGTCTGGTGTCCACTATGTGTGACTATGGTGCCAATGTGGAAAACTAAATTCACATGAATTCCAAACACCCATAAACTCCAGAAGAGATAGCAATTGTGTGTGCCTTAAACACCACAGGTGGCGGCAGTGGCAGCAGCAGGGCCAGATGGGCTGCTTGAGGCTGCATTGGCTGACCTTGTACCTAGTGTCCTTGGGACCAGTGTGCAGTCTTAAGTCACAGCCACTGCTAATTAACACCCGGGGAGCTTCATGTCACCTCAGCTCTCCTAACAGGATGGAGAAGCACAGGGCTTTCAGAGGGTAGCTGCTGCTGACCTTCTGAAGCAGGACTCATTCCCTCCCTCCAGTTGCTTGGTTTGAGCTGACCGGTTAGCTTTCTGTTAAGGTCACAAACTCTCCTATGGAACTGTTCGCTCTGATTATTCTAAAGAAATTGGGTCAGTGCTCTGACCCATGTGTTTAGTAGCGGCTTTATTGGAAGGTGATTTAAACCACCTGTAGATAAGAAGGATGGCGATTTCTTTAGAAGCTACGCTATCATTGGCAGTCTTTTCTTTCCTGGCTCTTCAGTGAAGGAAGGAGTGGGTGCTGTGTTGTGCTGTCTGGTCTGGATCCTTTTTCTGACACTGAACCAATCACTTAGTGATTTTACAACCGCCCTGGTTTCTTGTCAGAAATATGTGTCGGGTAAAACTTATTTAAATAAGTAGGGCCTACCAGATCTCCTGCACGTGCTCAAAGCCAACTGCTTGGCGCTCAGTGAGAAACTTGTAAATGTGAGAAGCATTGCCCATCAGACTCTAGGACATATGCAGCTAGAGACACGAGCTCTGGGGATACTGGTTAGTTCATATTGTTGTTCCTCCTATAGGGTTGCAGACCCCTTCAGCTTCTTGGGTGCTTTCTCTAGCTCCTTCATTGGGGACTCTGTGTTCCATCCAATAGCTGACTGTGAGCAGAGGATGGCCTAGTCAGCCACCAATGGGAGGAGAGGCCTTTGGTCTTGTGAAGATTCTATGTCCTAGTATAGGGGAGTGCCAGGACCAAGAAGTGGGAGTGGGTGGGTTGGGGAGCAGGGGCAGGGTATAGGGGATTTTCTGAGAGGAAACTAGGAAAGGGGATAGCATTTGAAATGTAAATGAAGAAAATATCTAATAAAAAAACAAAAACAAAAACAAAAAAAGACTCTAGGACAACCTCTCACACCAAATACTAAGAGTGCTCCTATTCTAAGCATGCTGACGAAAGCTTCTTACAAGTTTTCCTTCAGCTATCAACTTTATCTTCAGCATTTAGTATGGAGGAACCTGTCTGTCTCTAGGCACTCACAAGGACTGTGTGCAATCTGAGTCTAGGGCTCCCCATACTGACTATGCTATGAACCTGCTACATTTTCTCTAGTAAATCCTGTGAATTTATTTATCACTGTATGCATGGTGGGAGTATATGTGTGTGTATTAAATATATGTTCTAAATGTGTGACTATATTTCTTATTTCCATATGATTGAATAAATATTAATCAATTTTCCTGTATTTCCTATCAAATTCCAGGCATAAAATGCTAGACTCCAAATGGTTTATTTGCAGGCCCACATCGACTCTCTCATGCTCTTATTGATTTGCGACTCGAAGTGTCAATCACTTGTCAAGCTGCCAATTGGCCAAACTACAGGGATGCAAACAAGAGGGCTTGCTCTAGAGGTGCCACACCAACATTGTTTGAGACAGGTTACCTTTTTTGCTGCCTGCTCTTCTTCTACACCATCCCCAATTACAACATACACTACTTTTCTGCCAAACCTTTGCATTATTCGCTCAAAGCAACTTTCTTTTCCTGGAAGATAAATGAGATACAGTTCAGAGCAGAGTTACCTGGTTAGCAGCGTGCTCCTCATCCCGGCCATCTCCAATCACAACATAAGTTATGTTAGTGCCAAATCTGGACACTATACGCTCAAAACAGCTTTCCTTGCCTGAAAAACAATGCATTGTTTATTCTTGGGGCCATGGTACTTATGAACTTTAAGGTCCACAGAGTGCTCTATTAATGTCTTTTGAACAGCATTGGAGGGAGCTTATGACCACTGCATCTACAAATCAACACATGCATTTGAATATAACTGCTTTTCACTTAGAATAGGTTATTAAGTGTGTAGACAGGAGGGGATGCCACGGAACCAGCAGCCATGTTTTATCTTTCCAACACTGGCATCTTTTTCTGAATTTCATTCTAAGAATGTTCTTGCAGCCATTGTTATTTTTGACATTTTTTCTTCTTCTTAATCTGCTAGTTTAGAATGCTAAAGAAAAAAAGTACTAGTGACAAGGGAAAAATAATAATGATTTTCGCAGATTAAATATTAAAAAATATTGGCCAATGGGAAGAATATCATCCTTTAAGTAAAAGAAATGTTTATTTGGGAAGAAAAATCATTTGTGTTGTCAAAAGGAAGTTCACATTCTGTCAGTCCTAAGGATTTAATGTATATATCTTCACAGAATGGTGTATGGGATTGGAATCTTGGTTCTGATTTGTAGAGCACGGGATAACATGGCACACACTTTAAGAAAGTTTGACTCTCTCCAACTTTCTTCCCAAATGCCTGCAAACTTCATGAGACCTAGGGATATCTATCTATCTATCAACATCTAGGGATGTTGGGTGGGAGAGTTTAGGATTTTGAGCTTGTCAATGGACAACAGGTAAGTTCGTTGCCCTTTAGGGCATTTTGCACAACCTATTTATATGCCCAAGAGATTCGTCAGAGACAGTGGAATGAATGTGCTGTCTTTTAGCTCTGACAGAGTTCATGGCAGAACCTGATGAAGTTTTATTTTTGAATGGTAATTGGCAGTCAGACTCTGCACACCATACAAACTAGGAAGCAGACTATAGTTATTTGAGTCTTACTGTGTATTGGGGACAAACATTCAGGTAATGGATAATAAAGTACATATTCTTCTCTATGAAAAATTTTCACTTGTTTCTGAAATTATCTATTGATTGTCACAGAATTAATCTGAGACCTCTTGGTGCTTCCAAAATAGTATTTTTTTTAAAAACCTTAGATCAGTTTTATTGAGTATGTAATTCTGTGTTTCTCATTAGTGCTGTAGCTGGAGCACATATTACTCAAACAACATATGCTAGAATATTTGTATGATGTCATGTGTGGGCAGAACGAGTGAGGATTTCCAAATTTAGCATTCGGCATTTCACTAGCTGAGAGTTCTTGTAAAACATACACATGTATCATGAATTACACATAATTTTGTTATTTGAAGGTTTCCCAAATTATCTGGATATGGTAATAGGAAATTATTTAAAAGAGAATCAACAATTATATATAATATATGTGTGTATATACACGCACACACATATATATGTATACACACACGTATATACTATAATCCTGCAGATGTGATTCCATTTCATGCAGAATTTCAGATAGTTTCCTTACCTATTTTCGTTGCGCTGTAAATGTTCTCAATGGGGAAAGCACCTCCTAGGCTGTAGAGCAGGACTTTTGCAAGAGCAGGAATCAGCTGGGTTGTCGTTACCAAGACATTTACACAGTTACTCCTAACAGGGATGAAACATACACATTTGCTTTCTCGTAGTAAATAGCTTCTGCTGGCACAGATTGAAAATAGCCACTGTTGTTTCTAAGTTCTGTAGGAAACGCTCTCTTTCAGTATTTAGCAATGAGTGCTATCTGTCCACAGACACTCTCTGAAATGGCAGGTTATTAAGAATTAGGTGCAAACTGAGGCCGTTCTCTGACATAACGTTTTGTCAAAGTAAGATGATATCCAAAATCATTTAGACTCTTATGTGATGAGAACAAAGTTGGGTGATGTCAGACACAGGTCTTTTAAGTTTGAAAAGGTGGCTTTGAAATAAAATTTCACCATTTACATCATGTGGCATTAGTATTTAGGTCATCTTTCAAAATTATCAACACTCCACGATAGAAAATTTGCAAAGGACAAATATAAAGAAGGAAATGAGATGTAGTGATGGTGGTTAATTACACAGAGATAGCATCTGTCTTCATTTGGAAATTTATTTTCCCATTAGCAATTATATACTACATAAACAATTTCTTATTCTGCTTCCTTGATTTTGTGATTTTGTGATTTTGTGAGGCTTGTATTATTTTATCTATTACTCTCATATTATCTACAGGTGAACATTTAGCAAGAGCTAGTTGTTTTTAATTAATTAATTAATTAATTAATTAATTTTTATAATATTTTTATTAGATATTTTCTTTATATACATGTCAAATGCTATCCCAAAAGTTTTCTATACCCTCCTCCCAGCCCTGCTCCCCTACCCACCCACTCCCACTTCTTGGCCCTGGCATTCCCCTGTAGTGGGGGCATATAAAGTTTGCAATACCAAGCTGCCAGTTGTTACTACATAATTTGTTTCGGTGGCTGTTGGTTTCTCCTGACTATGTAGAATGCAATCTCGAGGCTTTTTGGTTTTGGTTTTGGTTTTTTGTTTTGTTTTGGTTTTTTTTTTTTTTTGTCTTTATTTTTCCCCCCAGCCCCTGGAATTACTTCTTTAATGATAGAACAACTATGGTAAGAGATAACTCAACTTTGTTGAGAATTCTTACACACAATTCATCAAATTGTTTTCCGTACATTTTGAGGCTTTGTGAAAATGTCCCAGGTATTAATGCTGAAATATCTGGATACCATAGCAAATTTCATAGCCCATTAGTCAGGGGGCATTGGCTTGTTTTTCTAAGGCCTTTTTTTTTTCTATTCATCTATTCATTTCTTAAGGTCACATATCCTTGAGAAAGCCTTAAGGTCATTCTTAGAAAAATCTAAGAATAAGGTGTTGACACAATTCTTGGAGAAATGAGCATGACTCCACATCATCTACACAATTTCCAGGTTTTCCTGCCCCAGAGTCCCTGCCGTTTGATTGATTATGCCACAGTTATAGATATCATGACTCAGGAAGATCCGTGTCCAAGCCACTTCATCTGTCCGGTACTTCCTGCATTATCATGTCCTTCCTAAGCTTTCTACACATCGACCCCAATTGTTAACCTTTATAGACACACAGTCAAATCTAACTTATTTTGAGCCAAACATTTCAAACAGTTGCAATGGACAACTTTGTCCCAGGCTTGCCTCTTGAGTTCTTGGCAGCCTTCCCTTTTGTGTAGACCAAATTTGAGGGACTACCAAGCTGAACCCAGAAGACTACATGTCTGTCAGACTTTACATTATATTGTGACACTGAGAAGTAAAGAGTGCTCATGTCTGCCCCAGTTAGGCCAGGAAGTCAAGGGCAGCCCCCAAAGAGGACTTTCTGTTATTGGTGAAGCTTCTGATCATGTGACCAGGAAGGGACCACAGGCCAGATTTGACAGATAAATTTACTTTCATGTCCTAAATACGGGGCTCCTCTTTCACTCCAGCAACCTTTTTATGTATCTGCTCTCTGGATAACATCTCTTTTTATGCCTAAGTGTTACCCACACATTAGTTAACTGTGTCTTTATTGATTAACGTAAATCAGAAATAAAACTATGAAATGATAAAAAGTAAAGGTTAATCTTATGCACCAGCCATCGCTTCCCACATTTATATGCACCCACCCACGCAGTCACGCATGCGTACCCATGCAGGCACACATAGCACACACTAATACATGCAGCACACATACACACAGAAATCAACGGGTGTGGTGAATTACTAGCAGTTGGTATGGTTTTTCTCTGTTATGCTGTTGGACCCAGGTATTCCACATAATTCAAGTAGAAAGGCTGTAATCCCACTTACCTAGTACTAATAATTGATAAAGACTTAAGTGCATTCGTTAGCCAGGAATCTGTTAGGCCTTCGATCTCTGCCCTTAACTGCAGCCATGCATCCCTCTTAGCAGGGCCAAGGAGTCCTGAAACACCGGAAAAAACAGGCAGTCAGGAGGTGAACACTGCCTCTGGAATAGGAAGTTTGGTGTCCCTTCTGTCTACAATAAGTAATTTTTATTTTGGTTTTGTCATAAAAAGGTACAGACATATCAATATGGATTCATCCTTTCAGAAGTGATTGGTCACTATTTGTTCAGTATTGAGTTCTTTTTAGACAATATGTAGGGGTCAGATTCTTGGCAAGATACTCAGGGACCCCAGTTTTCCTCCCTGTCT
Organism: Mus musculus; assembly: GCF_000001635.26. Taxonomy (NCBI): domain Eukaryota; kingdom Metazoa; phylum Chordata; class Mammalia; order Rodentia; family Muridae; genus Mus; species Mus musculus. Next base: position 23,114,278 of record NC_000076.6, read on the forward strand.
GAGACTGGAATCTCACACAGCTGCTGAAAGGCTCGGCAGCTTCTGGGCCTGAGTCCCACTGATGAGGCTGGGGCATGTCAGTCAGAGGAAGCGGTGGGGTTCCTCCAGCAGGAACACAAATTCACCACGTAGAATGGTCTCTTCAGAATCATAGTTCTGCTTTGGGAAAGTAGCCCCAGCATCGACACAGCTGTTGCAGTGCTTGCCAAACCGGTGCCTGCGTTTAATGATACTTTATGGTTTTTTTGTTTTTTTTTTTTTTGTTTTTGTTTTTGTTTTTTTTTGTTTTTGTTTTTGTTTTTTTTTTTTTTTAGAACTAAATAGCTATGTTGAAAATCCAAAGGTGTTCTATCCAACTATAAGAAGAGGTGGGAAGAAATAGGTAGGTTAAATTTTACAGAGAGGCTGGGCTATCTGCCATTGGTAGCACACATGGCTGGTATGCAAGAGGCTCCAGACACTGACAAGAAGAAAAGAAAAGAAAAGAAAAGAAGAGAAGAGAAGAGAAGAGAAGAGAAGAGAGAAAAGAGAAAAGAGAAAAGAGAAAAGAGAAAAGAGAAAAGAGAAAAGAGAAAAGAGAAAAGAGAAAAGAGAAAAGGGGGAGGGGAAGGGAGAGGAGGGGAGGAGAGAAAAGAGAAAAGGAGAAAAAAGAAAAGGAAAGAAAGAGGGAGGGAAGAAATGAAGGGAAGATGAAAAAAGAAAAAAGAGAAATGCAATCTAACCTTGCTTTCATGATAAAATGAGATCACATGAACATCCATTCAAAAGGAAGGTTTCTTACTTAAATTGTATTTCAAACACTGGGAGCAAGGACAAACAATATGCAATTATAGATATTTAAAATTAAAGCTACTTTCTAGAAAGTCTTATGTTTCCACATTTCAATAAAAAGAAGCTAATAACTGACAGAGAATAAGCTCTCATATTGATTAAATTTTCTAAGGTAGAAGATGATATGTTATCAGTCTCCCCAATTTTAAAAGAGTTTAAACAATACTCTATAAAGGGGGTATGAAAATATAAATGATTCAAACAATACTCTGTAAAGGGAGTATGCAAATTAAATAGTTTTATACTTCTCAGAGGGATGTTTAGTTTAAAAAAGTTTAAACATACTGTTTACAATTATTTTAAAAAGTGTCTGGGACAGAGCCTTAGAGTGAGTTAGGAGCTAAGCAGGAACGAGAGCCACATGGTGTCAGTAGAGCCTGCAGGGCTCAGTTATCTATGTGGAAATGATGCCTTCCCTGCAAAGCTTCCTGTCATTTCAACTGTTCATAAGTCTGTGACTCTGCCTTGTTTTTTACAGTTGCTGAGGGTTCCCTGAGCATCTGATGTGATTCAGTGTTAGCAAACACAGGAAAACAGACACGCAACCCCATCCTCAAGGTGGAAACAGATGGGGGCAGTGGGTTCGCTGTGGATGGACATTATATTTATCTTACTCTAGGGTGTACGTGTGAGCATACACATAGAATGCGTATGCGTATTTAGAAAATTCATTTTCTTTTGGCTTACTTTAGGTTTTTGTTCCTCAAAGATGCTTCATTTTAAAAGGAAAACAAACAGCTTGCTGGAAGAGTTGTGTGTGTGACTCTGGAACTAATCTTGAAAATGCGTTGACCTAAAAACTGATTCTAACAATAAAGACGATCCATTTTTTTTCCTGTATCTAGAAACACAGCTAGACTTGCAGTCTGAGGCTAAGGACCTCAAATTATATGAATAATTTATTATAAAATTATAAGTATAATGTGATTTAGATACTACCAACAGTGTATTGGAACTTTTAAAATCCAAAGATTACAGAGAGCACTATGTCCTATGTAGAGATACATTGTCAGACGATTTGTGAGGTTTTTTTTTTTAAACATCCAATAGATCTGTTGCACATTTTGAACTTTCACAAACTGCTGCATGAATATTCTCTCAGAGATTGGCACTAACTGAATAATTGTGGCTCTTATCTTTACAAGGACCTCTTGAACACCTCCTTCACTTGTCTGTTTTTTGTTGATAATGTCAGAGTAATACAGACGAAACAGAGAAAACATCCTAAAACACAAGGTTTCCGCAAACGGCCAAGTCCTTTTTCAGGGTGCACTGAACGCTTCCCTAGTAATCCCGAGAGCAGAAATCCAGGCTCGTTGCTTTTCAACTCGAGCCTTCATGGTTGGCTTTCCTTCATGGTTTTCTTTCCAGTAGCTAATTTCCACTGTGAAACTACAGCTTGAGTGTCAGAGTGCTGATACTGGGTGGAATCGGCCCCACGTACCTCCAACATTGTTCTTGTAGGTGTTATATAATTCCTTTACTCTTCTGTAACGAAAAGCCAGCTTCCTCATCCAGTCCACTCCTCCTCTCACACCTGTTGGCAAACAAAGGTTCGCACTACTTGCAGCTGCATGGAAGCCATCAGTTGCAAAACTGTAGGTACTGCAACACCCAAAATACATTAAAAAGAAACAGAAGAAATAATTACATGTGCAAAACTCCATAGCTGAATTTCTGTAGGAAACGGAAGACTGAGAGCGCAGCTTACCTTAAGTCCTGACCATTGTCGTCGGAGGAAACATCATCTATATGAACTTGATCACACTCCTGGGAAAAGGGAACAACAGACATTACCTATCACCCAAATGTGGCTAACACCTTCAGGTTTCCCATCATCCCACAGCATCAGGCTATGGCCACGAGGTGGCAGTATGGGTCCATTCTGCCTTCCCTCTGATACCTGCTTTCTTAAGCAGGCAGGGAAATGGTACCACCTCTTTGAGATCTAAATCCATAAAGCAGTCTGAAAACTTGGGGTGCTTTGAAAAATAAGTTTAATCTTAACATCATTGATAAGAATAGCTCTCTAATCTTTGAGACCAGTGCCCTTGCTAAGCTGAAAGTCTGCACCGTGCCTGGGGTCCAAGCATCTGAAGTGGTCACTGTTTCTTATTATTCGCTTGGTGGAAGTGGAGGGGTCCTGACCTCAGAACACGGCGTCTTGTGAGCTTTCCAAGACTTCCTGCTCTTTGCTGGTGTGAAGGTGTCATTTTACTTAAAGTCCTGGTTTTCTGATACAGAACAAAGGTAGTGGCCATAGAGACTGACACCTTCTTTCATCGGGCTTTAGTGTTTTTTAAATGTCAATGAATATTAGTAGTCTTGAAGATTTACATACCAAAAGCAATACAACCTCCAAGGAAAATAAATTTGTTAAGTTTGCCCACATTGGATCTGATTTCAAGTTAGAATTTGCTTAACGCAAATAGGGGCTTCCACATAGAAATTGGGCTCTTAGAGGTTCAAAAAATCTTGTTCTGACTTTAAATGATCTGCAAGGCTGCCGTGAAAGATTTCGTGATTTGAGGCAAAATTTGCTGAAGAGATTTAAAATGCCTAGCTCTCAGAAGAGTAAGTCCACAATTAGCAGTTACAAATGATCATAATTCATAATAAGTCAATGAGAAAGCGAGATGGAGAGAAAGGGACAGAGGGAGAGGGAGGGACAGAGACAGACAGACAGAGACAGAGACAGACAAAGACAGAGACAGGCTGATTGGCAGGGGATTGAAGCTAGGCCTGCACATGCTATGCAAGTGTTTTACTACTGACAGTGTTAACATTTCCCAGCTTTTGGGCCACTTCAAATGTATTATAATAGACCTGGAAGGGTCTGTAATCAAGTACCAAATGTAGAGTCTTCAGCCCCCACTCAGGATGTATTAACCCCATTTCAATGGACTCAGACTACCTTTAATGGACAGACTTGGAGGCCAAGGAGATGGCTCAGCAGCTGGTACAGAGCAAGCTGCCGAGCCTGAGGACCTGAGCTTGCGCCCAGGAGCCCACATGTTGGAAGGAGAGAAAGGACTCCCACAGCTTGTCCTCTGACCTCCACATGTGTGTGATGTGCACTGCGTCTTTTCACAGGTAAGTAAAACAAATGTGAACCAAATAAATAATAAGACACAAATTAAGCGGTGAGCACAGTCAGGAAAGTGTTCGTATGTGACTTCAAAATGTATTTGGGATGGAGAGGTGGCTCAGCATTGCAAAACATTGCTGTTCTTCCAGAGGAATCAGGTTTAGATCCCAGCACTCCTGATGAGGCTGATGCCTTCTCTGGGCACTGTATACACAGGGAACACATAGATACATGCAGGTAAGACACCCATAAATGTAAAATGAAAACAAAAACTTCAAAAATCTGCGTGTACTTACTCTAGAAGTTCTAAGGTTTACATAAATTACCAGTTAGTGATTTTCAAATAAACCTTTACCTATGTTCATAGGTAAGGGCTGAGGGGACTTATTCTACCTGATGCAGCTGAGGGTGCATGTGGGAGAGACAACCAGGATATATGGATTTTTAAAGGCATGCTCTAGAGGCAGGAAATAATCAACCCAGGCATTTGGGGAGTAAACAGGTTGGACAAAAAACTTAAAAACTAGAAGAAAGGCATTTATACAATGGGAGATATGCTCAAAGTATGCAACATAACTGGTTGAAATGGGCTTATATAGTTGGGCAGTGGTGGTACACACCTTAAATCCCAGAGCTTGGGAAGCAGAAGCAGGTGGATTGCTGAGATTTGGAGGCCAGCCTGGTCTACAGACAAAGTTTCAGGACAGCTGGGGTGCACAGAGAAGCTCTGTAAAGAGGAAGATGAAACAAAGAAAAGAAGGGAGAAAGAAAGAGAAGAGAGAAAGAAAGAGAGAAAGAAAGAAAGAAAGAAAGAAAGAAAGAAAGAAAGAAAGAAAGAAAGAAAGAAAGAAAGGAAGGAAGGAAGGAAGGAAGGAAGGAAGGAAAAAGTAAGGAAGACGGAAGGAAGAAGGAAGGAAAAAGAAAATGTCCTCATGTAACTCTATCACGTTCAGTGAGTATAAACCAATAAAATAAAAACCTGAATCAAAAGCAACAGACTTGCTTCTTGACCACATTGCAGAAGTCTAGGCAGTGATAGTACTTGGCAGAGTTTCTCAGTCATTTCGAGTTCCTAACACAACGTTATAGTGACATAAATTAATACCCTAGATGGCGAGGCTTGTGGAAAGTGTGTGTGTCATCAGTAGAGAAAGAAGAAAAAGAACAGAATAGGAGATGAGGCCGCCTGAGCTATCTTGGTATCCCACAGTTGAGAGGGATGAGGGCTACCCTGAAACAGGAGGCATTGCACCTCCAAAAATCAGCCTTTCAGATGCAAGCGTTTCAAGCTGCCACCCCGGGGCTTTAACCTGACTAAGCAGTTAGCATGGAAGCTGGAAACCCCATTTTCCTCCAGAATATGGAGGCACTTAAGGAGCTCTCACAACCTAAGTGTCTTCAGACATGGTAATATTCTTTAAACAAGTGTTAACATGTATAGGTGTTTGGCCTTCATGTATATCTGTGTACTGTGCATGTATCTGGTACCCGTTGAGTCCAGAAGAGGGTTGGTTGCCATGGGACTGGAGTTGCAGAGAGCTGTGAGCAGCCGTCTGGGTATTAGGAACTGGACCTAGGTCCTCTGGAAGAGCAGCCAGTGATTTTAGCCACTAAGCCATCTTTCCAGCTCAGACATGGTGATATTCTTGGGAGGCGTTTAGAGAGAAATTAGTACCTGCAGCTTCTCACTTTGCTGAACTTCTGAAAGCGTTCCTTATGTAAATAACCTCCATCTCTTAACATAATATGCTTATTCTATAAAACCCCCAAAATGGTGAGGGGGATTTTTGTGAGCGCCTCTAACCACCAGAAGCTATTTTTCTAAAACAGTATTTCTCCATTCTAATTTTTTAAAAAGCTCTCCTGACATTTCAAGTATTAGCCCACATGTTTAATTTATACATAACTTGCCCCCAAATTCATTTTTTACTCCAGAGGACAACAGCTTATCAGACTCATGGACCGTGCACTCTGTACTTGAAGTTAGGTTTGAGGGTCTTCCAAATCTATCTTCTCTTTATATTTATGCTTAGTAATGCTGTGTGTTGACTCTGGACAGTTGCCCAGGGATTACAGTCCAGTGAAAGAAACTTGAACTTCAATTATATATATATGGAAAGATAAATAATTGTTCATCAACTAGTTTTCATTGTGGAAACCATGCAGGAGTCATTTTAACCTAAACCTCACATGCTCCAAAAACATTCAAGGGCTTTGGTTTTGAACACAGCTTAGCAAAGACCTCAAATTCTTAAAATAATTCTGGTGTTAATCATAAATGCTTTAAATTTGTCTTACAAGGGAACCACAAAGTTGTCCCTCATCTATTCCAGGTATAAGTCAGAACACTCTTCTCTCACATTTGTGAACCCCAACTCCCTGGTGCTTTCTCCTCTGGAAGTTATTCTAACTGAAATAACATTTTTTTGAACAGAGAGCATTCTCTTGCCGGGGGTGGGGGTGGGTGGAATGGAATGAAGTGTTGAGTGCTCAGATTCAGATTTGCAAGTTTTAAGGATGTTTGAGAGGAACAGCTGCCAGTGCCCATGGTGTATCGTGGACTGAAGTTTTTAATGTTTCAAATAGACATGTGAATTCTCACAAAAGACCCTGAGAGATTAAATATACAAGAGAAACAATGCTCACAATAAGCTAATGGTATACGGACTGTTTTGAGCAATTCTGTATGTCAGCAGAAGCAGGCTTAGCTCAATTCCTGTTATGGAGCCTTTGTAAGAAGCTGGCTGGCAAAAGGGGTATTGGAACAAATATGATGTTTAAAGTTAGGCACCCAGGACAGGAGGCATTGAGGTAAGTAACCAAAGGGACTTGAAAGTTACTGTGTGCATCTCATTAATCCACTGCTTGTCCATGCCACTTGGAAATATACTTTTGTATTCCTGGGCTCATCTACCTGTGCGAGCACACATGCAGACTGTGTGTGCAGTCCATTGCTTGCATGCCTATTGTGTGTGCATATGACACTCACTTGATTAGATTTATCTTTTACTGATCAAATGGAATACATCTGAACAGCTGAACTATGGGGTGTAAGTCAAATAATGATCCCGTGACGTCTAAGACCCCCCAAATGCCAATATTTTCTGTTTAGTGTTCCTGTCAGTGATACCAACCAGTATATATGAAGTGCTTTTAGCATAAGATCTACCATAAGATGAAAAATCTTAAAGCACTGTATATAGCCACAGCTTTTTATATAGGCTGTGGTACTTTAAGTATGTAAAATATTTACCCGTTAGGGGCAAGACACACTCTCCTTCTCATTTTAATGTTCTGGTAAAAGCTGATTTTATTTATTGTTAGTGTGTTTGTGTGTGTGTGTGTGTGTGCACTCCTGGGGGTGGCATGTATGCAATAGTGCCTATATGGAGTCAGAAGAGAAGAAGAGAACTCTCTCAGGTCTGCTCTCTCCTTTCATAGTGGGTCTGAGGAGTTCATGGTCCTAGTTTTCCCTGTTCCACCTTATTTATAAGATGCCACCAAAAAGCTAAAAGTTCAGAACACACTCCATGTGCTTCTAGTAAAAAAAAGAAGTCACATGAGGTAGACATCATAAACCTGGGACAAACCCATATAAAACTTCTCGTTTCTTTTAGTAACTTTGAAAATATACATCATCTTACAATTTTTAAGCCGAGACTCATGCACATAGAGAACAAGAAAACTAACACATGGCTGTTGCTATGTTTACAATGTCATGTTCAATGTGAGGTCAGTCGTGTTTCCTATGAACAGGCACCATTACAAAACTGTATCCCTGGGAGTGATAAGCAGTGAGGTTAGCCACACTCAGGCTTTGCAAGGTCGTCAGAATTTCTTACAAGTGTAGAAACTAGATGAAGAACACGCAGCTTTCGTATTGCTCATTAACAGATAAAGCTTCTTCAAACAGACATTTTATTACCCAGGGAAAACACGGACCAAGCTGGGAAAGCAACTGATCCCTTCTAGCCCCGAAGTTTTAGTATATTTTGGGCCATGTGCAACTATCTTTCATTTTGTGTCTCTGATTTAACTAAGGCATAATCTATAATCTTATCTAAGCCACTCACTATATGTAGCTTTTCTTCCTTTTGCCATAATTTCTCTGGCTATGGGGCAGAAAGCTGTGCTTACTTACCCGAAACCTGTTTTAAAATTACAATTCCATTATTGAGTAAGCGGGTAACATAGAACACATATATACATACATACACACATATACATATTATGCATATATACATATTACTAACACATATCATGCATCTACATGATGGAACCATCTTTCATTTTGTACCTCTGATGTAACTAAATCTTGATCTATTATCTTACCTAAGTCACTCACTATATGTGAATTTTCTTTCACCCTAAATTTACCCTAATCTATATGTGATCTCTCTATCTATCTATTATCTATCTATCCATCTTGCTGTTGAACCTGTAGTCTGTCCCGTGAAAAGTAATAAACTGAAAAGTGTTATACTTAAATGCATTTCAAAGCATTGACAGTTATTGAAAATTAATAAAATGTCTAGAACCACATGAGGAGTTTTAGAAATAATCATCTATATTCATAATGTGACTGTGGTTAAATATTTTACCTCATTATGAAATCACAAAATTAAAATTAAAATCTAAGCGTGTCATTCTTTTAAATGAGAAATCTCTATTTTAGCCCAGTTATATTTGTCCACAAGGTACTTTGTGTCTTTACCCAAGCTTTGTTCTTTCATATTCTATTCTCTGCTTGTCTGGAACCCTGAATCACTAGTACAGAGGTTACATTCTGTATTGTGCCATACGTGTAGCTACTCAGAGGCTAGATTTTCTTGTGATCTTCCATTTTGTTGAGTTTTACTTTCACTGGCTTGTGTCATTCAGACAACTGTGTTGGAAGTTGACATTATGAGTAGAAGCCCTGAGAGAGGAAAGTGTTCAGTGCATTAAAACTCATTAGGCTGGGCAGTGGTGGTGCACGCCTTTAATCCCAGCACTCGGGAGGCAGAGGCAGGCGGATTTCTGAGTTTGAGGCCAGCCTGGTCTACAAAGTGAGTTCCAGGACAGCCAGGGCTACACAGAGAAACCCTGTCTTGAAAAACCAAACCAACCAACCAACCAACCAACCAACCAAACAAACAAACAAACAACCGAACAAACATCCTCATCAGCTATGCTATGGGAGCAGCTCCAGCTTTCTTTAGTCTAGCGGGGAGAGGATGCGAATGAGAGTTTTTAAAGATGCTGCCACCCTCAGTAACCTGTGTTTCTCTTGTGATGCGCATTGGTGGTTATCATCCATCGAATAATGTAAATTGTCTTGATTAGTAATCTGAGAAAGGCTGATGCTAACTCCATTCCAAAGAGTGGACAACAGAATGAGGTGTTCTCTGACCTCAGCCACATGGAGGCCAATGTCTTCTAAGACGTTTTTGTTTTGGTATGTGTCCATAAACACACATAACTCAAGAGCAGGAGTTTGCAGTCTGTTCATACTTGTCTATGCAATTGTTCACTTGACAAGAACTTTACAGCTCTTGGGAGGGTGAGCCTCTCCCCGCCCCCCCACGCCAAATTTCTTAAGGTTTACTGCATATGTGACACCATCTGAGAGCTTTTGTATTGTCAATAATTATTCTTAACTTTTAAAATTCTTACCTCTAAGTCATTAAAAAACAAATGTGTATCTGCAAGATTAAAGATCATTTCTTCCATCCGGAGCCCGAGAGTCACAGCCATTGGGGGATCCTGGAAATCAATACATACAAAATGAGGTAAAATTTCATTAACAACAAATACTAAAGAAATATTCTCGGTAGATATTGTTGGAGAAGGCAAAAAGTTAGATGAAATTTTAGAGAAGATTAAAACATTTTTCCAGCAGTAAGGGAGGAATTAAAGAGTTGGGAAATAGCTAGAAATATGACAATATTCTAGTGGCTGATAATATAAAGTAGTATGACTATAGTTAGCAATATTTACTTAGTCTCTCAGGTGGTCAGAATAAAGGATTTTGCATGCTTTCAACCCAAATAATGATAAATGTTTGAAATGTAAATATTAATTATCAATTTGATCACTATATATTACATACATGTATTGGAATTTATGGTATGTACACATTACGGCATTTATAATATTTAAAGAATTATATATGCATACATATATATGTTTATAAAATGTCTTATGAATGATTCTCAAACATGGATCTCTAAAGAGATATCCTGCAATTTGCAAGACTTAATATGCATATAAAGATTACAAACACATTTCAATAGTAATTTATCTCTCCAAATCCATTCATAAGAGAAGCATGCAAGCCAACAAATCTAGATGGTTTAGCTTGTGTATATGCCACAAATACCTTTTGGGGAATGGTATTTGGATGGGTGGTGAAGAACAGAGAAAGTTATTAAATATTTGCAAGGATATGCACTTAACATCATATGAAGTAAGTTATATTTAGAAATATATGTACATACATATACATACACATACACTTACATAGACACACATACATTTACACATCACAAACAGATACATAGATATATACATAAATGTACATATAGATACATATACATACACATAGAAACACAATATACATGTACACATATACACATATATATACGTATACATACATATACATAGATAGATGCATATACATATAGATACATGCACATACATGTACAAACACAATATACATGTACACATATGCACATACATATATGTACACATACATATACATATATGCATGCTGTATCAATTAGTGAAGGAAGAGGAAGTGGAATTGAAGGAGATTGGGGAGAGGCGCATGGGAAGATTTTGGAGAGATGAAAGTGAAAGGATAATGGCTATAATTATCTTATAATCTCAAGAAGAAAAGAAAAGGGAAAAAAGGAACAGCTACCATCAAACTAGAGTTGAAGAAGAATAGGCCCAGTGGATGATATGGATGGTACGATGATACAGAGGAGCAGAGAGGATTGCATCAAATAAGGATAGTAAAACAGATGGTACAATGCCACTTAATATGGACAGCATTTTGATTGGCAGGGTAGCAGGAGTCTCTATTTAACCATACATGTAGTTTGCTCTAACCTGAATTTCATTGAAGCTGCAGGAAATGGAGATTAAAAGAATATTCATTCACTGCACATAACTGTGTAGAGAATCTATGCTTTTAGCGATGTAGGGACGGGAGGGGTTGATGGGAAGTCAAAATGACTCCATGGTTTGCTACAGTGGCTGATCTCTTAAATAGCAGCAAGAGTTGAAGAATTAAGAGCAGAAGTGTTGTCTCTTTACCATGATTAAATGAAGCTGAAGTCTCAGTGTCAGGAGATTTTGAGACCTGAGAAGAGTTTGGGGACATGAAAGCAATCATTCGCATGGTTCTGTTGAAAAGATTGAGGTGTGACTAGGGGAAGGCAGAAAGTGGAAAAACTGGAAGGGCTGATTCCTTCGCATCTGAGGCCAGGTGGAAGTCTCAGGGGGAGAAAAGTATTGTGCACAGCACTGAGAAGTCTAGAGGACACTATCCGGTTTGGCTGAGCAGTTACCTGGGAAGAACTCAGCCTGGGAAGAACTTGGACTGTGTGGCTTGTCCATGAACCAGACTGCAGGCATGTGAGAACAGAGAACTGCCTTTTGGATCTCAACATTCTAATAAGTGGCATTTTAAGAAATGTACTGAGATTGAGCAGCTGTGTAAATAGCGTCACTTCAGTTTGCTGATGTAAACACATTCCCAGTGTCACTCTTGTGTTCTGTGGCCATGAGAACGTGGAGCATAGGAGAGCCCCATTAATAGGAACTGCATGTTAATGGATATGCAGGTGTACAGAACAAACTTATGGGTTGATGTGGATGAAGATGAGGCAGGGATAGTAAGAATTCACTGTACTTAATTAATTTCATTTTCTCAGCAGGCCTTTTTGTGGAGCTTGGCAAAAGATTCTTGACAAAATCCTATGGAGATTGCTCATATCCTGGGGCATGGACTTTGGCTACCTGGACTTAGGCTTTACTGCCACATTGATCTGTTGTCAGTGACAAGTTACTAGGATCAATATACCCAAGTATCCCCAAATCAAAAAGATGGGGTGATGAAGGCATGGGCAGGGTTGGATGTGGACACTGATACATACTATATATAAGGATTCTAAAACGTTCAAAATGTCTACAATACTCAGTACAAGACAAAGATCAAATTGTTTTATCTAAAAAGCACTCATCAAATATAAAGAAATACATGTTTTGTGCCCCCCAACTCATTTTTTTTAATTATCTCAGGCCATTTCAGAATGTAGAGGACCCTGATTGTGTTTCCCTCCATTGTCAGGCTCTCTTTTGTTGGTGTTCATATCCTTTATTGTCATTGAAAGAACCCTCTGAAGCTTGAATAATATTTTAACCATGCATTTTGTCTTTTTATGCTAAAAACTGCTCTTGCTAATCCTCTCTTTTCGGAGGGAACAGAGCGGGTCATAATAGAACAATGTTATAGAAAACTTTGAAATATTCTGCTAAGTCATGGACCCATGAACAAGAAGTCCACAGAACTATCAGGGAAATCAAATGTAATTACAGCATGAAAACATATAATTCCATTAGTGACGCTCTTTGAATTTCAGGAATGCCCATGATGCAAGACAGTAAAGGGGAGATTCACGGTACTCTGATGCTTTCTGCCCTGAAGATATCAATTTCAGATGCGGGTACAGAAATATCTTTTTAGAGCTTTTCTTTTGGAGGCTAGGTAGCGAATCTTTTATCCCAACTGGTCTTTGTCTCCCCTTTTAGGTTTCCAATAAAATTATTGGCTATCTTACGGTCATTTCTTACATTCTTTGCATTTATAGATTTGATTTCTGGGAAGACAGGAGAAATCCTAGGGGTCCTGTGATTGTTACTTTCATTGATAACATGTTTCTGAACGACACCTCCCTCTGTGCTATCCAAACAGTGGGAGAAAAATCCACAAAAGATGTATTTCCTGTGCATCTAATAAGCTTGAAACAAATACATACTTTTTTCTTTTTAAAAAATCACATGGCCCTTATAGTGAGCGAGCTTAGCATATGGCAAAATGAAAGCTGTATTGGAGTGTACAGTTGGAATTCAAGCCCATGGCACTGGGAGGGATAATCACTTGTTTTCCAAGCTGTGGTGTTTGTACAACACTCACCCTACTACAGCCAGCACTTATTAAGCATTCTGGCAAAAATCCCACTTCTTAACTGGATAATTTTGGATTTGAATTTTGTCAGAGTGTGAGTTGGTTAGATTTTACTAAGGTTTTCAGAGAGCAAGCCCATTGACAGAGAGGTGTTTGGTCATCAAGGCCACAAGCCAAGGAAAACTAAGTCAAGAGGTGATATTCTTGTTCCTCAGAGACGGTTTTGGGAGGGCTTCTTTACAAATATATGATTTATCCCCCCTTCCAGTTAACTAAGTCACTGGGACAGCTAATTCTAAATTAGCAGATTACAGTGCCACACTTTTCCAGGTGAAGGACTCACAGATCTCAAACTCTAAAAGGGAGGGATATTTGTTAGGGGGTGGGTGGTTTGGGGGGGAGGAAGCCTTCTCAGAACCCGGTCATGGTGGATACCTCTGGCTGGGAAGGGGCGACTGGTGGCTACAGTTCCACTGCATTATCAAGCATTTGAGAGTGAGATATATTTCTGGAGAGAACCCAAGTCTTGTACTGAAATTCCTACTATTTTCGTAGATGTTTATGGGGTGTCTTATGAATTCAGATTTGCTGCATTTTTCCACTTAGGGGGAGTGAATGTTGAGTTTAGTATTGAAAATGAAGTGATAGCAAAGACTTGGGCAGAGTGATAAAGTGGGGAAATAAAGGCACAGGCAGGGTCGGATGAGAGTCCTGATACACATGACACACATAAGAGTTCTAAAGGACTCAGCATGTCTCCTGCAGAGTTCAACATGGGGCAAATGGAACTTCTGCCAATTTATGCTCTGTAGTACTTTGTCAAAACACTGAAATGATTCCCAAGACACTCTGCTGGAGAGAGTGGAAGAAAAGGAAGGAAGAAGGGAGGGAAGATGGAAGAGAGAGAGAGACAGAGAGAGACAGAAAGAGACAGAGACAGAGAGGGACAGAGAGCCAGATGAAAGAGAGAGAGAGACAGAGACAGAGAGACAGAGACAAAGACAGAGAGACAGAGAAAGAGAGTGAGGAAGAGGAGGAAAAAGATGAAGAAAATAAATAACTCTTGACCTTGAAATGTGTGCCTCTAAGCCAGATGTTACCAGTGTATACACCCAAATCGGGATCAAGTAGAGCACTTCTCTAAATCAAAATACTAATGCCTATTAGCCATGTTAGCACAGAACATAAATCGGAGCCAGACTGTCTGTCTGTGGGTCTCTGCCCTATCCTGGGCCATCAGCTGCAATTCCTCCTCTAGGGAAACACTGTAAAAATATCTCAGGAGAAGCAGCAATTATGTATTTTTAAAGAAATGGGGGTGTATTTTTCTTTTAAGACCCTGGGATCTTGCACCAGTTATTCCTCTGGGACATAAAGTACATTTGTAGATTTTTACTCAAGGGACAGAAGATGCCCAAACACACTGTAAAGGAAGATAAGTCAGCCCACAAACCAAGGTGGAACATGTTCCTGGGTTCTCAAGATGCAAGGACTTTTCTAATTAGACATAAGAGGTAAAATGAAATCCACTCATCATCTGGAAAGGAAACTCCATATTTGACCTATTTGTTTGAGGAACAGGTGGTCGATTCCAGAGTTCTTAAAGGGATGGCTGGGTCTTTGGGTCCTTAGTTTCAACTCCAAGTATTGCTTAAAAGAAAGGGAAAAAAAAAAAGCAAGTTCTCAGAGGGAATTGGAAAATGCTGTTAGGAACATTCTATTATTGATCATCTGTTCATATATATGGTTTTGAGTGCCTATGACATGCTCAAATTCTGGGAATGGAAAAACAAAACAAAACAAAACAAAACAAAACCAACAAATCAAAGTAAAGCTGGAAAGATGGCTCAGTTAGCAAAGTGGTTGCTGAGGAAGCACTTGGACCCTGGGCTCAGATCGCAGCCCCCATACAAAAGGCTGGACTTGCAATCATAATCTCATTGCTAGGGAAAGACTCCTGGAGCTCACTAGTCAGCCAGTGATGAATCAGTGCGATGCAGGTTCAAGGAGAGACTCTGTCTCAAAGGAGAAAAGAGGGATGTGTGATATAACTGGGGAGAGGAAAGGAAAGTCAGTATAGGAGAGGGAGGAAGGACAAACAGGTCACACTAAAGATGAATCATGTTTTGAAAATCCACAGGGAGTAATAGTATATTTATCTAAAATTACATATACTTTGCAAGCATGTGAGCATCAAAGTTCAGTTTATATGAACTTGTGCCACTTGAGATGATGGTACTGTCCCCAATAGGCAGAGACTCTCTAATAAAAACCCTACTACCTGGCACGAGAAGACTCCCTTGGAGTCGTTGGTCAAGTGAGTCTCAGAAGATCATAAAATAATACAGGGCATTACTATTACCCTTGGCTGTCTTCAGAGATTGATGGCAAGTCCCTGTCACTGAAGGCACCACATTTGTCAGACACAGGAGTCTAAGGAATGGAATTGAATCTGACCCAAGATTTCCTCAACTGAGGAATAGATTTCACAATACTAGAAGTCACTATGAAAGCTATCAATCAGGTATCATACCAGCTGTGATGCCCATGAACTATAACAATGGCCACCACAGCAAGATATCCCTAAGGGTACAATAGTGGCATTTAAATCTTGGCGATAACCATAGCTACTCAAGACAGAACCCATTCCCAGTACTGAAAACCCAGCCACCTACTGCTGGTGAGCTCATGGATCTTAGAGGAGACCCCATTACAGTCACTTTCCTAAATGAACATAATTTCTAACTGCATTCTAAATGTTCATCCTCACACCCACAGGTTAGTATAGGTCTCACCTCTCATCTGAAAAGCTTCCTTTTGTACCAGATCATTACAGAAAGCCACAACTGGTCAACTGCAGAGAAGAACAGACTGTGTGGGTGCCTGGCTCTAACTGATTCATCCAAAGCACAATTTCCTGCAACTGAGACTAAGGGAATGTCACAGAAGAAGGGATAAAAAGTTTCTAAAGCCAGAGGATCAGACGTCTACTGTGACATTGTGTCTTGCGCATGTGACAGGTATGGTACACTCGTGTAATCTCAGCAGTATGGTTGTCTACACAAGGCCTGAGCAATGAACACATTGGTTGACCTGGTTGACCTGTTTCTGTAGCTGGGGAAGACTCACAGGGCCCTATGTCTAGATGAAGGTCTACAGGAAACTAATGACCTCTGGGAGAAGGAGAATTACTCTTCCCTAGGAAACAGCTCCCTGCGATTATTTAATACCAAGTGGACACACACACACACACACACACACACACACGTGTGTATGTGTATGTATTTTTAAATAATATGCAACATTAAAGAGACTTAGCAGCTTGTGTCAACATATATATGCATTTATATATGAAGTGATAGTAATTTATAAGAAAGAAGTCAAGAATATAAGAGGGAATAGGGGTTATAGGAGGGAGTAGATTAAAAAATGAACAACTTCGATACTGGAGAGGAAGATGTCTGGTCTTCACATGTATGCATATAATTTACATGTATACCTGTACACACATGAACACTTACACACCCCACATGAGAACAAGTTCACAGAAGACCCCCAACTCACACATACTTACCAATAAAGGCAAAAAAAAAATTAAAAGCAAAAGTCATGTACTTCTGAGCTCCAGTTATCATTATTATGCGATATAGCTAAAAAACAGCCCAGTAAACACAGCATTTCCGGTGATGATAATGCTGTAGTGCAAAGAAACGTAGGCGAGTAGACACAGAAGCTTGGGGCGGAGTTGTGGTAGTCAGTGCAATCCAGCATGCCCCTGCCAGGACTAATGAGTGGATAAAAAGCCAGGGAGTTAGCCACACGCGGATACGATATGAGAGACGGGCAGTCTTGGGTGTAGCAGTGGGCCTGTCACATGGGGCGGCACATCCAGCAGTGGGGCCAAGCCTGGGAAGGCAGGACATACTTTAGGGAAGACTGAGCCCGAGTCGGGAATAAAGAAGAGATCCAGTCAGAAAAACTGAGAAAGCCTTGCCACAGCTATGATTTCTCAGATCCCAGAAGAGTGTCCTCCTTTGTAATTTGGGGATGAGAAGAGAAGGAGAAAAGCAACTGGGAAGAATTTAGCTCAAGAGGCCTTTCCTAGAACAGCTCATAATATTGTGGCCAGTAGTACAGGGTTGGGGATAGGGCGATGCAGGTCACAGGTTGTGCTGGCTCAGAGAGAAATCTCTTCAAGGGGAGATGAGGTGCTTGCAGCACAATTGTGAGAACGTGAGTCCCACCACCAGAACCCACATACATAACTGTGCACGGGGCCAGACTGACAGCCCTGGACTGATGATGAAACTCACTAATCAGTCAGACTAGTTAAATCCAGTGAGGACTAGATCCTAGCCAGAGAGATCCTGTCTCACACGATAAGGTAAGGTAGACAGTTGCTGATGATCTACACACACACACACACACACACACACACACACACACACACACACACACTTCTATCACCTCACACCATTCAGCATAGCAGGGAAAGAGGCTCTAACATGACTATGTATCAGGTCCAAGCTCTAAGAATTAAATAGCCACCATTGTCTCTCCACCTCCCACAGGCAGACTGGCACACATTAGTGTCCTGGATTCAGCTTTACTCTTTGTATGTATGCTCTATTTATGTACACATTACACATATAGGTACGTTAACATACTTTTAGAAAACATGAAAATACTACCTATTTTACTTGGCATTGAACCTATAGGGACCCTTTTTGCCTTAGATTCTTGAGTGCTTAGATTAAGGTATAAACCACCAGTTTTTCTATGCTTTATGTACTCCAAAACCTGGTTATAGCCACCTGATTACAAAGACTGTTGAGTTGTTGTCACTGAACTGAGTATGTCAGAGTGACGGGCAAAGTGACAGATACAAATAGAAGAAGCGCGCTCCCTGGAGAACATCCAGTTGCCCAAATTTCAAATTCCCTTAGAACCACATACTACACAGACTTCTAAAGGTCACGTGATCTTGACAGGAGGAGAGAGAACTTGAACTTGGGTCTATATTTCCCACAAAGCTAAACTCCAACTCTTTGTTCAGAAGGGTCATGGTGTTAGCCATCCCAGGTGTGGTTGCTTCAGACCTACAATTTTAATCATTTAGCAATACCAGTCACTTTCTACTAAAGGGCACACTGCTTTCTTTACGACTCTGTAGAAAGCCCAGTGACTGTTACTACCAATGTCCTGTTTCTGTGGAGTGCATCGATTGTCAAATCCAAAAGCAGTGGAGTGGTTTATTCTGATGAGCATCTCATTCCCCAGCTCTGGCCTTCCATATCAGCAAGTCTTCTTGCTAGCTTGAACTACAACCATGTTACAGTGCAGTTACTTGCTTTTCTTCAATCTTTCCCCTGACTTGGGCTGTTCATCTCTTGTCTCCTTAAGCCGAATGCCTGGAGATGACCGTGGCTTCCAAGGACGCAAGTCATTAACGTTCATTAACCCCCTACAGCAAAATTTGTTAATGTTTATTCCCTTACCCTAGAAAGGAACTACTGTTATTTAGGTTAAATAATTTGCACAGTTGCTCAGAGCATCAGAACCATCCTCATAGACTTCCAGATAGGGGGATGATCCCTGGGCGCCATCTTGTCAAATTCATGAACTTCTATTTTAGATTTTTGCAGTGATGAAGCTGTGCATGCCAACTGGTGCTCGGCCAGAGAACCCATCACACAGCCTCCCGGCAGCAGAGTCTGCATTTGCCACCATCAGAAAGATCCAGAAATAGTTCTGTTTGCGAGGAGGGAGTGTTGACAGTTGAGCAGAGTCACAAAGTGATAACATATTAGGAAGAACCTTGCAAATGTATATATTATTTACAGGTGGGTGTAGAAATTTCTACAAGGTTTCTTAAGTGAACACATAAAACTAGTTACATAAGATCATGGCATTCCTAGAAGACTGAAGACTATGGATTTTATTTGCAAAGGTCTCATGTGGCAGCATAAGACTAAAGGAGGATAGAGACTTAAGATCGTGTCAGAGAGCCAAGTCCTGGTTGTCTAGGCCACTTGCACAATGCCTTGTACCACACCAGTGGCATAGAGCAGAAGCTAGAGCTAAGTGGCCAGTGCACTGAGGTGGATGTACTTATGGAGCGTCAAGCATGCTGTAGGAGACCAGAGGTGTGGGAGAGACAGGAGCAAGTTGGTAGATAGATGTGTTAGCTCTAGGGCTTGACATTACAGTTCAGTTGCACATGCCCTCTTCTTCTGGCTTAATGTATTTTGTGTGATTACAGCACTGCCATAAGCATCAGGAGAGCAAGCCCAGACGTTCTGCATCTCTGAGAGCACCCATTTCTACATATTTCTCATTGGGCAGAAAAGAGTGAGTGTTAATACTTTACTTTCTTGGACCTGAGAAGCAGATCCTTGGATTCATAGCTAAATGTTCTTGAGATGATCCCATTTAGCCCACCCACTAACTCCCACATGGAAGAGAATCGCCTATTTTATTTTTGAGTTTTGAGTTCAATGTGATGGTTTGAATATGCTTGGCCTAGGGAGTGGCACTATTAGGAAGTGTGGCCTTGTTGGAGTAGGTGTGTCACTGTGGGTGAGGGCTCTCATACTTTCATCCTAGCTGCCTGGAAGCCAGTCTTCTAGAGGCCTTCAGATGAAGATGTAGAACTCATAGCTCTTCCTGCAACATGCCTGCCTGTCTGGGCACTGCCATGCTCCTGCCTTGATGATAATGGGCTGGACCTCTGAACCTATAAGCCAGCTCCAATGAAATGTTGTCCTTATAAGAGTTGCCTTGGTCCTTGTGTCTGTTCACAATAGTTCAAACTGTATACAATAGTAGTAAAAACCTAATTAAGACAAAAAAATCCCACCTATTTATTTCAAGATAGGGTCTCTCCATGTACTGCAAGCTGGCCTAGAACCCACTATATAGCCCAGGCTGGTCTTGAAGTCATATTCTCCCCACCTCAGCCTTTTAAGTGCCAAGATTAGGTTATGCCCCTATAATCACTTTCTGATAAAGAAATTGGCTCAGAGGTCAAATGGCTTGTCACACAGCCTACCAAGTTCAGCTGATATTCATTACAGGAAGTAGAAGCCTTGGCCTCTGTAAACCCGTCTTGGGTGATTGAGAATAACAGGAGTGCTGCCTAGCTTTGGGGGGATCATGGGGTCTCTTGTTCTTTGCCTCTTCCCTCTAGCTGGAGAAGCCCTATTCATAGGTATTTTATATAATGATACTCTGTAGAATATGCATAAAGAATGCTTTCCTTTAAACCTTTAAATCACCATTACACCAAGGTGTCCATTTGGAATGTACATTGGTGCTGGCAAGATGGTTCAGGGTAAAGGTGCTTGCTCCAAATCTGATGGCCTGGAATTGATCGCTGGGACTCATGTCATGGAAGGAGAGAACCAACTTGTAAAGAAGTCCTTTGAATATGGGACATGTACACACACACACACACACACACACACATAAATACTTGGAATGTTTTCTAATACACATCAAAGCAGTGAGTCACTTGAATCATGAAATGGACTGAGTGCACATAAGCAATTTCAAATCTACACAACTCTTAATGGGATGTGGGTCTTCCACCCACCTTCCAAAACTAATGGTCCCAGTTACTATCTAAACTATGTATATGAGTGTGTGTACTTGTGAGTTTATGTGCATTATGTGTATGCAGTTGGTTATAGAGGCCAGAAGAGGGCATCAGATCCTTTGGGCTGGAGTTGTAGATGTATGAGCCTTCAAGTGTGCTGGAGACTGAGCAGTGCTTTTAACAGCTGAGTTGTAGCTCCAGTTTCATCTCAGTTACTATTTCTAAGAGCAGTGAAAATTATTATTTTTTTCAAGTAACAGCTAAAATGACTTCATTTCTATCAGCCTGTAAAGTCACTGGAGAGCTGATGAATATACTCTCACGACATGATTGTTTACACTATCTCAGAACTATTTTGGTATGATAACTTGCAGTGAACCCCCATACAATGATGTAAGCACTCTTCACATTCACTTGCCACAAACTTTCTTTGAAGACCACTAATTGACATGTCGAAGGACCAGGTTTGTTTGTTTGTTTGTTTGTTTGTTTTGCCAAGATAAAACATTTAGAAAATTTCCCAGTGCCTCTTGAAATTTGCCAGTGATGCTGAGAGTTTGGCTTGGGGTTGGCTTTTAGAGTCAGCCAGCTTGTGAGGCAATTGAGCTTCCCTGTGCTTTATGACGTTTTTGTTTGAAGGAGAAAAGATTTATTTTGGCCCACAGTTTTAAAGATTTCAGTTCAGAGGCAGTTTGCCTCACCCATTGGGCCAGAACACTGGTGGAATTATGCATTGTGGTGGGGTTGTTCTTATCACTGAGGACAGAAGGAGAAATCAGAGGCTTGCTGTAGCCCGCAAGGCTTGTTCCTACAGATCTAGTTCTGCTTGCTATGCCTTTCCTTCCAAAGGCGCTGTAGCCTCTCAGAATGGAGTTGGTGCCTGGAGGAAGAATTCCGAATATGAGGCTGTTGGGAACACTGGTGTGTACCAAGCCAAACACTGTGGTGGCAGCTTCCTGTTGCCATAGCAGAACGCCTGAGATGGGGCAACTTAGAAAGAAAGGCAGTTTTGGAGGAAGGCTACGGGGGTCTGGATGTCTGAGGTCTGGCATTGTGTTGGCATTGATCTGTTCTGGTGAGGTGCTTGCATGGCTTTGACTTGTGGCAGAAAATAGAAGTACAAATGAGAAAGGAAGAGAAAGATGGAGGACCACAGAGCTCAGTGGGGAGACTCAGAAGGCGGTGATCTCTTCTCCAGACACATCATCAAGTGGGAGAAATTTGAACTTTCTTCTACAATTCTAAATCCTGGAGTGAAACATTTTTGAATAAGAGAGACATTCAATAGTATCCTGACCTTGTATAGGAAAGTTTTTAGTGGAGTGGGTGTGACCTGTGGCCGACATTTTTTGCTGACTTTTGCTTTCCCCACTGAGTGGCACAATGGATTCCCACCTCCGTAGGCTGCTGGGATTCCCTCCACCTCCTGTTCTCCTTATGTCCCCCTTGATCTTCAGCCTCATTCTCTATATTTCCTGTCATTTACAGTTCAGTCCCAGAGGCTTCAGGTGTGAAGTTCTGTAGGAAGACCTCAGCCTGCATACAAAGGACTTCCTTGAGATCAGACTGAGGTCACACACTGTGGGCAAGAGGACTGGAGAACGTGCTGTCCTCAGTCTAACAAAAAGAAAACAGCTGTAATGAACTGTTTACCATTGTCTTCAGATTCCATTTGGGAAATTCTAATGATCTCATAATTTAAAAGATGCAAATTCCTAGAAAGGGACGAAGACCTGTTGTCAAGGCACATGTTAAAGTGTAAGGAGACTCCACAAGGGGAGGCCCATCACTGCTGATATGATACAGGGATCATGTGCAGCTCAGAACACTCCCTGACTTAGAGGGGTCACACACATTCACGACTCACTGCTATTTCAGTTTTCATTTACTGTGAAATGTAGCTGTATACACCATCACAGTCATTTAAAGGGGCTCATGGTATAGTTTTGAAAACACTCCAGGATTATGACAATAATTTAGTTATAAATTGTGGTCATGCTTTGTAACAGCGGCCTACAATCACTGGCACATTACTATAAAAATACCCAGCAAGAAACAGGAAATAAAAATAAATATGAGATACAAATTTGGGTGTGTGAGTTTGTTTTAATATTCCATAAATTCTATCCTCATCCCAGCAGACATGTCAAAGCTTAAGAGACAACTCATTTGTTAATTTATAAACGAAATAGACCCTGAAAGTATAGTTTCAAGACATGTGTTAGACCCTTATAAAGGAACAAAGACACTTTTGGTAAATGGTTGCTGAAAAGAAATGACTACTTTTTATATGTACTTAGAAAGTAAAAACAGATGACAGCACAGATTAATCCAAAGTACAAATTTACAAAGAGGCCTTTGAGCTGGAACGATTGATCAATGGTTAAGGGCATTTCTTGTTCTTCCAGAGAACCTGGGTTTGGTTCCCAAAACCCATATATTGACTCATGCAACACCTCTAACTTAAGATTCAGGATCTGACATATTCTTCTGGAGTTCATGGTCACTTGTATGCATGTGCACATGCACATACAAACATACACACCAATGAAAAATAAAAAAGACACAGTTTAATGCAATCCACCATGTGTTGTCTAGAAGATGAGACTATAACTGTTGCTATAAAGCATGTTGATGGGACATAGGAACCCACCCACTAATTGTCATGCCGTGCTGTGAGGCACAGGGAGACATTTCCGTTTGTGTGATTGTGATTTGTAAAAGACCCAAAGCTAACCACATACTTTCATACAGTAGTGGAAACCAGGCCAATATGTTCTCACCAAACTCTCTTTCGAGCAAATCCTACTGACAGAGTCAAAGTCCATGATGAGCTAATATGCGTGTTTCCACCAGAGCAGCCTCCTGTGGTTATATCAGGCCAGGACACAGAACTCACACAGTCAAGATGCTGGTCTAAGAAGGTCACTACAGAATGAGTAGCAAGAGAGAAAGGCAGTGAAATGCTGAGCCTTCGTGTAAGTGAAGGGATGTTATCCCCAAATGTGTAAGAGTAGGGTCCTTGGTCTTGAGGTAGAAAACTCAAAGTTCCTGCAAAAGGTGTAAAGGTAACTTTTAATTAGCTCTGCAGAGATCAGGAACTGGCCAAAGGGGAGACTATCATAAAAGTTGATGGAGAAAACAAAGCAGTTTAAAACATACCTTGAGTTTTTAACTGGTTAAATTCTGTATACATTTGGGAATAAGCTCTTGGCTCCTTACCTTGCCATACTTCTGTGCATAAGAGCCCGTGAGGAGAGAGTGGAAGACGATGATGGTTTCATCCAAGTCCCAGACAAACACACGCTGAAGAGAAACGGCCAGGGTCAAAATGGCTTAAGGAAACAGATCTTTACAGTTAAAAGAAATTCCCTTTCTTGTTTTATGTGGTCTTGACTGGTTTATAAAAAACTACCCTCTCTCATGGTTTATTCCTTTTTTAATCTTATTTTGTATTTTTCTAGTTTTTTCTTTCTTTTATTCTTCTTTCACATATTATACCCTGACCAGTTTTCCCTTCCTCCATTCCTCCTAGTGTCCCCTTCCACATTCCCTTTTTTTCCAGATCTACTTCTCTTCTGTTTCCCTTCAAAACCAAACAAGCAAGCCTCCCAGGGACATCTACCAAATATGGCATAACAAGTTACAATAAGACTAAGCACAAACCCTATCAAGGACAAGGTGGCATAGTAGGAGGAAAAGGGACTCAAGAGCAGGCAAAGGAGTCAGAGACATCTCACCCCCACTGTTGGGAGTCCCACAAAACCATCAAGCAACACAATCATAAGGTATATACAGAGATCCTAGCTCAGACCCATACAGGGTATGTGTTTGTCTCTTCAGTCTCTGTGAGCTCCATATGAACCAAGCTTTGTTGAATCTGTGGGTCATGTGCCTACTTTGCAAAGTCTGATTCTCATAAAACTTGGGGACATGGGTGATAAAAATTTTCAGAAGTTTAATAATCAGGTGTCCTGACTTGTAATGAATAGACCCAAATTTGATTATAGTTAACATGGAAAAGATAAATTCTGATTTTATGATAGAAAGAAGTCTAATGTTGACATATTTTATATTTCTAGATCTCCTGGGGTTCACTGTGTTTTGGAATTTATTTTGAATTTGCATAAGATATTTTCAAAATGGATTTAAGGCAGTCTATGGATAGCTCCTAAACAACGATGACATGTCACATAGGCTGGTGAATATATTGTTTGGCTTGCAGAGACTTATGAAAGATTTCACATTACAAATTTAGGAGATTGGACCCAGACAACAGAGGTTCGTCATTGGAAGAGAATCTGGAGTTTGGGCCACACTAGATGTCACTCTACTCTGGAATGGGCCAGTGTCTCTATCCAGCTCCCTGTCAGTTGGGCTGCCTCGCTGTCCTCTTTCAGGTCATACCAGTAGGCATCAGAACACATTTCATCTCTTTGGTATATTCATACATATCTCGTAGGAAGAGGCACAATGTGTGCTATTCGATTTGTGTTACATCTGGAGATTAATCCTTTTCTTCAGTTGAACTTTGTGATTGTGTATGAACATATTATGGCTAATGATAGATTTCTATAATAGAAACTCAACTTGCTCAATGTAGTTACATTTCACAGAGCTCACAAATGAAAAAGAGTACTTTAAAATCCACAAATATGACAGATTTTAACACATATATTCATTGACAAGATTTTACTATTTTCCTTTCAACACAGATTTCTTTATCTTTCTAGAATCTTTCTCTAAGGATATTATCGCATAAGTCATAGCTTTATTTTTTAACTTTTTTCAGTTTGAATAAAAAATGAAATTATCAGTCTTTAACTTTCAAAGTATTGTTACCTCTGACTTTATTGTTTTAAATTTTGCTATAGATAGATAGATAGATAGATAGATAGATAGAAATTTCAAAACTTACTAGGTATTTAAAGTATGACTATTCCATTCAGTAAACTAAAGTAACTTACATTCTACAGCGATAAGCAGGCATACCTCTAGGTCACTGTCCGGAGGTGGGGAGGGATTATTTTTCCGGCCTCTTCCTCGAGACTTTGACCCAGAACTTCTACATGTTCTGTCATCGAGATCTTTGATTGGTGTGGAGGGACTCTGCACTGTATCAAACTCTCCTATAAATAGCATGGTGTGCCAAGAAGAACAGTTTAGTTTTAGAACAACTACAAGTCTTCATTATCACTTAACAAATTCCTATACATTAATGACCTCTTTGTGACAAAAATTATAGTTCAAATATGTAAAGTTGTAATTTAGTAAAAATAATGTATAGGTCATTCATTGACTTCCTCATAGAACCCAGAATGCCTCTAGTACCCTCAAGCTTCCTGTCTGTACTTTCACCCCCATTTTTTCTGTGTTTAGGTCTAGTCTCACCTCCCTTTGGGCCACATTTCACACAACACGGTGTCTTCTGAATTAGCCCTGCACCCCACTTGCAAACTGGACAGTCCTTCTTACTGAATTCACCTCACCACTTCCTTCCTGTCTTGTGTCCACTAATGAAACTCCATAAGACCATAGTCCATACTCCTGCTACTCAGTGGAAGTAAGTGAAAGCCATGAGCTTGGGCAGTTTTCCAGCAGTTATATTAGAAGGTATAAAGAGACATGTAAAATTAACCCACATATGTTAACTTCACATAAACAAACACAAAATATCATTTGAGCATGTAATCATTTTTAAAAATTAGCAAGAAAAATTTTACCTTTACTATTTTCTTAACAAATTGTTGAAATCTTGTGCCTGCTATAGTTATTTCAATGTGTGTTATCTGTGTTGTAAGTGCATGATAGTCATAATTGGGCAATAGTTACACTACTGTATGGTACAGTTCCTTTGACTCCCTGATATCCTTACTAAAAGCTAATTTCCGCTCACCAAAGCTTGAATGCACATACTTTGCTGAGATTCCTGAATAACCATCGGATTAATAAATTTAGAATACAAGCTCAGCCTTTATCTTTCCAGATAGGTGATATATTTGATCCTATTAAACACACCCCTTCAGAGTTATTATTTGGCGGCTGGTATCTGCGGGATGTTAGTTCCAGCTATGCTCTCCAGTGCCTTCCTACCTGGTAGTCACAGATTGTTCTTCTGCCATGCTCAGGATAGATACCACGGAGTTCTGGTCTTCCTACTCTGGTGCCAGTGTCTCGTATGCTAATGTACATGAGGACCCAGAACAAGCTCTCTCCACCCAGCCATCACTTATCTAATTGGCTTTTCTATGTCTTACAAGTTCTTGAAATCCAGACTTATGAAAAGTTAGTGAACTAACCAGTACCCCCAGAGCTTGTGTCTCTAGCTGCATATGTAGCAGAAGATGGCCTAATCGGCCATAATTGGGAAGAGAGGCCCCTTGGTCTTGCAAACTTTATATGCTCCAGTACAGGGGAACACCAGGGCCAAGAAGTGGGAGTGCATGGGTAGGGCAGCAGGGTGGAGGGAGGGTATAGGGGACTTTTGGGATAACATTTGAAATGTAAATGAAGAAAATACCTAATAAAAAAGTGGAAAAAAAAAGAAAGAAAAGTTAGTGACCATGGATCTTAACAAGCATAAAGCACTGGCCAGTAGCAAGTTTGTGTTAGGGTAAATTGAGGCTATAAAGGTTGCAGCCTAACAAGTCAGCTTGACTTGTGACAGCACATCAAGGATTTTACTTAGTTTTCTTGAACCTTAGTTTCAGTGTCTACCGAATTCTGGATAATAATCCTTTTTAAAATTTTTGAGGATGAATTATATTTGTATTTAATTTAAACCATAAGCATAAAGTGAAAATCTCTAGACAAGTCTGTTATCAAGGCACATTAGACTTAAATAATGTAAAAAGTGATATGATGATCTTCATTTATCACTGAGATACAACACAATATGATAGAGCAATAATTCACAGAGAATGAAGTAATACTGAAAAATGGCACATTGAACATAGCTTTTCTGAGAAACAGTAATTGTTATAGGGTAAACATCTTACCATATCTTTTGATTACAACATTTTATTTGGGAAGTATCATATGGTATGGGATCAAAAATATGCCTTAGCTGTCTCTCCATAAATGGAGGGGGAGGAGGAGATAGAGGGACTATGAAAAGAGTCATTTAAAGGGACATCTGGAAACCTAATATAGTAGAAACTTCCTAAAATACATACATATGTGAAAATAATTTAAATAAAATTTCCAGATAGTGGGGTAGACAGAGCCCCAACTGGGCATCTTTCATCACAAAATAAAGCTCCCAATGTATGGAATGGGGGTACATTTAATATAATTGTAGCCAAAGGGGTCCCATGAGAAGCTCCAACAAAGCAGGCTACTGCCCAGGCTACTGGTTCCATTCTATTGGTAAGATAAAGAACTGTTGCTGAAGACAACATCTACACAACTCACTGAAGATGGAGAAGTTGCGCTGGTGCCTACCTAGAGCCTTCACCCCTACTAACCAATTTTCATTATACTGGAAGGTGCTCTGCACACTACCAAAGGAGAAAGCTAAATACCAACCCAGCTACAAACCCTTTGATCTACAACAGTGTCCTGCCTGCAAGGGGTGCTGGTGCAGTGGTGGCACTAAGCCTGTGGGAGTGACCAAGGACGTAAGGGCCATGCCGTGGGATGGAGCCCATCCATCCTTGACACTGCTCCTGTAATGGAGAGCCTGAAACCAGATAGGCAAGGCACCTAGGGAAAACCAAGTACTACTCTTCTACTAAAGGAACCTAGCACAAAAATGACTCCTAAGGACATTCTGCTACACTCGTAGGTCAATGTTTTCCTCAGCCATTGTCAAAGAAGTTTCCTCCTGCAGTAGATGGGAACAAATAAAGAGACCAACAGCTGGACGGTACGCAGGGAGTGAGAGGCCTTGGAACACTCAGTCCTTTATCAAACCCTTCACCTTAGGGCTCAGGGAACCTTGTGGATGAGCAAGAGGAGATGGAGGACACCAAGAAAACAAGGCCTTCTGGATACAGCAGGCCTGACGTGTAACCTCACAGAGACTGTGGCGGCACGCACAGGTCTGGGCCCGAGAATCCAGGTACTGAGAGGGGAAGTAGACGCAGGTCCTAATTCCTAAAACAGAAGCTGTCTTCAATTGAAAACCATTCACAAATGGAAAGTTAGTTTTCTCTAATGGAGTCTCACTGGATATACAAACAACAGTGTGGGGCAGGCCCTGTGCTCAGCAGTAGATGGTCAACATAAAACCAACTCAGTGCACTGTCAGAACTTTGTTTTGTCTTGTCATGATCTACCTGAGCATTTCATTCTTTTTGTTACCCTACAGTTCTTTTGCTTATATATTACGTAAGGCTTTGTGGTTTTAGGTGATTTCTGCACATGCCAATGTTTTTTTTATGCTTTGAAAACGATGTTCGTTTTTTCATTAATATTTGTTTCTTAGTATTTTATTATTTTCCTAATGTGTGTGTGTGTGTGTGTGTGTGTGTGTGTGTGTGAGAGAGAGAGAGAGAGAGAGAGAGAGAGAGAGAGAGAGAGAGAGCACAAAGCATGTGGGTTTGGGTGAGTGGGGAGAAGGTGAGGACCTGGGAGGAGCTGGAGGAGGGAAACTATGATCAGGATATATTTTATGAAAAAAATCTCGTTTCAGTAAAAAATAAAGTAACGATATAAAAACACATCTTACTGTAAATGTTGTTTGCTCTTAAAGCAGTGCCAGCACGGCTCCTGGTTTCCCTGCCACTGCCACTGCCACTGCCACCACAGACAGGGTGGACAGCACACTGATAAAATGCTTTAACTACAAGTTTGAACACAGCCTTACCTTGCTGCAGCTTACGTTCCAGCTTATTTGAATAGGATTTAGATATTTGAACTTCTAAGTAACACTACACACACCCTTCTCTGCTTTCCACTCTTATACTGGATACTGGGACAAAAATTCCCTTGGGTTAATAAGTCATGCTAATCTAATACCTTTCTTTAAATAACACGATTCAAATTCATTCATACCTCAAAATTTTATTTTTATTTATGTGTATGCGTATATGTGTGTAGGTAGGTATGTGTATGTGCACATGTAAACTATGTGTGTCCGTGAATGCCAGAAGATTACACTGGATCCCCTGACCTGAAGTTATAGCTGTCTGTGAGCCTCCAGACATGGATGCTGAGAACCAATCTCAGGTCCTTTGCAAGAGCAGGGCGTGCTCTTTACCACTGAGACATCGTTCCAGCCTCAAAC
The DNA here is from genome assembly GCF_000001635.26 of Mus musculus. Classification (NCBI taxonomy): domain Eukaryota; kingdom Metazoa; phylum Chordata; class Mammalia; order Rodentia; family Muridae; genus Mus; species Mus musculus. The sequence goes on from NC_000076.6 coordinate 23,144,198, forward strand.
TAACTCTTACTTTAAAAAATAAGCTTAAACAAAACTTTTTTGGTGTGGCATTTATGAAATCTCTCTCTTTTTGCACACACACACACACACACACACATTTGTTGTTCTTTTTTCTTATTTATTTGGCTTTTTTTCTTGAGACTAGATTTCATGCTCGCTTCAAACTCCTTACATAGCCAAGGATGACACAGAACTCCTGCTTTTCAAGTGCTGGTATACCAGGTGGTTGTGTGATACATGTCTTTATGGTTTTTGCAGATCAATTTTAAGGTGATCTTCTCTCTCTCTCTCTCTCTGTCTCTCTCTCTGTCTCTCTGTCTCTGTCTCTCTTATGTCTCTCTGTCTCTCTGTCTCTCTCTGTCTCTGTCTCTGTCTCTCTCTCTCTCTCTCTCTCTCTCTCTCACACACACACACACACACACACACACACGTAGCCTTTTACTTTGGGTAGCAGTGCAAGAATGGAAAGACAAGAAAATTGCAAACTTCCAATCGCTGTCTTAAGTTACAGATAGGATGGCTAGCAGCAGCCTATGTCAGCACTAAGGAATCTGGCAGGAACAAGTCAGCTATTTAAACCTGAGATTCAGCAGCTATCACAGTGTTGAAGGGAAAAAATGGGGCCACAGGAAGTGTGTGGGTTTCTAAACACAGGAGAATCTGTTCTCAGTGGTTCTTTGCCAGTTAGTTAAGGATCTTAAAGATACCCAAAGAATACAGAAGAAAATCATGGGCAAAAGTGTTCTCCATGAGAGTAAAGCAGGCATTTAGAAGAAAATTCTGAAGGATAGCCTTATTTTTATTAAACTTTTAGTTTACAGCATGCACTGCCCTTTAAAATGAAAAATCAAAACACCATCTACACCTCATTATGTTGGTGAGAACTCAGAATGTTTGTTTCTTCTTTGCTTAATTTGTCTAGGACTCTCTCAAAGACACATGTCTTACTCTTTCTTTCTGCTGATTGCCATTTAGGTGAGTCACATGGTTAGGTGACTATAAATTATAATTATAAATATTATGTATTGAGTGTGTGCCAGTGAGATCTCTCCCTGTTGAGTATCTACTCAGCACTGGTATTGCTGGGTCAGTGGAGGGGTACAGCCATCTGGTACAGACGCAGATCTTCATAGAGGAATTACTGACCTACTGTCTCATGAGTATCACCATCCCCCATAGTTCTTGTTAGTCCTTGGTACTGTTAATCCTTATTTCAACCTTTGTGGATACATGGTGATAAGTTATTATTTGAAATAAAATTTTCTTGAAAAGTAATAATGAGGAACATGTTTTCATCTATTTAAAATTTGCCATTTTTTTCTGATTTGTAGGTGTTTATTGTGAACATTGTGTGTATGAGAGAGTGAGAATGAGTGAGAGAGACATAGACAGAGAATTAAACCCAATTCCCAGCTAACACAGAACTATGCCCTTATTATCTTATAACTATGGAGAAACTGGCAACACAATATACTTAATTAGGCAACAACAATCAGCTGATATTTGGTGATGTCAATGTGATTCCAGAATTTCTGCTATAACCACCAGGCTAATAGTTCCTCCTCCAAATAGAAATAGTTTCTCCTGATCAAGAAAGACCTCTAACAACTCACCAGAATGAAAGAATATGTTGGGAAGTCATGCATGTGACATATCTAAGACATATATGGAACCCAAACCACCCAGTGGAAAGAAAATGAAATAACCTGATTGAAGACAGAAGCAACGGCCAGAGCAGCTGGTTCTCAGAAGAAGACATAGAGATGGTCAATCAGTGTATGAAAATAGCAGTGGTAATTAGAGAAACGCAAGTTCAAACTATATACTGAAACTCACACTTTATAGGATGTCTGTTATCAAAGGAGAAAAGGGAAGTGTCATTGAACTTGGTGTGAACAAAAAGACCCTGAGGCTGAAGCATCAAGAGGACTGCATGGAAGCCTGAGACTTAAAATCAGGTTGTGTGAATACATGACTATTCTGCTAAGACAGTCCTGCCCTCAAGTTTATAAAAAATACACATTTTATTAAAGTAGAATTATGTCACTTTCCTCTGTCCAGATCCCACTATCATCTCCCATCCTCACTCTCAAATTGATAGCCTCTTTTGCCTTGATTATTATTGCTACATATGCATGTACACATATGTATGTGAAAGGATATATAAATACAATGTGCTGCATCCCTTTTTATTGTTTGATTGTCTATGGTTTCAGGGCTCACCACTCTGTGCAATCAAAAAGCAACTCATCTCCAGGAGAAGCTAATTCTCCCATTCCAAGATATGGGGTCAACCTAAGTATCAAGACATAAGATAGAGATAGATGGACAAAGAAAATCAATCTCTCTCTCTTTCCCCCTTTACCCTTCTCTCCCCTCCCTTCTTCTCCCTCCCCCTCTCCCTCTCCCTCTCTCAAACACACACACACAGACACACACACACGAACATACACATTTACACACACACACAAATGGGATTACACCTCAAATATGAGAGAAATCCTTTCCCTTTGTGACAGTATAGATGGCAATGAAAGTCATTATTCTAAGTGTTGTAAGACATGAACAAAAAGTTGAATATTACACAATCTTATTTATATGGAGCATGAAAAGCTTGATACCATAGAAATAGAGTATAGAATGGCAGTTACTGGAGGGATTGGGAACAGAGTGGTTAAAGGGAGATGTCAGACAATGGATATACCTTATTCGTACCTTAAGTTCAAAACATTTACTCTACAGCATGGAGACTGCTAATTCCAATGGATAATGGTTTTGAAAGTTGCTGAGCTAAGGTATTTTAAGTATTGTCACCTCAGAAACAAAGCACACAAAGTGTTTGCTAACAACATTAGGCTTCGGTGTGTAGTCATTTTGCTTCACTGTGTAGGCAGATTTCAAAACAGCATGCCGTACAGAATAAATACGGATAGATTTCTAAGATTTCCAATGAAAAACTTTCAAAGGAGTCATACAGGCTTTAAGTGCTGTATGTTAGAGAGAAGGCCTGTACGCTCATTGAAAGGACTTCACAGGAGTGAGAGTCCTTCCTGTGGAGGGCATTGGACAGTAGAATGATCTCTGTAACTTTGTGCTGCCTCCTCTCTCTCCCACTGGAGAGTGAACACAGGATTCTGAGAGTAAGAGTCACTGAGCACTCACTGATGCCAGGCCAGAGCTGCTGAGTCTGGGGTCTCTGACAGTTTCGCTCAGATAACTTCTCAGGGGTACAATAACCAGGCACACGTGGCCAACGAGGTGAAGAAATTCAGGCGCTCCTCTCCATGTATACCCTCCTGTGGGCATCACAGAGAAGGAGCTGGACTCTGAGGCCTGAAGATTTTCAAAGGCTGTTAATTCATTCCCAAGAACCTTGTTTCTGAGAGGGAGGGGCTCCACCAATTCTCTCATTCAACCTGAGCGCTTGTTTATCAGTTCAGTTAGCAAACACACTACATACGGTGTTTATCAGGGTCTTAGAGTCAAGGATAACGTTGTTGCATGTTACTAACCATGTTTAATTTTTAAATGTTTAAAATATTTGTAAGGATGAACTAAAAATATCTTTCATCTCCATTGCTAACTTTTAGAATGCAAATCAAAACCACAATTTACCTTAGATAAACTTCATATAAAAAGCAGAAAGAGATCTTCATTAGGATAATGAACTAGAAATGTCTGCTTTTAATCATTGTGGTAGTGTGTCCTTAAATCCACTGTCAAACTACCTAATAAGGCTGAATAAATAACTGAATGCTATTTGCAATTTCTCAATAGCATCAGTCATTACCAGCAGCCTTGGGCTCTCCTAGGTGATTGAGTAATTATCCTTTAATCAGGACAGTAATGAAGAACTGCCCTTTGTAAGTTTGGATATTTAGCTTCACGTTTATTTCATTAGGTTTATCTGTAAATCAAGGCAAGCAGCTGTCACTTATTGAACATAAGGATAAGGTATGTTCTATTTTAAACATGGATATCCACAGTGAACGTTCTATTAAAAAAAATTGTGGACCTAATTGTCAGGTCTGGTCTGTAAGGCCCAATATGCACAATTGGTTAATGGAAAGTTCTTTGCCTGCCCTTGAACTAAATCCATCAGGTTTCACCATTAATAAAGCACAAGCCTATAGTTACGGATGTGTTTGCTTTTTGGATGCATGCCCCATCTGAAACGGCTGAAATAAAACTATAGACTACTCTGAGAGAAGATGTCAGGTATAGAATTCCTCGAGAAATACATGTGTGAGAATATGAGTTAATAGAAGAAATAAGTTCTGTTGTCGATTCAGTCTGATGGGATCTGAAAATGCCACCAAGTGTCACATTATATTTGTTGACACCAGTAACCAATTCAAGTGGAGGAACGTTCTGCATCTGCCCGTGCTTGTAGCAGCTGAACTAAAGATGCTGCCTCCGCGGGAACACTTGCTTGCATTTAGTATTTTCTTAACACTAACGAAAGAGAGACTCTGAGTATTGGCAATGAAAACTCCCTTAGGGAGAAACATTGTTGTGATTGATGGAAATTTGAATGAAATCAAATTTGAAGTAAAGCTCTACACCACACTGAGTTCACTCGCTTCAGCCAGGGAACTAGAGTCTTATCAATTCAGATACGGCCATCTTGTGCTCTCTGGCTCCTGTCTCTAAGGCTGATGATGAGCACATCCGTGGTTTTGTCTCTGTGAGGCTGAGGCAAGCATCCTTTCCCTACAGCATCTCCACTACTCCCTAAACAGGGATTCTCATAAGTCCTCAGTTAAGGTCACATTTGTGAGAAAACCATGCTGGGAATAAGATACAGGCAGATTTGGGATGCAGGAGGAAGGCTGGGATGGATGAGTGAGGCTCACGGCGCAGAACGGCAGAATTGAGCATTTCCTCAGATTTGGAGCCCCAGTTGCTTCACTGGCCTTGCTTAGTACTGGCTCTGTCTTTGGTACCAGGCAGACAGAGGATGGAGAAAAGCCTGAACAGGAGATTTCAGAGAAACGAAGATCAAGAAATGAAGATGAGCCGTGTATTCATAAAAGGGAAAATGTAAGCGGAAAACTTAACTGTAATGTAGGGTCAGCAAAGACAGACGCATCATATATTACATTTGCTGGGCCCAAAGCTAGAAATCATAGAGTGGAACCATGGAGTGAGCCCAGTGGGCAACGGGCTTGCCGCCAAGTCAGATGGTCTGAGTTTGATTTTCCAGACCCACACTGGAAAGAGAGAACTGACTCCTACAGTTGTCTTCTGAGTGCAACATGCATGCTGTGCTTGTGAATATGGCTATGTGTGCGCTGCACACACACACACACACACACACACACACACACACACACACACACACATACACAAAGCACATATAGTCAAATGAATAACTGTTATGACAAAAACGTTTCAAAGAGATAAAGAGATGGTGTACCATCTCCCTTCAGCCACAGAGAATGTACTTCCGCAATGACACACACATCCTCGCAGGCATTCACGATGCTGAACCCCTAATACTGTGATTTATTTCCACACATGCATGCCTATGATAAAATTTAATTTATAAATTAACCATGGTAAGAGGCATTAGCTAAAAATGAGATAGAAAATATTAAACCAGTTTGTACTGAGTTGTTTAAAACTATTACTTAATTTTTGTTATTCTTGATCTAATATTTCTGGACTTCACTTGCGTATGTTTAGCTGAAATGACAAAAAATGATGGTTGGCAGCTTACCACAGCATTGCAAACACAAAATCAAAATTAATCAACATGCTCTTTTCACAGTTCATGCCATCAAGGTATCTCGATGATTACCTGCGGGAAAAGCTTCTATCTAAAAGTGTTTGCTTCTTACCCCCTCACTAAGCATCTGAGGTTTTCCCTTCTCACGCCTTTCTTATTTGCTTCTGTGCTTTCTTATTCAGATCTGAGCTATTGCTAGGCAGAGACCTTAGTCATTATCATTTTCTAGAACACAGTTGGGGTCAAACAGAGGTGAGATAAATAACTGCTTGATTGATGAAATCAGACGACTTGGTCTTAATATTCTTGCTAGGAATAATTTAGAGTATTTTAATCACATTTCTCTATTTTTCCCCTTCCTCTCCCCTGTGCCTCTCATATCCAAATGAGATAAAAAGAAGTTGCCCTTCACATTTTTCTTGTAGGAGATCTTTACACAAAGGAGGATGTTTTACTATAATTTTTGTATAAAAGTATTAATTGTGCTTGGAAAGCAAAATCAAACAAAAAACCCTGAAGGCACTACTGAACTCATTAGTGTTCATAAAATAGCATCGATTCTAGGACTAGAGAGATGGTGCAGCAGTTAGGAGCACTGGCTGCTCTTCCAGAGGAGCCACGGTCAAGTCCCAGCACCCACAAGGTTGCTTACAGCAAACTGAAGCTCCAGTCCCTGGGGACCCACTGCCCTCTTCTGGCCTCTGCAGGTACTGCATTCATATGATTCAAAGACATAATTGCTTGCAAAACAGCTCTGTGTGTGTGTGTGTGTACGTGTGTGTGTGAAATTAATGATTTTATTAAACCCAACTTATTGTTCCATTTCTTTTAAGAATTACTTATAAAACTCATAATTTTATAATTTTATAAAAGCTTTAAAGTTTAGTTATAATTCTAAGATTTGTTTATAATACCCAAGAAAATATTTGCTTTCCCATGATCACAAAGACTTCCTCCATATTTTTCTTCTACGAGATTTTTACACAAAGGATGATGATAGTTTACTCTAATTTTTGTATAAAAATATTAATTGTGCTTCTTCTTGTGTACCTAGATCTCCAGTGCTTCAATTGCCATACTGTAACAGTCATTTCTCAGGCATGTCTGGGTCTGTGACTGACTTCTCCACTCTCCGCCACTGCTCTGTGAATGTGTGCGCTGGACGTGGCTGGAGGTGATGACTGTTATCTGGACCAAGTTCTACAATCAGGCAACCCCATTCTTCAATCTTAGCTCTTATTTTCCAAAAATATAACATATATTTAAATTCCTTTAGTGTTTCTTATAATTTTAGAATGAGTTGTCTTTCTAATTCTTCAGTTTATTGGGTTGGAATGGTGATGGAGAAGATGTTGAAGGCTGGCTAAGCTGGCTGTGGAGCTTTACAGGTAGCAAATACAATTCTAACAAGAGGACAGCAGGCTTCAGATAATGCAACAAAACAAAACAACCCCCCCCCCAAATTAAAAACAAAAGCAACAATAAAAACAAAAAAATATGACTTCACAATCGACTTTAAACATGCACAGACCAGACAAAGATATTAAACTTCCTACTACTGATTGTGCAAAGCCTAGGAATGCAGCAGTGCTGACTGGTGAGAGTTACTGATGACTGCAAAGGTAAAGGGGTTACTCGGTCTCTAATGCGAAAAGGAAACACCCCCAGCTACACTCAAGAGAGATGATATTACAGATGCTCTTTGCTGTCAAGTTTTTCATAGGATAAAGAATGGATCTGGCCAGAGAGTCCTTCACCCATGTTGATAGTCTCACACACGTAGTCATTCTGAGTTCAAAATCTCCTGTCTGTCTCACAACTAAACCGGGAATTTCTGAAATGCCCTGGAGCCCTGTCTTATGCAGCCAGCTAAAACTCATTAATCATTAAAACTCATGATTGTCTGGTGGTTTCCAGGCACGTCTCTGCTGGGGTCATCCTCTTCCATATTATTAGATAGCACAGGACATTTAGAAGCGTTTCACCTCGGTGAGGATCTGTACCTGGTTGGCTAGTCAGTCCTTGGAGAGATTCCTGCAGCTGATAAGTTGATGTTGACGATGATGTGCCGTCAGCTGTGTTGTTTGATGTCATGTATGCCCCATAGGTTGATGCTGAGTAATACTGAGCATATTGGTTTTGGCCAAAGGCTGTGTAGGATGGGTAATCCTGAAACAAATAAATGATGTGAATGGATACAGAAGAACACTTAAACATCAAGTACAGTCTAAAGGAGCAAGGTAGCATCATCACCATGGCAACCAAATGATCAGTGATAAGTTTCATTTGCTCTCCAGTTCATGGCTTGGAGTTGACAGTGCTATGAGTGGAGCTTATCTTCTGGGCTCTGCACACATGCAGCAGTGTTTAATTTCTTTATAAGTTTGCAAACCAAGTCTAATGAAAGAAAGTGAGTCTGACTGAAGGGTTTTGTGCCTCCCCTATTGTGCACTGAAAAGGGAGAGGAGCTGTGGTCAGTTCATAGCCATTCCAGTCCATTCTTACACACTGCCCAACACTATCAGCAAGGAGGAGCTGCATGTTCTCTTGGCTTCTACATGGACTTCAAGGTGTATTTTCTTTTCTAAATTTTGTTCCTCTTCTAGGCCTTGCTTTTTCATTCTTTTTGGCAGTCATTTTTAAAATAAACAGGTTTTCTAGCCACCACAAGCTACCAGTGACTTGACTTGCAGTCTTCAGTAAGGTTTTTTACAAACATTTAGCTTTTCTTCTTTGCTGCAGATAAAATGAAACCATTGGACCAACTCCCTTGACCTATTTTATATTAAAAAAGTCTTAAAATGACAAAATGACTCTCCAATAGCCTTTTACGTATTAAGATGATAAGTAAAGACTTGTGATAAATGGTGTTTAATATATCTAGTGTGGTTTAGCCAAAAATGTTATCAGTGATGACAAATTCTTGGTCAGGAGGAAGATCCCCCATTGTGGTAAGTTCTGAGGAACAAAGATCCCTATTTGATGTCATTCCCAAAAGAGAAAATTCTTTGTATAAGAAAATACATGTATTACCAGGAAGCATTGAGTAATATGCCAGGAAACTAGAATTCTATTAGCCTGTTTATCTCAGGATCTGATGGTCCACATCACATTCTGTTAACTAAATAGAAAGCTTCAATGTTTGAACGATGTTTGTAGCAACACTTCTTTCTCAGAGAGAAACAGTAATGACAAATAGCAAGCCTGGCTTTGGGTCATGGCATTGCTCTAAGGGCTTACATGGACTAGCGCACTTGCCTCTCAGAACCTTGTCTGTTGGTATCATTGTTATCATTTTATATCAAAAACTATGAAGTCACAGAACTTCATCCCAGTCACACAGCTTGTGAGTTTCTAGACTGGAATTGTAACCGGAGGAGTCAGATCTAGCTCCTGTGTGCTGTAGCTCTGCCAGTCTGCCTGGCCTCACCAGCAAAGGATGGTACACACTGGAAAATCTGCCAGCTGCCTCTGGGTAAAGTGATAGTTTTTGTATGCAGATATATCTCTAAGGTTCCCCCTTTTCTTATTTATACTCTTACCATCTTCATCTAAGCACTCTTCATTTCCTGTTTTGTGTGTTTTCTAATTTGTCTTGTTTCATTTTTACTTCATTTGGAGAGATTGCCTCAAAGCACAGATTATATGGTATACTCCTATTCCAAAGCGTTGATATCTTTCCAGTGGTCCAAGACTACAATCAGAATTCATACTGAAGCCTACAAGACCCCATGTGACCAGATCTAGTCTACTTCTTCCATGAGAAAGCTTACAGGACCTATGTAACTGGACCTAGTCTATCTTTTTCTGTGGTGTCTCTCCCCAGTCCCCTCAAGGATGACCTGGACTCCAGACTTCCTTCAGTTTAACAGCATATTGGCCCTCACTGTCTTATCTCCCTGTAACTTTCTGTCCTTGTTCCTGACTTCATTCCTATGAATTCTGACTCATTCATGGCTCTGATAGGAAAGCCTTGCACAACACCCTCCTGTGCAGTAGATTTCTGTGAACATTTTAGCAGGGTCTTTTGTCTCCCTGCTATTCTGCTGTCTACTTTCTGTGTAGACTGAAAGTTCCATGAGGTGGGAGTGAAGCCTATCCAGTCACACCACTATCCTCAGGTCCCAAGTATACAGAATTTCCTGTGTTTATATGGAATTTATGTGATAAATTGGCACTCAACCTCCATCCCAAATACAGTTATAGTCTCTATAGATCCACTGTGCATTCTCAAGCAGAATTTGATCTATTTGTGATGGAAACTTTATAAAGTTTTCTTATTCTATATATATTGTCATCGTATCTTCCCAGGGACAGTAGAGTTTCATTTATACTGCCTTCTGTCAAAAGTATTGCTCAGTGGCTATAGGCATCTGGTCTACCTTCTGTCTGTGTTGTATATTGTCTGTTTCTTCAGGAAGTCTATACATTTTGAGAGAACAGAAAACAAAGACTTGACTAGTTTTGAACTTCAAAGACTAGTCAAAAATATGATGTATATCAAGTGCTCAATAAATGTTTGCCATATTAATACATAAAATTAAGGTAGCAGAAATCACCAGTTTTGTTTTGTTTTGTTTTGCAGAAAGTATAGTGCTGTAAGATACCTTTAAATCAATGCCAAATTAGATCCTTTATATCTTTCAAATATTTTAAATAATACTTTGTCCCCTTTGTTATGTTACTAACACTACAAGAAGGCAATAATACAATTCTTTTATTAAATCGAAAGAGAAAACATTTGTGAAATAACTTACATTTTCAAAATGTATAAAAAACACAGTAACTGCATTAAAACAAAAGTATATTGTTTGTCTAGAAAGCAACGTCCCTTCAGTCTCAGCCATTCTGAACATGGCTGAGAGTCAGGAATCAAGGACACAATTCCTAAGTGCCAACATGATCATGACCCATCTGTGCTCCAAATGCTCACGTAGGGACAGTTACCCTTATCCCGATGCACTTCTATTATCCTAGATTGTAGAATTCATGAAAACATTAATACAACCTGATGAGGAAAAGAGTAAGTGCCACTGGAGGCTCTGTGACAAGAGAGAAAAGTAGAGCTGTCGGGGAGGCGGCAATCAAAGATTTATTAAAAGAAATATAGATCTAAATAACAAAAAATTAAAATCCAATAGTAGTTCTGCAGACTTTTACTCAGTCACTGCTTCTGTTTTAGGAGTCTGTCTTAGAGTATGCATGACAATCTTATTACTGATTCTAGTGTAATATATCAAGTAATGCTATATTACATAAGCAATTCCAATCAAGGCAAATAAAACTACATATACTATAGCTTAAGGTAAAAGGCATGCAATATATCCTATAATAACCTGATAGATGATTAAAATGAGTATAGTTTAGGTTTTTAATGGGCAAACCTTTACAGTCAACAAGAAGAACAAATACCTAAAAATTCTGAATAGGTAATTTTTTTACTCTGCTGAACTGTTATTTTAGTTTTAAATAAGGAGCCTAATTTTGAGATCATGTATGTTTAAACCAAAACAGAACTATTTAAGTTCATAATATGCATATATGACATTCATAATGAATAAATAAAATTATATTTTTAAAATTCCCCCTTTAGTCTTCTCCAGGGAAGAGCTTCCTAACTGCGTCCAATATCAAGTGATCAGCCCTGAAATAATCTATATATCCAAAATTTAAAAAAAGCGGACAATGAATTTGCAAGAGAGCAAGAACATGAGCTCATGGGAAGGGCTAGCAGTAAAAAGGGAGGGAGAAAAGGATGTAATTATATTTTAATTTGAAAAATAAAAATAAATTTAAAAAAATTTGAAGAATAAGTGAAAAAGATCTTCTTACTCTTCAGAAGTGTACCAAGGAAGAGAGAGGGTTTTACAAACTCTGTATAAAGTTAAATAAGGGATTATGTCAACTGAAAATTATAAGTAGCTATAAATTATAAATTGAAGAAACCTAAACTCTTCAACAGAAAATTTAAAAGGTGTAAAACTATCGTACCTGCTGTGAGCTGCTGAAGTTTGTTGAATTAGAAACGGAATTATTTGCATAAATAGTAGACGATGGTGCAAAGCTGGAACCTGGGGAAAGACAAAATGCAGTTTAACGGTTTCCGCATCCATTCGGCTGTAAGAGGGACTGAAACCTGGTCACTTGTAGCTGTGTGATGGATGAGGACACCGTGCTAAGTGAAGTAAGCTTAGCACAGAAAGAAGCATAACACAGAGAGCTCCATTATGTGAAGAATGCAGGCGAGGGGATCTCAGCGAGGTGGAAGAGACAAGGATGGGTGGCACAGTCTGGGTGAAGAGGGTACAGGGTAGAGATGCTGGCTAGAGGCTGCCAGGCAACTCAAGAAATCAGTGCTGATACTCTTATTGCTCAATGACTGAGAATAACGTACAATATTGGGTTTTGAATGTATTCACTGCAAATAAATTATGAAAGTTTAAGGATACACAAACACTTATCCTGACTTCTTCTACATTATATACCATATTAAAGTATATGTCAGAGCCGGGTGTGGTGGCCTTTAATCCCAGCACTTGGGAGGCAGAAGCAGGTGGATTTCTGAGTTCGAGGCCCACCTGGTCTACAGAGTGAGTTCCAGGACAGCCAGGGCTACACAGAGAAACCCTGTCTTGAAAAAAACAAAATATATATATGTGTGTGTGTGTGTGTGTGTGTGTGTGTGTGTGTGTGTGTGTGTGTGAGAGAGAGAGAGAGAGAGAGAGAGAGAGAGAGAGAGAGAGAGAGAGAGAATAACAACCCCCACTCAGGAAATATGTACTAAATTGCATATATTATAAATTAGAGAATAAAGTTTATATTTAATCAATAATTTTTGTGATATGATGAAGAATTTTTCTCTTTACAGAGTCAGCGAGAGAGATATTACTTGAGTTTGTTTTGGCTACTGAACTTTGAAATGTGAGAGATTTGAAAGAGGATGCACTCCATTCTAGCCCCCTCCTGACAGCAGACAAGGAACCCAGCCAGGCTCTAAGAGTCATTTCACAACATTTGCTTAGAAGGACCTCGGGCTTCTGACTGTCATGCCTGCCTGGGGGCTCTCAGTTGCTTTGCTTGCTCTTCATTTCCTGCCTGAGCTTAACCTGAAATCTTTACATTTGGTATGAGTCATCTTTCCCCACCTCCATCCAGCTGTTTCCATCTGCTTCTGCCTGGTTATCTGCCTTAGGAAATCCCGTGAGCCGTGGCGAGACTGAACACTGTCTTTGTGATTCACTTAAGTCTGAAGTCACAGAGTCACATTAAGGAATCCACTTTACGATTTTTTTCCAGGAACATGTTTTACGGCCGGCCACTTACCTGGCATTTGGTAAGAGTAAGGCGTCTGGCCTGGCTGTGGGGTAGAAAACCCAGGGCTGTAGCTCAGGCAGCCACTCTGTAACGGGGACTGAGTTTGGGAAAGCCCACTTTCCGTCTTGATGGCTGGCAACATCACACCAAGATCTGTTTAGAAAACACACAGGCAAACCACTTGGTTAGTGAGACAACGGCCCTCGGGGCTGGGCCTTGCACTAGCGTGGAAAGCTACCAGCCAACAGAAGATTGCTAGTGTGACCTACCGTAGGCAGGCAGGCTGTAGGGCTGTCCTGTCTGCGAGTAGGCTGTGTAGACGGCCGGCTGCTGCATCCCAGAGTACTGAGTCTGGCCTGCATAGGCCGACATTGTTTGAGCTGCTGGTGTAGAAAGAATGTGTGGATAGGGCCTAAATATCAGAAAAATAGCATTACTGTGGCAACAAAGACTGCATATCAATTCAGACAGCTCAGCTTCAGTGAAATCCTATAAAACCCAGGAAGTAATCCCACTCCATATCCCCAACTTGTCAGAAATGAATAAAAGTTGAGAAAAAATGAGTAATTTTTTAAAGGAGCCCTAGGTTTTGATGTCAGCCAGTCTGTAACCATAAACAGATAATATAAAGGAGACTACATCTCATCTCTAAAATAAGCAATTGGATTTAGATGGCATATTTAGTTTTCTCCAGGTCTGCATTTTTAAATTCACATCTGTACTAACTCCTTTAGTACACACTCAGGGAATAATGGTCGTGGCCAGCTAATGAATGTACTCACAGTATATCCACACTTATCACAGGTGTCCCAGTGATATATATGAATTACAAAAGTCTACCTAGCAAGCCTTCTAAGAATTCACTACTCTAAATTGGAAATCCGAGAAAAGGAAGTGTCCTCTTGTAAAGAAATGGAATGCAGTTCTTTTCATTGGGCCATTCCGTACATGTTCCTTGGAATCCAGTCCTTAGCCCATACTTAAGGCGTCCTGGTTGTAGAGGAACCTAACTTATTATATTTTAATGTGCATGCATAGGAAAACTTGAATCTTTATATATATTGCTAAATAAACAAGTTCAGATAACTCCAGTATAGCTAAACTGGAATTCGATCTATTTTCCCTGTCCTTGAAACAGATGATTATGCTAGTTTTAAAAATAACACAGCAAATTCTCAAAAGTGTGTTTGTTGTAACTTGGAATTCTAGAAAATATTTCACTAAGGGACTGGATTGGTGTTTGGTTAAAGTATGATCTCTGTATATTTTCTTCTAATCACTGTTTCTTGAATTTTCCTTAAAAATAGAGGATAAAGTTATGTTAAAATCCAAATTCAGTGCATATTTATTTAAATGCTCAAATGCATATTAAGTTACATCTATTATTCTTGTAACTAGCATTACATATAGATTCTTACTTATTTTCAAGCTAGCATACAAAGATCACTATACACTAAAGATTTAAAGCAAAAACCTTGTGTAGTTGAAAACACCATATGTTTGAATTCTAAAACAATATCCAAGTGTCCTGGTGTGAAGAATTTTGAGGCTTTATCTGTCTACATGCTTCTTGTTTTCCTCAGAGCAAGAGAACATCAGGGACGATAGGAATTTCCAAGACAACTGGATGTTTCTAATTCTTGTAAAATATACTCTTTCACATCGAATCTAATCTATCACATCTAATCTAATCTATCACATCTAATCACACGCATCTATCCAGATTTAATAGTTACACGCGTACATCTTTCCGATCTAAAGTTCTCATATGTGAATATAAAATTAGCACATGTAAATTCAAAAAAAAAAGTCTCTCCAGCCAAACTGGCCGCACTGGGCACTTACTTGGAGGGGTACAGCTGTGGAGAGTACTGCTGCGCCGACCTGGGGCTGTAGCCGCTGCTTGTTATTACTATAAGACACAAACGACAGCACACGGAGCAGCGCTCCATGAACACATCCTCATCACACAGTGCGCAGCCTACTTAGGGAAACTGCAGATTAAACACAGTTTATCTTAAACGTAAAGTCCATGTCTTTCTCAAACCCATTTCAAATAGAAGCAGTTGATTAGACACCGTTTTCCTTTTAAAGTGCTTTAAGTTTTGATGCAGGAGTTTGACGTGTCTGTTCCTCCCACAAACACTGTTAACATTCCGTTTCCTCAGGTCCCTGCTACGCTCTTCTGTACTGAGAGCTTACTGGCAAATGGCTTTGATTACACAGTAAACTTTCATGGCATAAAAGTCAATGTTTTATATGTGCAAACTTATACCTTAAACCCAAATACGATACTGATATACTGATTCCATATTTATCCTAACTAAAATAACAGTAATTGTTAAGAGATTCAGGTTTCAAACTTGCATCTCCTGATTGTAAAATGCTACTGTTTCCAATTTCTCCTGGCCTATCAATCAGGTGGGTGCTTAAAAATGTACAGTCAAAATATTTGAGTAATAGGAATGTGCACAGGCAGCATGGGCTATAGATAAGCTGCCTCGCTTTGAGTGATGTAAAGTGTTGTACCAATTATCTCTTCAAGCCTGTTTCGAACCATCAAAGATGATGTTTTGGGGAGAAGACCTTAAAAGGGAAAGTCAGGTTATTTCAATATTTCATTCAAATATGCACCCCGCTGTGGAATGTATCCAAAGGTTTGGAAGTCTTTCCCTCCTTTAGCCATCCGCCTTGACTAAGACTGATGCACTTTCTGCACATACATGGATTCTAATGTGTCGAGCCAGTTCCTTCCCAGCCAGTCGGTACTGGGCAAGCACACAGAGTGTCTTTATTAGGCCATCTGCTGTTCATTCACGTTTCAAAAAGATTAAAGTAGTACACAACACAGCGCTGGCATGAGTTTAGTCTAATCAATCATAGTTAAACTTCAAAGCACTACACCCTTTCTGAGTTGTTCGTATGAACGGTGGAGCTAAACGTTTAGAACGGCAAAAAGTGACAAATAGGTTTAGGTTGCTGGCTGGTTCATGCAATGTGATATGTTCCTATGTCCAACTGCTATCAAGTGCCCCTGTGAGCTTCACAGACATGTGTGCAGTGTGCTCAACATGCGGTGTGTCTGTCTTAAGTGTGTAGTGTTCTTACCCTGCTGCTTGGCTGGTAAGTGTAGAATGGAAAAATAAAACTTTAATTTTCACAGCAACAGTGTACAGCAAGCATACACTCCCCAATACTGTGAATCAGTTTTGAGAGTCATCGAACTGTGACCATAAGGGTGTTACATTCTAAAGATTTGGGGAACTGGATTTAAGTAAATTCTCTCTATATATTTAGAAATAAAACATTACCCTTCACTTACATTCTCCAAAACCAAAAATAATTTTAAAAAACCTTGAAATCAAATAAATGAGAAAAGAGCCTTGTGCTATGTTCCATGGAAACTAACTTTTCATTATTTTAATTACCACAATATTGAATACTATAATAGAAACTGAGTTAAGAAAGACTTAATTTCATATTGGTTTTTCTGATTTTTGATAGGAGTCCCTGTTGGGATAATCAAAATTTGAGCTGTCCATACTGATAGGCTATCCTCAAGATTGAAAAATTGTAGGGATTTCAAATAAGACAAAATAATGAGAAATATTAACTTACAACATCTTTTATTAAATCAGACAAAGACGAATTCTATATTCCAGAAAGCCCCACAGACCTGAACACTATTCCGAACATATAGAACACATATTCCCTTCAATGAATGAATTTAGAGGATACTGTACCCCAAACACTAACGGCTTGATTGACCTTTGGGGCTTGATATTAATATCTGTAAAACAGGTTAGAAGACAAAACCTTTGGCTTAGAAAACTGAGCTGATTATGAAAGTGATAAAAGTCCATTGCTAAATCTCATCCTTTTTATTCAAATTGATAACTGTCTAGATATGGTAGGCAACAGCACAGTTGTTTATTATGTTGGTCCCTGGAGAAGCTGTCTCTCCAGGAAGATCTGCAGATTGCTTTGGGAAAGTCTGGAAACTGTTGAGCCATGCTTTGCCACTTCACAGTGACTCACACCTTCCTCAAGGCACCGGATTCATTACTCTTATTGTGCTCGATCACTTCGCCCAACTGGGGGAAGCTGTGCTGGTACCTTTGGACTGTCTTGAGAATTGATTTTATAACTTATAATGAATGCCCATTACCAGTTTCTCACAGGATGGGATCAAGCAATGTTAAACCTTTACCTCCTTTACCATGATTTAGTTTGTAACTTAGTGCTTCTCAGGGGGAAGAGAAGCGGCGGGGTGTACTTAGCCCGGTAGGGGATGTTTTGCAATACCACAGCCAGGGTACTACTGATGGTTGGACTACATGCAGAACTCTGTTGAGTGTCTCACACTGCAGCCTGCGGTGACCGCAGAATCACTGCTTAGCAGAGAAGGTCCATTCTGGCCCTCTGCCATCCGTCCAGTAGACTCTCCATAGTTTTACATCTGAGTTTCCACTCAGGTAGCCACCAACCATGGGCAGGAACTACATAATTGGAAAGGGGTTGGCTTAACCAGAAATGTATTTGTTTTATTTCAGTAAATTTTAATTTACTGAAACTAAATAGTCATGTAGTAGAAGTGGCTCCTTGACTTAGACCATGGAACCCTAGAGAGCTCTTAGCAGAAAAGCAAGAACGCGTCTTTAGAGGTACTATTCAGGACAAGTGGGAAGAGTGCTTACACTCTTTCTTTCTTGGCCATCACCGTTTCCAGTGCAACCCCCCAGTCAGGGCCTGATTGTCAGCACATGGTTCTAGGCTAGTCTCTGCTTGACCATGTGGCCAAACCACTCTGCATGTCTTTGAGGATTTTCATACTCTTATTTGTAAAATGGACTGCAAAGTTCTGAAGTTACAACCTGTGCATTGGCAGCTCATCTTTCAAAAGACGTGCAAGTTCTTGACGCACAGTAGCAACTGCTTCATAATTTAATGCACTTCCACCCCACCCGACCCCCGCCCCCCCAAACGATTTGCCTACATTTACTTTGTAGAAAATTAACAATAGTTCTGGTTAGCAAACACCACAGAGTAGTGAAATAAGCTTGCGCCTTTTCTTCTCCTATGAGGCAGGTGGCTTACGGAGAGTAATGCTCATTTGCTCCCATGCGTCTTAATGCCAGGCTGGCCCACTAGGACTGAGTTCTGTCTAGAGTGCTAGTATTTATGTGCGTGTAGGACAACTGCTCCAATTGGTGTGAACGAATAAAGCTGGATCATCTGTCTCCATAAAAATGAAATATGTTTCATAACACGGCATTAGACTCAAGGCATCCCTCAAGTCTTTCTGCATAAAGCACACCCACATAAAATCCTTGTACATGAGAACATGAATAAACATAAAATATATTAAAGCAGAGCTACAGAACCAAGACTTAACTGCCGGAACACTTTTCTGGGCTTCATGTTTATTTTTGTGATATACACATTCTTTCTTGGGTTTCCAAAATTTTATTCATTAGATAATAAGCCATACAGAATAGTAATTTTAAAAGAGCCTTTAAGTCAACTTAATTTGTACTCTTTATACCCAGCTGGGAGTTATCAGGTATTTATATTTGAAAAGGATTGATGTTTAAAGACATACTATTGTTCTCTTTGAAGCACGGGACCACTATCCCAGGCTGGGTTCTAATGTAACCAGCATGTGTTCTCCAGAAACCCATTAACCTTTAATACTTGTCTTTCAGCTGCCTACACAGGAGAACTTTCTTAAACCCAGAGAGGAAACAAGGTTGTTTAGAAGGAATCAAATGGATAGTTTTACATCTAGAAGGGTAGACAGAAGGCAGTTTTTAATGTAATTTAAACGGGCAGGTTGAAGGAACAAAGTTAGCTATTATGGACCTAATTATTAAATTGATCAAGCAGTGTATAAAATAATGAAGAGAGCTGGCTCGGCTAATGAGAACATCATGGGATTTTTTTACCGTGCAGCTGAAGGCTTGGCAAAAGGGTTCCAAACACCATTTCAAAACACACGTAATTTTAAGATAATTAGTTCTTCTGGAAGGTGGGTTTCTGGCGGACCTTCTAACTGTGAAAACTCCTACAGCTTTGAGCCTGTGCTGCTCTCACAGAGGACGATGTGCAGGGACCCCAACGTGGACACAGAGACACGAGCTAAAGGCTTTACCTGACCCAGTAAAAGTGTCAAGCGCTCCATCTCCAGTCGTGGTAGTGGACTCACTGCTGTGCAAGGGCTCTGTTTTGACTGCAAGAAGAGACACTACGCAGAAGAATAAGTACAGGTGAGTTTTACTTCTACTCCACAGTAAAGGCCCTGGCTGCTATTTTTCTTTCTTTCTTTCTTTTTTTTTTTTTTTTTTTTTTGTAGCTATCATGGGCATGCAAGAGAAAACTTGAGAAGTGAACCGAGGAAAAGCTTTGTTAATTTAGCTTCTAAGTGGGCATGCATTTATAGAGGATTGATTCTAAAATCCTCTGGCTGGTCTGGTTCTGAGAGTCTGGCTTTGAAAGGCTGCGAGCCTTCAAACGGGAACCAGCAGCCCTTGGATTGGCATTTTTTAGAAAACTCTCTTAAGCACACTTGCACACACTAACAGACAGAAGGGAAGTCAGGGTTCTCACCACTCAACTCAAGGAATCGCAGAGGTATGTACAACTGTGGGTTTTAATCTTTCAAAGAAAATAAAATATGTAGAGAAAATTGCATGAGGGTTCAATGGAGGCATAAGCAAATCCATGAAACCCCGAGCCTAGTCTCACCATAGGTGAAAGACAAGGCACTCAGTAAATATTCTGATAAAACAAACAAAGCAAAACACCAAAAGAAGTTCTTGTAGTGCTGGGTACTTTCTATTTAACAGCATAACCTTTTCTTTCGAGGACGTTGATATCAGTACTGAATGAGAGAGGACATCTACAGCATCACAAGTTTCTCCATAAAATGCCTACCTACGTAATTTTGACAAACTCCTCCCTTGGCACGGAAGCGGGCTGGCACACACTGTCATCGTTATCACATGCAATGACACAGCCTCTACTAATTTGGTCACACCATATTTTCCCTTTGTTGACAAAAATCCTACCACATGTGTATATCATAGCAGTCAGGAAATAAACTAAGTTATTTTCTACTTGACACATTCCATGTGCCCTGGCTGTTAAGTGGGCTGGTGCAGTTAAGTAACTTAGAAGCAAGCAGACCACTAGAGGAGAGAATTTAATACTAGCCGACCATGAGTCAGTGTGGTACAAAAGACTAGTGGGCTCATCCAGCACCCACCAACCAAGCAAGAGAGAAACATGACCCCATTAGAGAAGCGGCTGGCTAACGGGAAGCATGCAGTGATGTTACACCCTTCTGTAGCAAACTCAGCCAACCTCTCATTGAGGTCTAGCTTTAGTATATACAAGTGAATAATAACATGAATTGGTAGGAGATTCAGACAACTATAAAGATTGAATGCAGGAAGTTAAACACACACACACACACACACACACACACAGATACACATACACACTTAAGAATTACTTATTTTTGGAGAAGGGGAATTTAAGGTTTCTTTCTCTCTCTTGTTTTTAATAGTAGCAATAATCTGTTTAGTCTAGCCATCTGCATAATAGTGAATAATGGATCTGTAGTTATTACATTCAGTAATTTGCCTTTACAATATATCCGATATACCTGATCTGCATTTACCACTGCAAGAACTACTTACTATTACAAAGTTATTTATTATGCATTCAGACATGACTAAGTTTTAGAACATGTACATTCAATAAACTTTGATTGGAATTTTGTTGGATCTTTATACTTGGCATTTATGGTCTGTGTACCAGTGTGAAGTTGTCATATCCAGACAGTAGCTCTGAGTATGACAAAAATGTGATTCCCTTTAGAGTAATTGAAAATACTT
The DNA here is from genome assembly GCF_000001635.26 of Mus musculus. Taxonomy (NCBI): domain Eukaryota; kingdom Metazoa; phylum Chordata; class Mammalia; order Rodentia; family Muridae; genus Mus; species Mus musculus. Next base: position 23,165,141 of record NC_000076.6, read on the forward strand.
CACTATAATAAACAGCTGTAAAATACTGGGATATGCTACCAGACTATGTTATGCGTGTTTCCCTCATGGACTATTGTTTTAAAACACAATGAAAACCAGCATTGTTGATGCATTACCACACACTCCAAATGTGCCTATCACAGTCTAGGCAATCCAGACGAATGGATGTAAGCCATATAAATGACGAATTCGTTTACTCCCACAGCAGTTAGGTGACGCTATTACCATCTTTTTCAAATGACAGACTGAAGCATGAAGCACAAAATTGCTTGCCCTGATCACATTGCTGCTAAGAGTTTGAGTTTGACACCAGCTGGTGAATTACAGGATCTGCTCTTTACACTGTATTGCCTGCTAATTGGGATTACTCCCTAGCTGCATAAAGATAACACAGAGGACGATGTAGATGGGTGTTTGTGAATCTGTCTCATTCAAAGTCTGCATCTTACTTCTTCTGACACCTGTGACAAAAGCGTAGCCCAAAGACTTCTGGAACATGAGGCAAGAGACATCTTAGAGCTTCCAAATTCTAATATGGCTAAGTTCTCATTCAAACAAGTCTCTGTCTGTAAACAGTATTGTAACAGAGATTTATTATACCTCTACTAAGATGTCTCTGTGTGAGACAAGGGGGGCAGAGGTGAGCTGAGTTTGTCAAAGCTGGTCTAGAAGCCCGACACGTTGATGATGATTAGTGTTGTTACCATGGATACAAACTTCAAGAGTTGATTTAGGCATCACTCAGCATTGGTTTTGATTATAATTTCCTGAATTTGAAAGCTTCAGGCAGTCAAAAGGAGATCGGAGAAGAGAAAAAGAGGTTTGGTCCCATTCATAATTCTGGTGACATCTTTCATTAATTTAAAAAGTCTGTATTCAGGACAAAAGTGGTTTATTTTACTGAGGAAAGCCATCCCCTGGAGAGAATGTGAAGAAATGCAGAAATACTAAGAGGTTCCCAGTGTTCTAACATGAATGGATTTTAAAATAACAAGGTAACAAAACTGATACTAACATTTGAAGGGAGAATAAGTACATTAATGTCAAATTCCTTTTTCTTTGCAGGCAAGGGTAGTACAAAGCAGAAATGGGCAATGCCTGTGGTTATAACACTGTGGAATCTAGCCCACAGGAGCTAAGCAGGGCTAGGCCTGGTTAATTCTTGGATAGCAGAAAAAGGAACAAAATTAACTCTCTTTTTCCAACAGGTAAATTATTTTTACATTTTATGGTCATTGGTAAATCACTTGCATTCCTAGGAAAGTATTAAGTTATTTTGTTATTATTACTTGAAGAATGGGCAACTTGCTAATAACAGCTATTCCAATTTTTCTCAGTGGTGGAAAACTAAAAAAGATAAATCAATACTTTTATATCATAAAAATTCTCATAAACATTAGGACAAGGTTATTAGACTACTTCTAATACTATAAAATATGCTAAGTAGCAGAAAATATACATTACACCAAATTACAAGTAATCCTTTGTAATGGACGTCATATCCACTGGGCTTCCAAACATACTTGGTTTATGTTCACACTTTTTCTGCCTTGCTTTTGTTTCTGCATATTTTTATTTTTTTACAGAAAGAAACCTCTTATTTATGTTGAAACATCACGGGAGTCATGTAGGAAGATGTCACAACAGGAATAAACAGCCCACTTATATTTCAAAAGGGCACGTGACAATGGTATTAGCAGAACTCATGAAAATAAAAGCCTGCAAAAAATATGGAATGCTTTACGAATGTGTGTGTCATCCTTGTGCAGGGGCCATGCTAATCTTTTTTGTATCGTTTCAAGTTTAGTATATATGCTGCAGAAGCAAGCACTTGTTTCTGCATTTTTAATGATATATAATAGATATTATTCAGGTACAAAACTATATTTTAATGTTATGTCCATGGTGATACTAGAAAATTTTTCATTAATAAAAGAAGTCTCTTTTTTCTTACTATTTTTCAAAACATAAAAATCCAAATTCAGTATATATTCACAAAAATACTAAACTATATTTTAATTTTGTAATGTTAATTTTGTAAACTAGTATATTTCAAGCAAGTGTTGTTATTACCTATTTTTAGGATAGCCTCCAAAATCATTTACATATTAAAATTGGAAGAAAAACCTTGTATAGCAGATAGCTCCAAATTTTCAGCAAAAATCAAATTCCTGCATCAAATACTTTGAATTAAAATCAACAGCCAAACTCAAATGTCCTGGTTTGAAAGTTTTGAGGCTTTTTTCTTCTGCATGCTTAAAATAAGAAAGCTACAATATCTAGAAGTGGGATAGAATAAATCTCACCGCGTCCAGGATCGCTTTGAGACGGAACCCTTGCTAAGCCATTCCTATAGCTGGGTGCTTCACCTAGAGACAAACAGCAGAACTGTACTTTCTCGTACTTTAGCTTTTTAAAATACTTGCCATCTACAGACCATGTCCAGACCAAGTGTGACACTGTCGGCAGTCATTTATAGCCTCTGAATTCTCAGGTCATTTCTCATGCCTGTTCCCAACTCAGTCTTCAAAGCAAAGTTTATCTTGTCTCCTTAGAGTATCTTTAGAACCTAGGCTTAGCAGCTATATGTGGTAATTTTTTTTTTGTGGAGAAATTTATTTTATTTTCATAACTTAACCTTAGTCCGTGGAAGGCAGGTCAAGTAATTTACAGTTTGTACTTCATTTTCAGAAGTCTGTGCTTAAACTGGTATGTATGTAACGCCACACACTTCCCCCTCAACCTTGGCATACAGCTAATTCTTTCATACAGCATACTTTGGTCCTGTTTTTTTTTTTTCCTCTCCCAACTGCTCCCAAACTCTTGCCACCTCCCTCCCCACTAGCTTCAAGTTCTTTCTCTATCTCTCTCTCTCTGACTGTTGACAGATTCTACTAAGAAT